>NC_134270.1:149911532-150543407 GCF_031893055.1 Leptodactylus fuscus | reverse complement strand
GAGCCTCTAACCAGCCCAGTTTGGACCAATTAATGGTGGAGGGAGCCTCTAACCACCCCAGTTTGGACCAATTCATGGTGGAGGGAGCCTCTAACCAGCCCAGTTTGGACCAATTCATGGTGGAGGGAGCCTCTAAAAAACCCAGTTTGGACCAATTCATGGTGGAGGGAGCCTCTAAACAGCCCAGTTTGGGCAAATTCATGGTGGAGGGAGCCTCTAAAAAACCCAGTTTGGACCAATTCATGGTGGAGGGAGCCTCTAACCAGCCCAGTTTGGACCAATTAATGGTGGAGGGAGCCTCTAAACAGCCAAGTTTGGACCAATTCATGGTGGAGGGAGCCTCTAAAAACCCCAGTTTGGACCAATTCATGGTGGAGGGAGCCTCTAACCAGCCCAGTTTGGACCAATTAATGGTGGAGGGAGCCTCTAACCAGCCCAGTTTGGACCAATTAATGGTGGAGGGAGCCTCTAACCACCCCAGTTTGGACCAATTCATGGTGGAGGGAGCCTCTAAACAGCCCAGTTTGGGCAAATTCATGGTGGAGGGAGCCTCTAAAAAACCCAGTTTGGACCAATTCATGGTGGAGGGAGCCTCTAACCAGCCCAGTTTGGACCAATTAATGGTGGAGGGAGCCTCTAAACAGCCAAGTTTGGACCAATTCATGGTGGAGGGAGCCTCTAAAAACCCCAGTTTGGACCAATTCATGGTGGAGGGAGCCTCTAACCAGCCCAGTTTGGACCAATTAATGGTGGAGGGAGCCTCTAACCAGCCCAGTTTGGACCAATTAATGGTGGAGGGAGCCTCTAACCACCCCAGTTTGGACCAATTCATGGTGGAGGGAGCCTCTAAACAGCCCAGTTTGGGCAAATTCATGGTGGATGGAGCCTCTAAAAAACCCAGTTTGGACCAATTCATGGTGGAGGGAGCCTCTAACCAGCCCAGTTTGGACCAATTAATGGTGGAGGGAGCCTCTAAACAGCCAAGTTTGGACCAATTCATGGTGGAGGGAGCCTCTAAAAACCCCAGTTTGGACCAATTCATGGTGGAGGGAGCCTCTAACCAGCCCAGTTTGGGCAAATTCATGGTGGAGGGAGCCTCTAAACAGCCCAGTTTGGGCAAATTCATGGTGGAGGGAGCCTCTAACCAGCCCAGTTTGGACCAATTAATGGTGGAGGGAGCCTCTAACCAGCCCAGTTTGGACCAATTCATGGTGGAGGGAGCCTCTAACCAGCCCAGTTTGGACCAATTAATGGTGGAGGGAGCCTCTAACCACCCCAGTTTGGACCAATTCATGGTGGAGGGAGCCTCTAACCAGCCCAGTTTGGACCAATTCATGGTGGAGGGAGCCTCTAAAAAACCCAGTTTGGACCAATTCATGGTGGAGGGAGCCTCTAAACAGACCAGTTTGGGCAAATTCATGGTGGAGGGAGCCTCTAAAAAACCCAGTTTGGACCAATTCATGGTGGAGGGAGCCTCTAACCAGCCCAGTTTGGACCAATTAATGGTGGAGGGAGCCTCTAAACAGCCAAGTTTGGACCAATTCATGGTGGAGGGAGCCTCTAAAAACCCCAGTTTGGACCAATTCATGGTGGAGGGAGCCTCTAACCAGCCCAGTTTGGACCAATTAATGGTGGAGGGAGCCTCTAACCAGCCCAGTTTGGACCAATTAATGGTGGAGGGAGCCTCTAACCACCCCAGTTTGGACCAATTCATGGTGGAGGGAGCCTCTAAACAGCCAAGTTTGGACCAATTCATGGTGAAGGGAGCCTCTAAAAACCCGTTTGGACCAATTCATGGTGGAGGGAGCCTCTAACCAGCCCAGTTTGGGCAAATTCATGGTGGAGGGAGCCTCTAAACAGCCAAGTTTGGGCAAATTCATGGTGGAGGGAGCCTCTAACCAGCCCAGTTTGGACCAATTAATGGTGGAGGGAGCCTCTAACCAGCCCAGTTTGGACCAATTAATGGTGGAGGGAGCCTCTAACCACCCCAGTTTGGACCAATTCATGGTGGACGGAGCCTCTAAACAGCCAAGTTTGGACCAATTCATGGTGGAGGGAGCCTCTAAAAACCCCAGTTTGGACCAATTCATGGTGGAGGGAGCCTCTAACCAGCCCAGTTTGGACCAATTAATGGTGGAGGGAGCCTCTAAACAGCCAAGTTTTGGGAAATTCATGGTGGAGGGAGCCTCTAACCAGCCCAGTTTGGACCAATTCATGGTGGAGGGAGCCTCTAAACAGCCCAGTTTGGGCAAATTCATGGTGGAGGGAGCCTCTAAAAAACCCAGTTTGGACCAATTCATGGTGGAGGGAGCCTCTAACCAGCCCAGTTTGGACCAATTAATGGTGGAGGGAGCCTCTAACCAGCCCAGTTTGGACCAATTAATGGTGGAGGGAGCCTCTAACCACCCCAGTTTGGACCAATTCATGGTGGAGGGAGCCTCTAAACAGCCAAGTTTGGACCAATTCATGGTGGAGGGAGCCTCTAAAAACCCCAGTTTGGACCAATTCATGGTGGAGGGAGCCTCTAACCAGCCCAGTTTGGGCAAATTCATGGTGGAGGGAGCCTCTAAACAGCCCAGTTTGGGCAAATTCATGGTGGAGGGAGCCTCTAAAAAACCCAGTTTGGACCAATTCATGGTGGAGGGAGCCTCTAAACAGCCAAGTTTGGACCAATTCATGGTGAAGGGAGCCTCTAAAAACCCGTTTGGACCAATTCATGGTGGAGGGAGCCTCTAACCAGCCCAGTTTGGGCAAATTCATGGTGGAGGGAGCCTCTAAACAGCCCAGTTTGGGCAAATTCATGGTGGAGGGAGCCTCTAACCAGCCCAGTTTGGACCAATTAATGGTGGAGGGAGCCTCTAACCAGCCCAGTTTGGACCAATTAATGGTGGAGGGAGCCTCTAACCACCCCAGTTTGGACCAATTCATGGTGGAGGGAGCCTCTAAACAGCCAAGTTTGGACCAATTCATGGTGGAGGGAGCCTCTAAAAACCCCAGTTTGGACCAATTCATGGTGGAGGGAGCCTCTAACCAGCCCAGTTTGGACCAATTAATGGTGGAGGGAGCCTCTAAACAGCCAAGTTTTGGGAAATTCATGGTGGAGGGAGCCTCTAACCAGCCCAGTTTGGACCAATTCATGGTGGAGGGAGCCTCTAAACAGCCCAGTTTGGGCAAATTCATGGTGGAGGGAGCCTCTAAAAAACCCAGTTTGGACCAATTCATGGTGGAGGGAGCCTCTAACCAGCCCAGTTTGGACCAATTAATGGTGGAGGGAGCCTCTAACCAGCCCAGTTTGGACCAATTAATGGTGGAGGGAGCCTCTAACCACCCCAGTTTGGATCAATTCATGGTGGAGGGAGCCTCTAAACAGCCAAGTTTGGACCAATTCATGGTGGAGGGAGCCTCTAAAAACCCCAGTTTGGACCAATTCATGGTGGAGGGAGCCTCTAACCAGCCCAGTTTGGGCAAATTCATGGTGGAGGGAGCCTCTAAACAGCCCAGTTTGGGCAAATTCATGGTGGAGGGAGCCTCTAAAAAACCCAGTTTGGACCAATTCATGGTGGAGGGAGCCTCTAACTAGCCCAGTTTGGACCAATTAATGGTGGAGGGAGCCTCTAAACAGCCAAGTTTGGACCAATTCATGGTGGAGGGAGCCTCTAAAAACCCCAGTTTGGACCAATTCATGGTGGAGGGAGCCTCTAACCAGCCCAGTTTGGGCAAATTCATGGTGGAGGGAGCCTCTAAACAGCCCAGTTTGGGCAAATTCATGGTGGAGGGAGCCTCTAACCAGCCCAGTTTGGACCAATTAATGGTGGAGGGAGCCTCTAACCAGCCCAGTTTGGACCAATTAATGGTGGAGGGAGCCTCTAACCAGCCCAGTTTGGACCAATTAATGGTGGAGGGAGCCTCTAACCACCCCAGTTTGGATCAATTCATGGTGGAGGGAGCCTCTAACCAGCCCAGTTTGGACCAATTCATGGTGGAGGGAGCCTCTAAAAAACCCAGTTTGGACCAATTCATGGTGGAGGGAGCCTCTAAACAGCCCAGTTTGGGCAAATTCATGGTGGAGGGAGCCTCTAAACAGCCCAGTTTGGGCAAATTCATGGTGGAGGAAGCCTCTAACCAGCCCAGTTTGGACCAATTAATGGTGGAGGGAGCCTCTAACCAGCCCAGTTTGGACCAATTCATGGTGGAGGGAGCCTCTAAACAGCCCAGTTTTGGCAAATTCATGGTGGAAGGAGCCTCTAACCAGCAGAGTTGTGGGAAAGCAGGGTGGAGGGAGCCTCTAACCAGCAGAGTTGGTGGAAATCAGGGTGGAGGGAGCCTCTAACCAGCAGAGTTGGGGGAAATCATGTTGGAGGGAGCCTAGTATTAGCAGAATTGTGCAACGCTTATGGTGGATGAGTATGAGGATGCGGAGGAATTGGAGAGGTTGAGTACAGACATGGAGTTTCATGTTGGGGTGCTTTACACAGGTGGGCACAAAAATGAAGGCTCTATCCAGTGGTGGTTCATTTTTATCAAAGTGAGCCGGTCGGCACTCTCAGCTGACAGACGGGTGCGCTTGTCAGTGATGATGCCACCGGCTGCACTGAACACCCTCTCAGATAGGACGCTGGCGGCAGGACAGGACAGCACCTCCAAGGCATATAGGGCAAGTTCAAGCCACAGGTCCAACTTCGACACCCAATACGTGTAGGGCGCAGAGGGGTCGGAGAGGACAGGGCTGTGGTCGGAAAGGTATTCCCGCAACATGCGCCTATACTTCTCACGCCTGGTGACACTAGGACCCTCCGTGGCGGCACTTTGGCGAGGGGGTGCCATCAAGGTGTCCCAGACCTTAGACAGTGTGCCCCTCGTTTGTGTGGACCGGTGAGAACTTGGTTGCCTACTGGAGGAACTGCCCTCCCTGCCGCCAACGTCACATGCTGGAAACATCTCCATCATATTCTGCACCAATTGCCTGTGGCAAGCATTGATGCGATTGGCCCTCCCCTCTACCGGAATAAAAGACGAGATGTTGTTTTTATACCGGGGGTCAAGGATAGCAAAGATCCAGTACTGGTTGTCCTCCATGATTTTGACAATACGCTTGTCGGTTGTAAAGCACCCCAACATGAACTCAGCCATGTCTGCCACAGTGTTAGTTGGCATGACTCCTCTGGCCCCACCGGAAAGTTCAATCTCCATTTCCTCCTCATCCTCCATGTCTACCCATCCGCGCTGCAACAATGGGACGATTCGAAGTTGCCCGGAAGCCTCCTGTATCACCATCACATCATCGGACAACTCTTCTTCCTCCTCCTCCTCCTCCTCCTCCTCCATTAAACGCAGTGAAGCGGACAGATGTGTGGACCTACTCTCCAGCTGTGACGGATCGGATGCTATCCCTAACTCCTCTGTGTGATCTGCGTTATCCCTGATGTCAATCAGGGATTCTCTCAGAACACACAAGAGCGGGATTGTAAGGCTCACCATCGCATCCTCAGAGCTCACCCTCCTTGTGGACTCCTCAAAGACCCGTAGGATGTCACAAAGGTCTCTCATCCATGGCCACTCATGGATGTGAAACTGAGGCAGCTGACTTTGTGGCACCCTAGGGTTTTGTAGCTGGTATTCCATCAAAGGTCTCTGCTGCTCAACCACTCTATTCAACATCTGAAACGTTGAGTTCCAGCGTGTGGGGACGTCGCACAAAAGCCGGTGTTGTGGCACATGCAGGCGTTGCTGGAGAGATTTTAAGCTAGCAGCGGCTACTGTCGACTTGCGAAAGTGGGCGCACATGCGCCGCACTTTCACCAGTAGCTCTGGAACATTGGGGTAGCTCTTTAGGAAACGTTGCACCACTAGGTTGAAGACGTGGGCCAGGCATGGAACATGTTGGAGTCCGGCAAGCTCCAGAGCTGCTACCAGGTTCCGGCCGTTATCACAAACGACCATGCCTGGGCCCAGGTGCAGCGGCTCAAACCATATTGCCGTCTCATCGAGGAGGGCATCCCTCACCTCGGAGGCAGTGTGCTGTCTGTCCCCCAAGCTGATCAGCTTCAGCACAGCCTGCTGACGTCTACCAACGCCAGTGCTGCAACGTTTCCAACTCGTAGCTGGGGTCAATCTAACAGCGGAGGAGGAGGCGGTGGCGGAGGAGGAGGCGGTGGCGGAGGAGGAGGCGGTAGAGGAGGAGGAGGAGGGGGGTGTTCTTCTCGTGTCCCTGCCAGGAATGTTAGGCGGGGAGACGAGGTACACCGGGCCAGTTTGGGAAGCAGTCCCAGCCTCAACTACATTCACCCAGTGTGCCGTCAGTGAAATGTAGCGTCCCTGTCCGCATGCACTTGTCCACGCGTCGGTGGTCAAGTGGACCTTTGTGCAAAGCGCGGAACTAAGGGCCCGCCTGATGTTGAGTGACACGTGCTGGTGCAAGGCGGGGACGGCACACCGGGAGAAGTAGTGACGGCTAGGGACGGCATAGCGAGGTGCCGCAGTTGCCATCAGGTCCAGGAAGGCGGGAGTTTCAACAAGCCGGAACGCCAACATCTCCTGGGCCAGCAGTTTAGCGATGTTGGCGTTCAAGGCTTGCGCGTGTGGGTGGTTAGCAGTGTATTTCTGCCGCCGCTCCAATGTCTGAGAGATGGTGGGTTGTTGTAAAGAAACGCCTGATGGTGCCTTTGATGGTGCAGGAGAAGGAGATAAGACAGGACCAGGGGAGGATGAGGTAGAAGTCAACAAAGTGGCGGAGGCAGATGAAGTGGTGTCCTGGCTCGTCCTCTGGAGTGCATCGCCAGCACAGTCAGCAGTGGCAGTGGCAGAGGCAGAGGCAGTGGCAGAGGCAGTGGCAGTGGCGTGAACGGCAGGCGGCCTTTGTCCTGCCGTTGCTGCCTGCCACTGATTCCAGTGCTTGGATTCCAAATGACGGCGCATTGAAGTGGTGGACAGGTTGCTCTTCTCAGAGCCCCTAATCAATTTCGAGAGGCAAATTGTGCAGACAACACTATATCTGTCCTCGGCGCATTCCTTGAAAAAACTCCACACCTTCGAGAAACGTGCCCTCGAGGTGGGAGTTTTTCGGGGCTGGGTACGAACTGGAACATCTTGGGAGATTCCGGGTGTGGCCTGGCTTCGCCTAAGCTGCTGACCTCTGCCTCTGCCTCTAGCTACCCTTTTTGGTGCTGCACCTGCCTCAACATCCACACTACTTTCCCCGCTTGACATCCCCCCTGTCCAGGTCGGGTCAGTGTCCTCATCATCCACCACTTCCTCTTCCAACTCCTGTCTCATCTCCTCCTCCCGCACAATGCGCCGGTCAACTGGATGCCCTGACGGCAACTGCGTCACATCATCGTCGATGAGGGTGGGTTGCTGGTCATCCACCACCAAATCGAACGGAGATGGAGGAGACTCTAGTGTTTGAGCATCTGGACACAGATGCTCCTCTGTTAGGTTCGTGGAATCGTGACGTGGAGAGGCAGGTTGAGGGACAATGAAAGGAGCGGAGAACAGCTCTGGGGAGCAGGGACAGTTTGGGTTATTGTTCTGTAAAGCTTCGGAATTTTGGGAGGAAGGAAGACAAGACTGTTGGGTAATAGGAGGAGAGGAGGCAGAGTCTGACTGGCTGCTGGACAATGTGCTGTAAGCGTTCTCTGACAGCCATTGCAAGACCTGTTCCTGGTTCTCGGGCCTACTAAGGTTTGTACCCTGCAGTTTAGTTAATGTGGCAAGCAACCCTGGCACTGTGGAGTGGCGCAATGCTTGCTGCCCCACAGGAGTAGGCACGGGACGCCCTGTGGCTTCACTGCTACCTTGCTCCCCAGAACCATTCCCCCGACCTCGCCCACGGCCTCGTCCACGTCCCTTTCCGGGAGCCTTGCGCATTTTGAATTCCTAGTTAGAAATTGGCACTGTATACCAGTAGTAAAAATTGTGGGTGCACGTAACCCCAATATATTCTTTGAATTCCCAGTCAGACACTGGCACTATATGGCAGTAGCAAGAAATGAGGGTATTTGTATTCCCAATATACTCTTTAAATTCCCAGTCAGACAATGGCACTGTATACCAGTAGTAAAAATTGTGGGTGCACGTAACCCCAATATATTCTTTGAATTCCCAGTCAGAAACTGGCACTATATGGCAGTAGCAAGAAATGAGGGTATTTGTATTCCCAATATACTCTTTGAATTCCCAGTCAGACAATGGCACTGTATACCAGTAGTAAAAATTGTGGGTGCACGTAACCCCAATATATTCTTTGAATTACCAGTCAGAAACTGGCACTATATGGCAGTAGCAAGAAATGAGGGTATTTATAACCCCAATATATTCTTTGAATTCCCAGTCAGACAATGGCACTGTATACCAGTAGTAAAAATTGTGGGTGCACGTAACCCCAATATATTCTTTGAATTCCCAGTCAGACACTGGCACTATATGGCAGTAGCAAGAAATGAGGGTATTTGTATTCCCAATATATTCTTTGAATTCCCAGTCAGACAATGGCACTGTATACCAGTAGTAAAAATTGTGGGTGCACGTAACCCCAATATATTCTTTGAATTCCCAGTCAGACACTGGCACTATATGGCAGTAGCAAGAAATGAGGGTATTTGTATTCCCAATATATTCTTTGAATTCCCAGTCAGACAATGGCACTGTATACCAGTAGTAAAAATTGTGGGTGCACGTAACCCCAATATATTCTTTGAATTACCAGTCAGAAACTGGCACTATATGGCAGTAGCAAGAAATGAGGGTATTTGTATTCCCAATATATTCTTTGAATTCCCAGTCAGACAATGGCACTGTATACCAGTAGTAAAAATTGTGGGTGTATATAGCCCCAATTCTATTGCTAGGGGACTTGCAGGGTATTTCTGGGGTGAAGGTGGGGGGGCACACCGTTGGAACGGGTATCGGGGTATATATCGGGTATACGGGAATACACTGACAGTGTATTCCATTCAGGATCCTGGGAAAGCTGGGTTGCGGCGATTGAGCCCGTCAGTGCCACGTTACACTGACAAGCTTCTCCCTGGAATTTAGCTCTTACAAGAGCTGTTGGTTGTCTTCTCCTTCCTATCCTAGCCTGTCCCTGCCTACCCAGAATCTAAGCCCTAGCTAGCTGGACGGAAACCTCCGTCCTCGGTGAATTGCAAGCTCAGAATGACGCGAACCTGGGCGGCGCTGTTCTTTTAAATTAGAGGTCACATGTTTTCGGCAGCCAATGGGTTTTGCCTACTTTTTTCAACGTCACCGGTGTCGTAGTTCCTGTCCCACCTACCCTGCGCTGTTATTGGAGCAAAAAAGGCGCCAGGGAAGGTGGGAGGGGAATCGAGTAATGGCGCACTTTACCACGCGGTGTTCGATTCGATTCGAACATGCCGAACAGCCTAATATCCGATCGAACATGAGTTCGATAGAACACTGTTCGCTCATCTCTAGTAGGTAGACATATAGAATTATAGATAGATGATAGATAGATAGATAGATAGATAGATAGATAGATAGATAGATAGATGGATAGAAGGATGTGTAGATAGATAGGTAGACAGATAGAATGATAGCTAGATAGATAGATAGATAGATAGATAGATAGATAGATAGATAGATAGATAGATGAATAGATAGATAGATAGATAGATAGATAGATAGATAGATAGATAGATAGATAGATAGATGAATAGATAGATAGATAGATAGATAGATAGATAGATAGATAGATAGATAGATAGATAGATAGATCACAGACAGATAGATCACAGACAGATAGATAGATACATAGATAGATAGATAGATAGATAGATAGATAGATAGATAGATGGGAGATAGATAGATAGATAGATAGATAGATAGATAGATAGGAGATAGATAGATAGATAGATAGATAGATAGATAGATAGATAGATAGATAGATAGGAGATAGATAGATAGACAGATCGATCAGTTACTTTAGTCCGTGTGGTTATTGTGTTGCGACGCATTGAAGTGTAGTAACGTCAGCCCCATAATAATGTTAATACATTAAATCTATCCACTTAATACCTAATTCTGATAGAAACACAAGCTTAGCGCGAGCATTTCCTACAAAAGGAGAAAAACATAAGATATTTCCCCAATTAAACAGCAAATCCATTTGCAGTTACTAATAACCGCTGTCATGGAAACAGATTGTCCAGTGTAACAAGAGGCATTTTCTTTCAGGCCGATGCATTATTAGTGAGCCCCCTTATCTTAGTAGTAGAGGGGAGGGTAATTATTCAGACAATTAAGCAGCAGAATAGCCCGGCTTACAGCCCCTCTGTTGTGCTCCTTGTGCACTTCTCAGAGCTTCCTTCGGTGCGGGGATCGGCCTTGTTTCCGTGGGATGTATGTTTGCACAGCAGTAATGTTTTGTTTTACAGAAAAGCTTGTTAAATACCATTTATATAGTATTGGTTACATTCAGGGCACTGCTTTACTGCTAAGTGCACTGCACGCATTTCAGGCTTTTTACTTGTACGCTTACATCATCAATCCATACCATAGAAATACTCTATACAAACAATATTGTGGGGGGTGGGGGCTCTTTGGACCTCACATGATCAGTGCAAATATTACTTGTCTCTTAACAAGGCGGTAATTCCTGGTGGCTGCAACTGGTTTTGTGCTGGGATGCAACCTCTTGGATTTTACTAATAACCTCCTTAGGTCGGGGCCCCATAAACACATTGCAGTAAAAAATCTGCAACGGAAAAGCTGCAATTTCAAAAAGCGTTGCGTTTTTGGGAAATCGCAGAATGTCAATTATACCTACGGAAACGCTGGTGTTTTCCGTATAGGTATAATAGTAGCAGAAAGTTCACAGAGGAAAACTCTGCTGACTTTCTGTGTAAAACGCTGTAGATAAAAACGCAACGGGCGGACGGGGCGGCGTGGATGGGGTGGCGTTAGCAGGCAGAGAGCAGGCAGGGAGAGGACCTACTCTCTGCCTGAGCGTGAGGGGAGGCCGCTGGAGCAGCGCTGTGTCCACAGGGCCTCCAAGATCCACCGCTCGCTTCCCGTGTCGGGCTGCTGAGACGGTGATGCTTGTCCTGGACTGGACTGGCTTAGGTCCTGGACTGGACTGGCTTAGGTCAATAAAAATGCCGCCCCCCCCCCCCGGGGGGGCCCAGCATAGCACCGCCTGAAGCGGTCGCTTCAGGTCGCCTCATGGGAGGTGCGGCGCTCAATGACAACAGAACTGTGACAAAGCCAGGTGTCGAGCATGGAAGAAGATCTGAACACAGCCTAGAAGAGAGCCAAGGGTGCAATTCAGGAACTACATGTATACAGTATTTAAAGGTAAACGCATGAGAGAGAACTACAAGTCCCAACAATGACTTGGTGGCTCAAAGGTCCTGAGCAGAGGGAGTGATGTAGACAAACCCACACAGGATAGAATTTAAAAAATAATGCAAACTTAAATAGGCCACCAGGATCAAATTGCATCCAGTCTGCAGTATGAGCGGTATAACAGGCTCCATATCAATACAGTACAGCAATCTAGAGAGTGTTGGAGCCGTGAGCAGTGAAGACCAGCACAAAGACATGAAAATAGTAATGTAATTCAGTGATGATAACTTTTCTGGAACTGTATAGCTGCACAGGACACATTACCTGCTGTATAGCTGCACAGGGCACATTACCTGCTGTATAGCTGCACAGGGCACATTACCTGCTGTATAGCTGCACAGGGCACATTACCTGCTGTATAGCTGCACAGGGCACATTACCTGCTGTATAGCTGCACAGGGCACATTACCTGCTGTATAGCTGCACAGGGCACATTACCTCCTGTATAGCTGCACAGGGCACATTACCTGCTGTATAGCTGCACAGGGCACATTACCTGCTGTATAGCTGCACAGGGCACATTACCTGCTGTATAGCTGCACAGGGCACATTACCTGCTGTATAGCTGCACAGGGCACATTACCTGCTGTATAGCTGCACAGGGCACATTACCTGTGATTGAGGGTATCCCTGGACCTGATATATTGACCACTAGTGTTACTGCCTTGACGAAAATCCAGCTTTAGTCTTAGTTTATTGATCGGGCAATGTAATAACTGTCTGGCAATGTTACTGTATTTGGACATTGTATTATTATAGTATAGTGTATATTGTGTAATATATAGTATCATATGAGTGTAATTGAAAAGAACTACAAAGAGCACCATAAATATATTCTATTCTTCTACAGTGGTCTGGGGTATATAATGGCTTCTCCCATAGTCCATTAGTATACACATAATACAAAGTATTTAATCTCCAGCATTCACCAGTTGTCTTTTATTGGACCCCTAGCCCCCAGGAACACCTCTACAAGACCTGCTGTTTTAGAGATGCCCTGACCCAGTCATCTAGCCATCACAATATAGATCTAGTAAAAGTTCCTCAGATCCTTACACAAGGTCTACACTAGATACATGTGGACCCTTGGGTTATAGAATTGAGTCCGAAGTGCCCTATTGCCAGTTACAGATGTCTTTCAGGATGGATTTTAGCATTTATATCCGCGCGTAGCTATATAGGGTGCAGAGGTAGCTATCACTATTGGGCCTTGGAGCCTCAGGAGGTCTGAAGGACCCTCTACACCAGGGGTCCTCAAACTTTTTATTTTTTTTTATAACTCAAATTTTTATTGAAAATTTTTTAAACAATAAGAAAAGAAAAAACAATTACAAGTTACAAGGCGAACACCCGCCCTGCGAACAGAAAAAGCACACAGTGCAACACAAAATACAATCAGAAGAATAAAATTAAAAAAAAAAAAAAAAAAAAAAAATTAAAGACAAAGAAAGCAACATAGAAAAAAAAGAAAAAGGAAAAAAAGGGGGGGGGGGGAGGGAGGGGTTAGTGGGACAGATGAGTGGGGGAGAGGACTAAATGTGGGGGGTGAAAGGGTAGGTAGGGGTGAGTGTGAGCAGTCAGGAAACCAGTGAGAGCGCTCGCCAGGTCATCCATACCACAGCCAGTTGGGAAGGGCTCGGGAGCAACCACTGGTCAAATACCTGAGACGAACAACAAGAGTATCAATCAGAGGAGGGGTCAGAGCCCAGAAGCGTCCGGTACTCTGCAGACTGTTGAAACCTGAACCAGTAGAACCAGGTTTTGATGTACGCCTCAGTCGTGCCATGCAGGAAAGACGTGAGATTTTCCATGCGCATTATCTTGTTGACCTTCGAAATCCAGAGGGAGAGAGGAGGAGGATCCACTCGTTTCCAAAAAAGGGGGATACAAGCCCGGGCAGCGAGGATCAGGAATCTAAGTAGGGAACGCTTAAAGACCTTTACAGAAGACTCACAATGATTAAGGAGGAACAGGGCAGGGCCCAAATGGTGAGAAGTTTCAGTAAGCTGGAGGGTTATCCGCTTGACCCCCTCCCAGAAGGACGAAAGGGCAGGACAGGACCAAAAAATGTGTAGCAGCGTGCCTTCCTCGTCGCCACAGCGCCAACATAATGGGGAGACCTGAGGAAACATAGCATGGAGTCTCGTAGGAACCCTATACCATCGGGACAAGATTTTGTAGCTGGCCTCCTGGTGGCGAGAGCTGATGGAAGCAGTATGAGAAAGGCGAAAAATGCGCCTACGCTGTTCCTGAGAGAGGGAAAGGGATAAGTCAGATTCCCATTTCAACAAGAACGGCGGAACAAAGTCCTCCGGAGGTTCAACCAGGATCCGGTAAGTGAGCGAGAGGGAGTGGCGAAGGGGGCCAGCACCAACAAAAATCTTCTCCAAGGGGATAGGTTCGACGCGGAACTCTGCAGGAGCAGGGAGAGAATGTAAAAAGTGACGAAGTTGCATCCCCCGCCAAGCATCCAAAGGGGGCAGCTCGGGAGGGGCCTGGGAATTCAGAAGTGTAGTCCATCCCCCAGCGTCCTGGAAGTGACAGGCACGGAAAATCCCATGACGGCGCCAATTACGAAAAACTCGGTCAAACATTCCAGGTGGAAAGGCAGGATTGCCCAGCACTGGGAAAAGAGCGGAATCCTTAGGGAGGAGAGTGGAGCGAACAAGGCCCCTGGAGCAAATCCGAAGCGTGGGACCAAGGGTAGGGTGAGAAAAGAGAGATGACAATGAGGAGGAGTCCAGCCATGGGGCAACCTGCAAAGGGATCGGAGAGAATGCCTGTTCGATGTAGACCCAAGGTTTAGAAACAGCATGCCTACACCAGTCCACGACACGAGTCAGGTGGGTAGCCAAGTAATAGGACTTCAGGTCCGGAAGCGATAAACCACCGCAACTCTTGGGACGAAAGAGAAAAGCCTTGCTCACTCGGGCGGGTCTGCCCGACCAGATGAACTTCAATTGGACGGAAGTGAGGGATCTAAGAAAAGACAGAGGGATGTGAATGGGAAGCGCCTGCATCAAGTAGAGAAGACGAGGGAGAATGTTCATTTTAAAAATCGCGCATCTCCCGAACCAAGTAAAGGCTCCAGCGGACCATCGAGTACAATCAGCCCTGATAGACGCCAGAAGTGGGGGGAAGTTGCAACGAAAGAGATCTTTCGGGTCCGGAGTAAGATAAACCCCCAAATATTTGAGAGAAGTGGGGGCCCAATGAAAAGGGAAAGATTGACTCAAGGAGGTGGCCGCTGAGGAGGAAAGGGTCACATTAAGGGCTTCTGATTTCGAAAAGTTGATTTTAAAATTCGAAAGGGTCGAGTAAACCTGAAAGGCAGACATCAGAGCTGGAAGAGAAACATGAGGGGAGGAAAGAAAAAATAGCAAGTCGTCTGCATAAGCCTCCACTTTGTATAAACAGGAAGAATGAGCAGCGCCTGAGATGTTCGGGTCGGCTCGAACCTGGCGGAGGAAGGGTTCAAGAGTCAGGACGAAAATGAGAGGCGAGAGGGGGCATCCTTGCCTAGTGCCATTTCGGATAGGGAAGGACTGGGACAATAAACCATTCACCCTAACCATCGCTGTAGGGAGAGAGTATAGAGCCATGATCCAACTCATCATGCGATTTCCAAGATCAATATGTAACAGGGTCTCTTCCATGAACCGCCAGTTGACCCTGTCGAAGGCTTTCTCAGCGTCAGTTGAAAGAAGCATGAGAGGAGAGCCCGATTGTTTAGCCCCATACATGAGGTTGATAGCTTTGGTAGTATTATCTCGAGCCTCACGGCCGGGTAAAAATCCAGCTTGATCCGCGTGAACAATATTTCCTAACAAGGGCGATAAACGCGTCGCAAGGATCTTGGCTAAAATTTTTAGGTCAACATTGATTAGCGAAATGGGGCGGTAGTTAGAGCACAGAAGAGGGTCCTTTCCGGGTTTGGGGATAACCGCTATGTGAGCACACAGGGAGTCACGACAAAGGGCCGAGCCATCGGTGAGAGAATTGAAAACTTTCAACAGTCTGGGGCGGAGTTCAGGGCCAAGTTTCTTATAGTATACCAAGGTAAGGCCGTCTGGGCCTGGGGCCTTACCCGTTGCCATACTGGAGATAGCTAAAGAAATTTCCTCTTCAACAATAGGAGATTCCAAGGCCGTCAATTCCTCTAGAGACAACGACGGGAGACCAGAGGAGGAGAGATAAGAACGAATGCGATCTCGGAACTCCGCTTCAGGGAGAGGAGAAGGGCCAGAGTTTACAGAATACAAAGAGGCATAGTAGTCCCGAAAGGCAGCTGCAATATCAAGGGGCATGTGTAATCGAGTACCCTGGGTGGAATTGATGCATGGAACGTAGGTGGAGGACTGCTGAACCCGAAGGGCCCTAGCTAGTGAACGCCCGCTCTTATTTCCAAACTCATAAAAATGACGTCTGCATTTAGCTAGAGTACCCTTCACCCTATCAGTGACGAGCGTACGCAATTCCTCTCGGGCGCTGGCAAGCTGGGAATAAACATCAGGAGTGATTTGGCGTTTATGAAGAAGTTCCAATGAGCGGATCCGCTGCAGCAGAGATTCAATACAAGCCCGGCGTTCCTTGTTTAAGCGGGAACCATGTTGCAACAGGATACCCCGGATAAAACATTTGTGAGCCTCCCACACCATTGGAGGAGCAATCCCCGACAATTCCTCCCTCTCAAAGTATTCCCCCAAACGGGTCTTAATGTCATCCAGGATGGTTACGTCATCAAGAAGTGATGCGTTAAGTTTCCACTGACGCTGGAAGGGAATAGGAGAGGACAAGGAAACAGACAAAGTAACCAAAGCATGGTCGGAGAAAGTAATGTTATCGACTTCCGCAGCCAACAAAGAGTGGAGATGTTGGTGACGGATAAAGAGGTAGTCGATACGAGAATATCGGTGATGGACCGGAGAGTAATAGGAGTAATCCCTATCCAATGGGTGGAGTAACCTCCAGGAGTCCACAAGCTGGTGGGAATGAAGGTCCCTCTTAATCCTCCTGATGAGCGAGTAAGGGTGAGAAGAGACGCCAGCAGAAGAGTCCAATGAAGGGTCTAGGACCAGATTAAGATCACCCCCCGCCACCAGGAAGCCCTCCACAAAGCCGTCCAACAGCCCTAAGTAAGAACTAAGGGCACGACCCTGTCCCGAGTTAGGCAAATACAAAGAGGCAAAAGTAAAAAGCTGAGAGGAGATACGACCCTTGACCATAACAAGTCTCCCCTCAGAATCAGTGCGAGTCTCCAAATGTTCCCAAGGCAGGGAGCGAGAAATCAAGATACTAGTCCCTCTGGATTTCGGGTCAGGAGAAGAGCTATGATATGCATGAGGAAACCAAGCATTAGTCAACTTGTATGGCTTGGTAGAGCAATGGTGAGTTTCCTGCAAAAACACAACATGAAGGCACTTACCTTTGAGCAGATTGAAGAGTACGGAGCGCTTCTCTGGACTATGAAGGCCTCTCACATTGAGGGAGCCCACAGCGATGGAGGAAAGGCGATCAAGCGGAGGCATGGAGGGAGACGGGCTTTCCCAGCTCACACCCTAGGAGCAGAGAGAGAAAAAAAAAAAAAAGGGGGGGGGAGGAAGGGGAGAGGGCGAAGAATTGAAGAGGGTAAAGGGGAGGGAAAGAAAAAAAAAAAGAGAGAAAAGTAACAGAGTAGAGGAAGGAGAGCAGTAAAGAATGAGGGGGGGGGAGAAAGGAAAGGGAAAAAGAACCAAGAGTAGAACAAATCTAACTACCCCTAGACAAATGGGCCAGGGGCACAACAACAGACAGGAAGGAGTGAGGGAGTAAGAAAAGATGGGGGGAGAAGTGGGCCCGCAAGCACCACGAGTGTACCTGGTAAGGAAGACCCTATGTCCCCACCCCCAACAAAGTGTAAAGGGATAGGAAGCACAGGGCTACAAACTGACTCTAAGGTCCAAATAACAACATTGTATAAAAACACAGCAATACCAACAACAAGGGCCATCTATAAAGCCCAGCAGGAACAGGATCAAGAGGAACAGAGTAGTCACAAAACAAAATAAACATAGTGAAAATGTCCACCAACCGCGAAACAAGTCCAAGACCACTCAACATAAAAGGATATTAACACTGTCCTGTGGGCAGATCAAAGACCGGCGGTATGAGGGCTCATGCTTCAATGGGAAGCTGAGCTGAGAGATCTGGTTGACGGAGCGGAGACCCAGGCGGATCCGGTATTGGAAGACGTCGTGGAGATGAGTTTCGCCGAGGTCTCTCTCTGGAAGCAGCCGAAGAAGAACGCCTGGAACCGCGGCCGCGCCTGGGTATAGTAGGGCGGGAGGAATCCAGAGCAAGCCAGTTCGGGACTGAGACAGGGCGCACATCCAGGGAGGCAAACAAATCAGGCAAGTCCGCCGGGGAACGGACAACAATCGAAGACGAGCCAGCACGAACAATCAAATGGAAGGGATGACCCCACCTATAGGAACCTCCACAGTCCTTAATCAGAGTCAACACCGGCTGAAGGGCACGGCGCATAGCCAATGTGCGGGATGAGACGTCTGGGTAGAGCTTGACAGAGGCATTCTCAAAAGGCACCGATCCCATATCCCAGGCACACCTCAGGATGTGTTCCTTGTCCGTGAAGTAATGTAGTCTACACAGAACGTCTCTAGGATTAGCAGGGTCAAGCGGGCCAGAACGTTGGACTCTATGCACACGGTCCATCATGAAGGTAGCATCCAGCGGGCGTTGAGTCGCCATATTGAAAATGGTATTAATACGGCTGATCAGATCATCCTGAGGGCCTTTTTCTGGCACTCCTCGTAATCGAATATTATTTCTGCGACCCCGGTTCTCCTGGTCATCCAGGAGCAAGGCAATTTGTTGAAGGCAGGCCTCAGAGTGGGTTTGATTGCTCTCCACTGCAGACAGGCGTTGTTCCAAAGAGGACAGTGATTGATCAGTAGCGTCAGCCCTAGTAGTAAGTTGAGACACATCAGACTGGATCGCACCGAGGGCCTGTGCCTGGGATTGTTCCATTCGGGAAACTACAGCATCCAGGTCCTGTTTAATGGGCAGAGCTTGAATAAGGTCCCGAAGTAGCTGAAAGTCCGCAGAGGCAATATGGGCTGCCGAGCAGGGCAGGGAGGCCGAATCCATGGATTGCACGTCATGTCCAGGGAGGGTGGCAGACAGTGAAGGAGGTGGCTGCGATTGGCGAAGCGGAGGAGATGGAGGAGCCATGTCATCAGTGCCAGACCCAGTAGCCGAGGTTCCAGATCGGGACAGGAAGGTAGAGATTGACGGTGAGTGAGTAAGAGAGTGACTCGGCGTGCGGGAAGGAGCAGTAGAGGTGTTAAGACGTCTTCTGGACATATCACAATGAGAAGCGACCATAGAAGGTAAGGAAGGTACACTCGCAGTATCACCAGGCCTTACATGAGGCGGTCACACAGTTCCATAATCAAACCTGGTACCCATGAGGTGCAAAAGGAGCAATGGGAGAAGTGCTAGTTCCGTGGGGATATACTGCAGAACGTGGAACACACAGCAAGTGGAGGAAGGTGAGGAGCCCCCCCTGATGGTGGAGTAGGGGCTCAGCACTCCCTTCACACCACTGCAGTGCACGACAACAAAAAAAAAAAAAAAAAATTCCCTGCTAGAAAGGTCTCTGAAGAGGGTAAGAAAGTCCAAAAAACAGTAGGGAGTACTCACAGAGTTAGCAGAATGTCCCAGCAGAAAGTGTCAGGATGGGAGCCAAAACAGCAGGGGGGGGTGAGGTGTCTCCACTTCAGGCAATGCAGGGAGGCCAGGCAGCAGGTAGAGCAAGGGGTTCAGAGAGCAGAAGAGTTCCCTTACACACTGCATTAACCCCTTCACCAGTGGAAGTGTTGTCAGTTAGTCCCAAGGGACACTATCTATGTGTGCCAGATGTAAAGGGAGGGGGAGGGAGGCTCACATCAATAGTGCAGACAGAGCAAGGGTTCTCAGACCTTCAGCTATGGCCCTCTAGTATAGCAAGTTTACTGTTGTCCTGAGTGGAGAAGTATCAGTCCGTACATCCAGGTTCCCCTCCCCCCTTAGGCTGTAGCTGCAGTGGCTCCTGGTGTCTGCTGCAGGTCCTCAAACTTTTTAAACAGTGGGCCGGAGGCAGAGCAGGTCACACAGACATCAGGAGCGGTGCCCTCCAATAGGTAAAGTGAAGTGCACTCCATGGCCTGGCCCGAGCTCCCCAGGAGATTCATTATAAATGCACGCTTGCCGGCGTTGTCGGCGGGGCCAGACAGAAGTGCTTGGCGGGCCGCATGTGGCCCATGGGCCGCAGTTTGAGGACCCCTGCTCTACACCATAAGAAGACATCCAACCTTGGCTCTGGTGAAAAACTTGAGGGAGCCATGGATTCCACACTCAAAAAGAGCATTGGGCAACTGGTAGCAGTTTACTAGCAGAATCCTGACCTAGTGTATTCCTAGGGCATTTCATAGAATACCGACAATGGGATTTGCAAAGTCCAACGCCTTACAGGAGGCTAAGGGTATCTGAAGGTCACCAAAGCAACAGTATCACCTGATCTGCTGACTGGGTCTTCTGCTGCTAAGACCTGGTTCAGATCTGCGTTCGGCATTTTGTTCAGGGTGTCCGCTTGGGAACCCCCTGAATGGAATACTGAACGCATTGACAAGCAGTGGGTTTTTGTAAACACAGAGACCCAATAGACTATAATGGGGTCCCTGTGTTACATGCGGAGAGAAGACTACTTCAAGAACTACTTTCCTCTCTGCATGACTCGTGGGGACCCTGCACGGAAAACACACAGACCCATTTATAGTCTATGGGATCTGTGTGCTTTCATAAACTCACCGCTTGTCAATGCATTCGGAATTCCAAACGCAGATGTCAACCAGGCCTCAAACTTTGTAATAGATATTTTGTTTCCTCCTCCACCTATTAGGCTTATTCTCTCCTCATCTTCACTCAGACTATTTGTTTACATAGAGTCTGTATCCAGTAAACTCACAGAACTCTACGAAGAGGAGGAGGCTGTCGACTGATTTAATGAATAATTTGGTGTTGTGGTAGAGTCCTATCTTGAAGATGTTCCAAAAAGCTTCTCTTGCTCACAAAGTAAGCAGCCTCTTCCTCTCCCTCCCCTCTCCATAGACTAATATATAACTAGTAACTCAGCCTGATAAATGGAGAACGAAACATATTTCTTAAATACGATATATTACAAAGTTTCTTATATTCACCTGTATTATTCATTTATATAACTTTTATTCTAATTAGAGGTACCCTTTAGACATCGAGAGGGGAATGAACATGTGCCCTATAAATACACAGGTTATATACTTTACATTAACCAAGAACCGAATTGTTCATTTTAGATTAGTAGAGCCATAAACTCATATCTCGCAGCGTCCACATTATCATTGATCGGAATGGTCTCCATATAAATATCCCATAAAGACTATTGGATTGGAGCACAGTCTTATGGGACTTATTGTATTAGCTTTTATGTCTGATCTCAACATCTTGTTTATGATGAATACTTGGGAGAAAATGCTCTTTTACAAGTCAAATTGTCTCAATGTTATCAATGTTGCGGCGGAAAGTCAGCAGAATATTGAACTCTGAATTTTATATTTCTGCTTTGAATAGAAAATTTTAACTTTTGGGGGTTTATTTGCCTTTTAACTGACAGAAATATCTGCGGGTTGCCTAGAAATGTGCAATGTCGGCTTTTAGTTTGAAGTTTGACTGACAAATTAGATAATTTACTATTCCTTGAAATGGCATATCAGACGTGGAAATGTAATATCATTGCAAAATCTCCACTTATTTAGCAACACATAGATATACAGTATGTGGCGGTATTATAATAGGCTGTATATTAGTGCACAGTGACATGGCTACCCTGGAGGTAGGCCTTGTAGCATACTAGGAAGCACCAAAGGGAACCAGGCATGGTCCAAATTGCAGATTTTATGGGACATTGTCAACCCTTCCTTAGGATAGGTTATTGAAGATCAGCAGTGGTCCAACACTGTGGACCCCATGTATCATCTGCTTGAAGAAGAGGCATCGGTCTTTAAAGGTGGCTTCCGGTTTGCAGGCCATGTGACATCACTTTCTCCGGTCACATGACTTATTTGCAAATCAGTCCCATTCTAGTGAATGGACTGAACCGTAATACCAAGCGCAGCCACTGTATAAATGTACAATGTTGTGCTTGGCAAGTAGTGCTCTCGAATGAACGCTGTAGCATCTTCAAACAGCTGATCAGCATGGGTACTGGGTGTCAGACCATCACCAATCTTCGATTCATGGCCTATCCTAAGGATAGATCATCAATTATTGAGCTTATGGTTGTATATATGGTTGTTTGCTGACCAATGGGGCTCCATTATGGGGTCGTCAGGAGTGGGTTTCCCCATACATGTAAAAAGCCCATGCCTAAAAGTACCATTATGGAAATGGACAACTTCTTCACCTATGATGTTGTACAGGACTAGAAAAACATGGCTGATTCCCTGGAACCTATCCATGGGTTCGGACATTCATTACAATTTTGCTCCATAGAAGTGTATGGGGCTGAGTACAATGCCACACACAACCTGTAAACAAGAGTGGCACTGTTTTCTAATCCTATACAATCTAAAGCAATGGGAATTACATATATGTAATATTATGTTGTACTCATATATGTACTGCAGTTGCCTCCGCTATGACAAAGGATGGCCTCACACTTCTTTCCTCTTCTTCACCTTTAGAAATCTACTTGCAGTTATGAATGCCACTTCCTCCCTTTGCTTTCTTGGTTACTATTTCTCAAACTCTGAGAACTTGTATTGTAGCCTCCAACCTCAGGAAAGTGGTTTAACCCTTGAGCTGAGACCTTGTCTCCTACTGTCCCTGAGACCTACTTATTTATGGCACTGGATGATATGGCCCTTGTCCAATGGTTCTAGTTAGTCTGTGATAGTACACGGTCATCCTGGGTGGTCGTTCTTTATTATGTTAGTTGGTTTTCCAGATTTTAGTGTTACATTTACATTACTTTCCCTTTCATCTCTTCTGTACCCCATATATATAAAAAAAATCAATAAAAACTTAATTAAAAAAAATACAAGTTTGGATATCTATGAAATTCTGGTCCCGTCTCTTCCATTGGCACTAGCTGATCTGATTCTTACTTGTAGGCATGTGTGTGCATTTTTGTAAGGGTGTGGCACAATGGAGGGAGGTGGTAGAGTACGGCACGCTTAGCATGATGTCCTGGTGGGTAAAATATTTTTGGTCATCCAATTCTGGATACAAGTCCCATTCTATGAGTCTGCCCCCCATAGTATTACCCCCTGTAAGTGCATCCATTAAAAATCATGGGTATACTAATATATATTTAATCTCTTTCTATACAGGTATGATGGTTACTTACTGGCACCTTAATGGGCCATTGGTTATCAACGTTGTCTTGTAGTGTTAGGTTCCTAGGGCAACTTCTTCATGGGATTTGTACTTTCTACCATGTTTTCATGGGTTTCCTTCAAGCAATTTTTTTCCAGCCTCTAAATACATACTGATAGGCAAATATGGAATTGATATTGTGAGTCTGATTGGAAGTAGAGACTGATATGTATCATGACGATATCTGTATATCTATGTGAACTATAGGGGCATAGGGGGTAGAAGTAGCAGTTACTGCCCAGTCCTAGAGTCTTTGGGGGGACCAAAGGTTTGAAGACACCAGTATAATACACTGTCTACCAATAAGTATTTGGACACCCATACAAATGAAGATATCTGCAGTCGTGACGTACGTCACACCTTCCACCGCTAAATATCGTGTAGGAAACAGCATTGGCATTAGTCGCATGCAAGATGCCATGAAGTGCAGAGCTGTCCGATTTCGAGAAAAGGGTAATTGTGGGGTACCACAGAAATGGACAATCCTTAAGGGACATAGCAAGCGAACTGAATTACAGTGGCCTATGTGATTACGAAGTGGAAGGTGAACAGTGATTGAGGTGTGGTGAATGTGCCCCGAGTCGGCAGACCCCTGCAACTGGGAGATAGAGACCGACGAGTGCTGGGCAGAGAAACCGCACCCAACCGATGGCTCACATACACCAGGAGTGTCACCAGGCATCCGGGAGTATTGTGTCGCTCAATACCATCCGTAAGGAAGCATCTGCTGGGGTCTACCAACTATTGTATAGGAATAAATATTATTTTCTATTCTACCACCGGTGTCCAGATACTTATTGGTACACAGTGTAGATAGCACATGGTAGATGGGGCCTGTTACATATTTTGCATTGGGACCCAGAATCATCAAGTTACGCCTATGGTAGAATTTGTTGACGCAATATAAATAAAAGAAAATTAATATTATTTCTAAAACATAAAATTTGTTTTCCATAGGTGCCAGAACATATATTACGTGACTTGATGCAGTATTTGGCCTTAATTTATGGCTTTGGGACTTTTTAACATGAAACATTTGCTCTTTTTGTAAACCATAGCCCAGTAGCCCAGTTTCTTGACACCTACATATACATATACATACAAGTGAGCACTGTGCACTAAACACTGTATCTCTGACCGCTTTGTGACATCAGTAGCACAGTCTGCTAACTATAGAGGTCAGTGACCTGTGGAATGAGAGTTTCTGCTTCCTGTAGCTATAAATAAGATTTATACAACCCTGAGAAGGGATTTTGGATCGTTCTTCCTTGCAATTGTATTTAATTTCATCAATATTTCTGGGATTCCTTGCATGCACAACCATCTTTAAGTCTTGCCCCAGTATCTTGATAGGGTTAAGGTCAGGGATCTGATCTGGTCATTCCAAAACATAAATATTCTTCTTTTTCAACCATTCTTTGGATCATTTACTGGTGTGCTTAGGGTCATTCTCTTTATGCATCACTTATTGTCTTTTTGGCTACATTTTTGTAACATCTTTGCCTGTTTGGCTTCTGCACTACCCTCCGCTCGCACCTTGTGAAGATTCATTTAAACCCCTTTCTAATGCTTGCTATTGCCTTGTGGGTGTGTTGGCTGTAAACTGTTACTGTTTGTATTTACATTTCTGACATTTGGCTTTTCGTGTGACTACTTTCTTGGATTTTGATTCTGTACTGCACTACTCGACTGATTCCATCCCCTTGGCTGGCTGACCTCCCATTTGTTGTTATTTGTCTTTACCTGTATCCTAAGGGACTGTCGCCCAGTTGTGCTCTAGGCCGCCTAGGGCAGTGAAGCAAGTAGGCAGGGACAGGGAATGGGATCAGCTTAGGGATCATAGTCTTGTCATGTTTTTCCTCCCAAGTTTCACCAGCAGATACTGGGGAATTGCTCTTCTAGCAATTCCCTTACAATTCTCCTTTAAAATGTTTTGATGCACCTTACAATTCAGTGCCATAACTACCTGGGTAGCAGTGGTAGTGAATGCCACAGAGTTTGGGACATTTGGGGGGAGTAACCCTAGCAGGTAATG
Organism: Leptodactylus fuscus; assembly: GCF_031893055.1. Lineage (NCBI taxonomy): Eukaryota > Metazoa > Chordata > Amphibia > Anura > Leptodactylidae > Leptodactylus > Leptodactylus fuscus. The sequence goes on along the minus strand of NC_134270.1, from coordinate 150,518,560 downwards.
GGGCCTATTTAATTACCGATCATCCCTCCAGATCATGGCTGCCTGTGCTTTTCTTTCTGTGAAAGTGGATGCAGCTGTGATCAGGAGCGGCGATCGGTAAGTGGGGTCAAGGGACCACAAACCTCTCAAACAATACTATCATTATACTATGGGGTCTTTTCAGATCCCGTATTATAGTGATTGGAGGGCCAGGGGAGGTGAGGGAGCATGAAAAACACTATTACTTACCTCTACAGCAGTCTGCAGGTCTCTTTGGTGACGTCATAGACCTCATGCAGGACAGTCCAGCATTATTATGCATTGTGACACAGGCCTTGTTCATGTAACGTCGGTACCAACTTTGAAGATGGCCGAAATCAGCGGGGAGTGTGCTGGAGTGGGAGAAGTGAGTGGCAGTGTTTTTTATGTTTGTATCCTCGCCTGGGTCTCCAATCATTATACTCAGATCTTAAAAGACACCAGAGTATAATAATTGTTCATAGGTGGTCCACTATAGGGCACAATACTGTGCGCAGGGGCCACTATGGGGCACAATACTGTGTTCAAGGACCACTATGGGGCATAATACTTTGTAATGGGGCCAGTATGGGGCATAATACTATTTGCAGGGCCACTATGGGGAATAATAGTACGTGCAGGAATGCTTTTTTATGGGGGAAGGAGGGGAGTGGTTGGGGTCAGGGGGTGGCCATGTCAAATGTTCACCTTGGGGCCCAGCCATTCCTAGTTATGCCACTGATTGTTCCCTCAATGTTAGCAAGGTATCCAACCCCTAAAGCAGCAAAGCAACCACAAGCCATGATGTTCTCTCCACCATTCTTCACAGTGTGCTTTCTTCTCCAAATTTTTGCTGTTGGGTGGTGATGGCGTGTTTAGAACTTTCCTATCGAAAGGAACTATGTTTCACCCAGTATCATGTAAACTATGAAATATATACATGGACCTTTTGTCTTTGGCTGTATTCGTGGCTATCCTATTTCTTGACAAGTCACATTAGACAGGCGTACCACTAATTTAGTATTTATTCTACTTTTTATATGTTCAATTTCTTGACTTTGTTCTCTTTTTTCTCTGTCCATCACATTTTCCACTGTCTAAGTTTATTTTGTCAATTTGTTCTGCCTCTCTGCTTTATTCTCCAGCTCTGATACAAATGAAAGAGACTTATATAAAGACAATTTCCACCCAAAATATAAAATTGCCCACGTTGGCATGGTAGTCGAAAGTTTACAATAATAGATTGTTTACTTGCTGGCAAACTTTTTTCTATTTGTTTTTCAATCCAATTTGCTGATATATCTCGTATAGAGTTTGTATGATGCATCGATGTAAGTGCATTAAAGGGGTTTACTATATGTCATATCCATTGGGAAATGTCCCCTAAGACCTTTTTTAAGCCTGGTCATGAAGAGGTTAATGATTCATTTGATTTTTGGTACTCATTTAAGTCATTGTCTCCCGACATCCACCTTTATAAATGGAATGACCCTTGACCAGTTGATCGTTGAATGGCCAACTTCTGCAACCATACACAAACCGCTGGTGTAATCAAGGGATATAGTTTCTATCTATGGTGCAAGGTAGATCGGGGCTCTTAAAACACACATAAAATACAACATTAATAATAATGCAATAAGTGTGTAAGGAATGGCTCATATAATACTGTAAAAATAATCGCTGGAGTTTTTCACTAATTGAGACAAAGTAAACTAATAACCTTAAAAATTGATGGTGATCCAGAACATCTGGCTCAGGGCATGGAGGGAAACAAAGCGAGATCAAGATACGAAAAGAGGAGGCCGAGAGGTAAGTGAAGCATCTGCTGCAAGATCCTGCAATGTAAACAGCAGGTACTGAACCACAGATGCTCCATGTACGGTACAAAGCTCAACATATCCTTATATCAAGTCTGCAGAATGAGGTCCTTATAGAGAATTACTGACCCTACATTGGGAAAAGTTCAGTCTCTGCATCTATTCTTCCAGTTCAGTTCTAAACCAGATACATTTTATCCTTCGTCATTTAAAGTGACCGTCCAGTCCGGACTAAAGACAATGATATATAAGTTAATGCCTATATGTGACTCTTATCTGCTAGTTATTTTCCTCAGTGTCGCTCCCTTGGCTGCTTTTTAGCTCCATTATGGCCAAGCTATGACTAGAGCTTAGATGCAATGCCTTTAGGGAGCAGAGGTAGTCTAAGCACCCCCCCTGTCTCTTCATTGGTTCTGGCTGCTGCTAGCTCCTCCCCACTGCAGCTCTGCCTGCTCTGATTGGCTTATGTGTGCAGTATAAGCCCTTCCCAGGCACAGCAGAAAGCACAGTCTGAGCCGATTCACGTTACAGCAAGGGCAGAACAATTATAAGGTAGAGAGTACTAAACCTCCGATAGGAAAAATGGGTAACTGTCCCAAATATTCTGAGATCCATGAGCCATAGTAAAAGGGAGTCTGCGGTCACGTTTAAAGGGAATCTGTCACCAGAGCCCAGCATATCAGCCCAGCCCTGCAGATAGATAGGTTAGGGTCACCAGAACCAGCATATCACCCCAGCCCTGCAGATAGATAGGTTAAGGTCACCAGAATTCACCAGAACCAAGCCCCAAAAGATAAATGGGATCAAAATGTTTCTCTCTTGTGAATCGCTTGCTCTGCTACCAAGATTTAATTGTGTCAATATGCAAATTAGCTACATGGAGCAATAAGGATGTTGACACTTAACTCTTTGGTGCAATGGAATTGTTTACTTGAATAATGACAAAAAACTGTGATATCTCTGCAACAATGGCACCAGTTCACAAAATGAAAAAACTGTATGATTCTGGTGACACTAACCTATCTATGTGCAGGGCTGGCATGATATACTGGATTCAGGTGACATTAACCTATCTATCTGTAGGGTTGGCGTAATATACTGGATTCTGGTGAAACTATCCTATCTATCTGTGTGTCTGGTGCGATATACTGGATTCATGTGACACTAACCTATCTATCTGTACGGTTGGCGCGATATACTGGATTCATGTGACACTAACCTATCTATCTGCAGTGATACACTGGGTTCTGATCAGACTCCCTTTAAGGCTATTTCTGAGCAATCTGCAAGAAGTGAAATGGTTTGGAATAAAGTTCTTGCATGTGAAGAAATAAGGGCACCCCATGCAGTCAGTAACTTGGAGAATTTTATTACCACTTCTCAATTATGTATTGCCAATTTCATATTCCCCCAGGCCATCTTGATATAATTTACATGCGGAATTTATCTCAAGCAATTTTTCATATTTTTTTTTTTTTTACAGTCATTCCATAGTGTTATTATGGAAGTTGCTCTTTCAGATGGCCTTCAGTCTTCAGATAGACGGTCTCCTCAAGTATTTTCGGCGATGGGGATAGGACCAGGGCTGGGGTGTCTCCCCAATCATGATCCCTGAAGTCCACCACGATAGATTTTAGAAGAACAACCAACAGCCTTAATACATTATGACAAACTGAAAAATTAATTTTAACATTGAATCATTGAAAATAATATTGCAATTTATTAGGTTATAAATGGAAATTTAGGAGGGGAAATCCTACAAACGACACAACACAACACATTACACAGCAATTCCGATCTTGCGCTTTGTCTTTTTTTTACATTTCAGGTGATAGAGCCTTTGAGAAGGGACAATCTGTCCTATTTTTGTGGCTTCTGCTTAGTTTTGTGATCAGTAATTTCACGTCTGCTGCAGCCCCCAAGGTTTCCACTAACCTATCCGAAACGGTGTCTGAGGTTATTGTATTTACAGTTGTGTTTCATCAGGTTTTCTCGAACACCCTCGCACAAATGGAGCGGCACGTCCACTGCGTCGCTTCTCATAGAATTGTGTACGCTACACGGACATGGAAAGGTTATGTAATAACATATTCGGATTAATGGAAAGTTCTAGTTTAGTTAGAAAGCCGCAGAGCAGTATATAATGGCAATGTTATAGTACAGACAGGCATATACAGTCTGGATGTATAGATGATATAGTTCACTTTAAATTGTAGCTTAGGCGTGAACGTCCATTGTAATCTGTATAAAGAACTTTAGATTTTATCACTACAGGACGTACTATGGAATGGATTCTTTTTCATCATCCTTTCATAGGAACACATCTCTCTTTTCTATCCGCCAGTGGATTTCTAATATACAGTGCTGTGCAAAAGTTTTAGGCATGTAAAATTGCTGCAAAGTAAAAATGCCTTCACAAATACAAGGGTGAATAGTTTATATTGTCAGTTAACAAAAGGAAGCGAATGAAGAATAGAAAAATCTTAACTCTCATCAATATTTGGTGTGACCGCTCTTTGGAGGAAGAGTCCACAAAACTCCCACAAAGACCTGATCTCAATACCATTCAGTCCGTCTGGGATGGCATGAAGAGACAGACGGATTGGAGCAAGCCTACATCCACAAGATGGTGGGAACAACCACCCTGCCGAATTCCTTCTATGGAGATTCAAAGCTGTAACATTAAACTTAGCTTTAGGCAGAATACTGTTAGTATAGTAAGGTATAGCAACAAATGTATTTATCTCCATCTCCTGCCCATCACATCTTGTCAGCTGCGTTTGGAATAAGACAAATTAAGTCTCATAGCTTCTGCGTGTCATTGTTTGCCTTTTCCATTCTGAGGGTGGGAGTCATAAACCATTATAAAGCTAAGAAAGGTCACCGGTCTCACAAAACCAAGATTATTTCAACATCATCATAAGTTGCAAGAGTTACAAGGTCTGGTCATAACAACACTGAATAAATACTATACGAGTGTGCTTCCATCTACAGTAATGTTCAGCTATGACAACCTTCATTTATTATATATGATAGATAGATAGATAGATAGATAGATAGATAGATAGATAGATAGATAGATAATAGATAGATTGGATGATGGATGGATGGATGGATAGATAGTTAGATTGATAGATAGATACTGTAGATAGATAGATAGATAGATAGATAGATAGATAGATAGATAGATAGATAGATAGATAGATAGATAGATAGATACGTGCAGCTTGGATATGCAACACAAACCTACAACATGCAAATCCAATGTTCAACAAAATTGCTAAAACGTAGCAACACAAAACATGTCTAATGCGTTTTTTTTCTCGATAGACTCAAAGCACGGTGTATATCAGTACATATCAGTAGTTTTATATTGATAAAATCCAACTTTTTTCTGTACACCTTTCCTATTACTAGATCTTTGCAGCTGAATTACCATGATTAACTACTTGCCGACGGCCATTGTGTATATAGGTGCGGGTGGCGGCTGTCTATGTCTACAATGACATACTTGTACGTCCTTGCAGTGATAGCAGGTGCACCAGATTATGCAGCTGCAGGAGCGGGGAGACAGCTATTAGTGACAGCCGGACTCCCCAGAGAGAACACAGGGATGGTTTATTATTGTCACTGTCTTTCCAGTCGCTGTATACACAGAGCTTATTCTGCGTGGTATGTGCAGCTATGGGAGCCACCATGATGTGGCTTGTTCCTTGTCCCATGGCCATGTGATCAATGGGTGCCAGTGACAATGGAAGAGCTGCTGGGTCCTAGAGGACCAGAGTTGTGCTGAAGCTGCTGATTGGCCTTAGTGGTCACGTGACTACTTAGTCCAATCAGGGAAGGGCCTAAATGTCACTACCTGTGACATCATGGGTCCTCTCTCTGAGGTCTGGTGAGGCCACTGATTGGCCTCAATGGTCATGTGACCCTTGAGGCTAATCAGCAGCTTCAGCACAACTCCAGAAGAGACCCATTGGAGCAGAAGAGCAGGAGGCGCAGGAGGACACCAGAGCAATGGGGACACGTAAGTATGCATTTTTTTTCACTGCTCCCCCAGCTGATTTAAACATTAAAAGGGATATCTATTTTGCCTGGAGAACCCTTTTAAGGAGAGGTATAATGTGTAAAAAAAAAAAAAAAAAAAATGAAGACAAAAAAAGTAAAATAAAAAAGGGTCATTACTTCACCCACATCAAAGGTTTGAGCCCCACCCCCGAGGATACAAAGCTATGTATCACCTATGTAAGAATGTTGTCTATGGAGAAGGAAAGCTGTTTTATTAAACATCTCAGTAGCAATTTGTGCCATCAGATAAACAGGAAAAAGGCGAAAACAAACAACAAAAAAATCCCCCATTATTAACACTTTAAGGACAAGGTCTAGTTTGATACTTACTTTCTCTTTTTTTCAGTGTCAAATTGTAAAACACATAACTTTTTTATTTTAATGTCGATGTGTTTTTTTGCAGGATCAGCTCTTGTTTCTATAAATTTGGGTTATATGTGACTTTTTGATTAAACTGTTATAATTTTTTTCTTTTGAGGCAATGTAACCAATTTTTTTATTTTTAAATTTTAAAGTGTTCACGCTGTGGGAAAATATTGCTCTAATTTTATAGTATTGGTTGTTATAGGTGCATCAATAGTAAATATAGCTTTTTGGCATTATTATTATTATTATTATTCTGTTACCAAAAACATATATATTGAGAAAAGCATTATCTATGTTGCCTTTTATTTGATTTTATTACTAGACTAGCTTCTGCCCGCGACTTCGTCTCTGGGTTGTTGGTGTCGATATTCTGCCTATATTCAGCAAATTGCTGCCATCGATGGTTTACCTGCTCTAGCATTTTGGCAGCTCTCAAGCTGTCCTGCTGCTGAACTTGTTCCTCACACCATGTCTGTGATTCTTGCGGGATCTCAGCAGCTCACTGGGATGCCATATAATGGTGTTGATGTTGATGATCTGCCTGCTCTGGAATTTCAACAGCTGTCAAGCTGGCCTGCTGCTGAACTTGTTCCTCGCACTTTGCCTGTGATTGTTCTGGTATCTCAGCAGCTCGCTGGGATGCCATATAATGAGTGTGTTGTTGGTGTTGATGATCTGCATGCTCCGCCATTTTGGCAGCTCTCAAGCTGGTCTACCGCTGAACTTGTTTCTCGCACTGTGCCTGTAATTGTTCCGACATCTCAGCACCTCGCTGGAACATCATATAATGAGAGTGTTGTTGGCGTTGATGATCCGCCTGCTCCGGCGTTACACAGCTGTCAAGCTGGCCTGCCGCTGAACTCATTCCTCGCGCTGTGCCTGTGATTGTTGCGGCATCTCAGCAGCTCGCTGGGACGCCATATAATGAGCATGTTGTTGGTGTTGATAATCCCCCTCAGCTCCGCTTGAGGAGAGCTCTGTGACTACTGGCTCTTTCATAGCTCTCCTTGTTTGTGACAAATTAGATTTTCTTTTTCCGGACATGTTGAAAATTGGCAAACTGCCAATTTGGATTAAAGGTGTTTGCCCATATGAGTGGGTCAGCTGTGCCTGGAGCAGATCAGATAATATGCAAAGGCTGGTACACAATCCACTGAGAGTTAGCATGTGTTTACACATAGAGATAACAGCCCTGGTTTTCTCAGAAGCTGAGATAAAAGAAGTGTAATATAGTATGTGAAAATTAATTCATAACAGTCATGAAGCCATGTCATTTACTGGTATAAAAAGTAGCGTATATTTTAATTGAGTTTACAATCTATATATGTGCCAAATTTCATTCAAATCCGTTCAGCCGCTTTTGCGTGATTGAGGAACAAACACACAAACATCCAAACACACAAACACTTTACAACCTTTTACTTTTTTTTTAATTTTACATCTGCACTTACTGTCATACGGAGACTTGAGTACTAGGTGGTCATTGTTACTATAGTACATTGCAATACTTCTGCATTGCAATGTACTATAGTTTACCAAAATGAAAGTGAAGTAAATCTATAAGGCTTTGTCTCTGGCAGAATCTTATAGGTTTACTTATGAGGGTGACATGGGGACCTCAGACAATACATCTGCACCCCATGATTGCATCATTTGGCCGCCAATATAGGGGGAAATACAAAGAGAACCCTTAGATGCCATCAATATTAACCATCAACTGGTTAAGAAAATAGGAAAACACGTAAAAATAAAAAAACTGCATATAAATAAGGTATCACTGAACAAGGATGCAAAAAGTATCTGCATACCCCCCTAAAAAATATATGTTATAGCCTTGAAAACCACTTTCCCCAAAAAAATCTGAAAATGTGTCTGGTCATGGACCAGGGAGAGTGACCTGATCATGATGTGGTTAAGGACTACTACGTAGTACTTGTATATTCTGATGTTATAGCCTGTATTTATTCCCTCGCTCTTGCCCACCCTACAATATTCATGTGTGCTGTAAAGGCAGCTGAGCTCAGTGTAAATTGGTATTATTCACACACAGAATATTATATATCACTGGCAAGTCTTCTGAGCTCCATTGTCTCATAACCATTACAGATTACACAGAAGGAGGTGGAGAAGACTTGCACATATAGTAGAGCACTGAAGAAGAGCAAGAGTAGGCTTCAGGAGAAATGCTCACTATGCTCTGAACCTACAACTCAACAAATAGATGGGATCAGCCCCTTACCACCATTTTATATTGGGTCAGGTGTATGACGTGGGCTCAGGAGGACTTCTGTGAATAATGGATATGTCTTCATGCTTCTGACATGGGAACCAGTTGTGATTCTGAAAGTTTAACTTCTTAGATTGCAATTAAAGAATTACACAGGAGATAAGGAATGACATTGGTGGGGGTCTGACGACTCAGGCCCCTACTGATCAGTTGTAAAAGTACCCTGTTCTGATTGGATCAGTGATTGGGCAGGTATATACATTTACATTAATTTCAATGGAAGTGCTAAAGATAGATGGGCACTGTACAGTACTTCAGCTATCTCTGGCACTCCCATTATAATGAATGGAGCTCGGGGCACAAAGCCTGACTTCATTTAGAACAGTGGGCATCTTCATTCTCTTGAGATTTGATAGGTTGGACACTACCATTCTGCAAGTTATCCCCACCCCACAAAAAATAAGCCTCACATAGTCGCTATAAGGGAATTACTAGGAGAACAATTCCCCAGTAGCTGCTGGTGAACCCTGGGAGGATTATAATAGAAAGTTAGGGTAATGAACTCAAATGAAGACAATAGTGGACTGCACTCTCTGCTCAAAGGATGGAGGAACAACTGGTTGTGTGCACTAAAACTTTTTTATTGTAAGCATTACAACGCATTCCGGGTGATGAGGGCCCTTTTTCAACTGCATAAACTTCTCCTATGGCCCTGGATGCATCCATTTTGCCTATGTTGTCTTTGTGGACCCTGGGAGGAAGGGAACGACAAGACAGTGAGTCCTAAGCTTTACTTGTTCCCGGTCCTTGCCTACTTTCCTAATTGCCCAGGTGACAGAGGACAACTTTGTGACAGTCCTTTCTTATGATATAGGTGATAACACTGAAAAACAAAAACAAACAGGAGGTCAGATAGCCAAGGGGTCGGAACCAGTCGAGCAGTGCAGTACAGGATCAAAATCCAAGAGAGTAGTCACAAGAAAAGCCAAAGGTCATAAATGTAAATGCAAACAGTAACAGTATAGAGCCAGCACACATAGAAAGGCAAATAGCTAGCACTAAGGTGACAGTGGGAAAACAATATATAGGCAGGAAGAACCTGCCCTAGACTAGATTGGAAGGAAAGATGTCGATCACACAAGTAAGGATGAGATTAAGTATTAGAGGAGCAGAGGGAAACAAAGGTGTAAGAGATGGGTGTGGTGGAAAATCAGTTACAGAGGTGAGGGAATAAAACAGTGTTCAGACAGTACAGCAAGAAGCTACAGCAAGGAATCAGAGCCCGACATTCCTCCTGCGCCATAGCAGGTGGCCGGAGGATGACGCCGAAGTCCGAATGGGCAAGGCAATGTTACAGCTGCATAGAGTTATAAACAAAAGTTCTGGGTGTTAGAATATAGTGAAAAAAAAAGTGCTAAAGCATATAAAAATATAAATGTTGGCAATGCCATAATCATATAAGACATTTTATCACATACTAGATGCTGTAAAAAGGAAAGGCAAAAAGCAATGGTGGATTATGGGATTCTTTCCTATTTCACCCCACGGATATTATTTTCAGGGACGGCATATCAATATATTCAATGAAAACTGTTGCCAGTAAAAAAAAAAAAAATAACTGAACCTGTTCAGCAAAAATAAAGTCCTAAACCGGTTATGTTGATGGAAAAGATAAAACAACCATTTCTCTCAGACGTTGAGGATGGAATAATGAAAACTGGCCAGTCAGAAGTCGAATTTAGAAAAAAATGAAAGAATCAATGCAGAAGTCAGGAAAAATATGGTGCAATTTATCATGATGTAATCCAGGAACTTGTGGTAAGTGCTGACACTATAGTAGGAATTTCTTAGCCTATGAGTATAAATTTTACATAATTGATAGAATTTTACGTAATTGCTCCTTGATGAACTTGTGCTGGGATTTGTACAAGATAAGAAGTACGGGTTCTGATTTTGGAGGTAATATAATATTTTTCCAGTATTTTTTTTAACACCGACCCCTCCCCATGAATTACTATTGCCAACCCCAATTATTAGGAAAGACAATGCTCTTAGTGACCTCCAACTGGCATATAGGGAATGAAGTTACCAATTATGTGACCATTGGAACCAATACATCTACATGGCCAAAACTCAACATTGCGTACCATATAGTAAGTCTACCAGGTAGTCCTTGACTAGTATAACCTAAAATGGAAAATTTTCACAAAGGTCAGAACTCTCTTGAGAAGACACGTCTACCACTGGACTGTCAAGGATTGCAACATGGCAGCCAGGATCCAAAGCTTGATCAAGAATTTTTTTATGAAGTGCGTGCAGACAACTTTGTTTATCATGGATGTTACTTACGTAAAAAAAAACAAAAAAAACATATACTAAACCTTGAACCTCTAGCCCTTGATGTCACATCAGAAGTCACATGTCCTCAATGTCACATTGGAAGATGGTCACCAAGGTCAACACCTTGATCAAAGAAAGTGTCAATTTTCTATGTCCTGAAAAAGCATCTTGACAGTAGGCGACTATTCCAACTTAATACATTTCCAGAGTCCCATTTTAAGACACTGATAGCCCTAATATATTCTACAGCTTTTGTGATCATTTCCATCCTACATTTTTGCTGCTATAAAGACTATTTTGGAACTATTTATAAATAGCGTTGGTGACCGACTGTTGATTTTAACACTTTGACTCATGTTAGTTCTGTTACATGTTGCCACTGACTGTGAGTTGTGGTTAATATCTCACTATTTTATATAACAACTTACTAAGTGACAGAAGGAAAATAGAAACTGAACAACATTCTGTGTTTGACGTGTCTTTTTACAGATTAGAAAGAGACAAAAAGCATAATGGCTAAAGCATAAAGTGGACGTACACATTAGAAAAGTTTCTCCCTTCTCTTAGGTCAGTACTAGAGATGGACGAACCAGTGGCGTAAATACCGAGGTAGCAGTGGTAGCGGCTGCAACAAGTCCTGGAGCCTTAGGGGGCCCAGCGGGCCCCTGATGCTTTATCCCACTTTAGGGGACCTGGCATTCTCCAAGCATCTTCGGGCCCCTTTGGTGATGTGCCAGACGTCATATGAGTCAAGCTGGTATCATTATGCGTCCCAACGCTGGTCCGGCTCAAGTGATATCTGTACCAACATTGAAGATGGCCAAAAGCAGCAAGGAGTGTGCTGAGAGAGGTAAGTAACTTTGTTTTTTATGTCTGTCACTTCCTCTGGGCATCCAAACATTATTCTCTGGGGTCTGAAAACACCCCAGAGTATAATAATTGTTCATGGGTGGTCCATTATGTGGCATAATACTGTATGCAGGGGCCACTATGGAGCATAATACTGTATGCAGGGGTCACTATGGGGCATAGTAGTGTGTGTTCAGGGGCCACAATGGGGAATAGTGTGTGTGCAGTGGTCATGGCTGGACATAATACTGTGTGCAGGGGCCACTGTGGGACATTATACTGAGTGAACGGCCCACTATGGGATATTATACTGTTTGAAGGGGCCGCTATAAGACATTACAATGTGTGAAGGGGCCGCAATGGGACATTATACTGTCTGGAGGCCAATTTGGAACATTATAATGTGTGTAAATGGGGAGTTATACTGTGTGAGGGCCAGGAAAGGGGACACCGTGAGGAGGTGAAAAAGAGGTAACAGAAGGTGAACAATGAGCATGAATGTTTTTTTGTTTTTTTTTATCACCTCCCCTGGGCCTCCACCCTCCACCTATTATTATTACATCTTAAGACCCCAGAGTATAATAATGTCACCTTCACTTTGACATAATTTTGACTATTTGCCTTAAAGAGCTAGAAATTAGATAAGTAGGTTCCTAGGAGCTCTGAGAGTGTTCTACACTATGTTTTATAGATAGTTTCCTAGGAGCCCTGACAGTGTTCTACACTATGTTTTATAGATAGGTTCCTAGGAGCCCTGACAGTGTTCTACACTATGTTTTATAGATAGGTTCCAAGGAGCCCTGACAGTGTTCTACACTATGTTTTATAGATAGGTTCCTAGGAGCCCTGACAGTATTCTACACTATGTTTTATAGATAGGTTCCTAGGAGCCCTGACAGTGTTCTACTCAATGTTTTATAGATAGTTTCCTAGGAGCCCTGACAGTGTTCTACACTATGTTTTATAGATAGGTTCATAGGAGCCCTGACAGTATTCTACACTATGTTTTATAGATAGGTTCCTAGGAGCCCTGACAGTATTCTACACTATGTTTTATAGATAGGTTCATAGGAGCCCTGACAGTGTTCTACACTATGTTTTATAGATATGTTCGTAGAAGCCCTGACAGTGTTCTACACTATGTTTTATAGATAGGTTCCTAGGAGCCCTGACAGTGTTCTACACTATGTTTTATAGATAGGTTCCTAGGAGCCCTGACAGTGTTCTACACTATGTTTTATAGATAGGTTCCTAGGAGCCCTGACAGTGTTCTACACTATGTTTTATAGATAGGTTCCTAGGAGCCCTGACAGAATTCTACACTATGTTTTATAGATAGGTTCCTAGGAGCCCTGACAGTGTTCTACACAATGTTTTATAGATAGTTTCCTAGGAGCCCTGACAGTGTTCTACACTATGTTTTATAGATAGGTTCATAGGAGCCCTGACAGTGTTCTACACAATGTTTTATAGATAGTTTCCTAGGAGCCCTGACAGTGTTCTACACTATGATTTATAGATTGGTTCCTAGGAGCCCTGACAGTGTTCTACACAATGTTTTATAGATAGTTTCCTAGGAGCCCTGACAGTGTTCTACACTATGTTTTATAGATATGTTCGTAGAAGCCCTGACAGTGTTCTACACTATGTTTTATAGATAGGTTCCTAGGAGCCCTGACAGTGTTCTACACAATGTTTTATAGATAGTTTCCTAGGAGCCCTGACAGTGTTCTACACTACGTTTTATAGATAGGTTCATAGGAGCCCTGACAGTGTTCTACACAATGTTTTATAGATAGTTTTCTAGGAGCCCTGACAGTGTTCTACACTATGATTTATAGATTGGTTCCTAGGAGCCCTGACAGTGTTCTACACAATGTTTTATAGATAGTTTCCTAGGAGCCCTGACAGTGTTCTACACTATGTTTTATAGATATGTTCGTAGAAGCCCTGACAGTGTTCTACACTATGTTTTATAGATAGGTTCCTAGGAGCCCTGACAGTGTTCTACACTATGTTTTATAGATAGGTGCCTAGGAGCCCTGACAGTGTTCTACACTATGTTTTATAGATATGTTCGTAGAAGCCCTGACAGTGTTCTACACTATGTTTTATAGATAGGTTCCTAGGAGCCCTGACAGTGTTCTACACAATGTTTTATAGATAGTTTCCTAGGAGCCCTGACAGTGTTCTACACTATGTTTTAAAGATAGGTTCCTAGGAGCCCTGACAGTATTCTACACTATGTTTTATAGATTGGTTCCTAGGAGCCCTGACAGTGTTCTACACAATGTTTTATAGATAGTTTCCTAGGAGCCCTGACAGTGTTCTACACTATGTTTTATAGATATGTTCGTAGAAGCCCTGACAGTGTTCTACACTATGTTTTATAGATAGGTGCCTAGGAGCCCTGACAGTGTTCTACACTATGTTTTATAGATATGTTCGTAGAAGCCCTGACAGTGTTCTACACTATGTTTTATAGATAGGTGCCTAGGAGCCCTGAAAGTGTTCTACACTATGTTTTATAGATATGTTCGTAGAAGCCCTGACAGTGTTCTACACTATGTTTTATAGATATGTTTGTAGAAGCCCTGACAGTGTTCTACACTATGTTTTATAGATAGTTTCCTAGGAGTCCTGACAGTGTTCTACACTATTTTTTATAGATAGTTTCCTAGGAGCCCTGACAGTGTTCTACACTATGTTTTATAGATATGTTCGTAAAAGCCCTGACAGTGTTCTACACAATGTTTTATAGATAGTTTCCTAGGAGCCCTGACAGTATTCTACACTATGTTTTATAGATTGGTTCCTAGGAGCCCTGACAGTGTTCTACACTATGATTTATAGATTGGTTCCTAGGAGCCCTGACAGTGTTCTACACTATGTTTTATAGATAGTTTCTTAGGAGCCCTGACAGTATTCTACACTATGTTTTATAGATTGGTTCCTAGGAGCCCTGACAGTGTTCTACACAATGTTTTATAGATAGTTTCTTAGGAGCCCTGACGGTGTTCTACACTATGTTTTATAGATATGTTCGTAGAAGCCCTGACAGTGTTCTACACTATGTTTTATAGATAGGTGCCTAGGAGCCCTGACAGTGTTCTACACTATGTTTTATAGATATGTTCGTAGAAGCCCTGACAGTGTTCTACACTATGTTTTATAGTTAGGTGCCTAGGAGCCCTGACAGTGTTCTACACTATGTTTTATAGATATGTTCCTAGGAGCCCTGACAGTGTTCTACATTATGTTTTATAGATATGTTCCTAGGAGCCCTGACAATGTTCTACACTATGTTTTATAGATAGGTTTCCAGGAGCCCAGACAGTGTACTACACCATGTTTTATGCAGTTTTAGGCTGCATTCACATGGAGTAAACGCTGGCGTTTTTTGTGTGTTTTTTGCACATAGCGCCGCGTTTACGCCGCGTAGCGTCGCGTTAACGCCGCGTATACGCCGCGTTAACGCCGGGCAACGCCACCGCTAAATAGCGCGGCGTTAACGCGGCGTATACGCGGCGTTAACGCGACGCTACGCGGCGTAAACGCGCCGCTATGTGCAAAAAACACACAAAAAACGCCAGCGTTTACTCCATGTGAATGCAGCCTTAAGATGGGGTTCACACCAAACTTGTTCAACCCAAAATTAATCTTGGACCCGAGTCACCCGAACTGAAAACTAGAAGAATTTTGAGAGATTTGCACATCTCTAGTCAGTACCCATGTATGTGTACTTTGTCAGATAACTGTTGACTTAACAAGCATTCAGCTGACAGCTATATAAAGCATATGGCCATACAATTTTTGCTGAAATTTACTGGATGCCTTTAAAAATTCATAAGCCCTGTCAACCACTTGACATTATATAAGTCATGCCAAAAATCTTTGTGTAAGTGATATTATCCTCTAAAAGAACTATTCATGAAGTTATAATCCCAGATTTTAATGAGGTACAAACAAGTCTTGAACTAGGTTGTAACAAATATTATGTTAGGGGCATAGGACATTTCCAATGTAGTGCTAGTTTATAAGGAAGGCAGAAAAGGCACATGAGTAGGGTTTCCACCCCCTTAGGGTCGAAAAAGTTTAGCCCAAGCCAAGATTTTTGTGGTTTTCCACCCATAAATTGTTATTATACTCTAGTGCCTCTTCCGACCCTTGGGGTAGGCTATGGGAGATGTGAAAAATAATGAACAGCTCATACTCTCTGTTGTGGTGTCCAAGCTTCTCTCTTAGTGTATTCTGGTCTCTTCCAGCTTGCAGTTGGGAATGACACCAGTTGCAGGGGACTGCTGAGACCTGTCATTGGGTTATTTGGGAAGAGTCAATGACTCAAGAATCAGGACATCAACATACCTCACATGACCACTGAGACCCAATGACAGCAGTAGTCCTCCCAGATATAAGGTCGGACACTCCTGTTCTAAGGCAAGGAAAGGTGAGTATGAGCAGGGACGCATATATATACAGACAGTGGCGTAACTAAAGTCTTGTGGGCCTCAGTGCAATCTTTTGTCCGGGGCCCCTACCTCTTCCCTACAGCGAATTCTTGATAGTGATGGTTACGGGTGCTAAGGAGTTTAATCCTCCTTAGTGTGGTTAGGGGTCATCTGTGGGTCTTCTTGGCTTATGGGCCAGATGGAAGCTGCAATCTCAATACTGATCACAGTGCTTATGGGCCCCCTTACCGCTCCTGGGCGCTGGTGCGACTGCACCCTCTGCACCCCTCAATATACGTCTCTGTGTACCGATATATGACCACCAGCATTGCAATAAAAGCACATAAAGATCCAAATATTTATTCAGCAAGTCATAACCCTTGTAACTATTGATATGGCAGATATGTTGTTGTAGACAGTTTAGGCATTGTCTATAGACCCTTACACTCCACGCAGATTACATTCTTCTTTATGGTGACACTGATGACAATTAGGACAATAATGAAAAATTTCCATATTTGTCTCATGCATTCAAACACAATAGTCGCAAGACACAACAGCTCTCTGTATACACGTATTGACAACAACATATTGTCATTATAACAGTTTCTAACCACCCCAAATTATAATAAACCACACCATAATATTAATAATCCACTAACAAATAAATAGACAATATATGTTACATTATCATAGCTTAACAAATTGA
This sequence comes from Leptodactylus fuscus, assembly GCF_031893055.1. Classification (NCBI taxonomy): domain Eukaryota; kingdom Metazoa; phylum Chordata; class Amphibia; order Anura; family Leptodactylidae; genus Leptodactylus; species Leptodactylus fuscus. Next base: position 150,501,739 of record NC_134270.1, on the reverse strand, counting down.
GGTGGTTGAAAAATACAATAGTTTAGCATAGTTTAGAATTTACCAAATTTGGTACTTTGTATGCCAAAGAATAGGCAACAATATCAGATCGGTCGAGGTCTTACACCTGGCACCCCCTTAGATCAGCTGTTTGAAGCTGGCATGGTTTTATGCATCTCCCATGGGTCTAATAGCACTTTTAGTAGTCACTGAAGAATTTCGGTCAGAAACTAAACAGGCAGGCAAATATTGTGAATATTCATGAAATGAATAAGGTTGAGCAATCAGGATCGGAAAAGATCAGATCCCGATTGGTGATTGAGTAAATTTCACGATCACGATCAGGTTCCGATCCCACCTAAAAAGATCGGGAACGGAATTCCGATCTTGATCACTCAACTTACCTGCACAGAAGCGCTGCCGCTCTCCGTTGTTCTCGCTCCTCTTCTCTCTACTTCACATGCCTGCAGAGCACCGTGCGTGCCCCTGCCTCCCAGGCTAGTGTTACAAATGCTAGGAGAAAGCAGGGCTCGTGGCTTAGGAGAGTGTGGGTGGGTTCTGGGAGGGGAGACGTGAGTGATGCACTCACATCTCCACGCCCTGTACCCGCCCACACTTTCCTAAACCACAACAATCCCTGCCTACTCCCAGCACACGGCGCTCTGAAGGCCTGTGAAGTAGAGAGAAGAGTAGCGAGAACAATGAGAAGCAGCAGCGGCAGTGATTCTGTGCAGGTAAGTTGGGGGGAACTAAGTAGCTGGAGGATTTTTTAATCACTACACAGCATAGAGTCCAAAAATCGAAGCCTTCAATTTTTGGACTCCACGCTGTGTAGTGAACAGGATCGTTTTTTAAATCCAATTTTCGATCATTAAAAAATCCCATTGACTTGCATTAGGATCGCAATTGGGATCGGGTTCGGAAGGAAAATGATCGGAAATCGGATTTTAAAAACGATCCTGAAATTTCAAGATCGGCTCAACCCTAGAAATGAATCTTCCAAGGTCTGCCTATCTCTAAGTAGAACAAGCCATGAAAACGTACAATTCTATCTGAAAAAAAACTCTTGAAAATGAACCAAAATGTGTAAAGAAATGCCCAAACAAACATTTCCACATGATAAAATGTTCTATGGCCACGGCTCAAAGATGAATTCATATCAATGCAGTTTTCTTAAGAAAAGCTGAATGATGTCATATGATTGGGATTGGCCTTCTTAATGAGCGCGCACCGACCGACAGATGGACCAAGTGATATAACTGGCAATAATTGCTGCTGGCAAGATTTATGCCTTGTAATTACATCATGTAACGCAGGGAAATTCAACATGTCACACTGCATATAAATATTTAAAGGCGAGTTGTTTCACAAACAATTATAGTTACGCTTTCTTGAAAAATTAGTATTTATTCTTGGAGAGGGAAGCCGTGTATTAGTTGATGTGAAGGGAAAGGATTATGTTATCCAGGGATATTCATCTTCAGAGAGTTGAATTTAATAAGAGCAACAAATCTTGTCCAAAAGTTGTAATATTTAGAGATGAGCGAACATGTTTGATCGAGCACATGTTCGATCGGACATCGCGCTATCCATACTAACACCGCGTTGAAAATGCACTTAAAGTTCGATTCCCCTCCCACCTTCCCTGGCGCTTTTTCTGCACCAATAACAGCGCAGGGGAGGTGGGACAGGAACTATGACAATGGAGGCCATGAAAAAACTAGGAGAAAGCCATTGGCTGCCGAGGACATGTGACCTCTGATTCAAATGAACGGGCGTCGAAGCTCCAATTCATTCTTTGCTTGCACTTAGTTAGAGAGAGACATCTGCTGAGGGCAAGTTAGGTTTTAGATTCTGCTAGGCAGGAATAGCAAAGAAGAAGAACCACAACAGCTCTTTTAAGAGCTACACTAAAGGGAGAGGCTGAAAAAAGCTTGGCACAGTGTCTACCCACAAATGATAAAGTGGGATTCACAGCGATTAAGCCAGGCTGTATCTGCGCAACCCAGCTTTCCGCGGTGGGGATTAAGCTAAGTGGGATACACTGAAATTGTATGCCCATATACCCTATATACGCTTAATCCAGGGTTCAACAGTGTGCCCCCCCCAAAACTAAGGGGTATACACTGAAATTCTCAGCCCATATACACTATATACGCTTCATCCAGGTTGTCATGGTGTACCCCCCAAAAGCAGTGGGATATTCATTCTAATTCTCAGGCTATAGACGCTTCATCCAGGTTGTCATGATGTGTACCTCCAAAAAATCAGTGGGATATACATTCTAATTATCAGGCTATATACGCTTCATCCAGGTTGTCATGATGTGTACCCACCAAATCATCAAAACCATCTAAAAATGCGCAAGGCTACCGGTAAGGAACGAGGCCGAGGCCTTGGGAATGCTGCTGGGGAGCAAGGTCGCGGTGAAGCCACAGCGCATTCCGTGCCTACTCCTCCTCAGGGGCAGCAAGCATTGCGCTTCTCCACAGTCCCTGGCTTGCTGGCCACATTAAGTACGGTGCAGGGTACAAACCTAAGTAGGCCCGAGCACCAGGAACATGTGTTACAATGGCTGGCGGATAATGCTTCCACCACATTATCTACCAGCCAGTCAGCCTCTACCTCAACGCCTCCTCCTACACAACATTCTAGTCAGCCTTCCTCCCAAAATGCCCAATCTTCCCAGCAGAGTAATCCCAACTTTCCCTGCTCCCAGGAGCTGTTCTCTGATCTTTTAACTGTCCCTCTCTCTGTCCCTCCATTTCCCGATTCCATGGAGCTACCAGGCAACTTTCTGTGTCCAGATGCCCAAGCACTGGAGTCTCCCCCATCTCCTGTTCATTTTGTGGTGGTTGACCAGCAACCCACCCTCAGTGACGATGACGAGACACAGTTACCATCAGGGCAGCCTGTTGCCATGTGTGGTGTGCAGGAGGAGGAGGCGAGAGATGAATCGGCAGAGGAGGTGGTGGTCGACGAGGACACTGACCCGACCTGGACAGGGTGGATGGCAGAGGTCAGCTGCTTCGCAGAAGCCAGGCCACATCCAGAATGGCCCAAGATGTTCCCTATTATAGCCAGCCCAGAAAAACTCTCCCATCGAAGGCACGTTCCTCGATGTTGTGGAGATTTTTCAAGGAATGCACGGAGGACAAATATAGTGTGGTTTGCACAATTTGCCACTCGAAACTGAGTAGGGGCTCTGAAAAGAGCAATGTTTCGACCACTTCCATGCACCGTCATTTGGAATCCAAGCACTGGGCTTAGTGGGAGAGAGCAAACACAGGACAATCTTCGTCCGGCGTTGCTGCCACTGCCTCTCCCACTGTTGCCAGTGCTGGCGCTGCAGTCCAAAGCACCAGCCAGGACACCGCAACACCACCTCCTCTGCCGATTCCTCTCTCGCCTCCTCCTTCTCCACACCGCACATGGCAACAGGCTGTCCTGATGGCAACTGTGTCTCGTCATCGTCACTGAGGGTGGGTTGCTGGTCAACCACCACAAAATCAACAGGAGATGGGGGAGACTCCAGTGCTTGGGCATTTGGACACAGAAAGTTGTCTGGTAGCTCAGAGGAATCAGGAAATGGAGGGACAGGGAGAGGGACAGTTAAAGGACCAGAGAACAGCTCCTGGGAGCAGGGAAAGTTGGAATTACTCTGCTGGGAAGATTGGGCATTTTGGGAGGAAGGCTGACCAAAATGTTGTGTAGGAGGAGCAGTTGAGTTAGAGGCGGACTGGCTGGTGGATAGTGGGACTTCTCCCTCATCCTCCCCTGTTCCTGTCTCAGCTCCTTCTCCTGCACCATCATGCACCTCCTCCCAGCAACCCACCATCTCTCAGACATTTGAGTGCAGGCAAAAATACAGTGCTAACCACCCACATGAGCAAGCCTTGAATGCGCACATCTCCAAACTGCTGGCCCAGGAGATGTTACCGTTCCGGCTTGTGGAAACTCCGGCCTTCCGGGACCTGATGGGAAGTGCGGCACCTCGCTATGCCGTCCCTAGCCGTCACTACTTCTCCCGGTGTGCCATCCCCGCCTTGCACCAGCACGTGTCACTCAACATCAGGCGGGCTCTAAGTTCCGCGCTTTGCACAAAGGTCCACTTGACCACCGACACGTAGACAAGTGAATGCGGACAGGGACGCTACATTTCACTGACGGCACACTGGGTGAATGTAGTTGAGGCTGGGACTGTATCACAAACTGGGCCGGTGTTTCTCGTCTCCCCGCCTATCATTCCTGGCAGGGGCTCTGAAACAACACCCTCCTCCTCCGCCGCTGTTAAACTGACTCCAACTACGAGCTGGAAACTGGCGTGGGTAGATGTCAGCAGGCCGTGCTGAAGCTCATCAGCTTGGGGGACAGACAGCACACTGCCTCCGAGGTGAGGGATGCCCTCCTCGATGAGACAGCAATATGGTTTGAACCGCTGCACCTGGGCCCAGGCATGGTCGTGTCTGATAACGGCAGGAACCTGGTAGCAGCTCTGGAGCTTGCCAGCCTCCAACATGTTCCATGCCTGGCCGACGTCTTTAATCTAGTGGTGCAACATTTTTTAAAGACATACCCAAATATGCACGGGCTACTGGTGAAAGTGCAGCACTTGTGCGCCCACTTTCGCAAGTCTACAGTAGCCGCTGCTAGCCTCAAAAAACTCCAGCAAACACCTACATCTGCCTAAACACCAGCTGTTGTGCCACGTCCCCACACGCTGGAACTCAACATATCATATGTTGAGCAGAGTGGTTGAGCAGCAGAGACCTTTGATGGAGTACCATCTCCAAAACCCTAGGGTACCACAAAGTCAGTCAGATATTTGCAATCCTTGACCCCCGGTATAAAAATAACATCTCATCTTTTATTCCGGTAGAGGGGAGGGCCAATCGCATTAATGAGTGCCACAAGCAATTGGTGCAGAACATGATGGAGATGTTTCCATCAAGTGTCGTTGGTGGCAGAGAGGACAGTTCCTCCATGAGGCGAACAAGTGCCGTCCAGTCCACACCCACAAGGGGTACATTGTCTAAGCTCTGGGACACATTAAAGGCACCCCCTCGCCAAACTCCCGCCACTGAGGAGTCTAGTGTCACCAGGCGGGAAAAGTATAGGCGCATGTTGCAGGAATACCTGTCCGACCACAGCCCTGTCCTCTCCGATCCCTCTGCGCCCTACACATATTAGGTGTCGAAGTTGGACCTGAGGCATGAACTTGCCCTATACGCCGTGGAGGTGCTATCCTGTATTGCTGCCAGCCGGTGGTATCATCACGGATATTTGCAGCCGGCTGTCAGCTGAGAGTACCGACCGACTGACTTTCATCAAAATGAACAGCCACTGGATAGACATCATTTTTGTGCCCACCAGTGTCAAGCACCTCAACATGAATTGTCATGTCTGCGCTCAACCTCTACAATTCCTCCTCATATTCCTCCACCATCTGCGTTGCACAATTCTGATCCTTCTAGGCTGAATCCACCCTGATTTCCCCAAACTCTGCTGGTTAGAGGCTGAATCTATTCTGATTTCCCCAAACTCTGCTGGTTAGAAGCTGAATCCACCCGGATTTCCCCAAACTCTGCTGGTTAGAGGCTGAATCCACCCTGATTTCACCAAAGTCTGCTGGTTAGAAGCTGAAACCACTCTGATTTCACTAAACTCTGCTGGTTAGAGGCTCAACTCTCTCCATGGGCCAAAACCACTGCTGGTGCAAGGCTCAACTAACCCCAAGGGCCCAAAACACTGCTGGTGCATGGCTCAACTAAGTTAAAGGGCCTAAAACTCTGCTGGTAAGAGGCTGAAGTCACCTAAAGGGCCTCAATCTCTGCTGGTAAGAGGCTTAGGGGCCTCTAACAATTTGGAAGGGCTCACGTTAAGGGCCAGGAAAGTGAATTTTGGAAGGTCTTACCACATCACACACACACACACACATCCACAATGACAGTTAAGGGTGGGTACTGTTGGATCTCCCATTGCCTATTCCATTTGTGGTTGTCATGGGCAACGTGATGTAAAGGGGTGCTTGCTAAGGTTTCATTAGAGTAAAATTTGGGTTTCTGTCCATACAGTTTTGGGGGGGGGGGGAGGTTTCCAGGTATTTTTCCACTTTCATAGTGTTTTTTTTTTTTTTTTAGTGTGGAAAGTGTGTAGTTGATAGGCTGTGATGTTGGGGTAATACAGTGACTTGGGCATGTTAGATGCCCCCACACATGCTTCCCCTGCTGTCCCAGTTGCATTGCAGAGGTGTTGGCATCATTTCCTGGGGTGTCATAGTGGACTTGGTGACTCTCCTGAGTCAAACATTGGTTTCCCCCTAAACGAGTATTTTTCCCCATAGACTATAATGGGGTTCGATGTTCGATCAAACAGTCGAGTATTGAGCAGCTACTCGAATTGAACTTCGAACTTCGAACATTTCACTGTTCTCTCATCTATAGTAATATTCTCTCTACAATCCGGCAACTCCCGGATATTATAACTCATATTATGGCACAATTGGTGGACATTATGGTGCAGTTTACACAGACTATAGTGCATTTAGGCTATGGTGCAATTTTGACAGATTGTAGTGAAACTGACACATTGGTATATAATATGGTGAAAAGTGCTTCTATTTGTATGTACAACTCATATAGGTAAGGGACACAATGGTGGTACTGTAAAATCCTTAAAGGATATGAACACCGTTGTATGTGGAAAATCAATAAACACATTTTTTTTTTTTACTATGCTTCTGTAGCAAGTTGTACTTATTTGTTTACTACATCAGCAACTCTCATAACTGACTTACAACCTCAACTACATTTAGGATTGCTTATATTTGGTAGCCATGTACTGCTACACAGTTATTATATTTGTATCCCATTCTCCCCCTCTCCTCACTGTGAGCTTATGTATTCTTACCCCTACACTGTGCTGTGAGCTGCTGTACACGATCCACCCTACAATGTACTGTCAGCTGCTGTAGATGATCTTTCTACACTGTGCTGTGAGCTGCTGTAGATGATCCCTCTACAATGTACTGTCAGCTGCTGTAGATTATCTTCTCTCTACACTGTGCCATGAGCTGCTGTAGAATATTTTTATATCTACACTGTGCCATGACCTGCTGTAGATGATCCCCCTTACTATCTACTTTCAACTGCTGTAGGTGATTTTTCTCTCTACACTGTGCTATGAGCTGCTGTAGATAATCCCCCTACAATGTACTGTCAGCTGCTGTAGATGATCTTCCTTCTACACTGTACTGTGAGCTGCTATAGGTGATCCCTCTACAATGTACTTTCAGCTCCTGTAGATGATTTTTCTCTCTACGTTGTACTATGAGCAGCTGTAGATGATCTCCCGTACAATGTACTGTCAGCTGCTGTAGATAATCTTCTCTATACATTGTGCTATGAGCTGCTGTAGATGATCCCCCCTACAATGTACTGTGAGCTGCTGTAGATGATCCCCCCTACAATGTACTGTGAGCTGCTGTAGATGATCCCCCCTACAATGTACTGTGAGCTGCTGTAGATGATCCCCCTACAATGTACTGTGAGCTGCTGTAGATGATCTCCTGTACAATTTATTGTGGGCTGCTGTAGATGATCTTCTCTCTACTCTGTGATGTGAGCTGCTGTACCATTCTATGAGCTGCTGTACATTGATTTCCTATACACTGTACCTTGATGTAGCAGTGATTCTGTACAGAACTGATTTCAGATGCATGTTAATGAGACATGTGAAGGTGCACTGCACATGGATAATCTGATCTGGTCATGGGATCCACTGAGGAGTTCTGTTGAATGACAGTAAGCAGAGCTCTTAACAGCCATGAGCTATTGATACTGAGAATATATTGGAAAACTGTCTAACTTTTTATTATACGATAAATGACCTTAATTTGCTGAAAGCAGAATGCCCCTTTAACAGCATGTAAAAGTTTCTAACATTAGGGATTTTGTGCAGGACTGCCTTCCAAATACTTTTAATGAATTATTGGCAGGCGCTGTTATTTGCCAATTAACAAAATAAGATGCTGAAACAGATAACACAGACACACACGTTACAGCTCCTTGGCAACCGGCAATCTGGCGGTATAACGGGGAGAGATGGAGGGCTGCTTATATCTTACAAGCTTTTATATTCAGAAATGAGGCAAGGGATAAAAAGCATTCTCCATGTGGGTCACTAGCTTGGCACACAGATCTATCTGATGTTTGTGCAGACACAAAGCTCTCTTCTTAGAGCAGCACTTCTTCCCATTATTCCGCATGGCTGAAAAAAGAGGAGCAATGACTTTTAACATTTACCAAGTTCTAACACTTTAGCTAAAACCCTGGGCTCGGAGTGATGTATTCCATGGGAAGGTTACCCCTCTGCACCCATTAGGCAGGAACATGTGCAAAACCATGGCATAGCAAATTTTACGTTGTGTTCATGGGATGCTTTTTGTTCTGTTTATGGCGTTAAAGACCTTTCCTCTCTCCTGACATGACTGCTTTAGTAAATATGTGAATCAAATAATTCTAGAAAATCTTCTGGAAATTTAGGAATTCGTTGACAACTGGGTGTAACCATTCTCCTTGTTAAATGGAGGGTATTGGACCTTTTGTGGACATACCTCAATAATAAAGAAAATAAGAACCCTCTGTTGTAGAGATGAGCGAACAGTAAAATGTTCGAGGTTCGATATTTGTTTCGAGTAGCCCCTCAATGTTCGACTACTCGAATCGAATATCGAACCCTATTATAGTCCATGGGGGAAAAATGCTCGTTTCAGGGGTAGGCAACGTTTGATCAAATTATACTTACCAAGTCGACGAATGAGGGTCGGGCTGGATCCTCCGAGAAGTCTTCTCCTTGCAGCGTCCCCACGGCATCTTCCGGCTCTGAATTCACTCTGCCAGGTATCGGGCCTGGGCAGAGCCGACTGCGCATGCCTGCACTACAAGCGGACATGCGTAGTCGGCTCTGCCCAGGCCCGATGCCTGGCAGAGTGAATGAAGAGCCGGAAGACGCCGCTGGGAAGCTGCACGGAGAAGACTTCTAAAGGTAGGAGAAGAACCAGCGTTGATTGGCCGACTGTATAGCATTCAGCCAATCAATGCAGGTTCTGCATCGAACTTTTACATTCGAATAGCGAGTGGTACTCGATCGAGTACGAGTATTTCGAATACCGTAGTATTCGATCGAATACCTACTCGATTGAGTACTACTCGCTCATCTCTACTCTGTTGTCAAACAAATTCTACATTTCAACAGGGAGTGACACAATGGAAATTTCTAGGATTCGTCATTTCTTACATATATGAGATGACATGAAGTTATTACTGGCCTATAGGGATCCAATTTAGTAGAAAGTAGGAATGCATTAAAGGGGTTGTCCAGAAATTATAGTAAACTCAGGGGTCATACTGACCTTCCCTTGGTGCTGGTCCCCTTTTCCTTCCATGCTGTAACTTGTCAGGTGGGGAGTAAAGAGGCTCACATGAGACCAATCAGTAGCCCAAGTGATTGCTGGTAAGCAATAGGTGACGTATCTGAGTGACATCACCTGTCCTTTAGCTTGATCACTGAGACCACCGAGTACTGGTACAGAACGGAAAGGAAACCTGGACTATACAACGGACCTTCAGAATAGATGAGTATGACTTTTTTTGTTTTTTTACACCCAGCCTGGCCAACCCCTGACTTTCCTATAATTCCTGGGCAAACCAATTAAATTCTTTCCACCATTATTAGAAACATTTTGTCATATATTAATTTTTATCAAGTATAATTTTTGGCCTTATTTACCCTTTTTCGCAGACGCTGAATGTCACTTAAGTATCAGAAGTGCTAGATACATTTATAACTTACAAAAAAATATTACAATTTTACTCCAGTAGTAATGAAAGTGGGCAGAAAGTGAAGGAAACTTAACGATAAATTCACTGATTGATATTTGGCAAAAATTCATAAGCAAAGTATACAAGTAGGAAAAGCCTCATAGGCATTGGACATAAGCACAATACTTGAACAGGCAGAAGAATAAAGATGTCTTCAGGTGCATATACAAACAAATTTTAACCATGATAATAACTAGAGATGAGCGAAAAGTGAAATGTACGAAGTTCAATTCGAGTAGTCGCTCAATACTCGCGTGTTCGATTGAACATCGAATCCCATTATAGTCTATGGGAAATAAATACTTGTTTAGGGGGAAACCACTATTCGACTCATTAGGGTCACCAAGTCCACTATGACACCCCAGGAAATGATGCCAACACCCTGGGATGCAACTGGGACAGCAGGTGAAGTATGTCTGGGGGTATCTAACATGCCCAAGTCACTGTATTACGTCGGGATCCCTGTCAGCTTGCGATATGCGTGAGCTGACGTTTTCCCATAGGAATGCATTGACCATATAGAGTACAGCATTTGGCCAATCAATGCTGGTTCTGCCGGAGGAGGCGGAGTCTAAGATCGGTCCACAGCAGTCTCCATTCTGGTCCGATCTTAGACTCTGCCTCCTCACAGACGAGCCTCCGGCAGAACCAGCGTTGATTGGCCGAATGCTGTAGTCTGTATGGCATTCGGCCAATCAACGCTGGTCAATGTATTCCTATGGGAAAAAGTCAGCTCGCGCATATCGCAAGGGATCCCAACCAGATAGAGCCCGAAAGAGCTGGGTGAGTAACATTCCCACCTAAATAAAGGTAATCCCTAGCTAACCCTGTCTGTACATCTATCCCTGTCTCACAATCACATAGTTCACAGTCTCATATGAACCAGATATTAAATCCACTATTCGTATAAATTGGAGGTCACCTAAATTAGCCAGCCATTTACTTTTTCCGTTGTTGTAGTTCCTGTCCCACCTCCCCTGCGCAGTTATTGGTGCAAAATGCAAAAAAAGTGCCAGGGAAGGTGGGAGGGGAATCAAATTTTTAGTGAGTTTGCCATCTGGTGTTCGACTCGAATCGAACATCTCGAACAGCCTGATAACCGATCGAACATGTATTTGATCAAACGCTGTTCGCTCATCTCTACTAATAACCTTTGTTTTTTCTACTGTGCACATGTTTGTTTTTCTTTCTGCAAGATTCCAGGATCCTGTGGTCTGCATTAGATTTGTTGGACTACATTGGGCCATCATGTTTATTAATTAAAAAAAAAAAAATATTTAAGAGCATTAAGGTTGTATTTAACCATTTCAGTAAATGAAGTATCCATTGTTGAGGCAGGGATGCCGTTAGCCAGTTGAAAGGGTAACACTATCTCCTTTACTATTACCACTGTACAGAATGCATCAGTGGTACTGGAAAGAGCTGGGTAACATCAGACCTGGAACATCTAAAATGATGGTTCATTTCTGGGGCAACAAATAACTGGTATTTCTTGGCTAGGAAGGGACAATAATCATGGACTTCCCCACAAGTTGTAAAGAAGCATGATAACTTTCCCTTGGGATTTTAGAATTTAAGGTAAAAAAAAAAAAAAAAACATAATAGGGAGAATTACTGAAGTAAATGTGTCACAATTCTGGCTTAAACTGCAACAACAAAAAAAAACAAAAAAAACACTGGCCTATATAATTTGCACATTTTAGATGCACTGCTCTACATTTTTGTCCTTAAATCCGATAGATATGAATGAGAGCTATGGAAACAGTGCAGAACATTTGAGTACACTTTTTTTTTCTTTTTTTTTGCTTTAGAGCTAAGGGACCTATGTAGTTCAGCTTTGCAACGTTGTTGCCATAGCTTCCATTCACCTTGTTGGAAAGATAGCATAAAGCAATGCCACTTGGCAGTCTTCATCCATCTGGCCCTGGTGGTCAGGACTTCTGGCCAGTTATTCCTGTCTTGGCTATGATTTGCTGAAACAGACGTATGCTGTTAAGATCCCTGGAACTGTAAAAATATGGTGTAAAAAGAATACTGTTCAAAATAAGACAATCAATAGGTGGTGTGAGCCTTGTCTAGAGAGTCTAAAGGTGCTCCAAATGTATTTCCTGGTATCGACCACTGTAATAAATCTGGTTTATGTGTCCAAGTATTAGGCAGGATTAGTAAGTATGACCTAACGTGCCCATTTTGTACTTTTGTACGTTGCTGGGATAGAGCCCTTGTATTCCACACCATAGTACAAATACTGTCATCATTCACATCAAATCTGTTGGGGCCACCAATCTAATTTTCATGTTGTATGTTCTCCCCGTTTGCATGGGTTTACTCCATGTACTCCGGTTGCACTCCAAAGACATTCTGATGGGAAACATAGATCGTGAGTCCTATAAGGAACGGTGAGTGACAATGTTTGTAAAGCAATGCGGAATATAACAGACAATAAATATCGAATTCGCTCACCATTCCGTTTTCCCATTGTACTGTGGTGTAGTGTCCGGCTTCTTATAATGAAGGGTCATTCAAGTGCACAGTGCTGGAAATGCTATATTATGAATCTATGTTCTTAATCTAGTAATGGGAATGTCATATAATCTTTATATGACTGGTTCATTACGTGAAACTGCCAGTTACCGCATTAATCCCTATATCTGAGATTGGTGCAGGAAGGAAAGGATAGAATACAGTCATCTGCTGGGACTGCAGGGACAGCTATCAAATGACTGAATCACCAAGGGGAGCTATTATTAGCCCTGAAAGCTGACCAGATAATATTGTTCTTAAAATAGAAATTATAATGGGAATTTTGCTCTTTTACATTGTGGGTGGAAGGACCATTCAGCATTAACCCCTTAAGGACCAGGCCATTTTTTGGTTTCGCATTTTCGTTTTTCCCTCCTCACATTTCAAGAGCCATAACTTTTTCATTTTTCAGTTCATAGTCACATGATGGCTTATTGTTTGCGGGACAAATTGTACTTTGTAATGGCATCATTCAATATGCTGTGCAATGTACTGGGAAGCTGGAAAAAAATTCAGAATGAGGTGCAATTGGAGAAAAAATGCATTTGCGCCATTTTCTTATGGGTTTAATTTTTACAGCGTTCACTGTTTGGTACAAATGACATGTTACCTGTGTTCTACGTGTCAGTACAAATGCGGTGATACCAAATTTATATAGTATTTGAAATGTTTTGATACTTTTAAAAAAATGATAAACTTTGCAAAATAGAAAAAAAAATTTGTGTCATCATGTTCTAACACCTGTAACTTTTTCATATTTCCATGTATGGAGCTGGTTGTTGTGTCTTTTTATGCGGGACAAGATGACGTTTCTATTGATACCATTTGGGGAAAGATCTGATGGTTTGATCACTTTTTATTCAATTTTTTATAGGAGGCAAAGTGTTGAAAAAAAACGCTTTTTGGCTGTTTTTATTTTTTTTGCCGCTACGCCGTTCACAGTACGGGATAAATGTTTTAATATTCTAATAGTTCGGGCATTTTGGAGCGCGGGGATACCTAATATGTCTATGTTTAATGTTCTTTAATTACTTTTATAGCTAATCTAGGGAAAGGGGGGTGATTTGAACTTTTATATTTTTTTTATTTTTTTAATACTTTTAAAAACTTTTTTTTTTCTTCTGTTACATTTATGATCAGACCCCTTAGGTACCTTGAAACCTAGGGGGTCTGATCGCTCATACTATTCACTGCAATACTACAGTATTGCAGTGAATAGCAGAATCCCAGCACTTCTATTAGACGATGCCTCTGGCCTCTGGCATCGCCTAATAGATCTAGTGCAGACAAGCCTGGAAGCCTTCAATAGGCTTCCGGCTGTCATAGCAACCGATCACCGCCCTCATGTGACGTTCAGGAGGGCAGCGATCGGGGAAACATGGCGGCGCCCGTGCCGCCGGCGCCGTTTACACACTGCGGTCACGTTTGACCGCAGTGTGTAAAGGGTTAACAGCAGCGATCGGCTCGGGCACCGACCGCTGCTGTTAGTGGCAGGTCCTGGTTGTATGATACAGCCGGCATCTGCCGTGTATGGAGCGAGCTCAGCGTGTGAGCTCGCTCCATACATCCCCATGCGACCCATGACGTACAGTTACGTCAAGGGTCGCTAAGGGGTTAAGGCAGTGGCAGAGTGCCAGAACATAGACCAAATTTATTAAGACTGGTGTTTCCTTCTCCAGTCTTAAAGAGGACCTTTCACCATCGCCAACTCCTTCAATATATTAATAGGCGCTGCTCCACTGATCCTGGTGCATTTAGTAATTTGTCGCTAGCCCTTATCGTTCCCGAGCAGACAGTGCAGTTTCAGCATCATATATGCTAATTCAGCTCTCTACTGTCAGGTGGGCTGTCCTGAACTTTGAGAAAATAGTCTGAGACTGCCCACCTGACAGTATAGTGTATGATTGTGCTGAAACTAACAGAAATTATTGGTTGGGGATGGTCAGAGCTAAGTAAAAATCCTAACTATAGAATCAATGGGGTGCTATATAAGAGGTGGACTCTCAAACTTGCAGGGTGCAGTCACCAAAACTGATGTCTAGGCCACTTATGTTAAAAATGACCTTTCATGTCCTCATAGATGTGAGGTGTCCGGAGCACTGTTGGCTTTCCTGGTATGTTCCCGGATGATGGAAATATTGGTGCCGGTAATTTCAGCACCAATATCTCCCCACTGTCAGAAGGGTGAACCTTACAGCTCAGCAACATCGCTGGGTGGTAAGGATCATCCCATGATAGTACAAGGCTATGGAGGTCCTCTTTAAGCTTATAGGGCTGAGGTGTCCCCACCCCACCTTGATCTCTGTTCTTCTATAACCATTTTTCTAAAAATTATCGAGTACATTGGAAAATGGAGAAAGTGGCAAATTTTTGCGCCTCTTTTGCCTTAACCATCCATGCACATAAAATGCACCATTTTTGTATCATAAAACTGTGATGTTTTTTCCCACCATGTCAAACAAAGACTATTGCCTGTTTAGAGCCCTTCTTAAAAGAGATGAGCGAGTAGTATTCAATCGAGCAGGTATTCGATCGAATACTACAGTATTCAAAATATTCGTACTAGAGATGAGCGAACACTAAAATGTTCGAGGTTCGAAATTCGATTCGAACAGCCGCTCAATGTTCGTGTGTTCGAACGGGTTTCGAACCCCATTATAGTCTATGGGGAACAGATACTCGTTAAGGGGGAAACCCAAATCCGTGTCTGGAGGGTCACCAAGTCCACTATGACACCCCAGGAAATGATGCCAACACCTCTGGAATGACACTGGGACAGCAGGGGAAGCATGTCTGGGGGCATCTAACACACCAAAGACCCTCTATTACCCCAACATCACAGCCTAACAACTACACACTTTACACACTCAATACCACCTCTCTGACAGTAGGAAAACACCTTGAAACATGTGTATTTGGCACTTGCAGTGAGGAGAGCTTGTCACCAGCAGTGAATTTGGCCCTTGTAGTAAGTTGAGGTTGGCACCAACATTTGTTTTGAAAATCAGGGTGGATTGAGCCTCTAACCAGCAGAGTTTGGGCAAATTCATGGTGGAGGGAGCCTCTAAACACCCCAGTTTGGGCAAATTCATGGTGGAGGGAGCCTCTAAAAACCCCAGTTTGGACCAATTCATGGTGGAGGGAGCCTCTAACCAGCCCAGTTTGGGCAAATTCATGGTGGAGGGAGCCTCTAAAAAACCCAGTTTGGACCAATTCATGGTGGAGGGAGCCTCTAACCAGCCCAGTTTGGGCAAATTCATGGTGGAGGGAGCCTCTAAACAGCCCAGTTTGGGCAAATTCATGGTGGAGGGAGCCTCTAAACAGCCCAGTTTGGACCAATTCATGGTGGAGGGAGCCTCTAAACAGCCCAGTTTGGACCAATTAATGGTGGAGGGAGCCTCTAAACAGCCAAGTTTTGGGAAATTCATGGTGGAGGGAGCCTCTAAACAGCCCAGTTTGGGCAAATTCATGGTGGAGGGAGCCTCTAACCAGCCCAGTTTGGACCAATTAATGGTGGAGGGAGCCTTTAAACAGCCAAGTTTTGGGAAATTCATGGTGGAGGGAGCCTCTAACCAGCCCAGTTTGGACCAATTCATGGTGGAGGGAGCCTCTAAAAAACCCAGTTTGGACCAATTCATGGTGGAGGGAGCCTCTAAACAGCCCAGTTTGGGCAAATTCATGGTGGAGGGAGCCTCTAACCAGCCCAGTTTGGACCAATTAATGGTGGAGGGAGCCTCTAAACAGCCAAGTTTTGGGAAATTCATGGTGGAGGGAGCCTCTAACCAGCCCAGTTTGGACCAATTAATGGTGGAGGGAGCCTCTAAAAAACCCAGTTTGGACCAATTCATGGTGGAGGGAGCCTCTAAACAGCCCAGTTTGGGCAAATTCATGGTGGAGGGAGCCTCTAACCAGCCCAGTTTGGACCAATTAATGGTGGAGGGAGCCTCTAAACAGCCAAGTTTTGGGAAATTCATGGTGGAGGGAGCCCCTAAAAACCCCAGTTTGGACCAATTCATGGTGGAGGGAGCCTCTAAACAGCCCAGTTTGGGCAAATTCATGGAGGGAGCCTCTAAAAACCCCCAGTTTGGACCAATTCATGGTGGAGGGAGCCTCTAAAAACCCCAGTTTGGACCAATTCATGGTGGAGGGAGCCTCTAAAAACCCCAGTTTGGACCAATTCATGGTGGAGGGAGCCGCTAAACAGCCCAGTTTGGACCAATTCATGGTGGAGGGAGCCTCTAACCAGCAGAGTTGGTGGAAATCAGGGTGGAGGGAGCCTCTAACCAGCAGAGTTGGGGGAAATCAGGGTGGAGGGAGCCTAGTATTAGCAGAATTGTGCAACGCTTATGGTGGATGAGTATGAGGATGCGGAGGAATTGGAGAGGTTGAGTACAGACATGGAGTTTCATGTTGGGGTGCTTTACACAGGTGGGCACAAAAATGACGGCTCTACCCAGTGGTGGTTCATTTTTATCAAAGTGAGCCGGTCGGCACTCTCAGCTGACAGACGGGTGCGCTTGTCAGTGATGATGCCACCGGCTGCACTGAACACCCTCTCAGATAGGACGCTGGCGGCAGGACAGGACAGCACCTCCAAGGCATATAGGGCAAGTTCAAGCCACAGGTCCAACTTCGACACCCAATACGTGTAGGGCGCAGAGGGGTCGGAGAGGACAGGGCTGTGGTCGGAAAGGTATTCCCGCAACATGCGCCTATACTTCTCACGCCTGGTGACACTAGGACCCTCCGTGGCGGCACTTTGGCGAGGGGGTGCCATCAAGGTGTCCCAGACCTTAGACAGTGTGCCCCTCATTTGTGTGGACCGGTGAGAACTTGGTTGCCTACTGGAGGAACTGCCCTCCCTGCCGCCAACGTCACATGCTGGAAACATCTCCATCATATTCTGCACCAATTGCCTGTGGCAAGCATTGATGCGATTGGCCCTCCCCTCTACCGGAATAAAAGACGAGATGTTGTTTTTATACCGGGGGTCAAGGATAGCAAAGATCCAGTACTGGTTGTCCTCCATGATTTTGACAATACGCTTGTCGGTTGTAAAGCACCCCAACATGAACTCAGCCATGTCTGCCACAGTGTTAGTTGGCATGACTCCTCTGGCCCCACCGGAAAGTTCAATCTCCATTTCCTCCTCATCCTCCATGTCTACCCATCCGCGCTGCAACAATGGGACGATTCGAAGTTGCCCAGAAGCCTCCTGTATCACCATCACATCATCGGACAACTCTTCTTCCTCCTCCTCCTCCTCCTCCTCCTCCTCCATTAAACGCAGTGAAGCGGACAGATGTGTGGACCTACTCTCCAGCTGTGACGGATCGGATGCTATCCCTAACTCCTCTGTGTGATCTGAGTTATCCCTGATGTCAATCAGGGATTCTCTCAGAACACACAAGAGCGGGATTGTAAGGCTCACCATCGCATCCTCAGAGCTCACCCTCCTTGTGGACTCCTCAAAGACCCGTAGGATGTCACAAAGGTCTCTCATCCATGGCCACTCATGGATGTGAAACTGAGGCAGCTGACTTTGTGGCACCCTAGGGTTTTGTAGCTGGTATTCCATCAAAGGTCTCTGCTGCTCAACCACTCTATTCAACATCTGAAACGTTGAGTTCCAGCGTGTGGGGACGTCGCACAAAAGCCGGTGTTGTGGCACATGCAGGCGTTGCTGGAGAGATTTTAAGCTAGCAGCGGCTACTGTCGACTTGCGAAAGTGGGCGCACATGCGCCGCACTTTCACCAGTAGCTCTGGAACATTGGGGTAGCTCTTTAGGAAACGTTGCACCACTAGGTTGAAGACGTGGGCCAGGCATGGAACATGTTGGAGTCCGGCAAGCTCCAGAGCTGCTACCAGGTTCCGGCCGTTATCACAAACGACCATGCCTGGGCCCAGGTGCAGCGGCTCAAACCATATTGCCGTCTCATCGAGGAGGGCATCCCTCACCTCGGAGGCAGTGTGCTGTCTGTCCCCCAAGCTGATCAGCTTCAGCACAGCCTGCTGACGTCTACCAACGCCAGTGCTGCAACGTTTCCAACTCGTAGCTGGGGTCAATCTAACAGCGGAGGAGGAGGCGGTGGCGGAGGAGGAGGCGGTAGAGGAGGAGGAGGAGGGGGGTGTTCTTCTCGTGTCCCTGCCAGGAATGTTAGGCGGGGAGATGAGGTACACCGGGCCAGTTTGGGAAGCAGTCCCAGCCTCAACTACATTCACCCAGTGTGCCGTCAGTGAAATGTAGCGTCCCTGTCCGCATGCACTTGTCCACGCGTCGGTGGTCAAGTGGACCTTTGTGCAAAGCGCGGAACTAAGGGCCCGCCTGATGTTGAGTGACACGTGCTGGTGCAAGGCGGGGACGGCACACCGGGAGAAGTAGTGACGGCTAGGGACGGCATAGCGAGGTGCCGCAGTTGCCATCAGGTCCAGGAAGGCGGGAGTTTCAACAAGCCGGAACGCCAACATCTCCTGGGCCAGCAGTTTAGCGATGTTGGCGTTCAAGGCTTGCGCGTGTGGGTGGTTAGCAGTGTATTTCTGCCGCCGCTCCAATGTCTGAGAGATGGTGGGTTGTTGTAAAGAAGCGCCTGATGGTGCCTTTGATGGTGCAGGAGAAGGAGATAAGACAGGAACAGGGGAGGATGAGGGAGAAGTCAACAAAGTGGTGGAGGCAGATGAAGTGGTGTCCTGGCTCGTCCTCTGGAGTGCATCGCCAGCACAGTCAGCAGTGGCAGTGGCAGAGGCAGAGGCAGTGGCAGAGGCAGTGGCAGTGGCGTGAACGGCAGGCGGCCTTTGTCCTGCCGTTGCTGCCTGCCACTGATTCCAGTGCTTGGATTCCAAATGACGGCGCATTGAAGTGGTGGACAGGTTGCTCTTCTCAGAGCCCCTAATCAATTTCGAGAGGCAAATTGTGCAGACAACACTATATCTGTCCTCGGCGCATTCCTTGAAAAAACTCCACACCTTCGAGAAACGTGCCCTCGAGGTGGGAGTTTTTCGGGGCTGGGTACGAACTGGAACATCTTGGGAGATTCCGGGTGTGGCCTGGCTTCGCCTAAGCTGCTGACCTCTGCCTCTGCCTCTAGCTACCCTTTTTGGTGCTGCACCTGCCTCAACATCCACACTACTTTCCCCGCTTGACATCCCCCCTGTCCAGGTCGGGTCAGTGTCCTCATCATCCACCACTTCCTCTTCCAACTCCTGTCTCATCTCCTCCTCCCGCACAATGCGCCGGTCAACTGGATGCCCTGACGGCAACTGCGTCACATCATCGTCGATGAGGGTGGGTTGCTGGTCATCCACCACCAAATCGAACGGAGATGGAGGAGACTCTAGTGTTTGAGCATCTGGACACAGATGCTCCTCTGTTAGGTTCGTGGAATCGTGACGTGGAGAGGCAGGTTGAGGGACAATGAAAGGAGCGGAGAACAGCTCTGGGGAGCAGGGAAAGTTTGGGTTATTGTTCTGTAAAGCTTCGGAATTTTGGGAGGAAGGAAGACAAGACTGTTGGGTAATAGGAGGAGAGGAGGCAGAGTCTGACTGGCTGCTGGACAATGTGCTGTAAGCGTTCTCTGACAGCCATTGCAAGACCTGTTCCTGGTTCTCGGGCCTACTAAGGTTTGTACCCTGCAGTTTAGTTAATGTGGCAAGCAACCCTGGCACTGTGGAGTGGCGCAATGCTTGCTGCCCCACAGGAGTAGGCACGGGACGCCCTGTGGCTTCACTGCTACCTTGCTCCCCAGAACCATTCCCCCGACCTCGCCCACGGCCTCGTCCACGTCCCTTTCCGGGAGCCTTGCGCATTTTGAATTCCTAGTTAGAAATTGGCACTGTATACCAGTAGTAAAAATTGTGGGTGCACGTAACCCCAATATATTCTTTGAATTACCAGTCAGAAACTGGCACTATATGGCAGTAGCAAGAAATGAGGGTATTTGTATTCCCAATATATTCTTTGAATTCCCAGTCAGACAATGGCACTGTATACCAGTAGTAAAAATTGTGGGTGCACGTAACCCCAATATATTCTTTGAATTACCAGTCAGAAACTGGCACTATATGGCAGTAGCAAGAAATGAGGGTATTTATAACCCCAATATATTCTTTGAATTCCCAGTCAGACAATGGCACTGTATACCAGTAGTAAAAATTGTGGGTGCACGTAACCCCAATATATTCTTTGAATTACCAGTCAGAAACTGGCACTATATGGCAGTAGCAAGAAATGAGGGTATTTATAACCCCAATATATTCTTTGAATTCCCAGTCAGACAATGGCACTGTATACCAGTAGTAAAAATTGTGGGTGCACGTAACCCCAATATATTCTTTGAATTACCAGTCAGAAACTGGCACTATATGGCAGTAGCAAGAAATGAGGGTATTTATAACCCCAATATATTCTTTGAATTCCCAGTCAGACAATGGCACTGTATACCAGTAGTAAAAATTGTGGGTGCACGTAACCCCAATATATTCTTTGAATTCCCAGTCAGACAATGGCACTATATACCAGTAGCAAGAAATGAGGGTATTTATAACCCCAATATATTCTTTGAATTCCCAGTCAGACAATGGCACTGTATACCAGTAGTAAAAATTGTGGGTGCACGTAACCCCAATATATTCTTTGAATTCCCAGTCAGACAATGGCACTATATGGCAGTAGCAAGAAATGAGGGTATTTATAACCCCAATATATTCTTTGAATTCCCAGTCAGACAATGGCACTGTATACCAGTAGTAAAAATTGTGGGTGCACGTAACCCCAATATATTCTTTGAATTACCAGTCAGAAACTGGCACTATATGGCAGTAGCAAGAAATGAGGGTATTTATAACCCCAATATATTCTTTGAATTCCCAGTCAGACAATGGCACTGTATACCAGTAGTAAAAATTGTGGGTGCACGTAACCCCAATATATTCTTTGAATTCCCAGTCAGACACTGGCACTATATGGCAGTAGCAAGAAATGAGGGTATTTATAACCCCAATATATTCTTTGAATTCCCAGTCAGACAATGGCACTGTATACCAGTAGTAAAAATTGTGGGTGCACGTAACCCCAATATATTCTTTGAATTCCCAGTCAGACAATGGCACTATATACCAGTAGCAAGAAATGAGGGTATTTATAACCCCAATATATTCTTTGAATTACCAGTCAGAAACTGGCACTATATGGCAGTAACAAAAATAGTGGGTGTATATAGCCCCAATTCTATTGCTAGGGGACTTGCAGGGTATTTCTGGGGTGAAGGTGGGGGGGCACACCGTTGGAACGGGTATCGGGGTATATATCGGGTATACGGGAATACACTGACAGTGTATTCCATTCAGGATCCTGGGAAAGCTGGGTTGCGGCGATTGAGCCCGTCAGTGCCACGTTACACTGACAAGCTTCTCCCTGGAATTTAGCTCTTACAAGAGCTGTTGGTTGTCTTCTCCTTCCTATCCTAGCCTGTCCCTGCCTACCCAGAATCTAAGCCCTAGCTAGCTGGACGGAAACCTCCGTCCTCGGTGAATTGCAAGCTCAGAATGACGCGAAGCTGGGCGGCGCTGTTCTTTTAAATTAGAGGTCACATGTTTTCGGCAGCCAATGGGTTTTGCCTACTTTTTTCAACGTCACCGGTGTCGTAGTTCCTGTCCCACCTACCCTGCGCTGTTATTGGAGCAAAAAAGGCGCCAGGGAAGGTGGGAGGGGAATCGAGTAATGGCGCACTTTACCACGCGGTGTTCGATTCGATTCGAACATGCCGAACAGCCTAATATCCGATCGAACATGAGTTCGATAGAACACTGTTCGCTCATCTCTAATTCGTACTCTATCGAATACTACTAGCTATTCGCAGTAAATATTCAATTCAGAACCAGCGTTGATTGGCCGAATGCTATACAGTGTATAACATTCGACCAATCAATGCTGGTTCTGCAGCAGGCTCGTCCTTGCTAGTCGGGAGAGCTGGCAGCTTGCTGTTACGAGGGAGCTGACTTTTTCTCATAGGAATGAATTGACCTGCATTGATTGGCCAGTGTACAGCATTCGGCCAATCAACGCTGGTTCTGCCGGAGGCTCATCTGTGAGGAGGTGGAGTTAAAGATTGGACCACAGCAGTCTCCATTGTGGTCCGATTTTAGACTCCACCTCCTCACAGACGAGCCTCCGGCAGAACCAGCGTTGATTGGCCGAATGCTGTACACTGGCCAATCAACGCTGGTCAATGCATTCCTATGACAAAAACGTCAGCTCCCTCGTAACAGCAAGCTGCCAGCTCTCTCGACTAGCAAGGACGAGCCTGCTGCAGAACCAACGTTGATTTGCCGCAGGCTCGTGTTTGCTAGTTGGGAGAGCTGGCAGCTTGCTGTTACGAGGGAGCTTACATTTTATCAGCGCAACTGCAAGCGCTGTGCAGTTAAAGCGAACGGACCCCATAGACTATAATGGGGTCCATGCTCTTTAACTGCACAGCGCTCCTCCTAAACACTCTCCTGCTATTCGTGGACTTGGTGACTCTCCTTTAGTCGAATAGTGGTTTCCCCTGAAACGAGCATTTTTTCCCATAGACTAAAATGGGATTCGATATTCGATCGAGTAGTCGAATATTGAGGCTCTACTCGAAAGGAATATCAAATCTTGAATATTTCACTGTTCGCTCATCTCTAGTTGTGTGCAATATTGTGGCATAGCCCCCATTTACTTTATTGCAATACCAGACACAACCTATAAGAAATGTGGCGCTGTTTTTAGAAGACTGTAGTCAAAGTTTTCTCTAATCCTGTACAACCCTTTTGAAGAGAACCTTTTACCACTTCTACTATCAGAAACAGGGCCTTTGTGGTTGCCTGTCCAGTAACTATGAGTGACTATAGCTGGCCAAATTCAAAGACTAAGTTGCTAGCATTGAAATTTCATACCACACGAGAAATGTTTGGTATAAGAATCTCTTTCTTAGTCTGAGCAGTGCACACAAAGAGAGAGAGCTTTATTATGCACCAAGGTTTTTATATTCACATACAGGAAGTAAACAAACAGCAAGCTCTGATTGGTTGGTCGAGGTATCTGCCTCCTGTGACATCAGCTCCAGGCCACTACCTCCAGGAAGTGATGTAGCTTCTTGCCGTGTGGTTTATCCGATGTCATTTCTTGTGGGAGTGACTTCTTGCCATGTGGGTTCTGTGATGTTGTTTCCTGTGGGAGGGGCTTATTGCCATGTGGGTTCTGTGATGTCATTTCCTGTGGGAGGGGCTTCTTGCCATGTGGGTTCTGTGATGTTGTTCCTGTGGGCATGGCTTCTTGCTATGTGATTCTCCACATCGTCGAAAGCTACACCTGAGCACCCCCTAGAGGCCATCTTGTTATGTATCCAGTTTCAAATGTAAGTAATTATACTGCATTTAATTTTAAGGAGAACAATGTTTTTTTTTGTGAGTCATATATTTACAACCTTCACACTAAAAACTCCAGTTCTTAGCATCTGTGAATAGTCGCTGCGCCACTAATTCCAGCGCAGTTGGCATTTTTGTCTAGCCTCACCGTTCCTGAGCAGCAAGCACAAGTAGTTTTGGTGCCTGATGTACTATTTTAGCTCTCTAATATCAGGAGGGCGGTGTCAGGTGGGGGGGGGGGCGTGATTCAGAGCTCTAATCAGAGGCAGCCAGTGTCAGATCTCAGAATCACACCCCTTGTCTGCTCCTGCCTGACACCGCCTCCTGACAGTGCAGAGACTAAATAGTAAATCAGGGACAAAAACTAACAGCATTGATTGCTCAGGAATAGTGAGGGCTAGAGAAAAAATATTGAATTATACCAGAATCAGTGGAGCGATAGATATCAAGTTATGCAAAAAACTGGACTTGGTGGGGTGGTGAAAGGACCTCTGGAGGTAAAAGGCCTGCAATTTAAGAACACAAATTATCATGGTTATATTATATAATACATGACCCAACAAGGATCAGCCGGCTACTATATAACTTGGACCATAGTTGATAAAAATCAGATGTAGAGTCATACTATACCATTTTATTATCAAGTGCTTCTAGCATGATGTGTATACAGATAGCAAAGACTGTGGCAGATGGTCAAACTACATTTTTTTTCATTCTTGAACCTGGCCAATGAGAGTATCATCTTTCATGATATATAATTAAACAGGTTATTTTATCAGGGCACCTGCTTCTTAAAGGGGCACAATATTCATTGGATCACATTGATGGTTCAGTGTGTGCTCTACGTAAAATTAGTCATCTTTCCAATTACACTTAATTTTCAGAAATTTACTATTTCAAAGTTCTTACCCGCCTAAAATTACCAAGAGAATTCCGTGGTGACTTTTCACTGCTGCTGAATACGTCCTCTAGGATTTCCACACACCACACTGACTATCTATAAGATTCCCATATGCCCAAATGGACACCCTAAAGGATTAAATGATATTTCTAATTCACCCTTCTACCTTCTAAATGGCTGAAGTTACCAAAAATCTATGTTTACCTAAGTCGCTGGGCCAGACATGTGACATTTCCAATTTTCTGGTGGCGCTTCGTATCCCAGTTTCCGTAAACTGAACGTCACCAATATTAACCACCCCACTCACCCATCATACTCCCCTGTCTTCCTGCCTGGATCTTCTGGGTACAGGACGTCACTCTGGCTCTATTGCATAGTCATGGGCGGCCGGAAGATGTCAAGAAGATGAGAACAAGAATAGTCCCGTACCAAGTCAGCCCAGAAGACAGGTAAGTATGATGGGGTGGGGGAGTTGTGTTAGTTAGGAAGGGCTAGTAGTGGGCGGGCTAGCTAGGGAAACAGGGAGGGGATGTGAGTGAGAAAGGGAGGGGGATGGAGTGAGAGAGGGAGTGGGAGGGAGTTAACTTTAACTGAAGCGCAAGGTGTAATGGTAGTTGTAGGGAAACAGAACAGTAAGCTTGTACTTATGTAACAAATTACTAACCTATTCCGAGCACTAACAGACCTTTCTGAACAATTATTTTTTGCATTAGGGGTATATAGGACCTCCCCTTTAGGTGCTTGTATTAGGGTTATATGGGACAACACCGTAGGTGCTTTTATTAGTGGGACCTGGAACAACCATTTTAGTTCCTTGTATTAAGGGTATTTAGGACAACCACCTTGGGTTCTTGTATTGGAGTCCAAAACTATCTAAAAATGTAAAATTATATCTAAAGGCACCAATGGCTACAGGGCGCCAGATGGAATGACATGACATCACTTGCCATCATATCAAGAAACTGTTAGGATTGGTGCCACTGAATGAAATGATATTTGTATAAATTGTACATATTATGTAAGTTTATTCGTGAAAAATAAGAAATTCTAAATTCACTTTCAGAACCAGAAGTCAGAACCTCTGACAAAAGCTGAAAACTGAAAATTGAAAAATGTTGTACTCTCGTAAAGGGATTGTTCAAGAATTGTAGGAAACGCAGAGACTGTTGTGGTTGGTGTAAAATAATAAAAGTCATACTCGCCTATCGCTGGTGCTTTGTTGTATAGTTCTGATGCCCTTCTCCTCCACTGGAAGTGTAGAGTGGTATATGACTTCTTCTTCTTCTTTTTTTTAATGTAGATTGTGAGCCCCATATAGGGATCACAATGTACATTTCCCCTATCAGTATGTCTTTGGAGTATGGGAGGAAATCCCTGAAAACACGGGGAGAGCATACAAACTCCTTGCAGATGTTGTTCCTGGCAGGATTCAAACCCAGGACTCCAGCGCTGCAAGGCTGTGGTGCTAACCACTGAGTCACTGCATTGCCCTTGCATCATATGACTTCTGAGGCCAGTGATTGATCTTAGCGGTCATGTGAGGGAGGAAAGGGGGGAACTAGGGGACCAGGATCATATAACATGGCACCGGGGATAGGCGAGTACGTGTTTGGAGAGGGACTGATGGCATCACTTACATACATCACTGGTTCTTTACCATCGACTGATGAGGTCACTGATTGGTCTCAGTGGTCATGTAAGCGGCTCCATTTCTGGCTTGGTGAGTCCCACCATGGGAGGTTAAGGGGACTGGGGCAGTACAAGGTCCACTGGACCTTTTTCTAATCACCATGTGTTCACTCTTCCTGCATCCGTTGTACTGAGGAAGGTCTAAATTGACCGAAACGTCTACTTGTATAACTCTGGATGCTTAAAATAAATATATGAAAAATTCCCATTGAGTGCCAGAAATATTCTTTCTTCATATTATATGGCCCTTTATGATCAGGTATTATATGGCCCTTTATGATCAGGTATTATATGGCCCTTTATGATCACATATAATATAGCCCTTCATGATCACATATTATATGACCCTTTATGATCAGGTATTATATGGCCCTTTATGATCACATATTGTATGACCCTTTATGATCACATATTATATGACCCTTTATGATCACTTATTATATGGCCCTTTATGATCAGGTATTATATGTCCGTTTATGATCAGGTATTATATGACCCTTTCTGATCACATATGATATCGCCCTATAATCCTGAATATTTCCCAATCCAGCACCCATTTCCCATACATCTCCAGTTAAGGGAATTCTACTACTATAAATTTTAGTTTATAAGGTCACCATCCTTCCTACGTTTTAGGTCCGGCTCGCTCCCCACAATATGGTCTCCTTGTCAGTGTACACAGACTTGCTTAATCTTCTCTCTACTTCTAGTTGGGTCTCGATTCGATGCATCATCTGGTTATAAAAACCATCAAAGCTTTTTTTTTTTTTTTTTTTTTTTGCTTTCAGCTCTGACCTGGTTTCCAAGAGGAAATGAACATGTTGTTCTATCCAGTAACGCTCTTAGTAAAATTTGCCTTGATATCTAAGCAATTCCAGAGATTGATCGCTAGGTAATTTTCCTAATGACGCAGGATCTAGTCTGTGACACAGTTATTGCTTATTAGATTTCGGGGGGAGGGTCCAAACGTTATATGTATAATTTGTTAAAGATCTCATGGCGGGGAGGGTGTTGTGCCAGATCTCTTCTCGCCACGGTTCAGGGGTGGGGTATGAACGGTTTTACAGCGGACATAATGTGCATCATTAAAAGGGCATGGGTCCGATCCCTAACAAGGGGAAGATAATGGGGCATGAAACCTAGCTGTAGCGAAAAAGAGAAATACAGATACACAGCGTTTTACAGACTTTACGTAAACACGATGTGACAATGCAGTTTCTTTCTTTTTTTCCTATGACAGTTAATTCCAGACCAGGGAAACTGTCAAAAATGTTTAGTTCTGCATGGTCGGAGTTAATTACAGGGCCCAGGGCTGTGCTGACTCTCTCCTGCTAATGGCAGTGTGCTACAGGTAAAAATCCATTTGCAAGGATGTTTTCCTAGCTAGAGATCTAATTTACTGAATATCAAATATTTATGCTATTGCAATTAAAGTGACAATGTTTTTCTTCCTCTTTTTTTTTTTTTTCCGCTCACTTCCAGAGTGCAGCTTTTTGTTTTAATAGAAAGCGCTATACGGTAAAACGTTCGGCGAGAAGTTCCTTTTAAGTCTCGGAGTACTTAATAGATTTTACAATTAGTAGGGCTATATTTTTCACCTGCCAGGATCGCAACGTATATCTGCACGGTAACCCGAGACAGAATGTGTAATAATAGATTTAAGAGCTCGCAGATGATAAGAGGGTTTTTGGTGGTAAGGGTCAGCGATGAGCTCGATCGATGGCCGACATGGACAACTGAGGGACCCAACTCAAGTTCTAGAGCCATGGCTGTAACTAAGAATTGGGAAATTATTGAGTTCTTTGACCCCCTTACCTGGAAATTATGTGGAGAATATTTTGGCGCTACGTCAATAAATGAATGGATAAATTGGTCACATCATTTCTATTTCACCTATAATAATGGATAAAGTCCCTGTCGATCTAGGACAGTAAGGGGGATGGACTTTGGCAGTGAAAAGGTTAATCACAACATGCCTACGTGGGGGTGGTCTAGGGTAGTGAAGGCATTAATAGGACCATCCTTTGTGAGCTAGAGAACTGAGAAGGTCAATGATGACTTCCCTGGTGGGCAATAAAAAGTATAAGACCTTGAGGCCCATGAGAGGTGAGTAAATATGATAAACAATGTTACTTTTTGTGAGCTTTTGATGAACACTTGGCATCCTTTTTTGCCTTTCTGGCTGCCAGAAATGCTAAGGTCCCATCACATGTTATGTGTCGACATAATGAAGCTTAGATGAAGGGACTTCTGAGGTCTGTGATTGTGTCTCTGATGGCCACTGACATAATTCAGGATCCCAGAAGAGACCCAAACAGGACGTTGAAGGATTGCTGAACACCGAGCCCAGGAGAGGTAAGTAAGAATGTTATGCTTACTCACCATCCCTGGGCCTCCGCTTGTTATACTCTGGGATTTCAATAGACTCCAGAGTATAATAGTGGTTTAGGGAGGCAAAACCCAAAAAATGGAGGTTCAGCCAAACCTAAAATTTTTGCAAAATTTGTAACAACCAGCTTGTTACAAACCAGTTCACTCATTCCTACTATTGAAGGGTTATCATAGTTAAGACCTCCAGGTCTGCCATCATAGTAGTCCTGTTGTACCAGTATTTAGGACCTCAAATGTTCCCCTTATAAAATACAACACCTTCCACAAAAACAAACCCTCATATGTCTATGCTAGATTGTATCAGTCTGGAGTCCAAGCTCTTTAACCCACAGAGAGCTGTCTAGAGTGGATACATTTGTATCCACTTACAAGCTGAAGGGACATCTAGATCTGTAGGGGTTTCCAACCTCGGGATATTGTCTCACTGTCCATAAACAGAGGTCTCAAGAAACTAGATTAAGTAGATTAAGAAGAGGCAGAACTGCTTACTCAACAGGAACACCGGACACGCCACTCAAACCTTTGGTGGAATGTCATAAAGGAAAGTTCCTCGAAATAAATGAGGCTTTTCTCGGGTAGGCATAGTTATTTTCCTTTTAGAAGCAGCTGAAATTCTCATTGGGGATATCATGCTATTCTACTTTTTAGAGAATGTAAGCTGACTTGTCCCACATGGACAGATCCTAATGACTGGCAGATCTTGCAGGTTCTTCATCTGAGTGTGTCCCTCAGCATTAAACCTGCATTAGATGAACCTTGTAAGCAACAGAGCTGAATCCCCCGTGGCTTTGTACTGAACATAGTCACCTACGGATTACACAGAATACAACATACAGAGGAAGATCCTGAATGCCCTGCACTTCACACCGGCTGAAATATACAGTAATCACCTGAAACCTTGAAATCCTGACATCTTAAGAGGTCTAAGTAAGATTTGTATGTGGCGGTAAGCCAGCCATCTTCACTGTGGTCTCCACATATTACAACTGTTTCGACATAAAATCAGATAAAAGTAAAGTGCAGCATTTATCACCATAGCAAAAAGGAGGAGAACGACACCTAAAGATTGGGCATTTGTGATCTGCAGAAGGGACATGGAACAAAAACTGACATATCATATACACATCATGATTCTGTCAACCATCTAATATGTATGGAGGCTTCAGGGAGATTCCCCCAATGGCAGATATCAGGGACATAAGGATCAGGCTACCCCAGCTACCACTGCCTCTTTACAGAACTGAGGGCGTGTATATGGGGGGGGGGGATAGGGAGTGTTCATCTAAAGTGTTTGGCCAGCTATAGACTGTATAGGCTTAGACTAGATAAAACAGTAGAGTGCAGACTGGTAGGAAATATGGCTTCAGGAGTGAACAACACCACCATATCTGCAGCTGAGTTTGGAAGCTATGTCCATATGCAACATCTTCACATTAGACATAAAGTTGGCATTGTATTATTGTCAACAATTGGGCACTTCTTTAAAGTGATAGGACGTGCTAGTGGTGCAATAATGTTATTTTTGATACCTCCCTTGGGACTCCGCCTATCATACTCCTGCGTCTGTGTAACATCTATTTAGTAAATCTAAACATTTGTTCTATCATTATTTATTATCTATAAGTTTATCTACCTATCGATCTATTATCTATCTCCTATCTATCTATCTATCTATCTATCTATCTATCTATCTCATATCTATCTATCTATCTATCTATCTATCTCATATCTATCTATCTATCTATCTCATATCTATCTATCTATCTATCTATCTCATATCTATCTATCTATCTATCTATCTATCTATCTATCTCATATCTATCTATCTATCTATCTCATATCTATCTATCTATCTATCTATCTATCTATCTCCTATCTATCTATCTATCTATCTATCATCTATCTATCTATCTATCTATCTATCTATCTATCTATCTATCTATCTATCTATCTCCTATCTCTATCTATCTATCTCCTATCTATCTATCTATCTATCTATCTATCTATCTATCTATCTATCATCTATCTATCTATCTATCTATCTATCTATCTATCTCCTATCTCTATCTATCTATCTCCTATCTATCTATCTATCTATCTATCTCCTATCTATCTATCTATCTATCTATCTATCTATCTATCTATCATCTATCTATCTATCTATCTATCTATCTATCTATCTATCATCTATCTATCTATCTCCTATCTCTATCTATCTCCTATCTATCTATCTATCTATCTATCTATCTATCTATCTATCTATCTATCTATTACACACACAAATGGCTAAGACTGCACACCCCAGTGTGAACAGGTGCTCACTGTGAAGCAATATGTAAAAATACAAAAATGCAGGGCACTCTGCACACAGCAAAAGGGCATGGAAAAAACCCTAAAGGGCAAAACTAATGTAAAAACAGGCAGGTGGGCTTCATACTATTTGATCAAACTTGTATAACTAAGTACCTCTATATTATTTAGCATATTAGGTGTTTTTACATTGAGTTTTTGCCCTTTAGGGTTTTTTCCATGCCCTTGTGCTGTGTGCAGAGTGCCCTGCATTTTTGTATTTCCATCCATCCATCCGTCCATCCATCCACAAAAAGAAACATCCAAAGCAGCATAGTGCAAAAATACATGATGGGTGAAAGTTTCAGACCTTAGTTAGAAGTCTATATACAGTAATCCAAAAAATAAAATAACAGCACTCCAGAATTTCATGATGCAAGAAATAGAGAATATTCTTTATTCCATGTGAACAGTAATGTTTCAGTCCCAAGTGACAGGACTTTTCTCATGCAAATAATGTGTGTGGATACAAAATATTTATAGCCGGCCCGCCATAACTGACCAATTATCTAATATACAACGTTACTTATAGAATAAAAAAGTGAAATACATTGTGATAGTGATAGAGCAGATCATGTTCTAATAAATATTGCATAGTGTATAATAATCATAACTCGCATGATTCTCTTTTTATTCCATTTTTTATAGAAGACAAAGTGTTGAAAAAAGCATCCATTTGGCCATTTTGGGTTTTTTCCCCGCCAAAGGCAGTGTGTAATAGAACTAATGTAATGACAAGCCTAAGAGAGTCCAATAGGATCCGGGCGGTCATGGTGACTGTTCACCATTGTCTGATGATGTTCTGGTGGGCGGTGATGAGTTAAAGGTGGCAGCACCCATGGCGCTTGCACATTTTAGATACCGCAGTCGCATTTAACCATGGTGTCTAAAGTGGTTGACAGCTGAGAATGGTGTCAGCGGTGGGACTTCTCCATATACCCCTTCTCGCCTAATTACGTATTTATCGTGGAGTGGTTACACCATATGGTATAAGAGTGTTCTATCTATAGACACATTACTACTCATTCCTTTTAAGGATCTACGCTCTGTTTCCTCTCATCTCAACAATGGTACATGATCTATGAGCCAAAATTTCATTTGGCACCCAGTGTATTTACACTCTGTAAAATACTTAGAGACAGGTAGATCTAATCCTCTATGTATCCATCTATCTATTTAGCACATATACTGTATCTCTATTTATTTATCTCTTTAGTAAACCTCTCAGAATTTCTTTGTATCTTTTTGATTGGAGGGATCAACTTCCGGACTCTATGGATTGGCGCCCACATTTAGAGATGAGCGAGTAGTACTCGATCGAGTAGGTATTCGATCGAATACTACGGTATTCGAAATACTCGTACTCGATCGAGTACCACTCGCTATTCGAATATAAAAGTTCGATGCAGAACCAGCATTGATTGGCCGAATGCTATACAGTCGGCCAATCAACGCTGGTTCTTCTCCTACCTTTAGAAGTCTTCTCCGTGCAGCTTCCCCGCCGCGTCTTCCGGCTCTTCATTCACTCTGCCAGGCATCGGGCCTGGGCAGAGCCGACTGCGCATGTCTGCTTGTAGTGCGGGCCCGATGCCTGGCAGAGTGAATGAAGAGCTGGAAGATGCCGCGGGGACGCTGCAAGGAGAAGACTGCTCGGAGGATCCAGCCCGACCCTCACTCGTGGACTTGGTAAGTATAATTTGATCGAATGTTGCCTACCCCTGAAATGAGCATTTCCCCCCATAGACTATAATAGGGTTCGATATTCGCTTCGAGTAGTCGAATATTGAGGGGCTACTCGAAACGAATATCGAACCTCGAACATTTTACTGTTCGCTCATCTCTACCCACATTTCAACTTTTACATGAAGGTGCTCTAAATACTATGTGTTTTTGATATCTATCATCTATCTATCTATCTATCTATCTATCTATCTATCTATCTATACATCTATCTATCTTTCTATCCATCCATCCATCCATCCACCAATCTTACTATATTATCTCCATTATAACTCCATTTTCACGAATACTGCATACTAAGGCATCTAGACTTCAATAACACATCTTTTTCGGCACATCCAAGATTTCTCAATCCTTTTCTCAGTATTTCAAAGGCAGTAAATTCATTACAGTGAAGAATCTGCAGCATATTTTAATGGACAAATTATTTTAAACTAAACATTCGCCATCTGTTGCCCTCTTAATAATGAATGCAAACAGAATATTTCTGAGAAATGCATTGGTGAAATAAAAGGGAAACAAAAAATAAGATATTCAAGAATTAAATGTTTTGGTCCATGGAATTAAATCAGCGGCTGGTAATTTATTAACTCTTACCTTGCTTGTACAGTCTGCTGGTTTATATGGAGCCTTTACGACTTAGCCCCATCCTGACATTATCATTGCAATGGCCAGATACAAATTATTTTATTCTTCTAGATTTTATAGTTATTTGTACTAAAGTAAAGCTAAAATAATAAAAAATGTAACATCCCAGGTAGGTACTGACCGGCGCCCCCACACCGACCTGATGGTGAAGGGTAGTCGTGTCAGAAGAATAAGACACCAGACTTTTTCATATATTGGAACTGAACTTGTCTGGATTTTAGATACGGAATACAGCGATGAACAAATGATATACACAGAAACCAGTGGGCATGTTCACAGGCAACAATCCCTACTAGAGGTGGCGAATTGGTTCGTAACAAACTGAAGAAGAGCAACCCTTGTGATGTATCTATCCAATGAGATGTTCTGTCATGGGAGAGGAAAACAAAGCAGACCTTAAAGAGGACCTTTCATGTCCTCGGGCACATACGGTTTTATATACCGCTAGAAAGCCGACAGTACACTAAATTCAGCGCACTGTCAGCGTTCCGGTTATGTACCCTGGGAATAGAGATATTGGTGCCGTTACTGATATCTCTTCACCGTCAGAAGGGCGTTCCTGACAGTCTAGCTGGGAACGCCCCTCCTAACAGTACTGTGTATAGCACTATACAGTGAGGGGGCATTCCTTACTGCCCTGCCATAACACTGAATGCCCCCAGTACTAGTCTATGGTTGAGTACAGTCAGAGGGGGCATTCCTCACCGCCCAGCGATGACGCCCCCTCTGACAGTTTAGCGCTACACACAGTACTGTCAGGAGGGGTGTTCCCAGCTATACTGTCAGGAACGTCTTTCTGACAGTGAAGGGCTATCAGTAAAGGCACCGATATCTCTTGCCCCGGGGTAAATAATGGGAAAGCTGACAGTGCGCTGAATTTAGTGCACTGTTGGCTTTCTAGCGGTATATAAAACCGCATGTGCCTGAAGACATGAAAGATCATCCTCTTTAAAGCCAAAATGTGAAATAGACCCCCTTTGGGTAAGATACTTCTATCTTACCCATAGGAGTTTTAACTTGTTTTTAGTTTGGTAACCCCTTTAATGGGGGCCATATGCCCTAATAGATAATAGACAGTACTACACTGTTCACATTTACCATTGTGTAAAGGAGGTTTCTGATGTTCTGGTAGCTAAAAGTAAAAATGACCATATTCTGACCATCTATATAATGGAAAGCCCAACAGAACCTCAGTGGAATCTATTCTACGTCAATGAGATCGGTCGGTCATTATACAGAGCCGTCATGTCTGTCAATGGAAGCAATGATGGTAGTGCTACAAAATCTAAGTCCAGTTCTAATAAGTGCTGATATAGGAGAGGGGTATTATTGTGTCCTGCTATAGCAGTCTGACTTTGACTAGCCTCCACCCTTATAGTTTTACGGCCACGACCCTTCAGGTAAAGCTTGTATATTTACATAGTATAGTATCTAGTAATAATTCCTATTCGGTGTGATTTAGTGAATTGATACATATATATATATATATATATATATATATATATATATATATATATATATAATTTATCTAATAAGTATAGGTGATTTCAATAACTCCTCGTTCTCCTGTACCGTGATCCAACTCGCAATGACGGCATTCAATGAATAGATAATGGGGGAAACATTGGCTCTAATTTACCTAAAACCGCAACATCCATGTCCATATATTTGTCATCTAGTACCTTTTTCTTACCCGCTTCCATTAGCTGAACATTTATGGTCTGCAGGAATGAGTAATTGATGTAAATAATTGATGGTCTTAGTTTCCAGAATACTTACTAGCAATAATTACATATTGTATGATATACACTTTCCATAGATATAAAATAATCGTACAAATGCAGATACCTAATATATAATAATTTACTAATTAAAGATATACAGCGTATAGTAAATTATATATAGAATGAAGCTCTATCTTAGTCGAGCAATAAAACACGATCTTAAAAGATCATGATCATACCATGGAGGCGCCTGGGACACAAATGGCAAATTTGCTGCAGAATTTTCTGCGGGAAATTCTGTAGCGTGTTCCTCTTTCAGCTGCTATGGGAAAAAACTTCCCAAATCATATAGCTTTTGCTGCAATTTCTGCAAAAGTGTAAATCAATGACAATAATGGACATGCTCACCCATAACGGGTATGTTGCTACTGTAGACCGCAATGGGTTAGCTATGGCGCGGTGGCGATTATTGTGCGTGTGGCCTTGGCCAAAGAGGGAGCTAACCCCTATAAAAGGGAGCTAACCCCTTATGAGTCAATTCACTAATCCATCTATATGTTTTTTTGATGGCTAGCACATTGACCCATTCTATTATAGCCCCGTCAACACCATATAATATTGTGGATCTAGGTGGATGGCCATGAGTCTCGATGCAAAAGTTAAGATAGGTCCTAATCCTATCAGGTCCTATGACATATATCAAAATGTCAATCTTCTTGTTCTGACTTCTCGGATTCATGTCATCTGTCCAACCTGTCCATGTTTTAACATTGGCATGAGCGTCCCCCTTATTGTTGGTGAGGAACTGCTCAGGAGGTGCTTTCACAGAGGTGATCATAAGCTGCTTAGGTCTTAGGACTGGCTACATGGATATTGTCACCTTTACGGAACATATGTGGATCCATTGGTTTGCTGTAGTTTTTGCTTTGCCATATACCTGGTAGGGGAATATATGGGGTTCCCTGGTATTTACCCTTTCCCCTAATGCAGAGATCTAGACTTCATTGCAGGGAACTTCCAGGCCATTGTCTTAGAAATTGTCTCTGTTATCATGAGAAGGTATGAGGAGAGCAGAAGGTGACAGGACACAGTACAAAATCAGTAGAAGATTAAGACGATAGACTGGTAGTGGTCAGGATTGGCAGAGTTCATTAATAACAGTAGACAGGTGAGGTTGGGGCTGGTAGAGTTCTGGCACAATGGTAGACAAGTGGTAGGGAGACATGTTCAGAAGACAAATCAGGTCAATTGTCAAGAATATGGGCAGAAGAAGGAAGGAAGATGAGAAAGTTTCCAAATAAAGTCTATGAAAGGACATTGGCTGAGGAACAAGGCCTTTAATGCTTAAGATCCAGAGAATCAGCAAGGGCACACATATGGGACACCAAGTGTAAATTTGTGGCGATAAAGAGTATCTTCACTCGGAATCTTTTGCAGGCTGAAAAACCTGATTCAGGAGTTAAGAAACATTTTTTGAATGTTTTGAATTTTTTTTTAATTCTGTATGGACCTAGAAGCTTCACTTTATAGGTTTTTGGTTTGGTTTTTGCAAAAACCACATAAAAAACTGCAGTGTGTTTTTTCTGTCTCCCATTGATTTCAGTGTGTTTTTCAAGGAGGAATCCGTCTGAAGATACTGTAGGTCAAGTTGCTTTTGCTAGTGGAAGAAACTACTACTGACTCCCACTGAAATGAATGGGAGGTATTTTTTGAGTGGATTTGGAAACAGATTTGCCTCAAAATCAGCCTACAAAAACTTAGTGTAAACATACCCAAACAGAGGAGCAAGAGGAATGTACAATATATTGGGCATGGGGGCACCAAATCAGAAGGTGGAAGAGTAAGGAAGAATTTTCTCACCTTAACTTACACAAATCTTATGAACATAGAAACTTATTTAGAATCATATAATCTGGAGAAAACTGTCAGTAAATACATTATATAAATATAAACAGTATATAACCTTATTGACAAAAAATAATACACTTACAGTAGATAGAAATGTCGGATTGCTGCACAACTCAGCAAGCAAGTAGATATGTAAATGATTATGTGTGTGGCCAGATTAGACACTGGGTCTTGCATCAAGAGGTGCTTCCACTTCTGCCCTATAAAAAGGCTCTCATAGGCTACCTTTGGGTAGTGTACCTCTTACACTAGGGTCACATTCTGTTCTTTGGGTCTACTTGGGGTCTCAAAGAACAGAATACTAATCTGTTTAAAAAGAAGTTACCCACAGCAACCCGTGGACCCCGTAGAGTATAATGGGGTCCGCTGGGTTTCTGCCTGAAAAAGTCCTGCTCGAAGGACTTTTCTCACTGCATTTTTTTAGTGGAATGGGGGACGGAAAATCCCAATGGAGACCGAGCGCTAGTCACTAGTGTGAACCTAGCCTTAGAAAGAGACATTACGACGCACACATTTTGTCCAGTTCATAAACATTGAGAGGGAAATCGTCAACGGAGAGAAGCAGGATGGTCATTTCAATGAATGGCCGCCATGTAGGCCTAGTTGTTAGGAGTAGTGGTTAAGTGAGGGCTTGAAGAACAGTATCATTTTTAGTAAGGAATCCAGGTTCTGTTTGGGGTCTGAGAATAGTCAGGCTGGAGTATGGGGGCTTCACAGAGAGTGCTTCAAATCTTCCTATGGAGGCCTCACAATGCCCTAACTGATGGTGTGGTGATCTGGGGGGGCCATTTCATATGATAGTCGGCCACCCCTAGTAGTGATACCAGGGACATTAGCAGCTAAGTGATATGTCCATGACATTTTGCGGCCATTTGTGGAGCTTCTCATTGGAAGGCTTCCAACTGGCATTTTTGAGAAGGATAATGCTCACCCACACATTGAAAGGTTTTCTCACAAGGTCTTCACTAGATTACAAGACATCCATGGCCTGCCCAATGGCCAGATTTATTTCTATTTGAACATTTATGGGACCTGCTGTGAAACCAGCTTGGGCAACCTATGAGTGAATCTAAAGTTCCAGATGCACCATCTGTGGGCAAATATGTCACAGGATAACATACCAAACCTGTACACCTCTGTGCCCAACCATATCTCATCTTGAATCCAAGTTAGAGATGACTGAATGGGATTTTCCTCAATAAATTTCTCTTTTTACTCTAATATTGTTATGGCTTCCATATACAGTCCTATGAAAAAGTTTGGGCACCCCTATTAATCTTAATCATTTTTAGTTCTAAATATTTTGGTGTTTATAACAGCCATTTCAGTTTGATATATCTAATAACTGATGGACACAGTAATATTTCAGGATTGAAATGAGGTTTATTGTACTAACAGAAAATGTGCAATATGCATTAAACCAAAATTTGACTGGTGCAAAAGTATGGGCACCTCAACAGAAAAGTGACATTAATATTTAGTAGATCCTCCTTTTGCAAAGATAACAGCCTCTAGTCGCTTCCTGTAGCTTTTAATCAGTTCCTGGATCCTGGATAAAGGTATTTTGGACAAACAATTCAAGTTCAGTTAAGTTAGATGGTCGCCGAGCATGGACAGCCCGCTTCAAATCATCCCACAGATGTTCAATGATATTCAGGTCTGGGGGCTGGGATGGCCATTCCAGAACATTGTAATTGTTCCTCTGCATGAATGTCTGAGGATTTGGAGCGGTGTTTTGGATCATTGTCTTGCTGAAATATCCATCCCCGGCGTAACTTCAACTTCGTCACTGATTCTTGAACATTATTCTCAAGAATCTGCTGATACTGAGTGGAATCCATGCGACTCTCAACTTTAACAAGATTCCCGGTGCCGGCATTGGCCACACAGCCCCAAAGCATGATGGAACCTCCACCAAATTTTACAGTGGGTAGCATGTGTTTTTCTTGGAATGCTGTTTCTTTTTGGACGCCATGCATAACGCCTTTTTTTATAACCAAACAACTCAATTTTTGTTTCCAAAATGAAGGTGCCTTGTCCAAATGTGCTTTTTCATACCTCAGGCAACTCTATTTGTGGCGTACGTGCAGAAACGGCTTCTTTCTCATCACTCTCCCATACAGCTTCTATTTGTGCAAAGTGCGC
This sequence comes from Leptodactylus fuscus, assembly GCF_031893055.1. NCBI lineage: Eukaryota > Metazoa > Chordata > Amphibia > Anura > Leptodactylidae > Leptodactylus > Leptodactylus fuscus. The sequence goes on along the minus strand of NC_134270.1, from coordinate 150,462,472 downwards.
TGTATAGTTGACCGATGCACAGTGACACCATCTGCAGCAAGATGATGCTGCAGCTCTTTGGAGGTGGTCTGTGGATTGTCCTTGACTGTTCTCACCATTCTTCTTCTCTGCCTTTCTGATATTTTTCTTGGCCTGCCACTTCTTGGCTTAACAAGAACTGTCCCTGTGGTCTTCCATTTCCTTACTATGTTCCTCACAGTGGAAACTGACAGGTTAAATCTCTGAGACAACTTTTAGTATCCTTCCCCTGAACAACTATGTTGAACAATCTTTGTTTTCAGATCATTTGAGAGTTGTTTTGAGTAGCCCATGATGCCACTCTTCAGAGGAGATTCAAATAGGAGATCAACTTGCAATTGGCCACCTTAAATACCTTTTCTTATGATTGGATACATCTGGCTATGAAGTTCAAAGCTCACTGAGGTTACAAAACCAATTTTGTGCTTCAGTAAGTCAGTAAAAAGTAGTTAGGGGAATTCAAATCAATAAAATGATAAGGGTGCCCATACTTTTGCACCGGTCAAATTTTGGTTTAATGCATATTGCACATTTTCTGTTAGTACAATAAACCTCATTTCAATCCTGAAATATTACTGTGTCCATCAGTTATTAGATATATCAAACTGAAATGGCTGTTGCAAACACCAAAATATTTAGAACAAAAAATGATTAAGATTAATAGGGGTGCCCAAACTTTTTCATAGGACTGTATCATCATTACATTCACACATACAAAGTGTCATTTGTTTCCCAACAATTCCTTTTCGCTGTATTATTTTTTAGGTCAATGAGTGTGTGTGTGTGTATGTGTACATACATTCATTTCTATAGTATATACAAATATACTGTATAGCAATAATTGAAATATGTGGATCATGAGAGACACCCCTGACTAGGAATTCAGCATAGGAGTCACGAGTGGTCCGAGCAATCGATCATAGTCTTACACACTTGCCTGGGATTTCAATCATAATGCTGTCTGAGTGGTCATATATCTCAGATGACACATTGTGGAGTTAAATCATAATGAGTTTCTGAAAAACATATCAGGCAAGAAGCATGTTAACCATTTTCCTGTAGAAGTGATGTATGTATCAGAAGACAAAAAGCAGCAGCACATTGCACATTATGAGGATACTAAACAATTGGAAGCAATGGTGGTGGAACAACAGTGGAATCTTCCATTTCCAAAAGAGGAAGGGTGGACATCGTCTTCTGATTGTTCACTGTGACTAAATGTCAATGACTAAGAACCTTAATGCAATATCCTAATTGGAGCTTTGTATTAATAATCCAATGGAAAGTACCACATATGATCGCCACTGGAAATCTACAAGTCATAGTCTACAAAAGTAGGTCGGGACATATAGGAAACTATTTATAATATTATGGAATTTTGAGAGAATATGAGAGTTCCTGGTATCTTCTGCATTTGTTTTCATGGTGTAGCTTCCTGTTCTTTTATCTTATAACTACCATGGTGCATTGCTCTTCACTCACACTACTTCCCCTCTTTCTCTCACTCTTCACACCCCTCACTTTTTCCCTACCTAGCCTGCCCACTACTAGCCCTTTTTTTTTTTTTCTTTTAATGTAGATTGTGAGCCCCATATAGAGCTCACAATGTACATTTTTTCCTATCAGTATGTCTTTGGAGTATGGGACGGAAATCCATGCAAACACAGGGAGAACATACAAACTCCTTGCAGATGGATTTTTGCCCTGGCGGGATTTAAACACCAGGACTCCAGCGCTGCAAGGCTGCAGTGCTAACCACTGAGCCACTGTGTGGCCCCTCACTACTAGCCCTTTGTCACGTTACTAGTGGTACGGGAGCTGGAGTCCAATAGTCAGGTAAGGCACAGGAGGCTGGCGACAGCCCGAGGATAGCCCACAAGGGCTGTAGTTGTAGTCCAGAAGCAGGTATATGAAGACCAGGGTAATCATCTGTCTATATCAGAAGTTGAAGACAAGCTTGCAGCCAACACAGGTGTAGTTCCAAGGAACTGGAAGAAGATCTCCAGCAAGGAGGTCTCCTGGGTGTACAGCCAGTATTCAGTAAACTAAACATGATACTATCACAAAGCAGGGATTGTCAGAATAACCTATATATAGTCAGTCCAATCAGGGTTAACTCAGGGCGGGTTCTACTCATTAGAAACAGATGATGAGCCTCAGTAGAAGGTTCAACTCAATAGTCCAGCAGGCAATTATTCAACAGGCTGAATAACTCAGCAAGCAAGGATACACAGGTCAAGACACCAGGACACAGGTTCAAATCCTAACACCCTTCCTAACTAACTCCACCCGTCCCAACCCCACCACACTTTATTGTCTTCCTATGTGGATCCTCTGGATCACATCTTTCTGCGGGTCCAGCTCCTCCTCCTTTTGCCATCTGCCGACACCTGCACATTAGAGGAAGTGATCAAATAAGGAAGTGATATTTCGTACCCAAAAGATTCAAACAGGAAGACAGGTAAGTATGATGTGGGCTGGGGGGAGAAGGGTTAGTATTGGTGACAATATGTTTCCAGAAATGGGGAAACAGAATATTACCGGAAAATCTGAAAATGACCGCCCTAGTGATATGGGTAAATATAATTTTTTGGTAAAAAGAGTAAGTTAGAAGTTAGGTGGGAAGGGGAGAGTGTTTAGCTTAGTTTAGAAATGTGATTTTATCTTGGACAACCCCTTTAATTCTACATGGACAAATTCCTTAAGTGCTAGATCTAATCCCATCTGTTAAACCTATAGAAATAGAGGGCATTCATGATCCATGTGCCTGCAACGAGTATTTTAACAATTGCTAGTAATATTTGAGTATGGAAAGCCATTCTGAATCTTGTATGTATTCCATTGAGTTCTAGAACAGTTTATTTTACTTACATTGACCTATTTTGGACTTAACAAAAACCAGATCAGTCTTTCGTTGTCCTTGTCAGGAGGAATAGCGGAGGTCCTGATCTTGTCAGCATGAAAGCGATCACCTTGGATAATGCATCATGATCAGCACACATAGCCTGATCATCTCCATCCCGCAGACAGATATCTTCAGAGCTGCGGGAACAATGAGAAATTTGCGGGATCCATATAGTTTATCATTTTAGTTTTTTGAATAGAGTGATTTTTTTTTTAATCTCCTTAAAGTACTCTACATGTAATAATATACCCACCATTACCATACAATGACTCTGCTCAGCCTCCATTGTGTATTCTTCTCTTACATAACATGGAAATTTGCCTTTCAAATGATATCTTTTTTGTTTCTGCCTATCTGCAATCTTACTCTTTAATCCTTGGAGCAATTCTCCAGTCTGAGCAGTAGGTAAAACATTTTTACATATCTTTCCTATAGCTTATTTTAACATCCAAAACACATTGCCACAGGTTTCCAAACTGCAAGATACCTTCTGTAAACATTGTGCTTAAATAAGGCTTTTGCCGGCATTCCCAGGGCTAAATACCGTGCCCTGTGTGTACACATAATTTGCTTTTAATTATGCCTTTTCTGTTTTGGATTCTCTCCATTTGCGGAGTACCATCTGGCTGAACTGCCCCGGTGCCCCAGGAGACACTTTCTTAGGATCAGTATTTAAACTGTGGGCTGTTGCGAACAATGGAGAGTTACCTGTATTTAAGAACATTAAAACAGTGAGTGCTGGCAGGAACGACGGCTCGCTGTGGCTTAAGGCAACCTCGCTTGGAAGGGCTGAATGAAAAATGATTAAACCTTTAGCTGCGAAGGAAGAAGACGCGTAGACATCCAGCAAGGTCGCGTGTACTATCATGCTTATTATTTGTCCAAATGGGTTATTGAGTGATAATGATAGGATGAATATTTTCTTTAAAAATGTTATATTAAAAAAATGAAATCTTACTTGTGTGGTTCTAGAAATAAGGGTTCTCAATGGTGGACAATGTAAATTTGATTACTCACATAGTTGCCCTAAGAACCATAGACCACCTAAGATCGGAGGCTAAACTGGAGTGTAGAGTGTAAGACTCTGGTCCTTACCCTTGCCTCCCATATTCAAAGATGGCATTGAATACAGGAGTATCCCCAGGTCATCGTCCCGAGACGTTGAGAACTTTTAGTAGATGGAACAGAAACCTAGGTCAGAGGAACAGATGCCGAGACACTATAAAGAAAGTTTAGAGCAAACTGAGTTGAAACCAGAAAAAGTGTTCCAAATACCAGATCAGAAGTCCAAGGATAAGGCAGGAACAAGCCAGGAGCCTAAACCAGGTGAGTCACTACATGTACCAGGTGAGATGTTAATGGTCAAATAGGAGCATAGTAACAAGCCAGGAGTTGGAAGTCAAAACCAGGAGGGGCACTATAGATACCAGGCAAGATTTCCAAGGATCAGGTCATTACGATCAGAAATGTATTTGGGGCCAGAAAATGCAAAAATGTGAATACGGCCAGTGGGTCTTCACTTTAACTAATGTAAACTATTTTTAAGCAATCGGCCAACTTTCTTATGTGTATGGGGTGTGCCAATTTACTCACAATATATGATATCCAGAGAAGGATCAGGCATGTTGAATTTCATCACGCCCAATCCCTTGTTCACATAGGGAATAATCTACAGCCATAAGGGTTCACATTGGTGCTTGCTATTGCCTTGTGCATGCTGGCTTTTCTCTCGCTGTTTATTCTTGTATTCTGATTCTTGACCTCTGGCTTTCCCTATTGACTACTCTTTTGGATATCATTTTTGACACTGCATCACTCGACTGTTACTGACCCTTGGCTAGCTTACCTCCTTTGTTGTTGTTTGTCTTGTCCGTGTTTTGTGTGTTACGTATTTAGGAAGGGACTGTTGTCCAGTTGTCGCCTATTACATAGGATAGGATTGGAAAGCAGGAAGGGACAGTGGGTGGTTTCAGACCAGGGCTCCCTGTCTCTTGTTCCCCTTCCTCCAGGGTTCATCTACAGCACTGGGGATCTGCTGTCTGCACTTCCCTAACAGCTTTAGCCCCATTACAAAAGTAAACAAACATGACAGATGGGAATTTTATCAAGTTTTTTACATTAGAATGAATGGGAATGGATGTCAGATGGAGGAGGCTCTGTCAGTATCTACCACTCTAGTGCCCTCAATGGCCATTACTCTCATCCTATAAATCTCTTTCATCCTTTAAATAGGTCATAGCATATTTTGTCTATTTTCATGGACCCCTCCATGCATTCAAATGTATGAGAGATCAGTAAAAACCGGTATCCTTGAATGCAAGAAGACTGGGAAAAATGGAAGTTTTTGCACCTTGGTCAATAGCTAAAGTACAAACATCAATCTACATTCTTGTGACAGACAGAGTTGGCTTATTAGCCTTCCTATGACAAGAATAAGCAAATATGTCCTCCTTGGAGATAAAAATGCTGGTGAGTGGCTAGTCTAAAAGTATTAGATTTACGCTGAGACCCCACATTGCGAAAAAATTGCGTTTGCAGATTTTGATGTGGTTTATTGAGCCAAAACCAGGAATGGATTTAACAGGAGATAGAAGTATTAGAACTTCCTAGGTATTTCCCATTCCTTTTGTAGCCATTCTTGGCTTTGGCTCAAAAAAAAGCAGCAAAATCTGCAACAAAAACATATTTTCCACAATGTGTGACCTTAGCCTAAAGACTTATTAAATTAAGACCTATTACTAGGATAAGTCATTAATTGAAGACCGGTGGGAAGGACACACAGGTCCCCGGCTAAGGAAGGGTTTGAATTGCAGCATTGAGGAGAGTGCTGTGACCTCATGATATATATGTAACATCTCTGCCTGTTCGGGTCACTGCACCACCCTCTGCTCGCATGCTGCGGCGCAGGAGGCGGGTGCAGTTTGGTTCTTGGATTAAAGTTTTTGGTCGCACTGTGTGAACTCGGCTCTAGTTCTGTGATTGCATTTGCACCACACCCGTCTTCTGCCTATGTTGCATCTGTCCATTAAGTGGTTAATCTGGCCTTGCCCTCTGATTGACAGCTGCCTTTCTGTGAACTCCATGGGCGGGTTCTTCCTCCCTATTTAGCCTTGGTTCCCATTCACACCAGTGCTTGTTATTGCCGTGTGCATACCTGCTCTTACTGTCCCTGTTTTGCTTATACTATTATACTTCACCTTTGGCTTCCCTCACTGACTATTCTCTTGACTCCGATTTGGCACTGCATCGCTCTCCTGTTACCGAACTCTGGCTAGCTGACCTCCCTTTGTTGTTGTTCGTCTTGTCTGCGTTTTGTGTTTCACATATTTAGGGAGGGACTGTCCCCGTGGTTGTCGCCTATTACCTAGGATAGGGCCTGGCAATAGGAAGGGAAAGCGGGGGGCTTCAACTTAGGGCTCACTGTCTCTTGTGCCCCTCCTAGGGTTTAACAGTTCTGGGAATTGCTGTCTTAGCAATTCCCTTACAATATATTTGTATAGTGGTTGTGCTTAGTATCACAGCTCAGTCCATTCACTAGGACTGAGCATCAAATGGGCAATGTGACCAATGAACGGAATTGGGCAAGGCCTATGACACCGTAACTTCAAACTGATCCTTCAGAGTAGCTAGCAGGAGTCTGACCTCTGCTGATATCTCAGGATAGGTCATCACTTAAGAGAGCCCAGAAAACCCCTTTAATGGTTCACATCATTAACTCTCTGCAACTTCTCCATTAGATAAGTAGACAAGAAGTCTAACCGTGAGAGTACTCAACCCCTCGTGACAGTCTACAAAGCCATCAGTGATACCACCATCATTAAGAAGCTGTAATCCACACTGTGTTCAACATGATCACAAGATACCTCCTACACTACCTAGAAAATGGAATATGCCGATGGCCGCTACATCTTTTAAGAGTAAAAACTCAAAACCAAATTATTCTTGAATGCGTAAAACCCCAGAAAATGTTTAAAAAGTAAAAAGTAAGTGACGGTGAACGCTCCCGTAACCTACTCCATACTAAACAGTGCATGTTTTGTACTATGTTTACCAAGATATGGGAGTTACTTAGTTTAAGAGGGTTTTATCTCTCTCTACATAAAATTGTATTGAAAGAAATGGGACATGAGGAAATGGATTCTGTGTAATCAGAGTGAACAGAGGCATCCACTTTATATTGCATTTGAAGCCACTTCAATTCTGCGAGATGGAAGAGATGTTTGCAGCAAATGAGATACAATGCTCCTGGTGGGAGCGCTTTCATGTAACAGAGATCAAAGGGGTTTTGCCTTCTATCTTTCCATGGACAAGAGAGTACCACACACAGACAAACTGGTATCAAATGAAGCTGGAGACTGAGCGCTACACAGTCACTCATATTCATCACAGAGACAATAAATTGGGTGCTTCCAATTCTTCTTTGCCGACTCCAAAATAATACATTATCTTGTTGTATAACTGTGTAATGCCGCCTGACCCTCATTAAACATAGTGCACAGCACACATATCAAAGAGCTTCCTAAAGCTTAATATATAAGCTGCACCATTTATAGTTATGTCAGTGCAGAAACCTATCGGAGAAAGTTAGGAGGCCTGGAGGAGTGTTACTTGAAATGGTTATGGTGGCTAGGTACTCGAATGGTTCCTCCACTTCTCCTACTGGGATGGTGCACTGCGGAAGGGACATCAGAGTACTTGGTGGTAGTAGTGTTTCCCTTGAGGCATGTCCTACATGGTATAAACCTTCCTGAGCCTGATGGAAGTTGGAGTGCCCATGGTGGTAATGTAGGAATATGACTCAGACGAGCAGGCCGTGGCTCAATCTCCCTTTCTTTCTGTACTTGCTCACTCCTTAAAGGATTGGAGAAGACCCTGATTTCCTCCACATTTCCAGAACTGACTAAATGGGTCTTATCAAATCTCTGCCTCTGACACACAATGGTAGCTCCTATTTAAGGGTCCAACTACACATTGTATGCACACTATATACAATATACACACATTACAACATAAACAGGTTACCATCAGTATGGGAAACTGAGAACATTTTGTATCACTCCAACATGGATAACACATGTCGAAGTACTATCATTGCTGGAGGAATAGGAAGGAGATGAAGTTCCTTTCTCATACTTTTTGATTGTGCTCTTATACACCCTTTTGGACAGGTGCTTATACACCATGTATTGGGTGTCTCCCTGCTATTGGATGAATTAACACACCTCCTTAATGTCCCACCATGCCACTTGAGTAAACTTCAGGCCAAATTGCTGCCAAGTGTCTTATTGGTTCTCACTAGAAAAGTACCTTGGGAAGAATATGCAAATCTGTCTTCCATGATGTAATTAGGAAGTCAGCTGCTGCCTCAGTGTTGCAAACCAATAGAGGGTGCTCACTGGAATGTGCAAGCCTGTCTTCCCTGGTGTAGTTAGGAAGACAGAATTCCAGTGAAATAACCCAATAAAGGCTGCTCCCTTTCGCATCATGCTCGACCTTCCAAGAGGCCTTTGTTTTGCAATGACGCTGGGATTATTACCAGGTACACCAGGGAAGACAGGCTTGCACATTCCAATGAGCGCCCTCTATTGGTTTGCAACACTGAGGCAGCAGCTAACTTCCTTATTACATCATGGAAGACAGATTTGCATATTCTTCCCATGGTCCTTTTCGAAGTGGAGTGCTAAAGGCTTAATAAGTCTCCACACACCTATATGGTGGTCTCTCCCCAAGGAGTGACAATATCCCCTTAGAAAAGTACCTTTAATACCTAACCTCCATAACAGTATTGAAGAGATTCACTCTATGGTTTCACTCATCATGAACTTTACTAATAACCAACTGATTTCTTGCTGTTTGGTCTCTGTGGGACTCCTATGGGGAGGTCTTTCCTCCCGGACCATCCTCGGATGGTGTCTCATAGTTTGGACACAACCTTTGTTCATGACCAGTATCTCCACCACATCTCCTTAACCCTCTCTCCTGCTTCTTCGCTTTGGTTTCCTGCCTTTGTTGTCTACATTAAATGTCTGATGTAGCCTTGCTGTTTTGTTCAGTTTGTTGGGCTTTGATGTTAGCAAAGTCGAAATGTATGAGCAAGATGTTTCACAAAAGCCTTATTATTAGCTCTGATCTTTGATAAGTCTCCTCCAGGAACAGAAGTCTGTGATGGACCTACCTGACTGATTCTATGTATCCCATCATTTATGTCTACAATTGGAAACTCTTTGATAGATAAACATTTCATGTAAGAAATGGGTTGTCCATTTTACACAATAACTTTGTGTTAGATATGTTTTCCTACAAAATGCATCTCAGAAAGCCCTTCTTCTGGAACCCTCAGGGATTAGTTGTAACAAAACGAGTATGGAGTCCACTTTGGACAACAGTTGAGGACATTGTTTTAGAGCTTCTGTGTCATTCACTCTTTAACCATTGTAGGGGATATGGTCTTTGCTGCATGGAGCCACCAGGCACTAACTCTGAGAAAACTCTCAAGGAATTCTATCATTAGAAAATCACCTTTTGAACTAATGGCACATTGGAATAGCCTTTAAAAAGATTATTCTACTCCTACCTTCCATTCTCTTCTTTCCACCATTTCAGGAAAAATCTATTTATTGCAGTAAACAAACTATGCTCAGAGAGCACAGGGGCGCTCCCCCGTGCTCCGAGCACACCCGAGTCATAACCTCTTGCCACCCCTTAGTTAATGCTGTTCATGCCCTCGTCATCTTCTCCTGATCTTCTGCCTTGCGTAGGCATCCGAGGCTGTGCTATACAGGGATGAATTCTTATGCATGCGCAGTCGGCTCTGCCACTTTGGGTTCACCGCGCCTGTAAGCTTGAAAATTGAGCAGAAGAAAATCCCATGTAGAGCTGAGACAGTCACCTAGCTCGAGCATCTACACTCATTGCCAAAAAATACCACCAATGCCAGTCTGCTGCATCTAAAGCCGGTAGGATATTATCCTATATTAGGAAGGGCATGGCTTCTAAACATTAAAGTATTATATTACACCTCTATAAAGCATTGGCATGCTCGCACCTTTAGTATGCCGTGCAGTTATAGGCGCCAGTTCATTAAAAAATCCATCAGAGAGCTGGAGAGAGTCCATAGATAGGCAGACATATTAATATGGTATAGAAGAATTAACACATGAAGAAAAGCTATGAAAACTAAAGAGAGAAAAAAGGTGGTGGGGATATGAGAGCTGAATATAAATATGTCAATGGTCCCGATAATACTCAGTGTAATACATTATTTGTACTGAGACCTGAACAATGAACATGGGGTCACTGCTTACAGAAAAAAGATATTTGAAAGCATTACTTTACCATCCGAGATGTAAAATTATGGAACATAGGAAAGCGGGGCAAGCTGTAGTCCCTTCCCGACATGCACTGTAAGGCTAAGGCTGCATGCACACGGAGTTACACCGGGCTTGTAAAAATCCCACAGCCGTACACACGAGCACTGCGGACGGCTCCCGAACACTTCCCATTCACTTTAATGGGAGCGCTCGTAACGCCATTTCTTCTAGTGGGAGTCGCTCTTGGACCTATTTTTCACTGTCTTTCACTGTATCGGAACTCTCTATTTTGCTCACAAACTCTATAGCTAGTGAATACCAGGAGGTGGGTTGCAGGATCATGATGTGGTGACGTCGTGTGCCATGTCGTTGCGTGGGATTTCCCTGTCATCCTCTCCACTTTGCTGTTGCTGGGGTCTGGGGGTGGGAATTCTTTTGCATATTTTCCGGGAATGTGTTGAGCTTCGTGACCCCTGGGAAGGATGTTTGTGGGGTGGTTAGCCAAGTTTTCCAGATTCTTCATTCATACTCAGCTGCTCCACCTTATGGACCTCCCTCTCCTCACCTACCGTGGGTCGTTTATTGGGCTCCGTGGATTTTCCTTCAGGGTACCCAAACGTGTGGAGTTCAGTTTGGCTGTTGTATCTTTGCTGTTGGCGGGTCGGTGGTCGGAGCTTGGGGAGCCACCCCCCCCCTTTTTTTTTTCTTCTTTCCCCTTTCCTGCCCATCCCTTGTGACTCTAGGTGTGTTGTCTTTATATATTTGACTTTTATTGCCTGGTTTTGTTTTGCCCGTTATGGACGTGTTTATGTGTATGACTTTGTTTTGTAGGTCTGGTTTCTCCAGGTCTGTTATGTTACTGTCTTGCTTGTTGTTTTGCTTTAATGTAAATTGTTTATAAATAAAGAATTTATTTTTTTAAAAAAATACTAAGAGCTAGTTCACACGGGGCACTGAATGGAGTATTTTGGGCCTGACTCTGATGCAGGAAGCCGCATCAGAATTGGACCAAAATGCGCCTACCACTATTGTCTTGATGCTTGTGATGAAGGACATTTGGGGCATTTTTTGTGGTTAATGGACAATAGTGCTGATGCAAGATACCGAACTATCAGCTGTGAGCAGGAGATCTCACTACGTACCAAAGAACTACCACATGTTATCATGATAGCTGCATATGTCCCCCACCTCTGCAAAAAATGTTTTTCTGCCTGTTATATCTACATGCTGTGACCCCCCTCCTCGTGTCCTCCAACCACATTCGGCTGTATTATTAACATCACTCCGCACAGAGAACTAAATGATCCTGCAGTGTGTCTGTGTTTCTTTCATTTTAGTTGCTATGATTCCTAGGATTTCTCTATCTGCCATGAGCTTGTATGTGTTTCTCTCTTGTTATATACTCCTGTACCATCTATGAAACTGTATCACTGAAATTTCCCCATTGTGGGACTATTAAAGGAATATCTTATCTTATCTTATCTCTTGTCACGGCTTCCGACAGTTGTGGCTTCCCCCTCCGGAGCAGGCTCAAATGAATGGGCCTAGTCCGAAGGGTGCTGTCGCAAGGTGGACACCCGGGCTGACTCAGCCGTGGAATCTGCCTGAAGAAAGCACAGCTCGTTACTTTTTTTCTTTAGCCGGAACATACCGCTCATGGAAAAAGGAAGGTAGTGGTCTACATAGACCTCTATTGTGAGGGGGCGGATTCTGAGGTGGATTCAGCGTCAGAATCCGCCTCCTCTTGCCCCGTGTGAACGAATCCTAAATATATTTTCCCATATGGTGAACGCCATAGCAGAAAAAAAAATCATAATGACCCAACTAGCATGTTTTTGCCATTTTGCCTTCAAAACATTGGCAATCAAAACGTCAGACAATTCGCAAATGGTATCAATAAAAGTACAACTTTTACAGATTAGTTTGAGTCTTGTTCTCGATCAACGTTTTTGGGTTTGCTTTCCTTCCCACTATGTGATATGGAAATGTGTGATACAAGAATTTTTTATTTTTCTGATGCCGTTTCCATGTGGCTCTTAACCTAACTCTTTGGATTCAGGTAAATGCTCTTAAAAATGACTTTATGGGGTCACATGCAAAAGACTGAAACAAGCCATCTAGTGAAATTGCTTGGAAAGGAACATCTTTTCTCAGGCATATAATAACCCCACAAGCGATACTGAATTCTAATGCACGGCCACAGAAAACAATGCGCTTTCTATGCATTTAATATGTATTCAGCAGATCTAATATCAATAGCAACAAAAGAAAGCCCATGTAATCTAAATGATATAATGTACATAATGGAGCTCGCGGAACACAAAATCAGCATGAAAACCCCTGAAAGAATACAGGCCGCCGGGGCTTATTAATCTGAATTTCGGCACTTCTGAGAATGCAATATTAGAAATATTATTTGTGGCCTTTCAGCGAAGGTCCTGAAATGCATTAACCTATTTTAACTCAGTTATTCCCTGCTCTTTAGCTCTGCGGTGCATTATTCTATCTAAAGGATGCTTGACATAAGGGTCGGTAGCAGGCATAATGCAGGACTTAAGAGTGCATTTAGTTGCCATGGCAGCCCGAAGTTGACTCGTTAAGTTTTTTTTTTTCCCGGCACCTACCCCATAGATTGCACCAATGAGTCTTCACGCGGTGAATGTAGCAATGCTGACCTTAATACATAACTCTGTGCAAAGATGTCGGTTTGACCACAGTTAACCCCAACAACCCCTCTCCATATGTTATATTTACACTAAGACGCTGAGATATGGGGAGCTGGAGAACTCTTTTAGCAGTCTTTGTGCCTTCTTCTTCCCCTTCCTAACAAAATAGCAGCTCTCCGGAAAAAAGAAATCCATGAATAATTTGTAAGCCCACCAGAGCTACCGTAACATTAGCTAAAGAAGACCATTCCATTCTCAGGACATGTCTATCATAGTGAATTCTTCGGTTCCTTCCTAATTTAGGAGCATATTTGCATCCGGCCATGAAGCCATATCATTCACCTTGTCCATGTCACTATACAGTCTGATACTGACCAATCACAGTTGACTTTTGGGACGTGTCCAGTTGATAATATCCAGTTATGGAAGATGGCTGAAGGCCAACATCTCAAGTTATCAACCTTCAGTCGGTTGGCTCTTAATGGACATATACTGTCCCTACCCAAGATGGGTTATCAACTAGGGATGACCAAACTGGTTCCAAAAATTTCAGGCTTGGCCAAACCCAATATTTATGGGGGTTTCCACCCATAAACCACTATTATACTCTAGCATCTCTTCAGTCCCTAGAGTATAGTGGAGGATCATGGAAGGTACGTAACCATAATAGTCTGATTCATCTGTCCTTGGCGCCATTACATAATTCCCTCTATGTCCTGGTGAGTCTCGTGGGGGAAGCTACTAAGACCTGTAATTGGACTTCAGTGGTCATGAGGGGTAAAACGTTGTGATGTTGACATGCCCCACGTTCCTTCTGAGGCCAAATTAGGTCTCCTTTCATTTCTTTGTGCCGGTTCACATTTGCGCATGGGTTTCTCTTTGGGGAGTCCGCATCATGACCCCCTGAATGGAAACCTAATCAACATAAAAAAGTGATTACCTGGGAAAACCACAGACCCCATAGACTATAATGGAGTCCATGTGGTTTCCGCATGAAAAACTGGAAAGAAAAGAGTTGCCTGCAAGACTTTTCTCTCCGCATGAAAGGTCAACAGAATGGTGCGAACGCAGATGTGAACCGAACTCCAAACACTCAGCTCTTTTGTACCTAAAAGGATTTGGAATATTAATTTTGGTTTTCTAATATTACAAGTATCATATATACTCGAATATAAGCCGACCCGAATATAAGCCGAGGCCCCTAATTTTACCACAAAAAACTGGGAAAACTTATTGACTCGAGTATAAGCCGAGGGGGGAAATGCAGCAGCTACTGGAAAATGTAAAAAATTAAAATAGTTGGAGTTTTTGGGTGCAGTAGATGCTGGGAAAGGGGAGGGGGTGTTTTGGTTGTCTGTCTGCCACCTCCCTGAGCTTGAGGACTGTTTTTTTTCCCCCACTTGGAATTCAGTCTGGCTGAATATAGGGGATCTGCAGTGCTCCTATCAACCCCTTCCTGACAGAACAGGAGCTCTGCAGATCCCCTATATTCAGTAGACCGAGCACTGTCAGACACAGGGATACCTAATGTGATTGTGTTTCACAGTCATTTTCTACTTTTGTATGTATACTACAAAAACTGTGCTGAAAAATTCGGCTTATACTCGAGTATATACAGTAGTTTTTTATTTCATGTGCGAGATTGTTTATTGGAGTTCATTTCCTTTATGGATCAACTTTTATAACGTTATGGAAAAACTGGAGATGTAAATTTGTTGTAAAATTTTCAATTTTGGGACATTCACCATGTGGCTTAACTGATATGAAACCTTTATTTTGTGGGTCAGTATGATTATAGGAATAATTAAGAATGTTTTGCTACTTTTGCACAATAAAAGCAGGTTATTTTATTTTTGAAAAAAATGAATTTCTTTTTGTGCCACCATATTCTTAGAGCCATAGCGCACTTCTTTTGTTGTGTGAGTTTTATTTTATCTATTTTTTTTTATTGGGGAGTTTTAGGTGATGGGTAGCTTTATTGCCACCATTTTAGGGTACCTATGATATTTTGTTCATTATTTTTCTATATTTTTTTACAATAAGGTGAACATAAATTAGTAATAAATATTTGTATATGGTTCATTGCTTGGAATAAATATTGCGTTTTATAGATAAAGTTTTTACATATGTCACGATAGTAATATAGTAATTTTTATAATTTTTTTCCATAATAATGCATGGGAAAAGGAAATTTATTCTGTTTACATTTTTTTTCAATATGTTCTACATGCGATCTTCAAATCATTGATATAAACCACTGTAACACTTTCTAAGGCCCATTCACATCTGCATTTGGGCCAGTCTGTTCCCCTCCCTACATGAGATATTTGAAGAGAAAAGTCCTGCAAGCAGCACTTTTCTCTCCGTATTTCTCAAACAAAAAACATACGGACCCCATTGTAATCTATGGGGTCCACGGGTTTCCTTAGGTAACCTCTTTTTTATGCAGATAGGTTTCTGTTCAGTGGGTCCCCAAGAGGACTCCCTGAATGGAAATCCGAAGGCAGGTGTGAATCAGGCTTAACACTTTGGCAAAATGTAACATCTCTCCCTGTTCGGGTCTCTGTGCCACACTCCACGCGCACGCTGTCCCTGCTAAGCTCCACTTCTGCTACTATTGTATTGCTTATCTCTGGCTTACCTTTTGACTATTGTCTTGGATTTTGATTCTGTACTACATTACTTGACTGTTATCGGACCCTTGACTAGCTGACCTCTCTTTGTTGTTGTTTGTCTTGCCTTTGTTCTGTGTTGTCACTTATATGGGAAGGGCCCGTTGACCAGTTGCCACCTATAGCTTAAGATAGGACCAGCAAGCAGGGTCCCCCCCGCCCCAGGGTTCACCAGCAGCTACTGGAGAATCGCTGTCCTAGCAATTCCCTTACACAAAATCTAATAAATGTACAAAGATGGTCATGTGATATAACTCCAAATGTCCAAAAAAGTATAACAGTAACTCTTTCTGAGTGTCTCATGTCGCACCATTTGTTGGTTTAGATAAGCTACTCTTGGTCAGTGAATGTAGGTCAATGACCTAGATTCAAAGACTGAGAGTAACCCAGACTACACGATCATAACCAGCTAATGACCGATATCAAAGATCGAGAGACAAATGGATGGGTAGGTAGGTAGATAGACACATATGGGATAGATAGGTAGATAGATAGATAGATAGATAGATAGATAATAGATGGATAGATAGATAGATAGATAGATAGATAGATAGATAGATAGATAGATAGATAGATAGATAGATAGTCTGCAATTGCTCAGTAAACCCTTAGCTCATCCATTGCCTGGCACAAGGAAACAATACCCATTGACTAGTTATGATCATGGACTTTTTCTATTACGATATTCCTAATTTTCTTGCTATTTTTCAAAAATTGACCTAGCTTCTAATAGTCAGTAATATTTGGGTGACTTAAATGCTCATTTCTGAATGCTGTGTACTCTAGCTGGGTTATAGATGATACCAGGGCATTGGTGAAGTTGTCACTGTAACCAGATGTGACAGATATATCAATAAACACTGGTTCTTATGAGCTTTGGGTGCGATTTCAGATCATGTGACAATAGCTCAAGCTGCCACTGTGAATTTGTCCCCTTATCATGGATAATAGATGCAGAACATCACATTGTATCACTGAGGTCTCTACATGATGCAGGATTCATAAGTATAGTTATTAATTGTATCCAAAATGAGAAAAAGACATGGCCCGCACATCCCGCTCTTATACATTGATCTAGTGCTTCTCGGCAAATTCTACAATACTGAACATGAGGTTCTTAGTATACATATTGATCAAGGTGCATAAGCCCACTAGCCACTTCACGGCGACCTCTTTATAGTGGGGGTCCCTACTCTACTGGGTGCGGCGCTGCACAGCGACCACCACAACTGCAAAATGGCACCCACAGGGGGAGCGACCTAGTCAACACCCCTGTCACCAGACCAAGTGTAGGTGTTTCACTTTATTTAAGTACTTTTATAAGTGTTCTAGGGAAAGGGGGTGATTAGAATTTTTATTTTTTTGCATTTATTAGACCTCCTTGGGGTCTTGAACCCTAGGGGGTCTGATCACTTATGCAATGCACTACAATGCTAATGTATTGCAATGCATTGCAAATTACCAGCGCATCTATTGCGGGCTGTAGTGATATCTCAGGATCTACTGGGAATACTGATATCGTCTTGGTCTTATTTAAAGCCAAGATTCTAGCCTTTGTGATAAATAAGTCACTGCCGCTTTTGCAGCTTCACTGAATGGCTCCTGCTCAGGGTAAACTGTAATGTACTTTGCGCACACCCCAAAAGAACTGTCAGGGGGTCTTCATCTAATGGATAGCTCGGCTTTTCTAGATGCTAATACAAACACTAAAAGGCTCTGGCTATTTACCAACATGACAGAAAATGGTACAATAAATTTTAACCCCTTTCCATTGCAGACAGGTTTGTTTTTTACTTCCCACCTTCCAAAAGTCATAACTTTTTCATTTTTCCTTTCACAGAGCTGTATGAGGGCTTCATTTTTGCAGGACATTTGTACTTTTCACCATTCAATATTCCATGCAGGTATTTGGGCCACTCCTCATGAGCAAACTGCTCCAGTTGTCTCGGGTGTGAAGGGCGCCTTTACCAGACGACATGTTTCAGCTCCTTCCAAAGATGCTCATAGGATTTAGGTGAGGGCTCATAGAAGGCCACTTCAGAATAGTCCAATGTTTTCCTCTTAGCCATTCTTGGGTCTTTTTAGCTGTGTTTTGGGTCATTATCCTGTTACAAGACCCATGACCTGTGACTGAGACCAAGCTTTCTGACACTGGGCAGCACATTTCTCGCTAGAATCTCTTGATAGTCTTGAGATTTCATTGTACCCTGCACAGATTCAAGACACCCTGTGCCAGATGCAACAAATCAGCTCCAGAACATAAGAGCGTCCACCATGTTTCACAGTAGTGACAGTGTTTTTTTCAAGAGATGCTTCATTTTTCCATCTGTGAACATAGAGCTAATGTGTCTTGCCAAAAAGTTAGATTTTTGTCTCATCTGTCCATAGGACGCAGACTTTGCCGGCAGCCGGCCACTTAACCCCCGCGTGCGGGCTACGTCCATTCATTTCTATTTGAAACGGCTGTTTCGAATAGTGTTTGCTCATCTCTAATGATAACCTTAGGAATGACTCAAGACAAAGAAGTGCGGTTCAACCAAGGAAAACTTTACTGAGGTAAATGGTAAGACATACAGGTTCCCGATGAGAGTAATAGTACTTGGGAATTCCACTGTGGTGGTTGGTCCCAGACTTGGGATGAGGGGGGCTCAGTCTAAAAATGGTAATTTTTCTCCACTCCAGTAACATATAATTTCTGTCTAACTCACCATGGCTTTAGAGGGGGTCAATTAAATGAAGTCTCAGGAACCCAGATACCTGGAGATGAATGGGTCATGACTGGGAGGTCCCACAACCTTGACTTCCCCCAATTAGGTGCTCTTTTAACTCGATGGGGTTGATGGCCTCTTTTCCCTGTCTCAGGGCTATATGGGCACTTGACTTTACACTCAGTAGGTGGTGACTGCTTGGTTCCTAACACATATCCCTGCTTAGGGTTGCAGGAGACACTCACTCTCTATCCTTTAGTCTAGGCCAGTGACTGGCGGCTCGGAAGTAACAAGTCCCTTCAAATGGAAGGTGAATCAGGGGACATAACTTATAGGGAAGCGGCAAAACATACAAATTAATGGTGAACACACATGAAAAACAATATACATTCGCTATATACAGACACAGTGGCAAATAGCACAATAAAATAAAATAAAGCAAATTAAGCAATGTCCACGAGGTCCACATATGACATAAATATTTTTATATGTCTATAGCTTGGACATTTTTGGATGCAGAGATTCTTAATGTGTATATGTTTGAGTCTCTCTATTTTATTTGTGATCTAGAGAAAAGGGGATGAATGGGATTTTTTTGTAAAAATTTTTAAAATAATTTTTTATCCTTAAGTGTCTCGATCACCATTGCAATACACTGCCATGCAGCTGTTGTATTGTAAAGTCCATTCGATTTTATTACAACAGGTTTTTGAGCTTTCAATAATGTCATAGCTCTCATAGAAACAGATCAACAGCCAGCAGTGATCCTCTACATGGGGCCACCAGGTGTCACTGGTGATCAAATGCCTATTTAGATATCGTTAGTCTCCTCTACATTGAGCTGACGAGATGCAATAATATCGAAACGGCCGTCCTCGGTTGACAGACTATACCTGGTAATAATCCCAGCATCATTGCAAAATAAAGGCCTCTTGGAAGGTCGAGCATGATGTTAAAGGGAGCAGCCTTTATTGGGCTATTTTCACTGAGATTCTGTCTTCCTAATTACATCAGGGAAGACAGGCTTGCACATTCCAGTGAGCGCCCTCTATTGGTTTGCAACACTGAGGCACCTGACTTCCTAATTACATCATGGAAGACAGATTTGCATATTCTTCCCATAGTATTTAGATATCTGAATAGTTAATTGCCTTGACCAGAGAGGAGGCCCAGTGGTTATGGCATCTACCATGTTGAAAGACCAGGCAAATGTCATACTATTACGGATGTCAGGAAGAGGTCAATCATTTTATAAGTTATCATGGCCAGTTTTGGACCTTAGAAACTATGGTACTGGATCTGACCAAGTTGCCCACATTGGTTCCAAAGCCGCAACACGTATGGTCAGCGCCACACCTGCCATGAGGCGACCTGAAGCGACTGCTTCAGGCGGCGCTATGCCAGGGCCCTGGGGAGGGTGGCATTTTTGCTTACCTAAGCCAGTCCAGGACAAGCTGTCCTGGACTGGCTTAGCGTCACCGAATGGTGGATTGGGGAGGCCGCTGGAGCAGCACTGCTCTGCTCCACCACGCCCCCTTCGCCCCGCACCCTTCTCTCTGCTTCCTCCTCCCGGGGGGGGGGGGGGGCGGCATTCTGTCGGCGTCCTCGGGCGGCAAAATAGGTAGGATCACCCCTGCGTATGGTGCATGCAAGTATCTGCCTTGGAACACTATAAGCAATACATGTCATACTATTACAGTCCATATACTGCAGATTCTCGCCATTAGTATGTGAACCCCGTAGTGCAGCAGTCTATTCCGACCCATCACTGGACAGTCATTAGCATAGTCAGTTATTTCTCAGGTACTCTGAAGCACAACTTAAATGTAAAAGAGTTGCAAAAATGATGCAAATAGTATCGCAATTTACATCAGATCTGCAATTCTAAAATAAGCCCAGAAAATGTCACAGCGAAAGCAGCAAGTTAATGTAGGTGTTATTTGCATACAGGATATAAGTGATACAAATATTTAGCAAACCCTTGCAGCTTCTCAGCCTCTTCTTAATGTATATGTTAAGCTGAGCTGTATTTACAACTGATGTCATCCTAGACGCCGAGCAGACATTCCTAGCATAAGCCCCTAGCAACTCTATGCCCCATTACCCAACATTTCCTTCTCAAATTTTACAAGAAAAATTCTATCAACATTAAAAACAAAGAACATAAACACCAAGTAAATACAAATCTGCCGTGTCTGTATCCTTAACCCATGCAAGGGTGTGTAGTTTTTTGCGTTTTGGATCGTATGGGATGAAGTTTCCCGCAAGGAGAGATGGGCGAACCTCTGAAGATTTGTTTAGTCTGGGGTTTGGATGAAGCGATCCTCCGGTTTGTTTCAGCTCTAACTTGTTTGGATAGAACCAGCAGTGAGATTATTATACTTTGGGGTCTTATCGGACCCAAGAGTATAAAGTATAATAGGAGAAGGCCCAGGGGAGATGTAAAAAATAAAAATACATTCATAATAAAAAAAAACTCTTCACCTCTTTTGGGCCTCCTCATGGCATCCAAAATTTTCTCTTGCTCTCCTTGTTGATGTCATGTGCTCAGGTTCACTGTTTTGGATATAGGGATACAGCAATCGTTCCTTAACCACTTCAGTACCAGTTCAATTTGTGGTCCAGGACCAGACACATTTTCGGATTTTTTTGTATGTGTGGTTTTGAGGGCTGTAACATTTTTCCCGTATGTCTCAGTCAACTAATTTTTGTGTCTTTTTTCGGGGACACATAGGACTTTATTTTTATGTTGTTTTTATTTTTGAATGTGTTTTCATTTTTTTCTATATCCGGGAAAATATAAACAAAATAGGAGGGAAATTGTGTCTGGTTTTCAATGTATTATTTTTTTTTTTTTTATTTAAGAACACAAAGTGTCACTGAAAAACTTTATAAAATAGTTTTTCCTCTCCATTATGGTAATTTTTATTTTGTATGGTGTCGTCGGGGGTGGGGCTATAACCTTTAATAACAGCATTTTATTAGCGTATTATTATTATTATTATTATTATTATTATTATTTTATTTACATTTTTTTAAAACTTTTTAATTATATTTTTATATTTTTATTTTTTTTTCAGATTGTGTCCCCATAAGGTGATAAGAGACCTTTGGGGACATCTGATCCCTTTTTTTTTTTTTTATTGGAGGCTGATTTCCCCTGCAACTGAGGCTGGTACATTTAGCCTCAGTTGCAGGAGGAATACCACCTCCTACATGCTGTATACACAGTATACAGAGCTGATCTGGGTCCTGTAGGACCCAGCAGCTCTTGTAAGATGCTGCTCCCAGCGGATCACATGACCGCCGGGTCAGAGGGCGGCGGCTGCATCATGGCGGCGCCCATTGCCGTTTATACAGTGCTCATTGAGCG
The DNA here is from genome assembly GCF_031893055.1 of Leptodactylus fuscus. Lineage (NCBI taxonomy): Eukaryota > Metazoa > Chordata > Amphibia > Anura > Leptodactylidae > Leptodactylus > Leptodactylus fuscus. The sequence continues at coordinate 150,440,820 of NC_134270.1, read as the reverse complement.
CTGTATACACAGCGATCGAGATGGCAGGGAAGGGAATAAATCTTCCCTGCCATCTCTCTGGGAGCTCCAGCTGAAGTTACAGCCGACTCCCAGCTTCAGTAGCTGCACGATCTCCGTACAGCTGCTGTGTTCTGACTGGACGTACCGAACAAGGCAACCACTTCCTGGACATTTATAGTCTATGGGCGGTCCGGAAGAAGTTAATATTGTGAAGTTAGGGTCCCAATCCGTCCATAGTTATAGCGATAAACTTCACATCAATCAGTCACCAATTTTATTTGTAAAGTCAAACGTGAAGGTTTTCGGTCGCACAGACCTTCCTCAGACTCTACATAAGAACCAAGAAATAACAGTGTAAGCAATCACAAAAATCACACGTAGGTGAAAACAAGTGTATATACATATATACAGGTGACAGTAATCTTATATGATGGTTTGCTACAATCACCTGTGACTTGATATTAAGTTACTTTTTTATGATAATTGTTGACTACGTTTGTTTCTTCCCATTACTCAAATACAAAATCTGCTGCTGTAATCCCGTGTTTTCCACCATCATGGAAACATTGTACATTATGATTACTGTCACCTGCAGCGCCGCACCTTCCATGAAGCGACCTGAAGCGACCGCTTCAGGCAGCACTATGCCAGGGCCCCGGGGAGGGCGGCATTTATGCTTACCTCTCTGTCGTCCGCCTCGGGCGGCGAAAAAGGCAGGTTCACCCCTGGTCACCTGTACATATGTATATACACTTGTTTTCACCTACTTGTGAATTTTGTGATTGTGCTTACACTGTTATTTCTTGGTTCTTATGTAGAGTCTGAGGAAGGGCTGTGTATTTGTCATGTGACTATATGTCTATAATCTATACACAAATGTATCCCCACATAAAGGGGTTGTCCAGTTTTACACAAATATTGAGAGACCAATGTTATTGTTTGCATAATGAAAAGTTCTACAATTTTCCAATATATTTTCTGTATCAATTCCTCACGGCTTAGTAGATCTCTGCTTGATGTCATTCATTCTGTTACTTCCAGTTGATAAAAATCAGTCCATGGTCATGTGATAGACAGTCCATGGTCATGTGATAGACAGTCCATGGTCATGTGATATACATTCCATGGTCATGCGATATATAGTCCATGGACTGTGGTTAGTCTGACCCCGCAACTCACAGCTGTAGAATCATCAAAGTTTTCCCAATAGATTTAATAAGTAGATGGAACAAAGTAGAGAAAAACCCAGCAAAAACTTAATGAAAATCGCCGCAGCAAAAAAAAAAGCCAGTGTGTTGCTGCTGCTTTTTTACTGATGCATTTTTTAGCTGTGCTTCACTATATGGGACCTTAGCCTTAAGGGGACTGACATTGCAGGCCACCATATGAGGTGTGCAGTGTTATGGGCCATGCATGCTCAGATGGGAATTCCGGGAAAGAATGTGTTAATAAGGAAAACTATTGTCACCGTTCAATTCATCTGAATGTGCCTGAAGCAAAAGCAACCACACGATTGGGAATTTATGCAGCAAAATCTGCAGCATGTGAAAACATATAGGGATTATTTTATTTTAGATTATTAATATTCTTGTAGCGTACCCAAAATATGATAAAACATATAGGGACAATCAATTTGAGGCCCCACATTGCGAAAAAGCTGCTTTTTGTTGTTGCAGATTTTGCTGCGTTTTTTTTAGCCAAACTTAGGAGTAGCTACAAAAGGAATGGGAAATATAAAGGAAGTTCTTATACTCCTTACGGCTCAACCGCTCCTGGCTTTGGCTCAAAAAAACTCAGTAAAATCTGCTACAAAACAAGCTGCATTTCTGCAACATGGGGCCTCAGCCTAAGGCTGAGGCCCCATGTTGCAGAAATGCAGCTTTTTTTGTTGCAGATTTTGTTGCGGTTTTTTGAGCCAAAGCCAGGAGTAGATTGAACAAAAGGTAGAAGTATAAGAACTTCCTATATATCTCACGTTCCACTGCCATTCTTGACTTTGGCTCAAAAAAACGCAACAAAATTTGCAACAAAAAAAAGGTGCATTTTCACAACTAAGCTAAGGCTCCATGTAGCGGACCGCATCAAAAAAGCACTGCGGGAAAAAACGCGGTGGCAATGCATCACGAATTTTCCTGGAGCACTTTTCACAAACGCTCTTTCTGCTTCCATTATATCTATAGGGAAACAGCGGCATTTCTATAGGTATAATCGACATGCTGTGATTTTCAAAACTGCAAAAGTTATGGACATCACGGCATTTCTGCAGCGCATATTTCACTGCTTTGTGAGCATATGATTCGTGCGTGCAATGTGTCTGCTGCATGCATTTTTCTGCAAAGCATACATTTTTGAAAACAAAGCTGTTCCACAGTTTTTTATTGTAGGAAAATAAAAAAAAAACGCATTTTCACTATATTATTTTCCTCAGTGTTTCGTAGTTGCATTTCGCTATGTGGGGCTTTAGCCTTAGGGTGCATTCACACTACGGATACGCTGACTGATTCTGAACGTTAAAACACGTTCAGAATCAGCGTGTATAAAGCAGATCCCATTCATTTCAATGGGAGCCGGCATAAGAGCGCTCCCCATTGAAATGAATGGGTTGATTTTTTCTCTACGAGCGCTCCCATTGAAGTGAATGGGAAGTGCTCGCGTGTATGGCTCGTGCATGGGCACCTTCACATGGCGTAAGCGCTCAGCTCATTCCGAGCTGTACACGCGAGCACTTTGCGTTTCTGCAACGTGGGGCCACAGCCTTAGGGTGCGTTTACACGATGTAATGTGCCGCGTGATGTGGCACATATACGGCGTGTGAGAGTTTGCGCGCCGCAAAATCACGGCCGCAAAATAACGCGGTGTATACGATCTTAAATTCCATTGAAATCAATGGGAGCATTTATGGCACCCAAACTCTCATACGCTGTATACGTGCCAGATCACGCGGCACGTTACATCGTGTGAACGCACCCTTAGGCCGGGGCCCCATGGGACAAAAATGTTCCGATTTTCCTGTGGTGAAAATGCCACTGGAATGATTGCAGCGTTTTACAGTAAATGCAAAGTGGATGGGATTCTTGGCAATCCCATACCCACATTACGGTAAACTCCGTGGTGCGGACACGCCACAATTTCCAAAACCAACACGGTTTTGGAAATTGCAGCATGTCAATTATCTCTCCAGAAACTCCAGCGGTTTCTTTCTAGGTATGATTGTAACAGAAAGTCCATGGAGGAGAACTCTGCAAACTTTCTGTCTAAAGCGCTGCGGGAAGAACCGCAATGCGTTGCTCCCGCACTTTTTTGCTGTGGAACATCCTGTGGCGCCTGAGCCTTAAGGAGATATTGTATCCCTTATTAAATAGCTGCAGAATTTTTTGTAATAAAAGTGAATTTGCCCTACATGAATCCATCTTGATAGCACACTCTCTTTAATATGGCACACCTGTATTTTTTTTTTGTTTGCAGAGCCAAATGCAGAAGCCTTGTATTTTTTGCATTTTACCACCAGCTCCGTTCCTTCCTTGGAGCACATGTGAAATCTATTAAACTTTTGCGATCACAGTACATAAACTCCTGTGGGGTCAGCGAGCCGAGCGTCCTGTGCGGCCCGCTCTACGTTCTGGAAGGGAACCTGTTAGTAATCACAATCTGCTCTGGCTCTCCGTCTCTTTCTAGGTTCTACGTTTACATTTTTTTCCCCGTGAATATAGAAGATGCTATTTTGTGAGCAAAGTACTGGCTTTTGAGAGATGTTTCCATAACAACCGCTGCACCCAATTAGAAGGATGGAGATCAGCAAATCCGCCTTAAAGGGACACACACCATTATGCGGAAAAAGCAGGAACATCAGACCCAATTATTTTCAGCTTTGTGGACAGATGAATAGTGCTCTGTACATCTGTTTATTTCTGCTCGGTTTTATATGTGCCAGAAAAAAAAAAAAAGCTAACCTGGAATTTACAGCAATGGCGTAGAAGAAAAATGAAATAAAAAAGAAGGTGTTACGCTGCCGCGCCGAACAACAACCTACATGCAATCTCCGTTCATTGTCATCATTTACAGTTAACTCATTGTGATGTCCCACAGTAATTGCAAAATCGTTGGGGTAGAAACTAATTCTACAATAATTGATTTCATGCCCATAGTTGTCCCTTTAATAATGTGCCCTGTCACCGCAGTACGAAACAATATAAACTGATGGTATTAAACCAGAGGATCCCCCCCGATACTAAGAATTAGACATCAAGGGGCGTCATAATAGGTCAAAAAGCAACTTAAAGAGCAGATGTAGATGGCTTTGTCATGGATCCATATGGGATCCTGGGAAAAAATATGGTAGTCGGAATCGCGGTATGGCTGGTGGAAAGTTGGGAGGGCATGTGGCCCAATTTCTGGGTGCTGTAGGTAGTGGGGGGCAAAAGTCGCTTTGTCATGACCAGAGCTAGAACAGCAAACTGAATATTTTGCCCTAGGAGAAGGGAAGATTCAATACACCCCGTCAAAGCACAGGATATGGGGGTAGTTTATTAAAAGTGGCACCAGTCTTAAAGGGGTTGTCAAGGGCGTTTTATCTTACTTACATGTGTTGGGTTTTGTTAATGCTGATCCTCTGGGTTCTGGGATGTTTCTGACCCCAGGTCACGTGATTGCAATCAGGACCCAACCCTGGTTTGTTCTGCCTCTTCTTCCCTCTCCCGTTTCCCACCTGTACTATGGGGGCTGGAAGACTAGAGTAAAGCTACCCCGATAGCACAAGTAACTACCTATGGAAATGGGAGGGAAGAGGTGGAGCAACCTGGGCCCCCCAGGCTGGTAGTGATCATATGATACAAAGTTGAAAACAGCCCCAAATCCCCGGTCCTATGTGAAAAATCCCCAGAGCATGAATACCTGAACAAAGGGATTATCCAGGAGTAGAAAACATGGCTGCTTTCCTTCAGAAAGAGCTCCACTTCTATATCTCACACAGTTCTACTATATCTATTGGTCAGAATGGGACCGAGCTGAAGCATGGCCAAGTGACCGACAAACATGATGTCACTTCCTGAGAAGAGGAAGTGGATCTCTTTGTAAAAGAAAGCAGCCATGTTTTCTAATCCTCAATAACCCTTTTAAATCGCCTTTAACCCTAACTCTGAACCTAAACACAAATTTATTATGAGATGCACAGCTCTTGATAATTTCATCTTGGACAGAAATTGAAATAAATTCCTCCTGTGAATGCGTATAATATAAGTTACACCAATTTCAGTCCAAATTAATAATAATTAGAGATGAGCGAACAGTGTTCTATCGAACACATGTTCGATCGGATATCAGGGTGTTCGCCATGTTCGAATCGAATCGAACACCACGTGGTAAAGTGCGCCAAAATTCGATTCCCCTCCCACCTTCCCTGGCGCCTTTTTTGCACCAATAACAGCGCAGGGGAGGTGGGACAGGAACTACGACACTGGGGGCATTGAAAAAAATTGGAAAAAGTCATTGGCTGCTGAAATCAGGTGACCTCCATTTTAGACGAATAGTGGATTTCAAATCCGGGTCATATGAGAATGTGAACTTTGTGACTATGAGACAGGGATAGCTGTACAGGCAGGGATAGCTAGGGATAACCTTTATTTAGGGGGGAATGTTATTAAAAATAACTTTTTGGGGCTCTATCGGGTGTGTAATTGTGATTTTTGTGAGATAAACTTTTTCCCATAGGGATGCATTGGCCAGCGCTGATTGGCCGAATTCCGTACTCTGGCCAATCAGTGCTGGCCAATGCATTCTATTAGCTTGATGAAGCAGAGTGTGCACAAGGGTTCAAGCGCACCCTCGGCTCTGATGTAGCAGAGCCGAGGCTGCACAAGGGTTCAAGCGCACCCTCGGCTCTGATGTAGGAGAGCCGAGGGTGCACTTGAACCCTTGTGCACCCTCAGCTCTGCTACATCAGAGCCGAGGGTGCGCTTGAACCCTTGTGCACACTCTGCTTCATCAAGCTAATAGAATGCATTGGCCAGCGCTGATTGGCCAATGTATTCTATTAGCCTGATGAAGTAGAGCTGAATGTGTGTGCTAAGCACACACATTCAGCTCTACTTCATCGGGCTAATAGAATGCATTGGCCAGCGCTGATTGGCCAGAGTACGGAACTCGACCAATCAGCGCTGGCTCTGCTGGAGGAGGCGGAGTCTAAGATCGCTCCACACCAGTCTCCATTCAGGTCCGACCTTAGACTCCGCCTCCTCCGGCAGAGCCAGCGCTGATTGGCCGAAGGCTGGCCAATGCATTCCTATGCGAATGCAGAGACTTAGCAGTGCTGAGTCAGTTTTGCTCAACTACACATCTGATGCACACTCGGTACTGCTACATCAGATGTAGCAATCTGATGTAGCAGAGCCGAGGGTGCACTAGAACCCCTGTGCAAACTCAGTTCACGCTAATAGAATGCATTGGCCAGCGCTGATTGGCCAATGCATTCTATTAGCCCGATGAAGTAGAGCTGAATGTGTGTGCTAAGCACACACATTCAGCACTGCTTCATCACGCCAATACAATGCATTAGCCAGTGCTGATTGGCCAGAGTACGGAATTCGGCCAATCAGCGCTGGCTCTGCTGGAGGAGGCGGAGTCTAAGATCGCTCCACACCAGTCTCCATTCAGGTCCGACCTTAGACTCCGCCTCCTCCAGCAGAGCCAGCGCTGATTGGCCGAATTCCGTACTCTGGCCAATCAGCACTGGCTAATGCATTGTATTGGCTTGATGAAGCAGTGCTGAATGTGTGTGCTTAGCACACACATTCAGCTCTACTTCATCGGGCTAATAGAATGCATTGGCCAGCGCTGATTGGCCGAATTCCGTACTCTGGCCAATCAGCACTGGCTAATGCATTGTATTGGCTTGATGAAGCAGTGCTGAATGTGTGTGCTTAGCACACACATTCAGCTCTACTTCATCGGGCTAATAGAATGCATTGGCCAATCAGCGCTGGCCAATGCATTCTATTAGCGTGAACTGAGTTTGCACAGGGGTTCTAGTGCACCCTCGGCTCTGCTACATCAGATTGCTACATCTGATGTAGCAGTGCCGAGTGTGCATCAGATGTGTAGTTGAGCAAAACTGACTCAGCACTGCTAAGTCTGCATTCGCATAGGAATGCATTGGCCAGCCTTCGGCCAATCAGCGCTGGCTCTGCCGGAGGAGGCGGAGTCTAAGGTCGGACCTGAATGGAGACTGGTGTGGAGCTATCTTAGACTCCGCCTCCTCCAGCAGAGCCAGCGCTGATTAGTCGAGTTCCGTACTCTGGCCAATCAGCACTGGCCAATGCATTTCTATGGGGAAAAGTTAGCTTGCGAAAATCGCAAACTGACAGGGATTTCCATGAAATAAAGTGACTTTTATGCCCCCAGACATGCTTCCCCTGCTGTCCCAGTGTCATTCCAGGGTGTTGGTATCATTTCCTGGGGTGTCATAGTGGACTTGGTGACCCTCCAGACACGAATTTGGGTTTCCCCCTTAACGAGTTTATGTTCCCCATAGACTATAATGGGGTTCGAAACCCATTCGAACACTCGAACAGTGAGCGGCTGTTCGAATCGAATTTCGAACCTCGAACATTTTAGTGTTCGCTCATCTCTAATAATAATCCTATGAGACCTATGGTGACCCACCCACCGAGTTAACCCCACCTACTTCCTTATAACTTTTCAATAGACATGAAGAAAGCACAGGGGTGCTCTGGTTGTGCTCAGAATCGGGGAGAAGTAGTCAGCTATGGCCTGGCCCACTAGAGTACCAGAGGATCCTCGGGGTGGTGGGGGGTGGCACAGTGCCTAATACAATAATGGTCCAGCAGAAGACGTCCAAATTTGAAGAGTACTATGGTCTATTTCCTAGCGGTTGTTAATGGGTAGACCCCCAGATTAATTTTATCTGGTGGGTACAAAAAAATCAGTCCAACACTGGAAGCAGTGCACTGACCTAGTTCTATATTTTAGTATTTAATCACTGCAGTGCTGGTGCTTACGTTGGTAGGTGCTGTCACTCATGGCCTCCTCTCCAAAAGGTCCATTGAAATCACCACCACGCTGGATCTTCTAAGGATCTTCTGGATCTTCTAAGGATCTTCTAGCACAACTACAATGTTTCTCTGTGATGTACTTGCAAAGAGTTCATCATTCCCAGTACTACACCACACCCACCCTCCCATGGAGTAGAGGAGACAATTTAGGGCATTTCTATCTCTTCTTCATCCCCTCTTCATGTGATTATTATGGCACATTGTCTGTCAATTAACATGAAGGTCCTGGGCCCCAATGTCAAATCTGTGATGGGGCCCCTATCTACCTTGTGTCATTTAGAATGGTTGTATGTTTTATGTAATGGAGGGACCTATTTTAGTCACAAATGGCGTTAAGTAGTAGCAAATCGCTAGTTTGTGACTATTTTATGTCACTTTTCTGCCGTAGGAGATTCGATGAATAATCGTATTATTCATATGAATGATGAGGTTCTTAGAGTTTACCCAAAGTTTAGATTTTCCTTAAAGCGGTTGTCGAATCACAAAGGAGGCCGGGGAAGGTGAAACAAAAAAGAAAACTCATACTCGCCTGTGCTGATACATTGGGGTGGGCGCCTTGCCTGTGCACAATCACAGGTCAGATGTTTCTCCAGGTCCTTCTAGCGGTCACATATGGCAAAGGAGTTGCGGCAACAAAGGCACACCAAACAACCAAACGAACAATGGTAGAAGACACAGGAACACCAGGGACAGGATAATATATTATTATCTTTCATCTTCCCTCCGGCCTCCTCCATGAAATCCTTTAAGTGTCGGCCAAATATTTCCTAACTTATCAAACAACAAATCTATTAAACACGGTCTAAATGGTTCATGTGAAATTTTTTATAAAATAATGGTAATAATAATGCGGAAGTGATGATGATGATGATGATAATAATAATAATTACATAAAGTATTAAAATCATAAAACCGGATTATTGAATAGATATGGGATTTTTAAACAAATGTAATGCCTAGTAATGTCTCCAAGCAATCCCCGCCATGTAAATAATATAATTTCTCAAAGGACAAACAAAAAAAAATAAACAAGCAATTTAATCTGCTCATTTACGCTATTAAAAGCTTCATAATCCATATCATAAATCCATTAAACTGTCGTTTAGATATTTTTCATCTTCTCCTATTCCAGGTTAGCAAATCCATTTCTATAGTGGAATCTGAACAAGCGTTTGGGAGTCACCCACATGCTTTTATATGAAATATTATAAGCAATTGTGTGTTTTTTAATGTTTCTAATATATTTTTTAACCCTTGTTTTGTAGTTGGATTTTATTATCGAATATATATATATATATATATATATATATATATATATATATATACAGTGTTGGCCAAAAGTATTGTCACCCCCACAATTCTGACAGATAATACTCATTTTCTTCCAGAAAATTATTGCAATCATAAATTCTTTGGTATTATTATCTTCATTTAATTTGTCTTCAATGGAAAACCACAAGAAGAATTGTCAAACAGCCAAACTGGATATAATTCCACACCAAACATAAAAAAGGGCATGGACAAAAGTATTGGCACTGTTTGAAAAATCATGTGATACTTCTCTAATTTGTGTAATTAACAGCACCTGTTACTTACCTGAGGCACCTAACAGGTGGTGGCAATAACTAAATCACACTTGCAGCCAGTTGAAATGGATTAAAGTTGACTCAACCTCTGTCCTGTGTCCTTGTGTGTACCACATTGAGCATGGAGAAAAGAAAGAAGACCAAAGAACTGCCTGAGGACTTGAGAAGCAAAATTTTGAGGAAGCATGAGCAATCTCAAGGCTCCAAAGACCTGAATGTTCCTTTTTCTACCATGTGTAGTGTCATCAAGAAGTTTAAAGCCCATGGCACTGAAAAGAAAAATTGACAAGAGATTTCAACTCAAGATTGTGCGGATGGTGGATAAAGAACCTCGACTAACATCCAAACAAGTTCAAGCTGTCCGGCCCATTTTGGGAGTTTTGTGTAAAATGATCAATGATTTGACTTTGTTTTCATTCTCTTTTGTGGTTTTTCATTGCAAGCAAAATAAATGAAGATATTAATACCAAAGAGTTTGTGCTTGCAATCATTTTCTGGAAGAAACTGAGTATTATCTGACAGACTTGCAGGGGTGCCAATACTTTTGGCCAACACTGTAAATACAATATATATATATATATATATATATATATATATATATATATATATATATAGTTTTGTTAAATGGACCTCCTTGAAATACAACTTTGCTGCGTAATCCTGCCACACCTATTCAGTTTCCCTACAGCACCTCCGTAGGGCAAATACAGTATTGCATGGTTTTCATTGAAATCAAAGAGATGTCACTATAATACACAGACGTTCTGGATCATCCATAAAGTGCGATGTTCTCTTTGTGGCTAACTGTTAGAGATCCCATGTGAGGGATTTTTCTCTGCTACTTCTAATTCAGTAAGATATTTGGCATTAGGATTTTTAAGGTTTTAGTCATACAACCATTCTGTTTTTGACAAGACAAATGTCAATGAAAAATATTAACGTCCGTTTTCAATAGCCAATGTGTATCTGTTGTATTTGTGTTTTTTTGATGGCCAAGTATCATCAATTTCGCATCTAAAAAATGGAAGAATTTGAATGTTGTTTCTCTTTTTTCACCCAACCCACTGATCTGTTTTAAATGCGCGTCAATGCATTTTACATTGATTAAAAATTGATCCATTAATTTTTATTGGGTCCCTGTGGCCATCCAAATGGATAGAGACAGCATGTCCATTTTGTTTTTAACTAGGTTTACACCTGCATTTGATTTTCCCCAAGCAGGCCCGAAAAAGGGAAACCCAATCTTAAAAAGCAGTTACCCGTGGAAACCCACAAACCCCATAGACTGTAATGGGGTCTGCAGGGTTTTGGCCCAGTTTCAGCTTGAAAAATGTGGACAAAAGTGCATTTTTCAAGTGGAGAGGGCGATGGAATTCCTGAATGGTGTTCAAGAGCAGATGTAAGGCTAAGGACCCACGGGCCGTAATCTCAGCGATAAAGCGCTGTGGAAAGAACCGCTGCGTGAACGCATTGCGGTTCTTTCCGCAGCGCTTTCAACAGAAAGTTCACTGAGTTTTCCTCTGTGGACTTTCAGTTACAATTATATCTACGGGAGAGCCGCCGGCGTTTCCATAGATATAATTGACATGCTGCAATTTGCAAAGCCACAACAGCTTTGCAAATTGCAGTGTGTCCGCACTGCATTTTTTTCAGCAAAGTGAGCATGGAATTCGCATGAATCCCATCCCCTTTGCTTGCACTGTAAAATGCTGTGATTTTTCCCGCAGCGTCTCCACTGCGGGAAAATCGCGGCGTTTACGTCCCGTGGGGCCCCGGCCTAAACCTAGTCTGACTGATCTTTTTTCTGTCCATCAAAAAAATGGACATCTGAATATACTTATTAGGGCAGGTTCACATCTGCGTCCCGGTCTCCAATTTCAGGTTTCCGTCTTCTGCCCACGGGCTCACGGGGGCTCACGGGCGGACACTTTGCAAACCCATTCACATGAATGAGTTTGAAAAGTGACTACCGGTTTCCGTCTCCTGTCCAGTTTCTCGGGCAGAAGACGGAAACTTGAAAGTGGAGCCCGGGGCGGAGGTGTGAACCCGCCCTTAACTGTGATTGTTTATCATTGAGTAAGGCTGCAGTCACAACAGTGTTCGGGGAACGTTTGGGGACTCTGTCCCCCATTCTGCTTAAAGTACATAAATATGCAAGCAGGACTTTTCTCTCCACCAATTTCAGGCAGAAACCAGGCAGACCCCATTATAGTCTATTACACAGATAAATGCTTTTTAAGGGGATAGGGTTTATGTTTTTTGAGCCCCAAGCGGACCCACAGCACAGAAAACCCAACGTTAGTGTGAATCTAGAGTACGGGTTAAACCAGACAACCTTTGTAAGTTTCAATTATTATTATTAGATCTCAGCTTTGTGTCGGTAGCTTGTTGGCTAGTCGTGTTCTAATAAGAGACATAGGGCCTTAACTTAATACTTCTCTAAGGATGTGTCTGGTGACCATGAGTGACATCTTCTGAATCTCTTGGGGATTATGATTTCCTTTAAACTCTTGAAGATGTTTTTTCTAATCCTTTTTTGATGGTGACTGGAGCTTCTACCACCACAAACTCAGTTCTAGGTCTGGGCCTCCAAATTCTGTTCAATTCGATGTCAAGATGTAATACAAAGCAAGCTACTCAAATGTTCACAGCAGATCCATCTTACACTCCATTTGGCTTCGTTTTGAGCCCCTTCTGTGTTCTCCTGATTGATCATATAAGGTCCTTTTTATTGTAGATAAGACATATTTGCTCATAACTGAGCTTAGGTGATCATTCCGTAGAATCTTGGTGTACAATCCAGACCAAGATCGCAGCTTCACCTGAGATCCACAGAGATAGGGCCATTAATAGCAAGGAAATATCTCACATATCCCTAGCTACTGAAATGTCTTCCTGCAAGGATGTACTATTTGGAGGAGGAGTCCTGGATGTGATGATACGGCCCCCGCAGACCCCTAATCTCAATATCATCCAGTCTGTCTGAGATTCCACGAAGAGACAGAAGGATTGGAGCAAGCCTACATCCACAGAAGATCTGGGCTTAGTTCTCCAAGATGGCAGGAACAGCCTCTGTACCGAGCTCCTTCAAAAACTGCCTGCAAGTACATATTAAACCGAACCCGTCCTATTCTAACAAATCTACAAAGACATTCCAAGTGACGACAATCCACCCTTGTAGCAACTTGGTGTCTTCATTTATTTTCTACACTTCAGGGAGTTCTCACAACCCAACAAGCCATTGTGTTGTATACCCACTCGTACACTTATCTGCCAATATTACACCAGGTGCCGCACAGTGCGGTCTTTTTGTGTCTTTAAAAGAAGAGCTGATGGAAGGCAAGGGGCAAAGGTCACGCCAAATATTTTTGGAATTCAGGTTTCTTTATTCCTCATAAACTATTAATACTTTTGAAAGCATTCTCACGCTAGGTTCACACCTGCATTCTGGGTTACACTTTTCGGGTCCACTTGGGGACCCGATAAATGGAAAACCACTCTGCTTAAAAATCAGTTATCTGCGGAAATTATAGTCTATGTAGTCTGCTGTGTTTCCACCCGAAAAATTCGTAGAGAAAAGTTATGTTTGTAGGACTTTTCTCTCTGCATTTTTACGTTAAAACACATTCAGAATCAGCGCGTATAAAGTAGTTCCCATTCATTTCAATGGGAGCCGGCATACGAGCGCTCCCCATTGAAATAAATGGGCTGCTTTTTTCACTACGAGCACTCCCATTGAAGTGAATGGGAAGTGCTCGCTTGTACGACTCGCCGTGTGAAGGGGCCCGGCGCTCGGCTCAGTCGGAGCCGTACACGCGAGCACTTCCCATTCACCCTCCTCTGGACTAGGCCCATTCATTGGGCCTAATCTGGAGTGCAGTGCACGCCTGAACTGGTCTTTTGGACCGGAACCTAAGGCGGCCTCCACTTTGGTCCAAAAAACTCCGTCTGAACTTACCCTTACTGTGCTGCATTTTTTCAGGACGTCTGAAACTTTTGCACAGTATTATACATGTATATTTGTAATTCAGTTTGTCATTCATTTGCAATGAGTACATGTTGCGTCTAGATGTTCCCGGTACAGTAGAGTGTATATTGCATTCATCTCAGGGGCGAATCTTTCCAAGAATCTCTTCTTAGTTAATTAGTTTGTTCAACCCTCAGATGGGAAAGCTACCCCTTAACCACTTGCCCTGGTTACCATGGTAAACCATAACGGTAATGATGGGACTCTCATAGACTCATCATAATCCAGGACTTACACCAGGGACAGACAGACCAACCCGCTTTTAATTATTAAGTAATACGTGCGGGCGTCTGCCGTGTTATTGTAGTGTTATTCCATTTCATTTGTGCTTTAATTACACATTTTTTGCTTTCAGGCTTTTGTTGCATCAATTAGTTGATTGAATCGGCCGTGTTGTGGCTTTAGTGAAAACGGATCTGTTGTGAAGGAGAATGTTTATCGGGAACGAGAAGAAGAGGGGAACAGGGGATGGCAGGGAAAAAAATTCAATTAAATGTCAGCGTGGAGTGACGAGGAGCATTTGATATGGCTTTTAGTTTAATTGCTTGCATTTCATTAACAGACCCATTTGTCAGGAGGATACTTCATCGCTAGGCATAATATAAATGAGGATGTAGTCCTGAAATAAGGGAGAATCCTGGTTAACTCGCATGTTGCCAAGATAAGTTGTATCATTAAAGGGTACTGTATTACAGGACAATGCAAAACCTACAAAAATCTCTTCATCCGCATTGAACTACAACACCTAGCATGTCCTGACAATGAACGACTAGTAGAACATGTTGGGAGTTGTCGTTTTCAAGACCTGAAGGACTCCAGATTAGAGATCACTTGGCTGAAACCAGGCTCGGGAAGTGCAAAGTGGTGGAAGATATCGCCTTCCACAGTTGTGTCCTACCTAGGGGTTGGGGTCCTACTCAAGACAGACCTTGTGCCGTTATTTTGTCCTAACGAAGTGTTTGCTAGGTCTATTGTATGGTCTATAGTCTCTATAGTGTATAGTCTATATAGATTCTATATGTGACGGTGTGGAAAAAATGCTGCAAAGTAAGAATGCTTTAAAACTTAGAAGATTCCATACATTTCACCACTCGTGGTGAAATGTATGGACAGAAGCAAAAATTATTTCAGAAATAGAAGAATTAATAGTTTATTTTTGGCAATTAACAAAATGATGCATATAAATAAAAGAGAAATGTAAATCCCATCAATATTTAGTGTGACCTTTGCCCTTTGCCTTCCATCAGTTCTTCTCGGGACTTGGAGACAGTGTTTGAAGGAACTCGGCAGGGAGGTTGTTCTCACCATCTTGGAGAACTAAGCACAGATCTTCTGTGGATGTAGACTTGCTCCAATCCTTCTGTATCATCATGTCATCCAAGCCTATCTGGATGATGTTGAGCTCAGGGCTATATCTGTAGGTAGCATATCATCACTTCCAGGGTAAAGGTGACACCAAATATTGATTGGATTTACATTTCTCCTTTCTTCTGTAGTGTTACCTCCTCGAAGACTTGTCTGGTATCCGGATAGGCCATCAATACGAAATTGGTGCCGTCCGATTCTCAGCACTCTCATTGAACAAGTGGTACTTGTGCAAACTCATGACTAGAGATGAGTGAGTAGTACTCGATCGAGTAGGTATTCGATGGAATACTACGGTATTTGAAATACTCGTACTCGATCGAGTACCACTTGCTATTCTAATGTAAAAGTTTGATGCAGAACCAGCATTGATTGGCCGAATGCTATACAGCCAGCCAATCAACGCTGGTTCTTCTCCTACCTTTAGAAGTCTTCTCCGTGCAGCTTCCCCACGGCGTCTTCCGGCTCTTCATTCACTCTGCCAGGCATCGGGCCTGGGCAGAGCCGACTGCGCATGTCCGCTTGTAGTGCGGGCATGCGCAGTCGGCTCTGCCCAGGCCCGATGCCTGGCAGAGTGAATGAAGAGCCGGAAGATGCCGCGGGGACGCTGCAAGGAGAAGACTTCTCGGAGGATCCAGCCCGACCCTCACTCGTGGACTTGGTAAGTATAATTTGATTGAAAGTTGCCTACCCCTGAAACGAGCATTTTCCCCCCATAGACTATAATAGGGTTTGGAATTGGATTCGAGTAGTCGAATATTGAGGGACTACTCGAAACGAATATCGAACTTCAAACATTTTACTGTTCGCTCATCTCTACTCATGACTCCTTCAAACATCTGGTCCATAGGGAAGCCAAGATTTGGACCCCACCTATCTTATATTGATGGCCTACACAAGGAATCAATATCCTGACCCAGAAAACTCCTTTAAAAAAATTGGAATTATGGACAACAGATTCCCATCACACTGTACGTAATCCATCTTGTGTAACATTGTGGACCCAATAGGATGTGCAAGGTTCAAGATTTTCGGCAAATCACAATAATTCCAATTTGGAGCCTCGAAGGTGAAGAGTATTTTTGCGATGAGCTCATCCCTGCTTAGACCTCCAATTGTTTATGTAGTCAGTTTATAGTGTGAAAGTATAGAGTGCAAACAAGTAATAACTTCATAATATGATAATAACCGAAAAGTATAAAATAATGCAATAATAACGCTCATCATGACACTCGTGGGTCCAAGTAAAAGCATATTGCAAATAAAATAATAGAATAAAAATACGGGGCAACGCTACGAAAGCCATTATCAAACATTTTCAATAAATGTTGAGCGTCTTCACTTATGCTTTACTCTAAATTACCATAGATAAACTTCTATTAAGGCCTAAGTACCCTTTGGAGAAAGCAATGTTGTTGGAAGGATGTGTCGTACATGACTAATCGGGAAAAAATTGCTTGGCTACTGAACATATTGAGATGTTACTCCAAGCTTGTAGCTTATACCTACCATGGTCAATAAAAGTTGTTGTAAAGCTTTGAAGAGGTTGTCCGGGAATTATAGGAACCTCGGGGGTAGTTGGGAGTTGGTGTAAAAAAAAAAAAAAACTCATACCTATTCCTGGTAATCTTTTGCACAGTCCTAGTCCACATTGGACCTGCTATGGGCTCAAACCAAGGATGCTCACAACACCACTAAGACCAATCAGTTGCCTCCATGGTCACTGGTAAGGAACCGGTGATATATCTGAGTGACATCAATGGTCTCTCTCCAGGGAGTCGTTCTCAATGGTCAGCGGAGTCATCCTCTCTGCTTCTCCCCCATCATGGGCAGGTAAGAGGAATGGAACTGTATAACAAAGAGCTGGAGATAGGTAAGCATGAAGGATTTTTTGTTTTAGACCCACTCCTGTTGCCCCTGAATTTCACATAATCCCTTTAACGGGTTATGCCATAACAACAATGTATCATCTATACACTCCATAGGTGATCTGCTTGATGGGAGTGCTACTTTGAGCATAGTGACCATCGCACATCACAGAACAAGTAGAGTCATTGTTTTCCTAATTACATCCTGGAAAACAGATCTGCATATTTCCCATAATCCCCCAGTGGAGCAAAAATGGCTTTGTAAGTCTCCATATGCCTGCAAAGGTGCTCTCTCCTTAAGGAATTCAGTCCTTTCAAGTGAACAGGCTGAGCTGAGGTGCTGTACAAATGTACGACACTGTTCTTAGTAAGTACTGAAGAAGGCTGTAGGGTTAAGTTCACACAGTTTGGACCAGATTTTGATGTGGAATCTGCTTTAGAATCCGGCTAAAAAAAAAAAAACGCCTCTCATTGAATTCAACGGGTTCCTTTTTCTGCAAGTGGTTTGTTCCCACTCCCACTTGTGGAAAAAAGAAGTGACATGCCCTTTCTTGAGACGGATTCCGCGGCTGAATCAGCCGCGGACATCTGCCTTGCGACACTCCCTCCCGACTAGCCCCATTCATTTAGGCCTAATCTGGAACAGAATGCTGCACCATCCAGACGCGGAAGGGGTTTTTTGGACCAGATTCTGATGTGGCTTACTGAGTTAAAATCCGGACCAAAAAACCCAGTGGGAACCTACCCTAGAACTCACACAAATGCTGCAGCCTCTTGAAACAGCTGATCAGCGGGGGTCCCGGGTATCTTTAATTGACAACCTATTCCATGTGGACTGGAAATCCATTGGCCATACATCCAATGTGGCAAGATCCTTAACAGATTAAAATAAAGTGAACGGAAGATGAGCATGACGTCCATGTATATAGAACATAGCCTAATTTCTTACATAAAACGACGTATTAAATGTTCTTGGCTTCTCTTCTTATCCTTTGTTTCCATTATTCTAAATGACTTTTGCACAAGATCCATCGGCGCGGTTGATTCATGAATATACCGGATTCATTTTCTTTTTAATACTATTGTTTAAACATGTATTCAGGTCTCCCATAAAGAACGGCTGTAATAGCATTGCTCTGGTTCTATTAGGAAAAGATACTGCAAAGGTCATTTTCTGGTAAATATGAAAAATAAAGTCCCATGCAATAGCACCCGCCGTGAAAAGATATGACTCAACAGGGTAAACTTGTACATTTGTATATGTGGCTAATAAAAGACATGGTGGGCTATTAAGGAATACATTGTAGGTTGAACTTCAAATAACCCCATTTCCTATTCCTTTACATTCGTACAGCTACAGAATAGCGTTTACTACAGTGATTTGTTGCTGGGCAAACTGGTGAATGTCAGGCCCTAAAGACAGCTATAAGGGCCCACTGTGAGGCTGACAATAGGGCATTATATGTGGCACATATATTAGAACCCGAAAAGAACACATGAATTACGCAAATTTATGTTACTTTCCTAGTATGTTGCTGTATGCCGTAAATTACATTGTGCTTTATTTGTATCTTACCTGTATAGCACCATGATATTCCGCAACTCTTTACACTGTCCCATATAGGGCTTACAATCTACATCCCCTATAAGTATGTTTTTGGAGTATGGGAGAGTATGTTTTTGGAGTATGGGTGTATGGTATCTGGAGGAAACCCAAGCTCCATGCAGATGATGCCCTTGGCTGGATTCGACACCCAGTACTTCAGTGCTCTTCTTGTTGAACAGTGGTTAAAGTTGTTGCATCACCTTTAAGGGGTCTGGTTTAGGGTGCGTTCAGGTCCAGGAGACCAGAAGAATAGATTAAACCAGGGGTCCTCAAACTGCGGCCTGCGGGCCACATGCGGCCTGCCAAGCACTTCTGTCTGGCCCCACCGACAACGCCGGCAGTCGTGCATTTATAATGAAGCTCCTGGGAAGCTCGGGCCAGGCCATGGAGGGCACTTCACTTTACCTATTGGAGGGCACCGCTCCCGATATCTGTGCGACCTGCTCTGCGTCCGGCCCACTGTTTAAAAAGTTTGAGGACCCCTGGATTAAACTATGAAGACTGTCTAATCAGATCTCAAGGGACTCCCTTGTTGGGTCATTGTGTACTTGTTATTTTCTCACTGACATCACCGGACAAAAAAGTTGGGCTTGGAGGACTTTTTCATCTGCAATCTCAGACTCTACATCAGATGGACACTGGCAGCCTAAAAAATTCTTCAAACGCTCTATAGAAGGGCATTCAGCATTTAAAACCCTTATCTCTTAGGCTGCATTCACACTATCTATTTTGAGGACTAGAAAACAACAGACTTGTCTGTTTCGGATCCGTGTGCCATCTTGAGGACCTTTCAACCCATAAATTTCCATTGGCAATGTGTAATACCTCACTTCCCCTATAGAGGCACTGCAGAGGGATTACAAGTTCTGTTGCAGGTTATACATATTGTTGATTATAGATTTGGTTATAGGTATTGTTTGGAGAGACTATTATAACACTGTCACATACTGGAATGTGGTTTCTCTAAACCACCATCATTGTGATGTAAACTAGACTGAGGTGGAAAGTATAAGGAGTCCCCTGGTCTGCATTCTTAACTCCTTCAAGGAGGAGTAGACTTTATTGCAGGTGGATTCCTAGGTTTGTGTCCCCAGAATAGCCTTACTTTGGTGGTGGTGCTAATGGAGAATGAACATGGTTAGGAAGGGTGTCTCCAGAAGATCAGTTAAAATATGACATGTGAGAGGATAACCAGGATTGGATGTAGGAGGAACTCAGATGCTGGAACCAGGAGTAGAGAAATAGACAACTGGCACATGATGAGGAAGGTAGTCAGGAACAAGGACGAGGTCAGAAACAAGATCAGAGTCAGAGGTCACACACCAAAGCAATAAAAGAACAAGAGCTTGGGAAGGATACATATTAATCAACAGTCGGTGGTCTGTAGCAGAAGTCCTCTATAAATAGACTGCCAACCCTGACAGCACCTAAAAGGGCCAGCACCCTAAGAATGTAGATGACCAGGGGAAGAGCCATGACTTGGAACTACCAGAATGTAACCATGGAGAAAAGCAGCTCTGAACTAGAACACAGGACTGTCAGGTTTGGAAGCAACCTTATGCCACCATTGGCCTTTTAAAATGAAAGAATGGTTCTCAGTCATGTGCACAGCATACTATGATTGAGACCACATTTATACAAATCCATTTCGAAGGCGTGTTTTTTTTCTACTGTGTTTTTAATATCAAGAAATAAACACTGTTGGTATTACCCTTACTGCAGACAACTGGTGGATACAATGATTCCCTTGCTCTGTGAAATAATCCTTTCTATTGGTGGTCTGTCTGGCCCATTCGGAGACTGTTCACCACGTGTGTGTCCTCACATGACCACTGCTCCCAACACCTTCAAACAGCTAGATCTGAATGGCCTAGTTGACAGCCATGTTATCAAAAAGACTTTCCTGCTGCTCTCAGTCTAATGATGCGCCCCCTGTTAAACCCTGTCAACAAAAGTAAACAATCACCAAGAGGTACACTACCCAAAAGTACCAGAGGACCAAAGGATAGGATCACCGCGTTTTACCCAATTGATTAATTCAACCTTCTTTATTAAGGTTCAGAAAACTGGTTTCCGGCCGGACTGTGATTGTGAACGCGGTCTAGTTAATGATGTCACTAGTCAAGCCTCGTTTTGGCAAACTGCAGCTGTGGAACGCAAACCTGGAAGTATGTAAGGTTTTGGAGAATTGCATGCGCACAGTTCATGTCACTTAAAAAAAAGCAATTAGGTGCCCAAAACGAGTTGGGGTTTTCTGAACTTTAATAAAGAAGGTTGAATTAATCAATTGCGTGAAACGTGGTGATCCTTTCCTTTGGTCCTCTGGTATTTGCTCGACACCGTTGGTGGTCCGGATTTTGCTGCTCCACATCACCCCTGCTATATGGTTCCAAGGCACGTCCGGTAGTTGTGAATCTTTCACAACTCACCCAGGTGAGAGTCACCTCTGTTTAACTATATCACCAGGTCATCTGATGATACTTCACTATATACAACTTGGTGCTGTCTCTGCTTTTATTTTACTACCCAAAAGTAGCCTCTGAGAGATTTTTTTTATAGGGAAGACCTCCTGTGGCTCGTTCCAGTAACTAATCAGATTCTAACTGAGACGCAACTCTATGCCAAATCTGATCTATCTATGTGGATTATTTTTTTTGGCAATGACCACAGCTAGGTCACTGTCCCACGAGAGTCCCGTTTTCTAGGTCCTATAGGTAGTAGACATTTCTGATTCATTGCATGTAGATTTTTCTGTAGCACATTCTCCACACTGGCAGTGATTTGTATTAGAGCTTGCCAGTCATACGTATCACACAATATCCAAAGGGCACCTTCAATCTATAAAAAGTAATAATAGAGTCTCAAAAATGATTTCTCCCATTCCGGCCCCGATATTTTGGTAGTGTGGCAGTTAATTTTCCAAGGACTTGACAGCTTATGCAAATGATGTGGATGAGAGCTGTCTCCAGCCAAATAGATAGTGATGGTACCATCCAAAAAATAATCTTTAAAAATGTTGATGTGATCAGTGGCTCCTTCCCGTGATGTAACTTTGTCTGACAGTGTAAATGCAAAATTAAAGCAGGAAATTGAAAGCAGAGCGAGCCAGAAGGTGTTTTCATCACTGACTCTCTTTTCTCTCTTCTCTTCAATTTTCTTCTCTTCACCTCTAGAAATGATGTGTGCTTTTTATTTATTTCAGCCTGTCAACGGTAAGCAGCCGGCCTGGATGTTTCCCTAGCGAATTTCAACGTTCTTATTTTTAACGCTATGTTCCTAGAAAAGAAGGCGCTTGTTTGAACCCCTCAGAATGGTCAAGAATAGACTACATTAGGCACTGTATCAAGCGAGTGTCATCTGCAAAGTCGTCTCATGCAAAACATTTCTTCAAGGGTCGGAGATGAGGAAATTCGAGTCATTTCAAAATCTAAAAAAATGCTAAGACGTATGAAAAGACCGGATGTATTACCTTTAATTCCTTAATGCTCAGGTCTTAAGGATGAAGCCATTTTCTCATTTTGTTCTCATGGTTAGATTTCAAGATTCCTAATTTTGCTTTTTAATTTTTCATCTACCTTATTTTTTTTAGGTCTTAAAGATGAAGCAATTTTTCTCTTTTTTTTTCAAGGCTATATTACAAAAAAAATGTGTTTTTTAATTTTTCATCTACCCATATATACTCGAGTATAAGCCGACCCGAATATAAGCCGAGGCCCCTTATTTTACCACAAAAAACTGGGAAAACTTATTGACTCGAGTATAAGCCGAGGGGGGGAAATGCAGCAGCTACTGGAAAATTTCAGAAATTAAAATGGTCGTAGTTTTTGGGTGCAGTAGATGCTGGGGAAGGGGAGGGGGTGTTTTGGTTGTCTGTCTTCCCCTTCCCTGAGCTTGAGGACTGTTTTTTCTTCCCCCACTTGGAATTCAGCCTGGCTGAATATAGGGGATCTGCAGTGCTCCTATTAACCCCTTCCCGATGGAAGAGGAGCACTGCAGATCCCCTATATTCAGTAGACCGGGCACTGTCAGACACAGGGATACCTAATGTGTATGTGTTTCACAGTAATTTTTTTTTTTTTGCACTATCTTATGGGAGATTCTATACATTGATATTGTGGATTATCATAGACCCCACCCCCTCCTAAAAAAAAAAAATATATATATATATATATATATATATATATATATATATATATATATAATTTTTTTTTTTTTTTTTCTGACTCGAGTATAAGCCGAGCGGGACTTTTTCAGCACAAAAGCTGGGCTGAAAAATTCGGCTTATACTCGAGTATATACGGTGCCTTAACTTTTTTAGGTCTTAAAAATGAAGCAATTTTTTTCATTTTGTTTTCATGGTTATATTTCAAAAAACATTTTTGTTTTTAATTTTTTCATCTACCTTAGGTCTTAAAGGGGATGGCAAAAATGGACAACCAATTTAATTTTTAAATCAGCCTGATCATTGAAAAAAATGTAAAAAATAATACATACTCACCTGTGCCCAATACTCCTGTGTCCTCCCGACGTGTTATGGTCCATCTGCTGAATGGGTCTCTTCCAAAGAGCTGCTGAAGCCACTGATTAGCCTCAGTGGCCACGTGACCGCTGAGGCCAATTAGTGAATGGCATGTGATGTCACTATCTGTGACATCACAGGTCCTTTTCTGAGGGCTGCTGAGACCAATGATATTCCAGCAGGGGACAGGGATACACCAGTTAGGCTTCTCCCATCATCTCCTCACGTCACAATGGGCTGCTGCAAGTTTATGGGCTTACTAAGGGAGTCCTCTTCCTCTGTAAACTACTTACGTGTGGCTGGTACAAGATATAAATGCTCAGGATCAAAATTTCCATCGTTAAAACCAATCCCTGCCATTAGGGCAAGGGACCCTCACCGTATCAACCCAGGTCCACAGATAGATAGATTAGGGTCACCTGAATCAAACAGTGTTTTCCTCTTGTGAATCAGGACCAATGATCCAAGTCACCCACCCACCACTCACTGCCCTGGCCTAACCAGACCAGCTGTCATAGATTACTTTATCTGCAGTCACGTCAAGGGCACTATAATTCACAATACATTGCACACAAAGAGCAAATTTTAATCTTTGGCCAATCTTTAGCCAATTAGGGCTTTACTAATAAGTTACTTGGTTATGGGGGGCCGTTCACATTATAAAACATCAGTTTCTGTCCATTTTTGGGGGACACGAAGGTGTGCTGTGCCCTATTTTTCCTACAGAAATTGGTCATCCGTTTCCATTTATTTTCATCTATTGCTACCATAATTTTCATATAGCCATAAAACTGATCAGCTAAACTGATGATCAAAATGTAATGTGAACACCCCCTGAGACCCCAGGTTGCGTAAATGCAGATATTGCTGCTGTTTTGAGGCAAAGTCAGGAATGGAATTAACAGAAAGGACACATCTAAAAGCTTTCTATATATTTCCATACGGAAAGCACATGGACCCCATTATAGTCTATGGGGATCCGTGTGCTTTCACTGCTCACCGCTTGCAAATACATTCAGTAGTCCATTTGGTGGGGTCCCCATGCCGGATTACATCACAGATGTGAACCAGGCCTAACCTGGAAGTAGTGCAGACCATGTGCAGTCTACAGGTCAGTAAAAATGGCACATAGATGGGCTTGAAATTAATGGCCAAGCCATAAATATGGGACCCGCTTGTTCACTACGGCCCAGACACACGGCCACAAAAACTACAGCTGTGTGTATGGCCCCATAGACTTGCCTATGACCATACATTGATCCGACGGTGTGCATGAGACCTTACGTCTTTGGCCTATAACTTCATTCCATTCCAAGCCTAGAAGATATTTCGAGCCCGTGTTCTCATTTCCTATATACCATAAGAAACCTTACATTCTCTTTCGGTTGTTTTTCCTTTAAACCAGAGTTACAAATAAAACCCCAGATTTAGTTTCTAGATCAATTCTTACGTTCCATCATCATTGTTTTGTGAAATCAAAATAGAAACCTTTAGTAAATTGGATGTGACAGTTCCTGCTGAATATTGCCATTACTTAATGCGACTTTCTCATTTCCATCATCTTCTTTTGTTTCCTATTAGTGAGAGAAGACTTCCCAGAATCCTTATGGGTATTCCAATCATAGAGCATTCAACTGATTTGTCTGAATTCCATCCTGATGGAATGTTTACGTTTCAAGTATCCACATTCACGTCAAGTCGATTTCGGTTTTTCGGTATTACAAGTGTTAAATATATGAACTATATTAAATCACGGTATATAACGCCTTAGCCCGCGCTCCGAATCTGTAGTCGTTTATACCAGTATTGTTCTCGGTTATGATGATTCCGGTGCCACGGAGCGAGCGAGGGTTAAGCTGGCAGAAAATCAGGGACCATCTGCAACGGCACAGATGAATTGTGGGATTGGATCTAAAACGATGCAGACCCACATGTTTCGGTCGTAACAGGGAAACACTCTATTACACTATACGGGGAGGTTCGAGGGAGATCTGCAGTTATTATTGACAAAAAAATCAAAGTGCATTAGATAGCAGGTTTTGGCAGGAAGCGTAGAAAATAGTATTCAGAAAATAACCGGCGGGGGGAAAAAAAAAATTCTATCCGCTTTGAAAGAGTCTTTTTATTGAAGAACTTACATAGTCCTGTCATTTCAGGACAGAAATATTGTATTCAGCTTTTCAATACCCCATGAATCTTTTCTTGTGCTTTTACCACCTGCTTTCTAACATGATCTGTTTTCCCCCCATAAATTTTCCCTTTTCACACCAAGTATAATAAGTCTTTATATTGGTTAAAATAAAATAATTTGAATGGAATTAGAGATTGCCGGCTTGGCAGTTTCAGCGCACTGCCCCTGCCATTCACTCGCCTATTATTCTTTATAATACAACATCACTGTCTTTAGAATTATGGAGAAGAGAAACCTAATTGCATAATGTATGTCCTTGGCTTTACAAACAGATAAAAATCCTATAGCAGAAGAGGATGTGCCGGCTTTAACCCTTTACCGGGATGTAAAGCATACTTAAGAGATGAACTAAATAAAGAAAAATATTCGTAAATTTTATTAAAAACGTAATATAAGAAGACAACGGGATCTACAGAACTCCCATAGCCTTAGAAATCTCAATACTATAAAATACATTCTATAGAATATATAGAAAAAATGATATCATAGAAAATGAATCCGAATGGTCTAGGGGTAGTAAAAAAAAAAAAATAGATAATGATCCTGATAAATTACACATTTCCATGCGGCCTGGAGACTGAGCAAGCGCTTATAGATGAAGTAGTTCACACTTTGCAGCTGACTGTAGAGAGGTGTTAAATAGAGATAAGATTTGTAAAAATGGCTGTCACCGAAATGCTTCTTTTTGTGCAAATGCTGTTAGAATAATATGATATATGCTATAGAAGCCTGTGCCCACGACTTCGTCTGCGTGTTGTTGTTGTCGATGATCCGCTTATATTTAGTCAATTGCTGCTGTCGATGTTTCACCTGTTTCGGCTCTGCTACATCTCTGCATATACATAGCATACCCAGCTCTGCTACATCTCTGCATATGGACAGCATACCCAGCTGTGCTATATCTCTGCATAAGCTCTGCTACATCTGGCAATTTAGATGAAAGGGGTTTTCTTATGTCAGTGTCTGAGCAGCTTGGATTTTGATGAAATTTGGCACAGTTCTCACCCCCCATCAGAGCCTGTACCCCACATTTTCCCCTCTGACTCACACAAAGTCTACACCCCATATACCCCTCTTGCCCACACACAGCCTGCATGTTCTCTTCTCTCCTCACCTTCTTTTAGACGCCATTCTCAGCAACTTCCGCACTGTCCAGTTCAATACTATATAGCTCCGCCCACACAATAGCGTGATCCTATCCTAGACAGCTCAAGAACCTTTGATGACCTCATCAAGGGTCCTTTAGTCTAGTATGAACATAAATTCGTTCCTACCGGTCGTGAAGCCATGTCATTTACCAGGATAAAAAGTAGCCGATGTTACAATCTATTTCTGTGCCAAATCTCATTCAAATCCGTTCAGCCATTTTTGCGTGATTGAGGAACAAACATTCAAACACACAAACTTTCACATTTATAATTAGAGATGAGCGGACGCCGTTTGATCGAATATCAGGCCGTTCGAGGTATTCGTTCCCAATCGAATGCCACGCGGCATATGCAGTAAAAATTCGTATCCCCTCCCACCTTCCCTGGCACGTTTTTTGCACCAATAACTGTGAATGGGAGGTGGGACAGGAACTACGACAAGGGAGGGATTGAAAAAAAATTGAAAAAACCCATTGGCTGCCGAAAACATGTGACCACCCATTTATAAGAACGGCCGCCGCCATATTCGCCAGATTTGTGGTCAAAGATAGGGAGAGAAACATATCTGCTGAGGGTTAGATAGGCATTAGCTTCAGATAGGCAGGGAAAAACCCAAAGAACAACAACAACTCTTCTCAGAGCTATACACTGCAGGGACAGGAGTCCAGCTTTCCCCGGACGGTGGAAAACAGGGATACAGAAGAGTTACTTGTTGCTATATACGTGCAAACCAGCTTTTCTCAGGGATGTCACCCCACAAAATAGCAGGAATCCACAGCAGTTACTTCTTGCATTATACGTTCCAACCAGCATTTCTCAGGGGTGTCCCCCCAAAAAAATAGCAGGAATCCACAGCAGTTACTTCTTGCTATATACGTTCCAACCAGCTTTTGTTAGGGGTGTCCCCCCACAAAATAGCAGGAATACAGAGCAGTTAGAATCGGCTATATACGTGCAAATCAGCTTTACTTAGGGGTGACCCCACACAAAATAGCAGGAATACAGAGCAGTTAGTTCTTGCTATATATACGTGCAAACCAGCTTTTCAGGCAGTGTGTAACCCCAAAGCAGGGATACAGAACAATTACGTCCGGCTATGTATGCTCAATCCAGATATCCAGGGTGTGTACCCCCAAAACCTAGGTGAGAGACACTGAAATTCAGTCAGGCTATGTATGCTCAATCCAGATATCCAGGGTGTGTACCCCCAAAACCTAGGTGGGAGACACTGAAATTCAGTCAGGCTATGTACGCTCAATCCAGATATCCAGGCTTGGTTAAATCTGGTGTCGGAAGGGAAAGTGGTTTCTGATCTACATGTAAAGTACTGGAGCATGTTGTTTGGACTATTAACACCTGATCAGAACCCTGTAGAGGTAATGTAGAGTCTGATATTAGAGGACCATTACCGCTATTAGTGGTTGCAGCCAATTCTCCCCCTTTGCGGTCCTCTAAATAAAAGTTACCCCCAGGACTTGATGCCAAAATGTTATCAATTTGACAGTCAAAATGAAGGTCAATGTCTGGGTCCTCAGTCCAATCCATTGCATCAATCCAACACAATGAGAGTGATGGTTCTGGAACCACTGTTTTAGGGGCTAAAAATTTTAAAGGGGCTAACACTCTGCTGGTGCAAGGCTTTACTCACTCCAAGGGCCAAAAGCACTGTATTTTGAAGGCTGAACTAAGTTAAAGGGCCTAAAACTCTGCTGGTAAGAGGCTGAAGTCAAATAAAAGGCCTCAATCTCTGCTGGTAGCTCAACTTAAGGGCCTCTAACTTAATTTGGAAGGGCTCACGTTAAGGGCCAGAAAAGTGAATTTTTGAAGGTCTCACCACATAAAAAATGACAGTTAAGGGTGAGGGCTTTTGGATTTCCCATTGCCTATTCCATCTGTGGTTGTCATGGGGAACGTGATTTAAAAGGGTGCTTTTTAATGTTTCTTTAGATTAAATTTGGGTTTTTGTCCTTCCATTTGGGGAAGAAAGAAGGGTTCCAGGTATTTTCCCACTTTGATAGAGGTTTTTTTGAGTGTGGAAAGTGTGTAGTTGATAGGCTGTGATGGCTGTGACTTGGGCTTGTTAGATGCCCCCAGACATGCTTCCCCTGCTGTCCAGTTGTATTCCAGAGGTGTTGTATCATTTGTTGAGGTGTCATAGTGGACTTGGTGACCCTCCTGAGTCGAATGGTGGGTGCCCCTGAAAAGAAGCATTTTTCCGCATAGATTATAATGGGGTTCAATATTCGATCGAATCATCGAATATTGAGGGGCTATTAGAAACCAATAACGAATATCGAATATTTTACTGTTCGCTCATCTCTAGTTATTAGGAGTCTGGTGTACATAGTTACAGATCCTGGGGTCCATTTTAGTTTAGGGTCTCTTGTTTGGGGTCTGAATTTATTTGGTGGTCCGGGGGCCGTTTTATTTATGAGGTCTGGTTCTTCTTTAGACGTTTTGGCCTAAGTTTTCATTTATTCTCAGTTTTGTATTTATTCTCAGGTTTGGACTGTATACAGTTTAGGGTGTGGTCAGGGTCTCAATTAATTTAATATTGGGGGATGATATTATTTAGGAGTTTGGTCTTGGGTCTGAATTTATTTAGGGGTCTTGTTTGGTGACTGAATTGGAAGCCATAGATGCTTTTCACCATAGTGTTTTGGCTTGAATGGTAAAGAAAAGGAAGGCCTACATCTTGAGAAGTTGTCATCTATGAATCACTAGAGTATCTTGACTAGAGATGGGCAAACTGACTCGTACCGAGCTGGGTTCTAACCGAATACTCCACATTGTTCTGGGTTTTTTTTTTTGGCTTTTTTTAAAGAAACCGAACAAATGGAGACTTGTCTTGGGCAAACTAAAATGATTGCTGTATAATACTCTCTTCAGACCCTAGAGCAGGGGTGGGCAATTAATTTTCCCATGGGGCCACATAAGAAATTGAAACTATGCTAGAGGGCCACGCCACGGCAAATTTAGTTCCACCCACTTCTTCGTTGACTCTGCCCATTTCCAATCATCTTTCCATGTGCCCCCACAAAGTATAATCCTCCTACAATCACCCGTACATTATATGCCCCCACATTATAATGTTCTCTTCCAACTGCCCCACAGTATTAAGTCCCTCTCCTGGTGCCCCAGTATAAACTGGTGAAAACTAGAGGGGACATGAAACTGGGGCAGCTGGAGGGGGACATTAAACAGTGAGGGTAGTTGGAGGGGGGCAATAAATTGACAGCTGGAGCGGTACATGACACTGGGGGCAACTAGAGGGGGACATTAAAATCGGGAAGTTGGAAGCAGACATTAAACCGTAGAGGTAGCTGGAGGGTGATATTAAACTAGGGGCAACTAGAGACAGACAGGTCCCCCTCCAGATTCCTCCACGGTTTAATGCCCCCTCCAGTTGTCCCCAGTTTAATGTCCCCCCAGTTTAAGTGCCCTCTTCATCTACTCCCAGCTTCATGTCCCCCCTCCATTTCTCCCTCAGTTTCATATCCCCCTTCATTTGCCCCATTTCATGTCCCCCCTCCATCACTCCCCCAGTTTCATGTCCCCCCTCCATCTCTCCCCCAGTTTCATGTCCCCCTCCATCTGCCATCTCTGCCCTAGTATAACATTCCCCTTCCATCTCTGCCCCTAGGTTACTGAGACACACACAGCTGACTGATGATCTACCAAAAGTGGCACATCATGGCAAACTGATGTTTTATGCCAACAGCTGATCAAAAATATCCAGTATGACTGATAGGTTTTTGGCTAAAGTTTGTCATGTATCAGCTCCGAACCAGAGTATATTGTAGAACGCGGGTCATTTTTTTAATCAGTTATTTTGGCTCCGTTCACACCCATGCCGGGATTCCATTCAGGGTTTCCATCCCCGAAACCGCTTGAAAAATGCAGAGAGAAAAGTCCGGCAAGCATTTTTGAGCAGAAATCCGGCCCATTATAGTCTATGTGGTCCGTAGGTCTCCATAGGTAACCGCTTTTTAAGCATATTGGGTTTCCTTTTTTCGGGTCCCCAAGAACAGAAACCCAAATGCAGGTGTGAACCTAGCGTAAAGTATAACGTGTATGGCAATTACAATGTATCCCCTCCTTCCGTAAAAGTTCTCGTAAAGTTCTAGTCCATCCTCTCTTCTATCTTTGCAGCTAGTAATGACAAAATTCGTGCTGAAATGCGTTGTAATGCGGCTATGTACTGCACCTCCTGCAAGACAACGCAATTTGCATCTGAAACCCCATTATCACTCACTAAATCACAGGCACAACTCAAGATAACACAAATCCAATCTAAGGCCGTGCTTAACACTTCTCCAGTCGGCTCTTTCATAGCAGTATTTAGAAGTAATTTGTCACCATCACTGGAGTGGATTATCTGATGATAGGTACACAGGCAGTTGCAATTGTGCAATTACTCCTCTGCCATTTGAAATACATGTAATAGCCCTGGGTTATAATCACTGATCAAGCGCTCTCATGGGTGAGCGGATTAATCGTACCTAACCGATTTTCATTGCGCATATTGGGATTGCCTGGATATAGCTTAAATATATCAAGGATTAAAAGTGATCACTACAGAGAGGATTGCCTGTGGAAAAGCAAAGAAACAAGCAAATCTAAGATTTGTATTGTCATTTCCTTACTTGTACGGATGTGCTGAACTTTATTACAATCCTGACTCTTCCTGTTTCATGAATTGGCCTTCACGTTGCGCTTAAATAACCTATGAATGCTTCTTTCCCTTTCTATCCAAAAAAACCCCAAAGATATTATAGTGAAATTGCAATATTGCTACAGATGAAATGTATAATGTATTATTGTGGATTAGCGGTGGATAGGCCCCATGCATTACATCGGGAGGCATATCACCTTAAAAAGGACCTTACACCTTCTCCACCAACTGTTAATGTTAATAGTCACTGCTCCGTTGATTCCAGCAAAATTGGAATTTTTTCTCTAGCTCTCACCATTCCTGAGCAATCAATGCTGTTAGGTGGTGTCAGGCAGGAGCAAACAAGGGGGTGTGATTCTGAGCACCAATCAGAGGCAGCCAGTGTCAGAGCTCAGAATCACACCCCTTGCCTGCTCCTGCCTGACACCGCCCTCCTGAGAGTATAGAGTCTAAATAGTATATCAGACACCAAAACTATTATTATTATTATTTATTTATATAGCACATTAATTCCATGGTGATTTACATTATTATATGAATTCCATGGTGATTTACATTATTATATTAATTCCATGGTGATTTACATTTGGGGGTTTACATACAATACACAAAATATACAGGTAGATATAATACTAGCAATGACCGACTGGCACAGGGGGGTAGAGGGCCCTGCCCGCGAGGGCTTACAATCTATGAGGGAAGGGGGATAGAGACAGAAGGAGAGGGGGAGACTGTACAGATGGCAGTGCGGTGATAGTGTTATTGATCGGTCGGGCTCGGATTTGTGTAGGGGGCTACAGAGTCAAGGGCTGAGGTAATGGTGGCGTTATAGAAGGCAGTAGCTGAATCTGTGTCCTGGAGTGAGGAGATGTCAGCGAGTGGTAGGTGAGAGTCTGAGAGGGTTCAGGTGTCAAAGCGGTTGAGGTTCCTGCGGGGGCGTGTTGGTTTAGAGGTTGGGGTGTCTATTGAAGAGGAGAGGGCAGAGAATGTCAGCAGGTTGTGGTCAGGGAGCATGGATGGAGAGTTAGAGAGGCTGCATATGGAGCAGAGGCGGGTGAATATGAGGTCTAGCATGTGCCCCTTTATGTGGGTGACAGAGGAGGACTATTGGGAGAGACCAAAAGAGGCGGTGAGGGACAGGAGACCGGAAGCGGAGGGCGGTCTGCGTTAATGGGGATGATGAAATCACCCATGATGATGGTGGGGGTGTCTGTGGATAGGAAGTGTGTGGGCCAGGTGGTGAAGTGGTCGATGAAGGCAGCAGTAGGTCCCGGCGGTCGATATATGACGGCCAGTTGGAGGTTGGAGGGTGAGTAGATACGAATAGAGTGCACTGCAAAGGAGGGGAGGGTGAGGGCAGGTAGCACTTGGATAGGGGCAAATTAGCAATTGTCTGACAGGAGGACGCCTGCACCTCCACCAGGTTTATTGTTGGGGCAGAGAGAATTGCAGACCTCCATAGGAGAGGGCGGCGGGGGAGGCGGTGTCTGAGGGTGTCAGCCATGTTTCTGTGAGACTGAGAAATGAAAATTCATTAAGAATGAAAAGGTCGTGGATGTAGTCTAGTTTATTATGTACGGAGCAGGCATTCCATAGTGCACCGGAGAGGACAGGGGGAGGGGGAGGGGTAGGAGCGGGTGAGATTGGTTTGAGATTTCAGGGGTTCCGTGCGCTAATGCCAGGTGTGGGGAAAAGGCCGACAGTGGAGATTTGCTGGGGAGGTCCAGGATTAGGAGATATGTCACCAGAAGTAAGGAGGAATAGGGAAAGGGTCAGCAGGTGTAGATAGGACAGGGTTGTATGTATCTGGGGCGGAAAGCCTGCAGGTTTGTGAGTAGCTGTGCAGAGAAAGTTATATGGTGGGGTAGGAGACAGGGAGAGATGAGGATTTCTTTACTGACAAGGCTGGTTTGGGGTGGAAATGTGGTTTTTACAAGGATTGGGAGAACAACAGTGATTAAAGTGAGAAGCATTGCAGTTAGACAAGTGATCAGTTTGTAGCAGTTGGTTTGTGTTACCTTCTTTTCCCTTCTGGCCTAAGGGTGCGTTCACATGATGTAACGTGCCGCGTGATATGGCACGTATACGGCGTGTGAGAGTTTGCGCACCGTAAATGCTCCCATTGATTTCAATGGGAGTTAGGATCGTATACACCACGTTATTTTGCGGCCGTGATTTTGCGGCGGCCGCAAAATAGCGCCGCGTATACAGTACCGGCTCCCATTGAAAACAATGGGAGCGTATACGGCCCACAAAAGCTCCCGCGGCATCTACGTTCCACATTACGAGCCAAAATACTCCGTGTGAACCCGGCCTAACAGTGATTCCATATTTGTCAAAAAAGTTCGAACTTCGAGGTCTGTGTGGAAATGTTAAAACCTTGCATGTGTTCTGCTACAGTAGGTCACCAGGACGGGAGACAAACACCTTCTGAGTCAGCAGGGAATTTCCACAATTT
This sequence comes from Leptodactylus fuscus, assembly GCF_031893055.1. NCBI lineage: Eukaryota > Metazoa > Chordata > Amphibia > Anura > Leptodactylidae > Leptodactylus > Leptodactylus fuscus. Next base: position 150,407,311 of record NC_134270.1, on the reverse strand, counting down.
GAGCTGATTCTGTGTCTTATGATCTGGTATTTAAAGGTAAGATTAGATTTTATTCATTTATTTCAAGGTTAAGAAAGAGAGGTTACATAGCAGTGTGCGACAATCAGTGGAGTGCAGAGAGGAAAGGTAATGGTTAGGGATGAGCGTTTGGGATCGGAAACGTTCGGATCACGATCAGCGATCGAGTAAATTTCACGATCGCGATCAGGTTCCGATCCTGCCTAAAAAAGTATTCCGATCCTGATGGCTCAACTGTGCAGGTAACTTACCTGCACAAAACCGCTGCCGCTCACCGGAGCTCCGGGTCGTCGTTCTCTGTCCTCTTCTTTCTCATTCTGACACCGGTAGACACCCGCCTCCCTAGGCTAGTGTTACTGATGTTGGGAGTAGGCGGGGCTTAGGAGAGTGTGGGCGGGTACAGGGACACTGTACCTACCCACACTCTCCTAAGCCACAACAAGCCCTGTCTTCTCCCAGCATCAGTAACACTAGGCTATGGAGGCGGGGGCGGCGCAGCGCTCTGCAGGCATCTGAATGAGAGAGAAGAGGACAGAGAACGACGGCCTGGAGCTCCGGTGAGTGGCAGCGGTTCTGTGCAGGGGGGACTAAGTAGCCAGTGGAATTTTTAATCACTACACAGCATGGAGTCCAAAAATTTAAGCCTTCAATATTTGGACTCCACACTGTGTTGTGAATAGGATCATTTTTAAAATTTGATTATCGATCATTAAAAAAATCCCATTGACTTGCATTAGTATCCGAATTGGGATTGGGTTCGAATGGAAAATGATCGGAAATCGGATTTTAAAAACGATCCTGAAATCTCAAGATCGGCTCAACCCTAATGGTGTTAGTGACTTGTCACAGCTGGATCCACAGTGGCAATAGTCTCTACTGGCACTCCTTAGAGGTGACGAGCAGTGGTGAGGGGCCCTGCATGGTGGACATTGGTGGTGGTAGTGGTTTACTCCTGGGCATTTCCTTTGTTAAGCCTGATGTGGGTTCGTGTATCCATGAAGGATGTAGGTGCAAAATTAAGTACTCAGGAGACAGTTGAAAAAAGTGCAAACAACTCTCAGTTGACTATAATGGGGTCAGCCCTAGCCAATGCTTCTCTATGGGAAAAGTCACTTTTAGGGTTAAGCCGATCTTGAGATTTCAAAATCCGATTTCCAATCATTTTCCAGCCAATCCCAATCTTGAAATTTGCTCGATCGACGATTGGGATCCAATCTTTTCCAATCCCAATCGCTCAACCCTAGAAGGGAACAAACTTTGCAATATACTTTACTAAAGAAAAGTGTCTGTGCCTTTAACTATTACTCCTATCTTATCTGAGTGGTTTTGTCCTATACTCTGTGTACAAGCAGTGCCAGTTTACAATGAAGTCAATGGAGAGGGGAGGGTAGAGTCAGAGATATAAGACCATCTACAGCATTAAATGAGTCAATTCTGATCAGGCTAGATAGTAATTCCTGATATTCCAGTTGAGTTGTGACAAAAAACTGTATCTCTGTAGTGTAGAAGTCTCTCTAGTTAGTAGAACTTTCCTCCTCCTCCTCCCCTCTCCATATACTTCTATTGTACAGATTTGATCAGTGGCAGAAGGAGACAAATAAGTGAAGACACAGGCCATTTTCTTTAATAAACTATATTACAAAGTTTGTTATCTTCTCTTGCACTATGGATTTATAGGTTTACTTACATTTTAAGTGTGGTGTGATTATGGAAAAGAGAAGTTTGAGTCCTTTCTTTCAACTTTTTCACTCTTTAGGATGGACGCTTGACTTTAGCTGAAAATGCATACAAATTGCCTTAACTGTCCCATGCTACACCTAGAGAGAGAGAGACCATATAGATGATGCTATATAGTATTCTGCATGTTATATTCTTGAGTATACTTGAATATTAAATCCACTTCTTCCTTCTGACTTCTCGCAAATACTCATTGCAGAATAGAATGAAACTTCACATACAGAGACCATAACCGATCATCCTGGCAGCAGAAATTTGGAGTTGTATAGAGTCGCAGAACATTGTGTTAATGATCAAAGTACATTTAGAAAATGCCTCCCTTACTAATCCTGAAATACTGTAGTCATGACATTTAATGAATAAGTCATAAATGTTTATGAATCCCTCAACTTGAGCATTCGGTTAATTAGAACCATCATGAATATCCCATAAATTGCACCGCTCATAAAATGAGGCTCCGGCTTTCATGAATAGTTCATAAAGGTTTAAATGGTAAATTTGTAGATCGGTGTATGTGTCATTGCCAGGCTGCAAAAGACATATGGACAGATTCAACTTACGTGACCTCCGCAGTTCAAGTTGGCTCTTGAGTTATGGAGGTCACAGGTTGTACCATGGTGGGTAGTAAATATCATCACCGGGACTATGTGTATTGGCTGACACATTGGGGCAGATTTACTGATACTATTTGTTTTAGAAAGTGCAAACTTAGACCAGTAATGAGTTCATCTGAATTTCTGGACAAAAAGTTCTGCAAGCCCAAGTTTTCCATTGGGAGGAGATTTATGAAGACTGGCACTTTCATGTGTCCTGTACCAATGGAGGATGTGCCTTGTGTATGATGAGGAACATACCATGCCCATGTATTGAAATCTGTACCAGCTCATGGCTGGTGTACTTTTAAGGAATTATTTATACCACTAACCCTGCCCACATCTTACCCCTTACTAAGGCTCTTTCAGGAAAGTGGTGCGGGGTGTGTTTCGATGGAGGGAAAAGTCACAATTTGTTTGCAAGAAAGCCAACTTGCAACAAAACTGACATACAAGGTGTGGGGATGGTAGATCGGTAGAAGCAGTGGTGCGGACCCAACCAGTCAAAGACAGGGACAGAAATCTTGCAGCAAACAAGTTTATTTAACCACTTCCGGACCGCCCATAGACTATTTACGTCCGGACAGTGGTTGCCTTGTTCTGACAGGATGTGCTGGTACGTCCTGTCAGAACACAGCAGCTGCACGAGATCTTGCAACTGCTGACACTGGGAGCCGGCTGTAACTTCAGCCGGAGCTCCCAGAGAGAAGGCAGGGAAGGTTTATTATCTTCCCTGCCTTCTCGATCGCTGTGTATACAGCACTCAATGAGCGCTGTATACACAGATATGGGCGTGGCCATGATGTGGCTGTCCTTTGTCCTTTGGTGGTCATGTGATCCACCGGGCTCATTGTCTTGCAAGAGCTGACCCAGATCAGCTCTAGTAAGGTGTGTATACAGCGTGCAGGAGGCTAAATGTACCAGCCCCAGTTACAGGAGAAATCAGTCTCCCTAACAAAGAAAAAAGTGATCAGATGTCCCCAAAAGTCTGTTATGACCTTATGGGAACACCATCTGAAAAAAAAAAAAAATAATAATAATAAAGTTTTTAAAAAAGATGTAAATAAAATAATTTAAAAAATAAGTAAAATAATACGCCAATAAAATGCCATTATTAAAGGTTATAGCCCCACCCCCGGAAACACCATCCAAAGTAAAAAGTTTCCATAATGGGAGGAAAAAATATTTTATAAAGTTTTTCAGTAGTACTTTCTGTTATTAAAAAAAAAAGTGAAAACCAGACACAATTTCCATCCTATTTTGTTTATATTTTCCCGGATATAAAAAAAATTCAAAAACATTTGAAAATAAAAACAACAGAAAAATAAAGCCCTATGTGTCCCCCCCCAAAAAGACGCAAAAATTAGCTGAATGAGACGTATGAGAAAAATGTTACAGCCCTCTAAACTGCACATACGAAATAAACCTAAAATGTGTCTGGTCCTGGACCACAAATTGACCTGGTACTGAAGTAGTTAAAAAAAAAAATCCAGAAAAATAAACCTTTACAACAGGCACAAAAAATTAGCAAAATAAAATACAGCCTTAACATTAGGCAAAACAATAAGAAACAAAATCCTGCTCGTCTGAGCTACTAACTAAACAGTAATAATAAACTAACGATACATGTGGCTTAGGAACAGCCACACGAACAAACAAATAAGCATGATATAGTCTCACCGGACTCAGAGTACCAGGAAAGACCCAGACGGCTCCTCTCACTCCCTGGGTCTGCCCTGCAGTGCAGGCCCTGTAATGTGCCCAGTGCCAACAGCTATTCCAGTCCCGCCCTGGACCACACGTAAGTCAGAAACCTGGGGTTGATATAGCGGCACTCCAGCACTCTGCCTGTCACCTTCTCACAAAGGCAATAAAAATTCTCCCCCGTGTGTCACGTGTCACATGCTCAGACATTAAACTCCCCATTGGCTGTTTATATTATTATATTATCACATCCGCTGACAGCAGTTTTTCTCGCATCTATCCAAACACTATGTAACCGCTGCACCCAGTACAGCCATGTATTGTGCATTTTAGTTATTTCATTGTATAGAATTCAATTTTCTCCATAAAACAGTCAAGTTCATTTAGATTCCTAGATTTTTTTACTTGTAGAGTTTTTGCTTGTTTTGTGTGTTGCTTAGTTACTTATTTAGATGTGGAAATGCCTTAATGGACATTAGACATATGCTTCCTTGTCATGGGTTGCAGGCTGCGTACTGAAGCTTGACGTGAATACTATTTGACTTAAAGGACTGTTTCTTCAAGACACAGCTGTAAACAAGCAAACTGAAGCTTGTCTAGAGAATCGAGGGGACTGGTCATTACTCATCCTTACATCTTGTCTGGTGCACATTACTATCAGCACTCCATGTAAAGGTCCTATACAGTCTTAGCAGAAAGCCACAATGGAATTCTAGAAGTGGTCATGGTATAATGTAAATCTATCATATTCTAATATACTTTGTGCAGAAAGTCCTGACGTTATTCAAGGTCTCTTCTTGCAACTGGCAGGGTCTTACTAACATCGAAGGGAACTGGAAAATTTTCAGTTTACAAATTTAAGGCTCTGTTCTCACCTGTACTGTTGTATTGGTTTATAACAGGACACCAAATTACAGACCCTAACTAGAGATGAGCGAGTAGTACTCGATCGAGTAGGTATTCAATCAAATACTACGGTATTCAAAATACTCGTACTCGATCGAGTACCACTCGCTATTCGAATGGAAAAATTTGATGCAGAACCAGCATTGATTGGCTGAATGCTATACAGTCGGCCAATCAACGCTGGTTCTTCTCCTACCTTTAGAAGTCTTCTCCCTGCGCAGCGTTCCCACGGCGTCTTCCGGCTCTGAATTCACTCTGCCAGGCATCGGTCCTGGGCAGAGCCGACTGCGCATGCCCATGCTACAAGAAATGGCCACTTTGACTGTAAGACGTAAGAAGACTTCTCGGAGAATCCAGCCCGACCCTCACTCGTGGACTTGGTAAGTTCAATTTGATCGAATGTTGCCTACTAGAGATGAGCGAGTACTGTTTGGATCAGCCGATCCGAACAGCACGCTCCATAGAAATGAATGGATGCACCTGGTACTTCCACTTTGACGGCGGCCAGCCGCTTAACCCCCCGCGTGCCGGCTACGTCCATTCATTTCTATGCGAGCGTGCTGTTCGGATCGGCTGATCCAAACAGTACTCGCTCATCTCTATTGCCTACCCCTGAAACGAGCATTTTTCCCCCATAGAGTATAATAGGATTCGATATTCGATTCGAGTAGTCAAATATTTAGGGGGCTACTCGAAACGAATATCGAACCTCCAGTATTTAACTACTCGCTCATCTCTAACCCTAACCACTACTCAGTGATACAATTTTTGCGCTCTTTTGCAACTGGTCATCTGTAAAGATGGATTCAAATGCGTTTACACTCAATTGTCTCCTATTATACTCAGATCCCAGAGTATAATAACCAAAGGCACAGAGAGGTGAGTAAACAGAACAATCCGTCTTCTCTCTCTTGGACTCTGTTGCTGTGTCCGGTAGTTCCTTGGTGGCCTCTTCAGACATCTTCCAGCCTCCAGAAAATGTCAGCAGCTGTCAGGGACCACTAAGGCCCAATCACCGCTGATATGCCAATGTCAAGGAAAATCAAGGAACCTCTGTACGCTATGACAGAAGCCAGGAGAGGTGAGTAAGACTGTTGGTTATGTTTACTTACCTCCCCTGGGACTCTTATTATATGCCGTGATTTGTGGGTGGCAACTAGTGGTTCGTAGTTGATGAAACCTCAACGTTTGCGGTCAGACACACCTGAAATTTTTGCAAAGCTGTAGACAGTCTGGCTCATTATGAACCAATTCACTCATCCGGAATAATGATAAGTCGTGATTTCGGACATGCTAGTGAGCTGCTTGACTTCGTACGCCTGTTTGTCACAAGGATTCTTGACATCCTCTTTTGTAAACAAGTAAATCCCATCAATATTTGGTGTCACCTTTACCCTTTGCCTTTCTAGCTACACTTGCAGATAGTTTTTGAAGGGGCTCAGCAGGCAGTGCTGCACCTCCCATGAGGCGACCTGAAGCAACCGCTTCAGGCGGCGCTATGCCAGGGCCCCGGGGAGGGCGGCATTTTTGCTGACCTAAGCCAGTCCAGGACAAGCTGTCCTGGACTGGCTTAGGGTCACCGTCACTGAGCGGCAGATTGGAGAGGCCGCTGGAGCAGCGCTGCTGCAGCGGCCGCCCCTCACACTCAGGCAGAGAGCAGGTCCTCCCCCTGCCTGCTCTCTGCCTGCTAAAGACGCTCACTCTGCTCTGCCCCGCCCCTCCGCTCTGTCCCGCCCCCCTCCTTGTGGCCCCCTTCTCGGCTCCGCTCCGTCCCCTCCTCGGGGAGGGGGCTTTCTGACTCATGGTGGCAGAAACCCATGGTTCACCCCTGTCAGCAGGAAGGTTGTTCCTGCCATCTTGGAGAACAAAGCACAGATCTTCTGTAGATGTAGGCTTGTTCCAATCCTATTGTATCTTCATGGATGATGATATCAGGCCTATATCTGTGGAGACCTTATCATCATTTCCAGGATTCCTCCTCCAAGCGGCAAAAGTCACATCAAATATTGATGGGAGTTTTATTTCTCACTTTTATTTTTCAAACTGTTCTTACTTTGCAGCATTTTATTTTCCTCGGAATATAATATATTGGTACAACTGAAAATATATCCAAAATATTATCCACAATTCACCAAAGAAAGGATGAAACTTTCAGGGCTTAATCCGCACGTAGCATGTGGATCTCTCAAGGCTGTAATAGTTACATTTGCAATCTACTGATTCACCATTTCCATCAGGAGTGGTATCTGTTTTGCTGAATGGAAGCTCACACGCGGCAAGAAGCTTTTAATAATGTCCTTGAAGTAAAGTACTACATTTTTGTAAGAAAACAAGTGCAAACAATCTTACATTTCAAGCCGCTGGGCCATATGAAAGGTTTAATTTTCTATAGTTTTGTGCATTTTATTACAGGGTAGAAAATGCAAAACATTCACATGATCCGTACAGGTTATAAAGGTGACCGCGTAAGTAGAAGTAAATATTAACCACACTTCTGCTTAGTGTCTTCAGTGTTCTGGAGAAATGACACATCAGTCTCAATGAGACAACAAGATGATAGTATAGATCAGGTCTTCTCCAACTTTTTTGATTTGCACCTTATCCTGTCATCACCCAGTAGTGCCGAATAGATGCCACAGAGCTATACACAATACCCTCACCAATGGCAACTAGAGATGAGCGAGTAGTACTCGATCGAGTAGGTATTCGATCGAATACTACGGTATTCTAAATACTCGTACTCGATCGAGTACCACTCGCTGTTCGAAAGAAAAAGTTTGATGCAGAACCAGCATTGATTGGCCGAATGCTATACAGTCGGCCAATCAATGCTGGTTCTTCTCCTACCTTTAGAACTCTTCTCCGTGCAGCTTCCCCGCGGCGTCTTCCGGCTCTTTCGGCTCTTCATTCACTCTGCCAGGCATCGGGCCTGGGCAGAGCCGACTGCGCATGTCTGCTTGTAGTGTGGGCATGTTCGAGGTTCGATATTCGTTTCGAGTAGCCCCTCAATATTCAACTACTCGAATTGAATATCGAACCCTATTATAGTCTATGGGGGGAAAATGCTCGTTTCAGGGGTAGGCAACGTTCGATCAAATTATACTTACCAAGTCCACGAGTGAGGGTCGGGCTGGATCCTCCGTGCAGTCTTCTCCTTGCAACATCCCCTCGGCGTCTTCCGGCTCTTCCGGCTCTTCATTCACTCTGCCAGGCATCGGGCCTGGGCAGAGCCGACTGTGCATGCCCGCACTACAAGCGGACATGTGCAGTCGGCTCTGCCCAGGCCTGATGCCTGGCAGAGTGAATGAAGAGCCGGAAGACGCCGCGGGGAAGCTGCATGGAGAAGACTTCTAAAGATAGGAGAAGAACCAGCGTTGATTGGCCGACTGTATAGCATTCAGACAATCAATGCTGGTTCTGCATCGAACTTTTCCATTCGAACAGTGAGTACTACTCGCTCATCTCTAACTCTTACCTAAAGCATTGTGAAAAGGTGTAATGATCCTGGTGGCTCCCCCTACAAGAGGTAAGAAATAGCATATACATCCGGTCTTTGCTTAGGCTTGGCTTTCAAGTCTGAAAAGCAAGGGGTTGTCCACCTTTCTAATATTGATAGACGTCAATGTGACATGGCAGCAGTGCCTAAGCCTGTTGCTATCTAAGGAGCAATGGGGGATGCAATGATTAGCTGCAGAGTTATAAAACTCCCTTAACTCATACTCACCTTTTATCCTAGCTGTGTGTGCTGTATGCAGAATGTCCAGTGTATTTACATGTGTTGCAGCCTCACGCTGTTCTTATACCATGCTGCTGTAACACACTGAAATTTCCCCACGGTGGAACTATTAAAGGATTATCTTACTGCCTCCTGCTTGTAAGAGCTCACAGAGAAAAACCTATTACTAGCAGAAGGAAGGGGAGAGTGAAGTAAAGTAGCATCAGTTAGGATACTCTAAGACTCTGCAGTGTGAGTTAGGGAACAAAGCTACTATGTCACAGTTCTACCACCTGTTACTCTAAGGCTGAGGCCCCACAATGCGGAAACACAGCTTTTGTTGTTGCAGATTTTGCTGCAGTATTTTGAGCCAAAGCCAGGAGTGGATTGAGCAGAAAGTAGAAGTATAAGAACTTCCTCTATATTTCCTATTCCTTTTGTAGCCACTCTTGGCTTTGGCTTAAAAAACCGCAACAAAATCTGCAACAAAAAAAAACTGTGTTTCTGCAACATGGGACGCAGGGTGCAATCACACTGAGTATACGCTGAGCTGATTCTGAACGGAAAACACATTCAGAATCAGCGTGTACAAAGCAGATCCCATTCTTTTCAATGGGAGCCGGCATACGTGCACTCTCCATTGAAATGAATGGGCTGCTTTTTTCCCTATTGGTTTCAATGTGATACGCGCGTTCTAATTTTTTGCCAGTGGCATGGCACGTGGATGATATCTGAGTGTTATATGAGGCCTCCGTTGATTTCATTGGGGAGTTACGTTCCATTGGTTCCCAACTCGGTGGTGTGAATGAGGCCTAACAGTCTCACACAATCCAATATTAATATCCTACTTGGGTTCTCCAATTCTCATAGAGGTAACGACAATAGGGATTGTCCAAGCAGGCCAGAAATCTTCAACTTTCCTTACCCTCCTAGTTTAATCTTGTCCTGTGCATCTAAAATACACTGAGTTCTCTTACTCGTCTTCGCCATCCCCAGACACCATGTTGCCCTACTACAGACAAGTTAATGGAATAATGGCAATTTCTTTAGATGTGCCCCTACTCATATTGTGATCGTCACCACACATAGACAATATGGTTGACCTACTTTTTGGTGTAGACTGTACAGCAGGCATTGACGTCTGTAGGCTTGTGTATATGGAATAACCTTTTGGCCTTTCAGCATATAACAGAGGTAACAGACTCGCTATCTCAGCCCTTATCAGCCAAATTCAATTAAACCAACTGATAAGAGCTCAGAAATCCCAGAGCTCTCACCTCCCCTATCTTTGTCATTTAAGTATCTGAGCTTCTCAAACAGCTCAGAGCTGCTCCCAGACCCTCCCGTCCCCCCTGAGAGCAGGCAGCTACATCACTTGACAAATGAGTAGATAATCCCAAGGGCCATAGAAACGGAGTGTAAACAATTAAGTGAATAAATTAAGATAGTGGCCAAACAAAGCAGTTTTGATAAAGCAATGTATTTAGGAAAAGTCTTAAATCCATATAATCTAGCAGTATAGAGAGGATCCTTGTGATGGGACAACCCCTTTAAACTATCATTCATCTCAGCTCATACAGTTCTAAACCTTGCTGCCGACAAGATATATGCACTGTACATCATGACAGGTTATCTGTCATCTTGATATTTCAAGGACTCCTTCATATGGCCCAACTGCTTCAGAATTGTATGTTGAATATATTTTTTAAGAATTTGTGATGATTTTATTTGTAATTTTTAAAAAAGTACTACATCCTGCAATTTTAATGCTGGCCATTAAGCCTAATAATAGAATGACTGACTTGTCAATGCTGCAGGGGGTTATAAGCAAAGAAAGATAATGAGAACTTGACTATCCTCATCAAGGAAAACCCATCATGTACATGACAATGTAAATAATATAGTTACTGTTCCGTATAGAGCAGTATTTCTACCTATATTTCTGAGTTGTGTTCCATATGGATATAATATGTTATAGAAATATTTCCTGTTTAAAAATGATAACAGAGTGAACCAGCCTGTAACAAGAAAATTCTAAGATTCGGTCAAAATTGAGCTTTATGGGGTTCACCACTAAAGATGGGCAAACAGACTCATACAGAGCCACGTTTGACCTAAATATTCCAAATTGTTTGGTTTTTTTCAAACAGAAATGGAAATTAGTCTCGAGCAAACTAAAATGTGCCCTGCATTAAACTCTGCAGTCTTGAGACACCAGAGTATAATAATGAGAAGTCCAGCGGAGGTGACAAGACACATTCATATTCAACTTCCATTACCTCTTTTGTGTCTCCTCATGGGATTTGGTGATCTCCTAGTGACATCATGCACCAGGGTCACTACTGAGGTCTGTAGATAAATTCCTAGGAGCCCTGACAGTGTTCTACACTATGTTTTATAGATAGGTTCCTAGGAGCCCTGACAGTGTTCTACACTATATTTTATAGATAGGTTCCTAGGAGCCCTGACAGTGTTCTACACTATGTATTATAGATAGGTTCCTAGGAGCCCTGACAGTATTCTACACTATGTTTTATAGATAGGTTCCTAGGAGCCCTGACAGTGTTCTACACTATGTTTTATAGATAGGTTCCTAGGAGTCCTGACAGTGTTCTACACTATGTATTATAGATAGGTTCCTAGGAGCCCTGACAGTATTCTACACTATGTTTTATAGATAGGTTCCTAGGAGCCCTGACAGTGTCATACACTATGTTTTATAGATAGGTTCCTAGGAGCCCTGACAGTGTTCTACACTATATTTTATAGATAGTTTCCTAGGAGCCCTGACAGTGTTCTACACTATGTTTTATACATAGGTTTCTAGGAGCCCTGACAGTGTTCTACGCAGTGGCGTAACTACCACCATAGCAGCGGTAGCAGCTGCAACAGGGCCCGGGACATTAGGGGCCCGGTGACAGCTGCTACTGCTGCTGTCATTATTCTCGGAGGTCTTTTCGGACCCCTGAGTATAATGATCGGGGCCCCCTGTTGGTGGAATACTTTCCACCAACAGGGGGCCCCGAAGCTGCAGCAACGGCTGACACACAGGAGCTGCAGCTCTGGCTCCTGTCAGCGCTGCAGGACGCTCTCCCTCTCTCCCCCCTCCCTTTCTCTGCTGTCCTCTGCCCACCAATGAGAGGAGGAGGCGGGGCTTATCCCTGCCGTCCAGCACAGAAGAGAAGAGGAAGAGGCTGCTCCAGGAAAATGAAACTGAAGCTACACAGGTACGTACTGGGGTTACTTATTACTATCAGGCATTTGGGGGGATTACTTGTGTTTTAGTGACTCCATGTGCCTCATAGTAATAGCAGTTAACCCCATCATCTCCCTGACATTAACCCCTGTTTGCCTCACCATAAGAGTTACTGATATGTGAGACATATGGGGGTAATAATAATGAAGATACTTTATTATTACCTCCATGTCTCTCACATATCAGTACCTCTTATGGTGAGGCAGACAGGGGTTAATGTGAGGGAGATGATGGGGTTAACTGTTATTAATATGAGGCACATGGAGTTACTAAATTGTAATGCACAGGACCAGATTTTTTTTTATCCACAATTTGTCCTGGTATAGCGGTCAGCGGTGACAGTATTTAGTCCTGTAGGGGCCACTAAGGGACATAATACTGTGTGCAGGGGCCACTATTGGGTATAATACTGTGTGCAGGGGCCTCTAAGGGACATAATACTGTGTGCAGGGGCCACTATGGGACATAATACTGTGTGCAGGGGCCACTATGGGACATAATACTGTGTGCAGGGGCCTCTAAGGGACATAATACTGTGTGCAGGGGCCACTATGGGACATAATACTGTGTGCAGGGGCCTCTAAGGGACATAATACTGTGTGCAGGGGCCACTATGGGACATAATACTGTGTGCAGGGGCCTCTAAGGGACATAATACTGTGTGCAGGGGCCACTATGGGACATAATACTGTGTGCAGGGACCACTATGGGACATAATACTGTGTGCAGGGGCCACTATGGGGCATAATACTGTGTGCAGGGGCCACTATGGGACATAATACTGTGTGCAGGGACCACTATGGGACATAATACTGTGTGCAGGGGCCACTATGGGGCATAATACTGTGTGCAGGGGCCACTATGGGACATAATACTGTGTACAGGGGCCACTAAGGGACATAATACTGTGTGCAGGGGCCATTATTGGGTATAATACTGTGTGCAGGGGCCACTATGGGGTATAATACTGTGTGCAGGGTCCACTATGGGACATAATACTGTGTGCAGGGGCCACTATGGGACATAATACTGTGTACAGGGGCCACTAAGGGACATAATACTGTGTGCAGGGGCCATTATTGGGTATAATACTGTGTGTAGGGGCCACTAAGGGACATAATAGAGCGCGCAGGAAAGCGTAGGAGGGACTCGGTCGAGATCTTCGGTGTCGGGGGGGCCCCATGTCAAAAGTTCGCCACGGGGCCCCGCCATTCCTAGTTACGCCACTGGTTCTACGCTATGTTTTATAGATAGATTCCTAGGCTTAGGGTTTTGGGTCTTCTTTATAACACTTTCTCAAGAGATCTTACAGGTTCCTTAGGGCTGCATATAACCTCTGTATATTCCCAAGAGAGATACTATATGTGGAATGCACCATAGTAAATCTTGCAATAGAAATGAACCTTCATAGTGAACACCCTATGGGGTAAAAAAAAATAAAAATGTAAACCTATTCTAATGTATCATTGTACAAGGAGTGTATACAATAGTGACAGATCTATCAGCTATAGACAGGGGGACAGTTATTTTAAGCATCATTATTAAAAAGTGAACCTTCTTTGAATTGAGAATTGAGGTTGTCAGTGAAACTCCAGAAAATGCACACTCTTCCTTAAATAATATCCCATAATGTAAGCATGTCATTGCAATTTGATGCATTTTTTTTACTAACCTGCAATTTAAATGTAAATGCAATTTGATGCATTTTGCTAACTTATAATTCCCTTCCCTGCACTTGAGCGCCACCTAGTGAACTGACCAATTCGGTTATGTCCGCCTTCTTAGTAAAAAGCGACGTAGCCACAGATTTAGCCTAGATTTAATATTCTAAACAAAAACATATTTACATTGGCAAGTTCTCATCTGATACAGTCTTCCAGGGAAAATAACACTGTAATATTTTATCATGTGTCACTCGCATAAAGTCATATAGGTCCAATATTAAGGTAAAAATGAAATATTTTGGGTTCTCGTGAAATATAATATAATTTTAAAACTTAAGATATCATCATGGTACCAGAATTATGTTTTTTTTATATATATATATATATATATATATATATATATACATTATATATGTCAGTGGTGTATCTATAGAGGGTGAAGAGGTGGCAATCATTACTGGGCCCCTGGATAATCAAAGGGCCCAATGTTACCGTGTAAGAAGACACCATTATTATAAATAGTACATATTAAATGGCGATATTATTTAATGTACTGTATGGCAGTAATATTAGGGCATTGTACAGCAGCATTTTTTCAACTTTATATGACAATATTTAGGTATTCTATAACCATGTTATTAAGGAATCATATAGAAGTATTATTTGGGCTTAAAGGGGTTGTCCAGGATTAATTGATATGTATGCTAGCTCTATTGTGTGGGCACTGGCAGATGTCTAGAAGAGGAGGAGCCGGCCCTCCAGAAGTAAGTGATGTTCTGAGCCCAGAAGATCCAGACAGGAAGACCGGTTAGTATGATAGGGAGGGGAGAGGTGAGTTAGCTAGTTGGGAAGGGTTAGTAGTGGGCGAGCTAGCTATAGAAAAAGGAAGGAGATGTGAGGGGATTGGAGTAATGATCGCGGTCACAGAGGGTGCGACCGTGACCGGACCCAGCAGGGTATGGAGATTGCCTGCCGGAGATTGCCGGGGCCCAGGACCACTATGATAGCGGTCAGGGAAGCCTGGTTCCCCAACTTCTATACATATTGTTATTGGAAAGGGGCCTTGGCATATTGTGAGGCCCATTTCCACTAGATTACAGCCCAGCATTCTCTATGGCACTCTTCTGAGGCCTGTAATTAGGCCACAATGGTCACATGAGGCGCTGTGGCGTAATGACATCAGTGCGTCCAACGTGGCCACTGAGGACCAATCACAGGCCTCAACAGTGATGTCTGAAGAGGGCCAAAGGTGATGAAGACAGCAGGACAGAGCAAGGATGCCCCAGGAAAGATGAGGCAAGGTGAGCATGAGTTTTTGTAATTTTTATCACCTTCCCCAGAGTATAATAATAGTACTGAAGCAGAGTGGTACTGTTGGGAGCATATAATACTGGGTGAAGGCCACTGTGGGGAGCATATAATACTGTGTGGAGCTACTGTGGGGTGCATATTATACTGTGTGTTGGCCACTGTGGAGCATATTACACTGTGTGTGTGGCCATTGTGGAGCATATCATATTCTATGGTCGGCACTGTGCAGCATATAAAACTATGTGGGGGCCATTGTGCAGCATATTCTATGACTGTTCACTAAATATATGTATATAAATATATATATATATATATATATATATATATATATATATACTGTGTATATATATATATATATATATATATATATATATATATTTTTTATGTAGACTGTGAGCCCCATATAGGCATCACAAGTAAAAAAAAAAAAAATCCCTATCAGTATGTCTTCGTAGAATGGGAGGAAATCCATGCAAACACAGGAAGAACATACAAACTCCTTGCAGATGTTGTTACTGGTGGGATTTGAACACAGGACTCCAGTGCTGGGAACAGCTCTGAGCAGTGTATGTCTCTGCCACAGACAAGTAACAGAGCTCCTGCTCTCAGATAGGGGAAGGGGAGGTGAGTGCTCAGCAGCAGCTCTGAGCTGTTTGTGTCTCTGCCACAGACAAGTAATGGAGCACCTGCTCTCAGGGGGGGAGAGAGGGGGGCTGAGTGTTCGGCAGCAGCTCTGAGCTGTTTATGTCTCTGCCACAGACAAGTAAAGGAGCTCCCGCTCTCAGATAGGGACGGGGGGGCTGAGTGCTCAGCAGCAGCTCTGAGCGGTTTATGTCTCTGCCACAGACAAGTAACGGAACTCCTGCTCTCAGATAGGGAAGGGGGAGGTGAGTGCTCCGGGATTTCTGAGCTGTTTTATCTTCTGCTCTTCCACTTATCAGTCAGTTTAATTGAATTTGGCTGATAAGGGTTGAGATAGGGAGTCCATTACCTCTGTTTGTAATGCAAACTGACTCAAATCCAGCACTGCTACATCAGCTTCATACTGTGGTAATTCATTTACAACCAATCTCTCAGTACTGACTGCAAACATACTGCTATGAAGGGGAGATAGCAGAGCAAGTGAGACTCCGCCCACCAATGTACCGAGAAAACCAGGAAGTGAAGAGAGTACACAGCATGCAAGTGGTTGAACAGACGAGTTGGGAATACCCCTTTAAGATGGAACCAAGCACATCGCACACAATGAGTTACTGAAATGACAATGTGATATGTCCAGTGGATCCATCTCTTGTACTCTTGGGCAAAGCAGGACCCACCAGCAGGAATTATTCTAAGGACCAGGGACAACCTGGGAGAGTCCTTCATTAATGGTAAAAGTGAGAGTAGGCTTTTATGGGGTGTATCTTTTATAAAAGGACACAGTTACATATATCCAGTCCCCATATAAAAATATTATAATTTTATTTTTAGTGATCCCTTTAAATAGTACTCCGTGATGTTAAATAAAAAATATATATATATATATATATATATATATATTTATTTATTTATTTATAAATATATAAATATATATATTTAATAATAAAAAAAATGCTAAAGCCTTACTTTAATATTTTTTCTTCTTTAGGTATGTTTTTTCTCATGCTAAGCTTTTCTTTTCCCTGCATTTGTATAGTATATATAGAGAAATCTCTCTATATGCCAGTAAATTAGAAAATATATTGCACTGATATATAGCGTGATCTCTCTGTATACTAATACATTATGTAGGCACTGTACAATTGTAGCTCAGACTAATAGAAACTCATAGAGCTTGTGGTTCAGTCGGTAACAGTCTTGAGTACTTTGTTTATTGGACTTAATTCCCTGCAGATAGTGAATGAAAGAAGTCACTAAAGGTAAACTTTATCTTCATGGAAGATTTCCCGACAATCTTTTACATTAATATTCACCGCACTGAGATGATGTCACTGGGAAGTGAATACTAATGAGCCCGCAGCCAGGTGAAAGTGACTATTCACCAAGTCAGGGGCCTGGGAATCCAGGGTGTCTTGACATGTCTGAAGGACCCATTTACACAGAACATGTGCACATCTCACGTATCATCCGACTCTTTATCATTACACACACAGAATTTATCATTTATAACCCACAAGAACTAGATCCTTACAATTGGCTCCAAATGTTGTGGTCTTCTGCATGACCTTTAGGGTCTTGTACACTGTATCTAGACACATGAAGGTATCCTCTGCTACCCTGTTGAACCTGTTCAGCCATTATAATGACCATGGCTGTATCTTGTAAATGCCTATTGCGGCATACTTAGGCTGGGTTCAGACATGGTTTTTTGGGCCGGATTTCAATGCAGAATCTGCGCCAGAATCCGGCTCAAAAAACTGCCTCCCATTGAAATCAATGGGAGCCGGTCAGTTCCTTTTTCCGCAAGCGCTTTTTTCCTACTCACGGAAAAAGAAGCAACATACCCTTTCTTCAGGCAGATTCCACGGCGGATTCAGCCGCGGACGTCAGCCTCACGATACTTCCTCCCGACTAGGCCCATTCATTTGGGCTTAATCCGGAGCAGAATGCCACGACTGGATGCCGGTGCACTGTATGTACGGCATCCAGTCATGGCTAGCTGTTTTTTGGACCTGATTCTAGGACAAAATCCGGTACAAAAAACTCCCATGTGAATGGGGCCATGAGTTTTTTGTAGAGGAAAAATCCACTTCAGGAATTAAGAAATGGTTTTTTGACACGGTTTTTTACATGAGGTGGTTTTTTGGAGCATTTTTTGAGGCGTTTTTAGTTTGTTTGTTTTTTTTTCTCCAGCAGTGTATAGACCTCTTTGAAAAATGCTAGCGGTTTTTGAAGCAGTTTTTTGCGCCTCCCATTGACTTCAATGGGTTTTTCCAGGTGGAATCTGTCTGAAGATAAGTCATGATGCTTTTTTTGTGCTAGCTGAAAAAAACGCTAGTGGAAAAAAATAGCTAATGACTCCCATTGAAATTAATGGGAGGCATTTTTGTAGGCAGATTTTCAGGCAGATTCCATGTCAAAATTGGCTGGCAAAAAACTCTTAGTGTGCCCTAATAGACATGTAGAGTGCCCTTATAAGTGCCTGTGCATATTTTTATAAGGTGCTTGAAGTATACAGATATATTATCAATAGAAAAATGTTACAAGGAAGTTAGAGGGGCAGACTTATTATGTCTTGCACAAGGCACAAAAAGGCTTCTGCGTAAATCTTTTTTTTTTTTTTTTTAACAAAAAAAATTACAACTTTTTCTTTTGCACTATTCTTGCCACTTTTTTATGAAATGGTGGGGTGGTGCAGGTGTGCAAGGTAAAGACCATCGGTCCCACCAGATTTATTATCATTGATTCTGATTATCTATACCAGCTATGGCCCAGGAGAGGTTGTATAAATGAGGCGCATCCTCCACCAGCTTCGGGCTTATGAAGACTATTATGACAAATACCAGTCTTTATAAATCTCCCCCATAGTGTCTGTATAAGACTTCTAAATTGTCAAAACTTTCTTTATTTATGGTAAAACCTAAAATAAATACTACATATACCGCAGCAGAATGCTATACTTAAAATATACTGGGGAAGATTTATTTTGCCTCGTACGCAAGTTTTCATTTATGTCTTTAAGGAGCACTCATGTCTTGGAGAGCTGGAGCCAGCGCCGCACCTCCCATGAGGTGACCTGAAGCGACCGCTTTAGGCGGCACTATGCCAGGGCCCCGGGGAGGGCGGCATTTTTGCTTACCTAAGCCAGTCCAGGACAAGCTGTCCTGGACTGGCTTAGCGTCACCGTCACCGAGCGGTGGATTGGGGAGGCCCTGTGGACGAAGCGCTGCTCCAGCGGCCTCGCCTCACGCTCAGGCAGAGAGCAGGTCCTCTCCGTGCCTGCTCTCTGCCTGCTAACGCTGCTCCACCACGCCCCCTCCGCTCTGCCCCCTCCTCCCGGGGGGAGGGGGGGCGGCTTTCTGTCGTCCACCTCGGGCGGCGAAAAAGGTAGGTTCACCCCTGGCTGGAGCCTGTATAATCTCCTTGTGTTGTGTGGGTTTCCTCCAGGTACTCCGGCTTCCTCCCACACCCCAAAGACCCACTGATACAGAATTTAGATTGTGTGCTATATACTGGTGCCATATAGCAAGTAAAATAAATAATGAAGTTAATGAAATTGAAACACTAATTTCTATATGTATAAAACAGTCTAAGGGGGCATTCACACGGAGTAACGCCGGGCGTGTATCACAGCCGTACACACCAGCGTTACGGCAGACTGCCGAACACTTCCCATTCACTTCAATGGGAGCGCTCGTAAACGCCGCTGTTACGAGCGCTCCCATTGAAGTGAATGGGAAGTGTTCAGCAATCTTCCGTAACGCCGGCGTGTACGGCTGTGATACACGCCCGGGGTTACTCCGTGTGCATGCCCCCTAAGCCTAAGACCCCACGTTGCAGAAACGCAGCTTTTTTTGTTGCAGATTTTGCTGCAGTTTTTTGAGCCAAAGCCAAGAGTGTCTACAAAAGGAAATGGGAAATGGGAAATATATAGGAACTTGGAAGCGCTTATACTTCTCCCTTCTACTCAATTCACTCCTGGCTTTGGCTCAAAAAACTGCGTCAAAATCTGCAACAAAATTAGTTTGTGCAATGTGGAACCTCAGACTAAGAAAGATGGGATCCAAATATATAAAATAGCAAAAAATGTTTTTGGTCCTTGAGCCCCAAAATGGCTGGGACCTTATAAGGTTAAAAAAATTCCATTCACTTTCTGTACTTTTAAGTCGGGTTCAGATGTGGATTTTTGGGACACGGAGGCCGCCTCAGAATCCGGTCCAAAAAAACGGCTAGCCATGAATGGATGCCGGTGTAGTGCATGCAGTGCACGGGATTCCGCTCCGGATTAGGTCCAAATGAATGGGCCTAGTTGGGAGGGAGGTGCTGCGCCATTTCTGCCGCAGAATCCGCCACAAGAAAAGGCATATTGCTTCTTTTTTTCTGCGAAAAAGGAACCCATTGAATTCAATGGGAGGCAGTTTTTTGAGCCGGACTCCGCGTCAAAATCCAGACCAAAAAAACCCATGTGAAACCACTTTATGGGGACAGTTCTCAACAACAGAATAAAATCAGGGTGTTGAGGTCCAAAGTTCATAGGTACAAAGAAATAGACTTGAAGCCCCTTCCTCCTTTCCCATACACAAGATATTTTTGTCGATGATGTCATACATACAAAATGTTGCACATGCTGCATTATGACATCTTAGCCCAGAAGAGTAAATTTGTAATTTTGTGCGCCCTTTCATTGAAGACGTCTTCATTATTCCGAACTGCTAACTAGGCTGAGATAACTAAGATGGGGCCTGCGTCCTCCCAAGGCAGGTTGTGTGTTTAACTCCCACCGCTTACACCCCTCTCTGAATCCCCTCGGAAGTCAGGCCTTTGGTTTCTCGCGGCATACAAGGGGTTATCATTATGCTGAAGAGGAGGCTGTTTCTATTGTTGACTAGGAAAATAGCCACTTTTTTTTTGTGAACTCAAATGTCTCTTTCAATAGAAGTGCAAAATGTCAGCGGCAAAATGCAGGCCTGCCTCTCTTGTTACCATGGCAACGGGCCTGCGGGCTTTGTATCAAATGGTTTGATAACCATGATGAGGTTGTAGATGTTCATGCTGCAAAATTGGTTTTACTGTTCCTAAGGAAGGCCGATTTCATTTTTAATTTATATCAGAGGAGGATTTTGTTAAAGTGAAAATGAAGGATGTGGCGTTGGACGGCAGGGGGAAACGGAGGTAGTAAAGGGGCGAACACCGAGGGGGAAGAGTAAAGTTGAAGAAGAAGATGATAAAACAGAGATAGATATGAAATACGGCAGACGAAGAACAAGAGCGGATTGAAAAGGGAGTCTTATAATACTAGGTTAGGTTTGGTGGTTGATACAAGGCAAGAAATCATGACCCATGGCGACAAATTGACGGCGCTAATACAACCGGACAGCGAGTGAATTCTCCCACCAGATCGTAGATTTGGAGGCTTGTTGGTGCGACTACCGAGGCGAAAAGCGTAAATGTATCCTATTAAATAGAACATGACCCAGGCATGAGACTCCTTAGCGGAGATTTATGAAGACTGGCGTTATCTACATCAGTCGTCGTAACCCCCTTCACCAATTGAAGGCACGCCTGATATAGGACAAGGTACAAGGAGGGAAATCTAAGTCAGGTTATAGTGTAGATTAGTAATCTAAGATTACCAATGTCAATTACACCAAATTTCTGATATAAATGATAACAAATCCGGCACCCCCTGCATCTCCTTGCCACATCCATTTTTGGGCAAAGTGGTGAGGCCGCGCAACAAAAGGAAAAGTGACTAATTTGCAAATGTTTATGCCTTGTATGTCAGAAAACTGTACAACGCATAATCTGCAATATTGAGCCTTATGGGGATGTCCTCAAAAGTAATACCACCCCGAATACTACCTGTACTATGGGTGTCCTCACAGCCATACCACCCAGAATACTACCTGTACTATGGGTGTCCTCACAGCCATACCACCCAGAATACTACCTGTACTATGGGTGTCCTCACAGCCATACCACCCAGAATACTACCTGTACTATGGGTGTCCTCACAGCCATACCACCCAGAATACTACCTGTACTATGGGTGTCCTCACAGCCATACCACCCAGAATACTACCTGTACTATGGGTGTCCTCACAGCCATACCACCCAGAATACTACCTGTACTATGGGTGTCCTCACAGCCATACCACCCAGAATACTACCTGTACTATGGGTGTCCTCACAGCCATACCACCCAGAATACTACCTGTACTATGGGTGTCCTCACAGCCATACCACCCAGAATACTACCTGTACTATGGGTGTCCTCACAGCCATACCACCCAGAATACTACCTGTACTATGGGTGTCCTCACAGCCATACCACCCAGAATACTACCTGTACTATGGGTGTCCTCACAGCCATACCACCCAGAATACTACCTGTACTATGGTTGTACTGGCAAATGCAAAACAATCAACCAATCACTGCACGCCTATTTTGTTTTATGCTGTAGAAAAGTCGAAACTGCATTTCAATTGGAGGGTCCATTTTGCTGTGGGTTACCCTCTATTCTATGTAGGCCACTGGCTCTTAGTATTAAAATAACACTCCCATAAATGTTTTTATTCTTTGACCCATTAGAAGTTACCTAGTGATGGTACTCATATTACCGGTGGCTGTATTTGTGAGTCATATACTCCCTTCCTGTCCTCAGCTGTGTCACAAGGCCAACAATAAGACTCTCCAAATAACACACTTATTGGTAGGAAGTGTGTTCTTCCATTCATGCCTATGAGAACCTCAATGGGAGTTTACTAGGAAAAACTGGCTCCCTGTCCTTATATAAGACACTGTCAGTTCAATGAGTTGGTCACATGATGCAGTCGAGGACCGGAGGGAAATAGATAACTCACAAACACAGCATCAAATAAAAGGAAGATTAGCTTTACGACAATTGGCATCATGAACCTTCCTAACAGGCCAGAGAACGAAAACATATTGTAATAAATCTATATAAGAAGACTGAAGATAGATCAAGCGTTCATTGTAATATTTTACAGATATTCAGTACCAGCCATTCGTTTCGGTGTTTTTGGAACTTTCGAATTTCGACCAGTTTTAATGGCGACATCAAATCATGCATATTACAGAGCGATAGTTTATGTATTAGCTGTGATTTTCTTCATGTATGCCCTTCTTCTAATATAGATTCATATTTGCAGAGCATACACCCATGATATTAAAATAACAAGTCAAGGAAAAAATAGATAGATGAGCGATTCAATGGTATTGAAAATTTCATTTGGAACAAAATGAGACATTCTTTCCTATAAGCTGAAAGTAAAAAGACGTCCCAAATTCATTGTCCAGTGAAGGGCCATAAAATACAGGATTTGGCAAATGATTCTTTATATAATCCACTGCATTAAACAGCCTTCAGAATATCGCACAGGAAATTGAAAAGTCAGCAGCAAAAGGCAAATTCTACATTGTTCTAAAAAGTAGAAATCATAAAATGTGATGCAAAAACCATGCACAGCTTGCCATTAACTATAGTACGGTATATGCAGTAACAAAGAAGTAATTAAAATATATGGCAATGTGGCAAGTTGTCACAGGTGTAAGAGGATACAATAACAGCAACATATACCATATGGGTCGATGCTTGGCTGTGATGACGGTATCTGTAGGTTTTCACATAGGAATGCTTTATATAAGTGGGTGCAATAGCACCAGGTCAATGACCCGCACACCATGATAGGATGGGTAAACCACTACTCTGCATACTAGTTTTAAGAATCGACACAGAACACTCTTATTCTTACGTCTCATGTAGATTCTCCTCCAACACTGCACATTGGGAAGAAGGACCTCTACACTCTGAGTGTGTTCAGGTTATACCTCCATATATTCAATTAATTCTCATCTATTTCTTACCCTACGTTCACACTAGCATTGGAGTTTCTGTTCTTTGAATTCACTTAGGGATTGGAAACCCAATCGACTTAAAAAGCGGTTACCTGTGGAAACCCAAAGACCCCATAAACTATAATGGGGTCCCCTGGGTTTCCGACAGATTTCCAGGTTTCCAAACTGAAAAATGCGGAGAGAAAAGTCCTACATTTTTCAAGCGGAATGGAGAACAGAATCTCCGAGCGCAGATGTAAACCCAGCCTGAGTATTTGTAGATGTAAGGACTCAAACGTAGGATCCTATACACTGTCTACCTATAAGTATTTGGACACCCATGCAAATGAAGATATCTGCGGTCATGATGTACGTCACACCTTCCACCGTTACATAAGAAACAGCATTGGCATTAGTCGCATGCAAGATATCACGAAGTGCAGAGTTGTCCGATTTCGAGAAAGGGGTAATTGTGGGGTACCATAGAAATGGTCAATCCTTAAGGGTTATATCAAGCGAACTGAATTACCCAAAATTGACAGTGGCCTATGTGATTACAAAGTGAAAGGTGAACGGTGATTGTCAGAATGTGCCCCGAGTCGGCAGACCCCCAAATCTGAGAGATAGAGACCGACGAGTGCTGGGCAGAGAAACCGCACCCAACCGATGGCTCACATACATCAAGAGTGTCACCAGGCATCCGGGAGTATTGTGTCGCTCAATACCATCCGTAAGGAAGCATCTGCTGGGATCTACCAACTATTGGATAGGAAGAAATGTTGTTCTATCCTACTACAGGTGTCCATATACTTATTGGTAGACAGTGTATAGTTGGCAGAACCACAGTGCTCCAGAGTCTTAACTGTTGTCTATGGGACATATGTATGATATACTTTTATATAGAGATATAATACATTTCTATATATCAGCACATTATTGGCAGAAGAAAAACTGAAAAGTAAAAGTTAGTTTATTTTCTTTATTTTTCATTTTTTTTTATAAAAAAAACTTTTAAAAAAGTTTCTACATACCGTAACATAGACATATTTTGTATCCTGATAATCAGAAGAACCCAGACAATACAGTGAACATGATGTAAAGTAAAAATAGAGTAACTGAATTTTTTCTACATTGAACCCAAAAGTTGGGTCAAAAATAAATGCTCATGTTAAAGGGATTCAGTCATTTGAATCCCATTTTTTAATATTAACATGTTGATGACTGTGTGCAAAAGTTTTAGTTATTATTGCTCATTTCTATTTATTTTTGCTATCCACCCCCCTAAAATTAGAGTTAAATTACACTTCACATGGACTTTTTGTTCTGCACCATTTGTTCTCTACCAGGGCTGACATAAGGTGTACGGTACGTTGGCCCTTAGGTGACGGAGGCATTGTTGACCTCGATATTTGTTCCATTCATAGATCACGTTTGGCTGGATTGATATCGGCACCCTGAAGCCCAGTGGGCCCTTGAATCTGCTCTTCAATAACAAACAAAATGTACTATTGATTTCTTTTGAGAAGAAACTGTATCAGGGCCGGGGACTTGCAGTCAGTTTTCACTTTTAGCACAAGAGTAGCTTTACCTTCTAGTTTATAGAGAGGGATCCTAAGCATACTGCCACCTATATGATATCCATATGCTCTAATAAGAATTAGAGGTAATGATTTTATTGTGTGAGAAACCCTCCCCAAAGAAGATTTAGACACTAAGGCTAAGTTCCTGCTCAAAAAAACCGCCTCCCATTGCGATCAACGGGAGACAGTCATTTCCTTTTTCCACGAGCAGTTTGTTCCCGCTTGTGGAAAAAAGAAGCGACCTGCCCTTTCATCAGGCGGATTTCGCGGCTGATTCAGCAACGGTCGTCCGCCTCATGACACCTCCCATCCAACTAGGCCCATTCATTTCGGCCTAATCCACAGCAGAATGCCACAACTGGATGTCGGTGCACTGCACGGGCATCCAGTTGTGGCTAGCCATTTTTTGGACCAGAATCTGAGGCGGCCTCTGCTTCAAATTCTGGTACAAAAATCTCACATGTGAACTTACCCTAAGGTGTCATAGAAAGCCACAGCAAAAAATCAATGCAGGAAAAACAGAATCCCATTGACTTTGCAGTTATACTGTATGTTAACACCACCTTGGGCCCTGGCCTTAGGCCCCACATTGTAGGAGTCCAGCTGAAAAAAATGGAGTTGTAGGAGACCTTGGTCTACAGGGTGGTCCTCAGTACGGTCTAGAGTGCTAGAAGAATGAAGTGACGGTGTGCAGGGGATTCCTACAGTCAGCATCGGGATTGGAGCTGGTTTGCTTGCCGAAGACAGAAACCTGTCAGACCAAGTCCGACCGTGAGTTCCGGTGAGCATTTTATGCTCTCCACAGCGAAACCATTTTTTTTTAAACTGGACACAAAGTTCTGCATGTGTGAATTTGTGTCCAGTTAAAAAAAAATGGTTTTCCACGGAGTGCACAAAATGCTCACCGGCGCTCACGGCCGGACACTTTTCAAACCCATTCATTTGATAAATGCCTGCAGGTTTCCGTCTCCTGCCCAGTTTCGGGCAGAAAATGAAAACCTGAAAGCGGAGACCCTTGGTCGCAGATGTGAACAAGCCCTTACCAAACACAGTGCAGTACTTTTGTATAGTGGCTATGTCTGGTATTGCAGCTCACCCCATTCACTTGGATAGGACTGAGCTATGAACAGGACAAGTGACCAATGAACTTGACATTAAAAGAACATGGATCCATAGGGGTTGTTGGACCGCCTTGGCTTTCAATTGATAGGTCATCGATAAAAAAAATCCCAGTACATAATAGTACTCAGCTCAGTCCAATATGGAATATAGGTATTATATTATCTTTTGTTTGTAATATATTTATACCTTAGTCAAAATTTCCATTAGCCCCCGGCCTTATGTAAAAATGGAGACAATCATATATACAGGGTTAGGTATGGAGGATTTAAACAGGGCGCCAATCAAGGTGGGGATAACCTTGGTGGATAAAGAGTGGGGGTATCTGCTCGTCAGGAGCCGCATTTCAGTAGCAATGGCAACATGGTCAATAGAGCATTGTGTGTTTGTGTACAACACCTTTATTGAAACGGGCCGTTCTGTCATTCAAACACAGAGACGTTTCGGGAATCATTTCAACGTTGGCCGTCATGGTCATGTTCCGAAGTTTGACGCGATAATGAAGTGGGTGAATAACTTTCAACGAACAGGTTCTTTGAGACCTGGAACTGCACGAGGGGGTGATCAATCGGTACGGACCCCAGAAAGCATCGAAACGGTGCATCAAGCAGTTGAAGCCAGCCCTCGACATTCGGCCATAATCAATGTTTTAATTTCTTTTTTCTTTTGTTTTTCTTTGATTTTTGTAATGGCAAGATCCAAGCTACACATTGAAAAAATAAAATTTGAGTTTCGTTGAAAAATGAGTGTGTAACTGTTATTTCAAGTCATCCATACCTCCCTGCCTAACCCTGTATTACAATTAGAATTTATTAGGGGGATATCGTCACTCCTTGGGGAGAGACCACCATATGTGTGTGGAGACTTATTAAGCCTTTAGCACTCCACTTTGCAAGGGACCATGGGAAGAATATGCAAATCTGTATTCCATGATGTAATTAGGAAGTCAGAAGCTGCCTCAGTGCTGCAAACCAATAGAGGGCGCTCACTGGCTTGCACATTTCAGAGAGCGCCCTCTATTGGTTTGCAGCACTGAGGCACCTGACTTCCTAATTACATCATGGAAGAAAGATTTGCATATTCTTCCCATAATTAGAATTTATGTCTAAATTCATGACAACAAGTAGGAAGAAGTTACCGCATGTCAATTTCTTGCAGCCTGGTCAGTCCTTCTTCAGAAACCTAAGCTACAGTACTACATTGTTTCTCTCCGCTCCTCTGAGTGGTCTCATTGTGGTTATCACCTTGTAGGTATAGCATAGCAATGTGTATTAACACTGAAAATCTATAAAACAAGTCGAAAACCGCAAAACAAAGGCAAATTTAAAAAAGCAAAAAAAAAAATCCAAAATTTTACAGTAAAGCTCCTCCCATTACCGAGTCATTCTAGGACTGTGGAACACTCTTACCAGCTTGGGGGGATTTATCAAGACCTTTAACTAAGATTTTTTTTTTTTTTTTAATGAAAAAATGTGTTGAAAAAATCAAAAATATGTGACTCTTCGCACACAATCCTTTTAACATTTCAATGTCAGTATTTATTACAAAATATTTGAAATTATGAAGCAGAAATTAAGCAATTCCTCAAGGTTAAAATATATAAAACACACATAGTAGACATTCAGTTGAACCGTGTTTCGGAATGAATCAGCTTTCAAATATTTTTCTCTCCCTTTTTCATTTCATTCGCATAATTGCTTTCCCATATCGAGTAACCTTTAGAAGATAAGTTTAAGAATTACTCATCGTGGTAAAAGAAAAAAAAAAAATTCGGTCCCCTTGAATGTTAACCATTTCAGCTTCATAGGCACCGTGGAATAAGAAGAACTTTATTGACATTTACTTACATTAAGTAGGATAAAGGAAATGTATTTGTACTAATTAAATATAGGAGCCGTCCTCGATCCTCAATCCTTGAGTTTGTTTTCTCATTAAAATTCTATAAAATATTGATTGTGAAATTTATATTTTGCAGAATTGACCTTCTACGGTCTCTAAATATTTGTCAAGGTCAGGATCATTAATGTGTTTGTCCTGGGAGGTTAAGTTGTATTTTTCAAAGAATTTTTCAAATTTTAAATTATTTGCCCTTAGATTTTCTGTTTTGAGGTTTGTCACAGATTTATTAGACCCGACGTGTTACATTCGTGACTCACATCATAAGTTGCACATTTTTCAATTTTAATCTACAATGCACATTAGTCACCGCTCATTTGTAAATTTTGTTGGTTTTAAACAGTTTTGGCTTCTGTTCCAAATTCTAAAAATTTAAATACATGGAATACAAGGTCGGAATATGATAAAGTATTTAAAGCATCTATTTATTAGACGCTTTTTATTTCATTTTTATGTGAAAAAAAATTGTGGTTTGCAAACTGCCCACTGGAGTACAAACCATAAGATGATATTTCCTGTTTTCAGTTGCTCAATTGTAAGTTTTCTTGACTAACCTGAGACAGGACGGGCACAGAAATTTAATGTACTGTCGAAGGTCTAGAGAAAGTAGAGTAGTGATAGTATATACTGAGGTAAGGTTCTATATGCAATGCATTTCTACTGTTAGTCCTTGGTTATTGCTGGGCTGTCACGTCTAGAGACCGTAATAGTCTACTGAATGTTGCAGTCAGTAAACCAAACTGGTGTCCTGCTCTCACCTTCTGTTAGATCAGGTTCACATCTGCATTCGGGCCATTCCATTCTCCTATCCTGCAAGCAGGACTTTTCTCTACGCATTTTTCCTGCGGAAACCAAGTGGAAATCACACGGACCCCATTATAGTATATGGGGTCTGCAGGTTTCCTTTGGTAACTGCTTTTTTATGTGGATAGGTTTCCGTTCCGAATGGAAACCTGAATGGAGATGTTAATCGGGCCTTACTCTGCCCAGCTTAGCTGTAAGGGCCCAATCACACGGCACAGAGGGGGTGGATTATGGCGGGTAATCTACATCATAATCAGCCCCCTCACAATGGTGGTCTATGGAGACTGCCAGGCTTCTTTTTTCTGTGAACAGCATGTTGCCCTTGCCCTTTTCTCAGGTGGATTCTGAGGGTCGTTGAGCCGCAGCGTCCACCTGGCAGCAGCAACCTCTGGACTTGGCCCATTCATTTGAGCTGACTCCGGAGGGGGAAGCCGCAACAGTCGTGGCAGGCGGGTTTCGATCCAAGAGTGATGCGGCTCCCCGCGTCACTCTTGGTGTCAAAATCCACCCTACCACACCCCATGTGAACGAGGCCTAAGTCTCCCAGATGTCCTGACTGTCTTGCCCAATGTCTCAATCCAATTTTGTTCGACATCCTTGTATTTCCTTGTGTTATGTTACCTGCTGCTATTAGAGATTGGTTTTGTGATTGTGACTAGTGATAAGTGAACCTCATGAAAGGCGTCCTTGATGTCACTGGCTCCAGGTCACCATGGAGGCACAATCATTTACCTCAACGGGAAGGGTGGCCTTGATGTCTTAATGCTTTCCTTGTCAACCAGTTTGCTTATCTCTAGTTGTGTCCTGGGCATTTCGTATAGCAAAGTCCAGATCTCCAATATTGAAGTTAAAGGATGAATGTCAAGAAAAATTGCAACTCAGTGAGTCCACATCCACAACATCTGTAATATTGTGACATACATTAATAGATACTAACATAGCTGATGCGGCACTCAGGTGTGGAAAAAAAGGATCTGGTGCACAGAAGTGAACTGACTCCCTGTTGAACCAGTACAAAAATTCCCGCACTTGACAAACACATGACGTTTCAGTGTTTCAGACCTTCATCAGGCATTGAATTGCCCAACTGTTTTCTCCATTGTGCTCTATACTCCTACTTCACTCCATACTTTCTTCATAATTCGATGTTTGATGAAGGTCTATCAGACTGAAACACCAAGTTTTTCCTGGATTGCCAATAAATTTGGAATTTTTCACTTGAATATACCTATGAGTGCTGGATGTTTTGTACTGATTTTGACATACCTGTGACATTTCTGACAATGAATTGCTAATCATTGCAATTGTCATAAAGTACACACTCTGCTTTCTATACAGACAATAGAAGAAGGCACCGAAAGCCATCACTTTTTTATTTAAAAAATTTAATACTGTAAAAGGCCGCAAATTCGCTATGTGGGACCGTGGCCTCATAGGAGCATATTTATTAATGTGTTTATCCACATTTCTGGAGGAAAAAAAGATGCAGACCTCAGGTTTTTAATCTTTTTAAATACCAGTTGTGAAGAACGTTGTCGCAACTGGCGTTATTGAGCTTCCCGTGCCACTTTGGCACTTCTTCTTGATGTCTGCGCAATAGAGCCGGAGTGCTCCAGATGAAATGACATCCCATGCCCAGAAGGTCTGGAAGACAGGTAAGTATGATGGGGTGTGGGGGGTTGAGTTAGTTAGAAACTGCTAGCAGTGGGCAGGCTAGCTAGGGAAACAGGGAGAAGGTGTAAGTGAGAAAGGCAGGGGAAGGGAAGGAGTGAGGGAGAAAGGGAGGTGCTGTGAGTCAGCTCTGAGTGGCCCAAGGAATCATGGTAGTTGTACAAAAACAGAACTTCAATAAACTCACAGTGTACCAGTCACTGCAAAAGGACTGCACCATGGCCACCTACCCGGAGAAAATACACCACTCCAAACACAGACAGACCCTGAGCCTGTACATACTGAGCGCCCACAGCCTAGAGATGGAGATGGGGCGACATATGCAGACGTAGAAGCTATGGGAGAACAGACTGTGCCAACACTTTGACCAGGGGGCCGTAGAAGTTGAGGCCCACTTCCTGCTACACTGCACCAAATACTCAGCTGTGAGGGCCGACTACTTCCAAAGACTCTCTGCCCACATCCTAGACTTCACATCTGCAGACGGGAAGAGGAAACTCTACATCCTACTGGGAGAAGAGGAGCCCACTGTGGAGATCGCTGCCCAATATGTGTTCACCTGCCACCAACTGAGGGGACGATGAGACCCCAAGGACTATTATACCCCAAATCACCTGCCCCGCCCCCATACCCACCATCTTCTCCCCCAACACCAAAAATTCCTCCCCACTTTAATTGCTTTGGCAATACCAAATATCTATCTGGATGTGCCAATAAAGCTTCTTTGATTTGACTTGATTTGAACGGGAAGATGGTCATGTAAACAAATGCAGAAGATCCCAGGAGCTCACAAAGAAACACAGAAATGACTCAACACACTGCTAGGTATTTAGTTGCACTTATTAATCTATTAATAGCACTATCAGGCCGTTTTTGCAAAATTATTTTTTAATCAGAAAACCCCTTTATAAGGGGATTTTTTTTAGAAACTATTTTGACTTATTTTCTACTAGTGATTTTTTTTAAATCACATTTATCACATCATGTAATGCAGTTTCAGAAAGGTGGGTTGCCAGAGTTGCCTAGAGATGTTTTGGTGCACCTTCTAAACCAAGTGAGACTATATGGAGGCCACCTCGCTGACTCGAGCACCGTGGCCCTTTCCAAGAGTTTATCAGTGAGGATTCTGAGATGTAGACCCCTTTTGGTCTATTATTTTTTACCTTGAATTTTAAAAACCTGGATAACCCCTTTAACAATTGACATCAATTTCCAAATTTTGACATCATTTTTGTTGTTTGCCAGCTTGTATGAAAGTTACACCCCGAAAAAAAGGAAATAACTGTAATAACAGTTTTCAAGGGTAGAGTAGCATCAATGGTAAAGAAGTAGGACACGGTGCTATAATGAGATTCTTAAAGTGGGTCAGATAACAGATAAGAATCCAGCACAAGAGAACAGAAGCTTTGAGCCCCTTCTCAAAGCTAAGTCCAGGCGCGTGATCTGAAATAGATTACAGATGTTACAAATCTGATTTGGAAGGAAGAGAAGAAAAAAGAGGGTTAATGACTGTAGCAATGAAAATGTCGAGGTGTTTCTCTAGAGAAAAGTGAACGTCTCTCGAGGCAGGATGTTGATATTGCCTCAGAAGGGCTGTGGTGGTTTGTCAATAGCAAAACATACAGTTATGTTACAGGTGCAGGGAACGTCATTTTGCACACATTATTTTAAGAAATATGTTGCCTTTTTAGACTCCTCGCAGCTGTAAATCCCATTTTAGTGAATACAGAAGGGAAATTACCCAAATGGCTTAATTACTTTTTTTTTATTATTCATAGTTTCTCCCGAAACTCTTCTATTTCATCGGCACAGGTGCAATCTTTTGGGTTTTACTAGTAAAAGCCCCACAATTAGACGTATAAAGGAGACGTTTAACTTTTTAATACACATCAGCAGAGACAATTTCTGCGCTAATGGTGCGAAAGACATGAGAAGATCTCTAAAGAACCGCTGGACGCCATAAATAGAAGCATTTCAGATCGCAACGATGTAGATTAAGTCAAGTCATGTACTAACCAAGCAAATAGTGTGCGAAGCATTAAACTGTCCCTTCACCCAAAAAGAGTAGTTGTATTAGGTCCCTGATCTGCAATTGTTACCTATAGTCTTGGGGTGCATTATATAAACTGGGGACCAACGTTGCGAAAACGCAGCATTTGGGCCATGACGGAGATGCCAAGGCGTTTTACATTACCTGCAAAATGGATGGGATTCTGGTTAATCCCATCCACACATGGTAGAAATGAATCCGCAACACTTTTGGGAAATCGCAACATATCAGTTATATCTATGGAAATTCTGGAATTTTATGTATAGGTATAATAGAAGCAGAACATCTGCAGAGGGAAACTATGGGGATTTTCTGTGAAAAAATGTTTCCGTATTATTTTTTCCAATTGAAGTCAGAAGCCAAACTTAAAGGGGTTATCCAGGGTTGTCAAACATGGCTGCTTTTTGCCGAAAGAGCTCCACTTCCTATTTCTGGAAATAACATCATATGTGTTGGTCACACGGCCATGCTGCGGCTCAGTCACATTCATTTAAGGGGCAAAAGCATTCATCACAATGGTAGTTTTTACAGACAGGCTACGTAGCAGAGATGTAACTTGGAACAATGGGACCTCATAGACCCCACATGGTATAACGTCCCCATTCCTGGCCTCTATATGGTATAAAAAAAACCTTTACTGACCCCACACATGGTATAAGGCCTCCTTTATTGGCTCCCATACATGTTGTAGGCCCCATAGCGCTACTTTTGCTATGGTGGTAGTTCAGATCTGGGAACAAGCACTGATGCAGAGCATTGTCAGAGACAAAGCCTCCCCCTAAATTACCTCAAGCAGAATTGTAAAAGCCATGTCCAAAATAACCTTATAAAGAAAGATTGATTGGGAGCTGCCAGAGTATGAACTGGAACAATGGCAGGACAAGATGTAGTACAGATAGGACATAACATAGCAGACCTAAAATGGATCAGGTGGTGTCCTTGAATGGTACCAGAAGATGACTGGAGCAGCAAACACAGATGCCCTAGGCATGAAAATGGATGATTATGTAGATAATCTGTTTTCCCTTAGTCCCAACAGCGGCACAATACGGGGCCTTGTGATGCTGGTGGGACGACAGGGAAATAATGTTAGCAGGACCCGGGTCCAGGAACACATTGGGTTGGAACCAGTAGATACCAGAAGAATTGAGTTCTTGGCATACGCAGATACGTAGCAAACCACAGCATACAGACTGGATACAAAAAAGAATACAGACTCAAGTTTGGGGGTATATATTGGGTTTCGGGGTTCACAGTATATGAAGCACATCTCAGGGAACTTCAGATACAGGATACAGACTCAAGTTTGGGGGTATATATTGGGTTTCGGGGTTCACAGTATATGAGCACATCTCAGGGAACTTCAGATACAGGATACAGACTCAAGTTTGGGGGTATATATTAGGTTTTGGGGTTCACAGTATATGAGCACATCTCAGGGAACTCCAGATACAGGATACAGACTCAAGTTTGGGGGTATATATT
This sequence comes from Leptodactylus fuscus, assembly GCF_031893055.1. Classification (NCBI taxonomy): domain Eukaryota; kingdom Metazoa; phylum Chordata; class Amphibia; order Anura; family Leptodactylidae; genus Leptodactylus; species Leptodactylus fuscus. The sequence continues at coordinate 150,373,302 of NC_134270.1, read as the reverse complement.
AGGTTTTGGGGTTCACAGTATATGAGCACATCTCAGGTAACTTCAGATACAGGATACAGACTCAGGTTTGGGGGTATATATTAGGTTTCAGGGTTCACAGTATGCAAGCACATGTTTCAGGATACTCCAGGTACAGGATACAGACTTTGGGGGTATGCCTTAGTTATCGGGGTTCACAGGATGCAGTCAGGTTTCAAGCTTCACAACATAAAGACTGATTTCAGGATTCACAGAATGCCAGGATTAATTTAAGGTTTTGGGGTTCACAGGATCACATTTCAGGGTTCCCAGCAGATCAGGCAGGGATAGAACCTGGTGGTAAGAGGCAGACAGGAAAGCAGAACAAAACAGGATACAGGTTAGCAACAGGACAGAGAGAATCGAATACATAAAGAAGAACAATCCTCAGGCCAGGGGCGATGGGACGGGCAGAGTCACCTCTACAGCTAATTTGGAGTTACCAAAGCTAGGAATCCAGCACAGAAGAGGTTAATGACTGTTCTCTGCTGCAGGTTGTGGTGGAGCAGTGACAACAGTTACAAATGGCAGCGCTGACTTAGTCAAGAACATAGCTCATAACAGCTTTATAGCATTTATAGAACTATTATTGCTCTGGGAGACATTCTGCACCTGACACACTCCCTTTAAGTGTAACTCATATTTATAGCAATTTATATATATATAGTATATGATTACAGTATATGCTTTATGTCTCCATCTCACCTCATGCTTGGAAAATACTAAAGAAAACGTGGTCAAACGTTGCATCAAATACAGAGAAACACAAAATAATAATAATAATAATAATAATAATAATAATTAATTATATAATAATAATAATGATATAACAATAAAACTAATTATATAATAATAATAATAATAATAATACAAGATAATAATAACAATAATAATAATAATAATAATGCCATAATAATAAAAAATAAAATAATAATAATACAGTAAGAAAATAATAAAAATACTAGGGCTATTTAGCAACCCTCTTGCATCTATTTTCTTCTTATTAAGCCCTTTTTTAGGTTTTTTGCTGTGTGCACTTTATCACGGGGGGTTGCGCTATTAGGCTGGGTCTCCAAGGGGCTGCAGAAACGCAACGGAAAAAATCACAGCGTTTGACAGTACTTGCAAAGTGGATGGGATTCGCATGAATGGGGTGAATGGGGGTTGTTTGTTGCCCCCTATATAATAATTAGAATCCCAGAAAAGCCTATATAGATGTAGCCGTGTGTATGTGTAGATCACTTTGTCCAGCATTTACGGAGTTAAGTCTGAAACCAAAAGGCACCCAGGTTTGGAGTAATCGGCTTTATTGGAAGACACAGCCTATTAGCCACTGGCCTTTAGCACAAGGCTCACGCGGTGTAGACTGTATTGTATTTCCTCTTAGTTCTCTTAATCATCCATAAAAGAGTTATTGACAATCTCCTTAAATAAAAGCAAACATTTTAGCAAGTCTTAGAGACGCAGATCAGCTTCCAGCCAAGTGATTTCCCGATCACTCGCACTTTCTATGAATTTCTATTTCATCCTAATTGGATGTCTTAAAGAAAAAATAGCATACAAATATTACACTCATGTTAAAGGGGCGCCCTGATATTCTCAGGGGATAGGAACAATTGGAGTGGGAGTCTCAGGGGCCATTCACACGGAGGAAAACAGTGAGGAACTTGGTGTGGAATTTCAGCGCTGAAAAAAAGACTCCCATTGACTTCAATGGGTTCCTTTTTCTGCTAGCCAAAGCCCCACGTTTCGAAACAAGGCAAAAAAAATAAACGCCGCAGATTACAGTGCCTGCAAATTGGAAGGGACTCTGGCTAATCCCATCCCCACAGTGGAGAAAAAAATCTGCAGCGGAAATGGTGAACTGTTGCGTTTTTGAAAATCGCAGCAGGTCAATTACATGTACGGAAACACTGGCAGTTTCCCTATAGGTATAATTGAAGCAGAAAGTCTGCAGAGGAAAACTCTGTGAACTTTCTATGAAAATCGCTGTGGTAAAACGGTTTTTCCTGCTGTAGACTAAGGATATGTTCACATAGAATTTTTTGCAGGCAGATTTTGAAGCAGATTCTGCACCTGCAAAAACATCTCCCATTTCAATGGGAATCTCTCGCTTTTTTTTCCCACTAGCGATTTTTTTCAGGCAGCGGGAAAAAGAAGCGACATGCCCTATCTTCCTGCGGATGCCGCGGCTGAGTCAGCCGCGGCATCCGCAGCTTGAACCTCATTACTGATTAGGCCCATTCATTCGGGCCTAATTAGGAGCGGGATGCCATGATGGGATTCCGCTGTGTGAATATACCCTAAGGAGGAATGCACTTAAAAATCAGCTCCAAATTTCCCCATGTTAATATACTCTAAATGTAGAACTTGCAACCAGATCAGTGCCTCAGGCCTCATTCACATCTACGTTGGTATTCTGTCTGAGGGAGTTCGCATGAGGATCCACCTAAACGGAATACCGAACGCAACTGCAAGCGGTGTGCAGTGAAAGTACAAGGACCCCATAGACTATAATGAGGTTCGTGTGCTTGCTGCCAGATCTCCGCAGGGATCATGCAGACAGGAAAGTAGTTCACAATCTACTTTCCTGTCCGCATGATTTGTGCGGGCAGCATGCGGCGAGCACATGGACCCCATTATAGTCTATGGGATCTGTGTGCTTACACTGCACACTGCTTGTAGTTGCGTTCAGTATTGCGTTCGGGGGGGGACCCCATGCGGACTCCCCGAATGGAATACCAAACACAGATGTGAACGAAGAGTAAGGGTGCCAAAAATCTGCATTGGCACATCACATTATTGCTGATACCCAATCCCGGACCTCAGCAGTCTTCTAGAGAGCCGTATTGTCACTCAGACCAAAAGAATGCCAAAGATGATGACGTGGGAGTCCAGGAGAGGTTAGGCAAGGTGAATATGAGGCTAGGTTTACACGTAGGAATGCCATTGTATCTCGTGAGAACATTCTATTCGGCAATGGTGGTCATACCCTGAATGTAACCAACCTACCAAAAGTCTACTGACCATCACGGAGATCTTAGTACAGCTGGATTGCAGTATACTGAGTGATACGAGGTAGGTACTTTTTGCCTATAGTAGGTACAGGTCCACCAGTCTGAGTTGCGATGCGTCTGGCACATGTACCAAACCGTATCATTTAACAGGAACTAATCTGTGTGGGGCAACTAATTTTCTGCCAAACTAAAACCTCAGCAAAATAAAGAAATATTTACGCGTAATACATTTCTAAGCAACGAAGGAATAAAACGTGTAATCGGAGCAACCAGCTTATACTGGGACCCGAATTATCCTGCTTACAGTCTCCCAGATCCCAGACTACAGTCACAAATTCAATGTAATTGTTGCAATGTTTGAATCCGTTCAGACAGACCCATGCATTTCTATCTCTCCGAGCTCCGGCCTCCCACGGTTAAGATCAATATCTCATTTAAAAAACCTTTATTAGCTTGTAGAAAGACATCTTTTCAGCATTTCCCCATCTTTCTCTCGCTTAACCCCTACCCTGCCTCAGGCTACATCTGACGCGTTGAATGGTAGCTCTGTCATGAGGTCAGCTTTGTGTATTAGTGTTCACATACATCAGTTAATAGTCATGGCTCCTACCCGGCAGCTCAACATTTTCTTAAGTGACCCTGATGGAAATCTAGAAATGTGCTAGCTACAGTATACAAATACATGTACGGGTCCTAGGATGGGTTTTGGAGAACAATGGTACTAGACAATTGTGCAATGCAACAATTCCAAACTCACTACGTCAGGGCCCGGTCAGAGGATGGAAGAGGCCTGAAGAGGATGCCAAGGGCCACCAGATGCCCAGGAGAGGTATGTTTAACCCTTTGTTATTTTTACTCATATTCCCTGATCCCCTGAGTATAATAGTGTCTTATAGGTGGTGAACCCCAAAAGTAAATTTGGATCGAATCGGTTCGCTCCTCCCTAAAATTATTTCCCATCTTCGGCATTGAAATGAATGGAGCAGGAAGCGCATTCTGCATCCACCACTATACAACAGTCCCAAACTCAGGATCAAGGATAGGGGATAAATAACATTTGGGATATAACCTTCTTAAGGCCGAGGAGCACTGAGGGAAAATCCTCGCTGCGTTTCCATCGCAGTATTTTCCACAATGTTTTTCGAAAGCCACGGGAGAACAGACTGTGCCAGCACTGTGACCAGGGGGCCCTAGAAGACGAGACCCACTTCCTGCTACACTGCACCAAATACTCAGCTGTGAGGGCCGTCTACTACCAAAGACTCTCTGCCCACATCCCAGACTTCATATCTATAGATGAGAAGAGGAAACTCTACATCCTACTGGGAGAAGAAGAGGCCACTGTGGAGATCACTGCCCAATACGTGTCCAGCTGCCACCAAACAAGAGGAAGATGAAACTCTACAGACTGTTATACCCCAAACCACCCACCCCACCCCACCTCCCCATATAGTGGTCACCAACTAAGAGGAAGATGAGACTCCACGGACTGTTATATCCAAATCACCCCCCCACCACCACCTCACCCATACAGCTGTCACCAACTAAGAGGAAGATGAGACTCCGCGGACTGTTATATGGACCGTAAATCACATGACCATGGTCAGAGTTTCATCCTCTAGAAGTAACAGAATGAATGACAGCGAGCCAAAATCTAGAAAACCGTGAGGAATTGATACAGAAAGTATATTGGAAAATTGTATATCTTTTTATTGTACATTTGTTTGTCAATATTGGTCTGAAAGTGGCCAACCCCTTTAAAGGGAATACAAGGTGTCCTTAAAGAGGACCTTTCACCACTTTTGGGCACATGCAGTGTTATATACTGCCAGAAAGCCGACAGTGCGCTGAATTCAGCGCACTGTCGGCTTTCCCGATCTGTGCCCGGTGTACAGAGCTTACGGTGCCGGTACCGTAGTGCTCTATGGTCAGAAGGGCGTTTCTGACCATTAGCCAGAGACGTCCTTCTGCCTCGCGGTGCCAATCGCGCTGTGCTGTGGAGCGGGGAGGAACGCCCCCTCCCTCTCCTGATAATACTCGTCTATAGACGAGCTATGTGAGCAGAGGGAGGGGGCGTTCCTCCCCGCTCCACAGCACAGCGCGATTGGCGCCGCGAGGCAGAAGGACGTCTCTGGCTAATGGTCAGAAACGCCCTTCTGACCATAGAGCACTACGGTACCGGCACCGTAAGCTCTGTACACCGGGCACAGATCGGGAAAGCCGACAGTGCGCTGAATTCAGCGCACTGTCGGCTTTCTGGCAGTATATAACACTGCATGTGCCCAAAAGTGGTGAAAGGTCCTCTTTAAAGGATTTTTCCAGGCTCATAAGATTGATGAGCTATTGTTTGAATAGGTCATCAATTGAACATTGGTAGGAGCACATCACCCAGAACCCTGACGGATCATCTGTTTGAAACAAAAGTGGTATCCATGTGCTCCACTTCCACTTCATAGGTCATGTTATGTCACGTTCATTGATCAAGTGGCCTGTTTGACCCTCCTACTTAAGTGAATTGGACTGAACTGCAGTACATGACACAACCACCTGTACAAAGTTTGGCACTGTGCTTGGTTTTCAGTGAAGAGATTGTCTAACTCCTGAGGACCATTGCACCTCCTGGGCCTGCTTGCTGCCATCCTCCTTCTGCCGACCATACCGTTCATCTTGGTTGCAGGTATTGTCCTTCAATCCATGATTGTAGGGTACACTGGTGATTTTAGAAATCCTAACCTTACTGTCAGCTTCCAGGAAATCTGGGTTATTTAAGACATCTTGGAGGAGTTTACTAGTACACCGCAAAGGTGTTTGCTTGTACTTGGACTGTTTATCTGTTAACTCACTTTGGATATGTTCCTCATACCCAATTCTGTGCCACCTGCCCTAGGCTCTACTTAGATTATTATACTGACTCTATCCTGCCTGCCCTGACCTCCGCTTGGATTACTGTGATGAATGTATTCTGCTTGCCCTGACCTCGGACCGTATCTTGATTATTCTCTTGCCTGACCACTTGGTGCTACACATTAGTGTCTCTTGGCCCACCTTAGTCATATGTTATGTACACCAAGACTACTGTTAGTGGTTCCCTACAGAAAAGTCCAGACCCCTTTTAAAAGGATTAAAGGGTGGATGCCCGGGAATCATGTAGACAACACCTTCAGGAGAATACCAAAACCATACTGGTTGGATGCCACCATGGGCCCACACCAGCTGCATGTTAGATGGTCTCTACAAACAGCAGATCTGTGGGTGGCGCAGGTGTAGTCTTCAACTGTGGCGTTGTAGCTTCTGGTGCCTAGAGACAGCCACATTAGTGGGTCTGAGTGGGGTCCAAGAGTGGAAAAAGCTACCATTCTGGGAAATACGGACTACCATACCAGTCCGGGAAATACGGCCAACTACAACAAGATCTCCAGCATGTTTAACAAGGAGAACACAACACCAAAGTCATCATCCAGTCTTAGACCTTATAAGATCTATACACAATTCCACCCAAGGAGAGAATCATTAATAAATATTCTAATTTGTACAGCGATCCGGAAATCTAAGAACATAAAAGTAAAGTTATTCCAGAGATAAAAATCAGACTTGTGTTGCTTGATGTGATATCTTTCTCTGGTCCTGGAATTCACTTAGTAATGTTTCCCCATATCTGGCTGGAAGGGAATGTGTTTCTTCTCTGTGCAATATAGTGCGGAGCAGACCTCGGAATAATGAGTTCTTTATGTGATGAAATACATAAACAAATCAGATTGTAACATGCAGGTTCAATTTGGTTTAGAAAGTGAATTTACATAGAAATGAAATCTGCAGGAATGTATATCCTCCATGTGACCTATTTAGCATTAAGAACATTGCACTGTTTCCAAACCTTGCAGCAGTTTTATGTCTGATATTTGTGTAAGGTTTGTATTTTCCTGATTTTACATCTATGGAGAAAGTAGTACATTGATCAAAGCGACGGAAGCGAAAGATGTCCTAGAAAATGGGGGTCTATTTAAATGCATCGGTCTATATCATTATATGGCAGCGTGTAAGTGCAAATATAACACATAGACAGATAGGCAGGACATAGATATGATATATGACACATAAATATATATATATATATATGCTTGTATGCCTATCTATATACATATGTATGTGTGTGTGTATGAGATAGATGATAGCTAGATGATAGATAGATAGATAGATAGATAGATAGATAGATAGATAGATAGATAGATAGATATAGCAGATAGATAGACAGGCAGACAGACAGACAGACAGACAGACAGACAGACAGACAGACAGACAGACAGACAGATAGATAGATAGATAGATAGATAGATAGATAGATAGATAGATAGATATTAGAGATGAGCGAGTAGTATTCGATCGAGTAGGTATTCGATCGAATACTACGGTATTCGAAATACTCGTATTCAATCGAGTACCACTTGCTATTCGAATGGAAAAATTCGATGCAGAACCAGCATTGATTGGCCGAATGCTATACAGTCGGCCAATCAACGCTGGTTCTTCTCCTACCTTTAGAAGTCTTCTCCGTGCAGCTTCCCCGCGGCGTCTTCCGGCTCTTCATTCACTCTGCCAGGCATCGGCTTGTAGTGCGGGCATACGCAGTCGGCTCTGCCCAGGCCCGGTGCCTGGCAGAGTGAATTCAGAGCCAGAAGAGCCAGAAGACGCAGCGGGGACGTTACAAGGAGAAGACTTCTCGGAGGATCCAGCCCGACCCTCACTCGTGGACTTGGTAAGTATAATTTGATCGAGCGTTGCCTACCCCTGAAACCCCTGAAACGAGCATTTTCCCCCCATAGACTATAATAGGGTTCGAATATTGAGGGGCTACTCGAAACGAATATTGAACCTTGAACATTTTACTGTTCGCTCATCTCTAATAGATATGCATTGAAATAAGAGTTACTCCAGCAGGTAATGGCCTATTACAAAAAAAAACATTGGGGGCCCGTCAGGCCCCCTTATACCCTGGGCCCTATGGCAGCGGCTACCACTGCTACCCTGGACAAGGACAAGTTGTACTTTCTAATGGTTATGGAATATTCCATACCATGTATTAAGAAGTTGGAAAAAATTATGAATGGGGTGATATTGGGAAAGAAAATGCAGATCCCCGTCTGTTCTTATGGCAGTCACCTTAGAGAATAAATTCTCTTAATACCTTCCAACTGAAGCCAAGTCTTTTATTTCCGATAACTCTTTTCCATGTAGTTGTGCCATAGGATATACTGGGAAGCTGGAATAAAATTCAGAATGGGGTAGAATTAGAGAAAAACGTCATTTGTACCATATAGTTATGAGTTTTACTCTTACAGCATTTAGTGTGCAGCCAAATTGACATGCTCCCTGTCGTTACAATGATGGAAATACCAAATTTATTTAGTTTTTGTTCTGTTTCAACACCTTAAAAATATTTTTCTTGGAGTTGCCATATTCTGATGTCTGTAACTTTTTTTTATATTGCTTTATATTTATTTATTTAACATTTAGATTATTTATATTATTGATACCCCTCCCAGGGGGTTTGAACATGTCATCAATAAATCACTTCTACCATAGACAGCAATATTTTACAGTCTATGGTAAAATCACAATTTTCCTATTGAGCTCGTCGGCAATTGGATGGGCATGGCCTCATAGCCTCGGCATAGAGGCTAGACGTCAGCTACTCTGCTAGTACTGGGGCACACCATCAATGCCCTGGGAAATGTGGTTTTAACCGCACATCATGGGCAGTGCTAGATCTTGTAGGAAGGCGGTAATCATCTTATTACAGCACAGTTAGCTCCTGATGAATCTGTGGGAAGCAGATGAAACGCATTGAGCCATGTGTCATTAAGAGCCAAGAATTATTTATGTTAGCCTGCTAGAATCTGGCTGGAACGCTTCCCTATTATTGGTGAGAGAAGTTTAAAAAGGGTGACCTGGCACCCGTCTGGTGGAAATAGTAGACTCCAGTCAGGAGCCCACCGGGCCAATTGCAGCTCTTACCCGGACACCGTCCCACACAGTGGGTGGTGAAAAAATGGAAAGGATATATAGAAAAATCGGGAACTGGCAGAGCGCTAAAGGCAGCAAAATCCATAATAGACTTGAAAAATAAAAATGACGATATGCAAGATTAAGATGAATTGGTTCTGTTTTATTGCTCCAAGGACATAAACAACAGCTTAAAACGGCTACGCGTTTCGACACCGGGCGGGTGTCTCCTTCAGGCCACTAAAATATACAGTAACAGACAAATACTAGAATTAAAATCAATAATCAAAACATGATAAAACGTAATCATAAATAAATGAATAAATACATAGATAAATTGATAGAAAAAAACTGTGGTAGTAATCATAATAAAAAGTCACATGGTACATATAAAATATCAGGTATAGGAGATATGATTGTCTAAAAACTTTTTCTAAAAACTTTTGCTTAGAGCTGTTGAGACAATCCTATCTCCTATACCTGATATTTTATATGTACCATGTGACTTTTTATTATGATTACTACCACTGTTTTTTTCTATCTATTTATCTATGTATTTATTCATTTATTTATGATTACGTTTTATCATGTTTTGATTATTGATTTTAATTCTAGTATTTGTCTGTTACTGTATATTTTAGTGGCCTGAAGAAGACACCCGCCCGGTGTCGAAACGCGTAGCCGTTTTAAGCTGTTGTTCATGTCCTTGGAGCAATAAAACAGAACCAATTCATCTTAATCTTGCATATCGTCATTTTTATTTTTCAAGTCTATTACGGATTTTGCTGCCTTTAGCGCTCTGCCAGTTCCCGGTTTTTCTATATATCCTTCCCTATTATTGGGCTATAGTTATCACTGACCGGCCCGGGAGGGGGGCATAGCTCCCTATGCTACATCTTATACGCTCAGTGGGACAGAATCATTGTTCAATTTTAGGGTGTGGGTTTCTATCCTAAGCCACACTCAGGGGTTGGAGAGGTAGCTATACACCAGGTTGCCTTCCACATATAGTCCATTGCATAAGACTCACTGGGTCTTTATTTAATCAGGTCTAATATAAGTGGAGGGGCGTTTCTTATTCAGCCTCTTTGTATGTATGCCTGGCCATCAATATTGCCTAATTGTTGTGCAACACACAGCACTAGCTTATATTTTAGGACAGGCAGGGGACGATAGTGTCTCTGTATCACCCGTATTATTTATCTTGGATAGGGCAGTTTAATTAGTGCGCTATTCAGGCTAGTGTTGCTACATACACTGTAGTTCTGACCTATGCAGGGTCTGCAAATATAGTAGAGCCGTGCAGATATAGATCCTGTGGGTCATTGAATACATGGAGTGACCATAGACTGGGGAGCTACCATACCCTGTCTGTGTTTTTGCACTATATATGGGTTATTGCCTGTTGTGGGTGGGGTGGTTTTTAGCCTCATTGGCATGTTAAATAAAGGTTATGTTTTAGTACATTTATCGGTCTGATATCTATAGTCAATCAACCACTCTGTGAAGCTCCAAAAGAGTAAGCGCCAATGTCCACATTGCTCTGAAGAAATAATTTGCAAATTGACAAAAATGGAGATATCTCGACAATGGAGGCAGCGATAACTGGAGGAAGACACCATTAGGGGAGATGGGTTCTCTGTTCCAAATAAATCAATTGCACAGGCCTATTTATTTGGGTCCAGGAGAGGTATTAGTGTAGGGTCCTACCTTAATGAGGTCGCCTTGTCGGGGCAGGTAGAGGGCTTCCTACTGTTTGATCAAATATGTACAACGAAGAACCTCAAATTTATTTATATATTTAGTTTATAGTATTTTTATAGCTGTAATGTAGTTTTTTCTTTGTTCCTTATAGCCTTTGTGCTGTGTCAGAGTGATGCTATATTATTTTGTTGATAGATAGGTAGATAGATAGATAGATAGATAGATAGATAGATAGATAGATATGAGAGAGAGAAAGATAGATAGATAGATAGATGTGTAGATAGATAATTAGATAGATGATAGATAGATAGATAGATAGATAGATAGATAGATAGATAGATAGATAGATAGGAGATAGATAGATAGATAGATAGATAGATAGATAGATGTGTAGATAGATAATTAGATAGATGATAGATAGATAGATAGATAGATAGATAGATAGATAGGAGATAGATAGATAGATAGATAGATAGATAGATAGTGAGATAGATGATTGATAGATAGATAGATAGATAGACGGATGTGTAGATAGATAATTAGATAGATAGATAGATAATAGATAGATAGATGATAGATAGATAATAGATAGATAGATAGATAGATAGATAGATAGATGTGTAGATAGATAATTAGATAGATGATAGATAGATAGATAGATAGATAGATAGATAGATAGTGAGATAGATGATTGATAGATAGATAGATAGACGGATGTGTAGATAGATAATTAGATAGCTAGATAGATAATAGATAGATAGATAATAGATAGATAGATAGATAGATAGATAGATAGATAGATAGCAACTATAGCTCTATTGTGATTTTAACTATTGCATTTCACATTAGAGAGCTATATAACAGTCCAGCTATAAAGTACAAGAGTAAGTGCATTACCATTACATGACTCCCCAGTATCAGGTGCGTATAGAATATACAGTAGGTGCTGGAACCTTCCTATAATGAGATGATTCGCTGGTTATTTACATTGCAGATGAATAATTAATACATTTAATTACATGATAGCATTGCTTCTGCATATCTTACCAGCCTGTACCGCGAACTGCGTGGATGGATAAAGCTGCTGCCTTCATGCAGTATACAATAGACAATAGACAAGCAATACCGGGGAGAATTTCTTAAGGCTGGCGTATAATATACCAGTCCTAGTCTGAAGTGTGTTGGAGTAAGATGGTGCACGTTTCTTATAAATATGGCGCAGTCCACGAAGCTACAAAGTAAATTTACACCAGGTACTGAATGAGCTGAGATAGAGTTGATAGAGTTTTGCCTCTATACGAAAAACGCAATACCATCCACTTTGCAGGTGATGTAAAATGCTGTGTTTTGCAACGTGGGGCTTAAGAATACATCCACCCACATTAAATATCTATTTTTCATGGATTTCATTTGGATGCAAATCCCATTTTTGAGGCCCATTGCTGGGTGGCCATGAAAATAGCCAAAAATGAGAGGTTCTTTATAAGGCTGGGGCCCCACACGATTTACCCACGGTGGAAACATGGCTTTTTACAATAAAGGCAAAGTGGAAGGGATTCTGGTGAATCCCATGCCCACCCTTGCTGTAAAAACCGCAGTGTGGACACGCCGCAATTTCCAAAACTGTAATGGTTTTGGAAATCGCAACACGTCAATTATACCTACGGAAACGACGGTGGTTGCCCCATAGATATAATTGTAACAAAAGGTCCACAGAGGAAAACTCCGCAAACTTTCTGTTTAAAACGCTGCGCTTTATTGCTACGGGTCGTCCCGTGGGGTCTTAGCCTTAGTCTTATTGTCCTAGTGTTTATGCCCAAAGCATATTGCAGGTGTTTTCCACAATGGCACTAAAAATACACCTGGAAATTGACTTTGCATGTAAACAGGGTTGTGGAAACCCCATTCATGTTATAAGATATAGATTGTCTTCAGCTTTTGGTGCAAAAACTGCGCCGTGATCCTTGTCATATCTAACACGTGAATGGGGCTTTATGGGACCATGTCAAATGGAAGACTTACAGTATGTATGTTACATATAAACACCAAATACTACTCTTAGGACAGGTTACATTTATTCCATTTTATTCATTCCTTCAAAGGGACAGAAAGTTATTCGGATCCATCTAATGAATAATCCCATTGACTATATAGTTCTCCATACGGAACCTAGACTAACTATATACTGTATACACAACATATGGACTATAAAGAATCACGTAGAATTTTTTACATTTCATATTTTGATTCCGTTTTGGTAAATATTTTGATTCATCCCTTATTTTCTATCTGATATTGATACATTGTTGCAATGTTTGATTTCTATTATTTCTTCCTGGACTTCCTGGTTTATTTTATTGCATTAGGACAATAAGAACGATCGGATCTTCGCTTGAGGATCCCGGTTTATTGATCTCTCCTCTGACAACCTGGGAGCGATATAACACAGAGGATGGCGGTGATGTGAGCCCGGATACTGTAGATGGATAGACATATTCCCACACAAGAGATGGGTAATCACATCCTACTGAACAGGAGGCTTTCACTTCCCAGCTGCCTGTTTTTCTCCTCACCAAATTAATTTTTGTTTGTCTTACATGGATTCGTTAAACCTGACACCTTTTCTTTCATTCTTCAATTGCTGCATCTGGAGGGAACGGGATCCGGAGTGTTTGCTAGTACAGGGAGCACGCCAACAGTTATATAGAAGGAGGCCGCCTCGATGCAGTGATGTGATAATATTGTGATTGAAATGCAATGCTGTACAAGAGGAGACAGCAATTTGGCCTACATAAAAAAGAGGCTCTTTCATTTCTTGTTGCTATGGCGAACAACTTCTCTCATAACAGGGTATAGAATGGCGTTTTTTTTATTCTGAATAGGAAATCAGATGCAAAAAACACTTACATTATTAACTCTCTGCTCTGCCACGGGGAGGAGCAGGCTGCGCCAATACATCGCCTTCACATAAGAAGCAGGGCATGTCTGTTATATTTGGTAAATGCAGGTTTGGAGATGAATTTATACATATATATATATATATATATATATATATATATATATATATATATATCAGATTTCTTTTAATATAAATCTATTTATTTATATTTAAATTATATCTCTCTTTCTCAATATATTATAAATATATTATACAAATATTACATATAAATATATCATATATATCTATTTCTATCTATCTATCTATCTATCTATCTATATATATATATATATATATATATATATATATATATATATAAATTGAATCTTTCTCCCTCTTTCCATATATATATATATATATATATATATATATATTATATATTTCATGATGGATATATAAATTTATCTCTCTCTCTCTCTCTCTCTCTCTATATATATATATATATATATATATATATATATATATATAAAAATTCAGACATATATAAGCTAATACAGTCTATAAACTACATTTATAAACTAGAGGTTCTTTGTTATACATATTTGATCAAACAGTAAGAAGACCACCTGCCACGACAAAGCGACCTCATTATATTAAATAAACATACCTCTCTTAGACCCAGAATAGGTCTACAATACAGTGCAAGTAGGATTCAGAGCCATACTCTACTTAAAGGGATTCTATCATTCAGAAAACGGATTTTGACCTAAGGATATGCCTGAATATCCTTTGGAAAGGCTCCAATTCTTCCAAAGACCCCCCGTTTTTAGTAAAAGTCGGTAAAAATGATATGTTAATGAGGCTCACCGAGCACCCTGGACGTTCCCCAGGGTCAGCGAGCACCCCACTGCGTCATACCTCTGCAGCACCCCTCCGTGGCTTGTGATCCGTTATGCCCTCCTCCTCCACACTTGCTGTACCGCCTACATCCTCTGTTGTCTCGCTCTAGGCACTTCAAATCCATGCATGCACAGCAATACTTCGTTCTGAGAGCTGGACTCCTTTTGATCAAATCTGTGCAATAGAAGTCTATGGAGAGGGGAGGGGAATAAAGCAGTGAGCTCCTCTGAGCAGAGACATCTGACTATACAGAGACAGGTTTCTTTTCACAACACAGCTGGGTTATTAGGAATTATTACCCTCAACAGAAATGACTTATGTAATGCTCTAACCAAATTCACATCTCTGTTTACCCTCCTCCTCCTCCTCCCCTCTCCATAGACTTCATTGTTTACTGCCTTTGCACTTTTTGCTTCTTTGATCCATTAGAGGACCAGGAGAAGGGCTGTAAAATGGACAGAATGATGGCTACAAACTGAGGACGTTCCGTTTCTATAAATCGTCATTGACCACAGACTTAAAAAATAGATGGAAGGTTCCTTACAGTCCTATGAAAAAGTTTGGGCACCCCTATTAATCTTAATCATTTTCAGTTCTAAATATTTTGGTATTTGCAACAGCCATTTCAGTTTGATATATCTAATAACTGATGGACACAGTAATATTTCAGGATTGAAATGAGGTTTATTGTACTAACAGAAAATGTGCAATATGCATTAAAACCAAAATTTGACCGATGCAAAAGTATGGGCACCTCAACAGAAAAGTGACATTAATATTTAGTAGATCCTCCTTTTGCAAAGATAACAGCCTCTAGTCGCTTCCTGTAGCTTTTAATCAGTTCCTGGATAAAGGGATTTTGGACCATTCCTCTTTACAAAACAATTCAAGTTCAGTTCAGTTTGATGGTCGCCGAGCATGGACAGCCCGCTCTCAAATCATCCCACAGATGTTCAATGATATTCAGATCTGGGGACTGGGATGGCCATTCCAGAACATTGTAATTGTTCCTCTGCATGAATATCTGAGTTGATTTGGAGCGGTGTTTTGGATCATTGTCTTGCTGAAATATCCATCCCCGGCGTAACTTCAACTTTGTCACTGATTCTTGAACATTATTCTCAAGAATCTGCTGATACTGAGTGGAATCCATGCGACCCTCAACTTTAACAAGATCCCCGGTGCCGGCATTGGCCACACAGCCCCAAAGCATGATGGAACCTCCACCAAATTTTACAGTGGGTAGCAAGTGTTTTTCTTGGAATGCTGTTTTTTTTGGACGCCATGCATAACGCCTTTTTGTATGACCAAACAACTCAATCTTTGTTTCCTCAGTCCACAGGACCTTCTTCCAAAATGAAGCTGGCTTGTCCAAATGTGCTTTTGCATACCTCAGGCGACTCTGTTTGTGGCGTGCTTGCAGAAACGGCTTCTTTCTCATCACTCTCCCATACAGCTTCTCCTTGTGCAAAGTGCGCTGTATTGTTGACCGATACACAATGACACCATCTACAGCAAGATGATGCTGCAGCTCTTTGGAGGTGGTCTGTGGATTGTCCTTGACTGTTCTCACCATTCTTCTTCTCTGCCTTTCTGATATTTTTCTTGGCCTGCCACTTCTGGGCTTAACAAGAACTGTCCCTGTGGTCTTCCATTTCCTTACTATGCTCCTCACAGTGGAAACTGACAGGTTAAATCTCTGAGACAACGTTTTGTATCCTTCCCCTGAACAACTATGTTGAACAATCTTTGTTTTCAGATCATTTGAGAGCGGGCTGTCCATGCTCGGCGACCATCAGACTTAACTGAACTTGAATTGTTTTGTAAAGAGGAATGGTCCAAAATACCTTTATCCAGGATCCAGGAACTGATTAAAAGCTACAGGAAGCGACTAGAGGCTGTTATCTTTGCAAAAGGAGGATTTACTAAATATTAATGTCACTTTTCTGTTGAGGTGCCCATACTTTTGCACCGGTCAAATTTTGGTTCAATGCATATTGCACATTTTCTGTTAGTACAATAAACCTCATTTCAATCCTGAAATATTACTGTGTCCATCAGTTATTAGATATATCAAACTGAAATGGCTGCTGCAAACACCAAAATATTTAGAACTAAAAATGATTAAGAATAATAGGGGTGCCCAAACTTTTTCATAGGACTGTATGTCAGGTTTATGGGGGGGGATTAGATGGAAAAATAAGCAAAATTCTTTGTTATTTTTTCCAGCTAAAAAAACTTAAAGCTGACAGAAGGGACCTTTCTTCTTTTTTGGCAGCGTAGTCAATGGAGATTGATATAAACATAAAGTGTTCCGTTTGTATTAGACATTCTGTCATCGTTCTGATTCTAGAAACAATTCTGCTTATTTTGTTATTCGGAATCGTTATATTTCTTATGTGATACAATTTTATTAGACTTTTCAATACTTTTCTCGGTTCCATTAGGGGACTTACTTCCTTGTATAATACACTGCAATGCTTCACTATTATATTATATTGTGTTATTATAGTGTATTATAGTCTATTATACCAATACAAGTACAAGGACGGCAGACCCCCGGGCCTGGTAGCCATGATTATGCCGCAACAATGTGATTGTATAACAAGGCATGGAGGGAAAAAAAATCAGAAAAGGTTGTTGTGACCTCGGCATTTAAGGGGTTATCTAAGTTATCTCTAATTCTGGCAGTTACTGAAGGTGTCAGCTGGAATATATTTATGGAGTGGGTTCAGCTCCTAAGCTTGCTTCATAGTCTTCCTTGTGATGTTAGTCCATAAAAAAGTAAGCGGTAATCTCCTAAGCTCTTTCTAGTGGTGTATGCAGGCAACCACAAAGTTATAACTTAAAGCAACATTCAAGAGGTTTTCTGTTTGTTTTTAAGCTATGCAATGGTATACCATGCTGTCACCTATACCTATTACCTGCATCCATGTCTAGTACTTGTACCCATGTCTAGCACCTGTGCCCATGGATATTTCTTGTTTCTGTAAACCATGGCAGAGCTAATATTTAAATGCACCTTCCAGGACCTTAGGGTGTGAGGCTGAGGTTACCAAAGGTTCTAGGAGCTGCACCAGGGGAAGGTAATGGGGTAACAGTGGCCTGACTGTGACAGAGGGGATCTATGGGCAGGAGGTGAGAGAGGGTGATTTAGGGAGCAGGAGGAGCAGGGATGGGGACTTTGATGAATCTGGGATCAAACGCTAGCTCTCAATAATATCTTCAGGCAGCAGAGAAAGGCATCCTGTTTACACAGCAATCAATGCTAGAAAAAAATAGAGGTCACACTGTGATCATGTGGTTTATTGAAGAAGGTGAAAGCAGAATAAGAAAAGTCACTGTGACTAGATAAATATAACTACAGGGTTAGGCAGGGAGGTATGGATGATTTGAAATAACAGTTACACACTCATTTTTCAACTAAATTAAAAAGAAATTAAAACATTGATTACGACTGAACGTCGAGGACTGGCTTGAAGCACCCTTTCGATGTTTTCCGGGCTCCGTACCATTCGGTCACCTCCTCGTGCAGTTCCGGGTCTCAAAGAACCTGTTTGTTGAAAGTTATTCACCCACTTCATTATCGTGTTAAACTTCAGAACACGACCATGACGGCCAACGTTGAAATGATTCCGGACACGTCTCTATGTTTGAATGGAGTTCCCAGCACTTGATGAAGGCTCTTGCTAAATTTATGCTCTCCTTTGCCCCTTCAATGGTTTCTTAATGGAAGAGAGACCCATCTGTAGGCAGCTGTTTTAGGGTTCCTGTCCCTCATGAATACAAAGCCGGTTACTGGTTGGATGGTATACCCCAAACAAGGCTAGACTAGAGATGGCGAAACCAACTTGTAATGAGCCAGGTTCAGTGCGAATATTTCAAATATTCTGTCTTTGGGGTTTGAAGACACTTCAGAATTTTTGTGTTTTCTACTTCAGAATTTAATTTTGGATTAGCCAAAGTATAATAACTGGAGGCCTGTGGGAAGCGTGGAAAAATAAACACTAATACTCACCTTCCCTCACCTCTTCCGTCCTCCTTCCCTGCAATTTTTGGTCTTCATGTCTCTTTGGGCATTTTCTATGATGTTATAGGCCCTGGGGAATCCTGTATGATACTCAATAGTCGCATGATGATGCTTGCTAAACAAGTTTGTAACCTTTTCAGTGCTTGGTGCTGCATATTTGACTTTTCACATGTTAGATAAGCTGACAGCATACCACAAATTTTTCTTTAAATTCTGTAGCTGATAGTCATTTGCTACCACTGCCAACTGTTTGTATAATAACTAGAGATGAGCGAACAGTGTTCTATCGAACTCATGTTCGATCGGATATTAGGCTGTTCGGCATGTTCGAATCGAATCGAACACCGCGTGGTAAAGTGCGCCATTACTCGATTCCCCTCCCACCTTCCCTGGCGCCTTTTTTGCTCCAATAACAGCGCAGGGTAGGTGGGACAGGAACTACGACACCGGTGACGTTGAAAAAAGTAGGCAAAACCCATTGGCTGCCGAAAACATGTGACCTCTAATTTAAAAGAACAGCGCCGCCCAGCTTCGCGTCATTCTGAGCTTGCAATTCACCGAGGACGGAGGTTTCCGTCCAGCTAGCTAGGGCTTAGATTCTGGGTAGGCAGGGACAGGCTAGGATAGGAAGGAGAAGACAACCAACAGCTCTTGTAAGAGCTAAATTCCAGGGAGAAGCTTGTCAGTGTAACGTGGCACTGACGGGCTCAATCGCCGCAACCCAGCTTTCCCAGGATCCTGAATGGAATACACTGTCAGTGTATTCCCGTATACCCGATATATACCCCGATACCCGTTCCAACGGTGTGCCCCCCCACCTTCACCCCAGAAATACCCTGCAAGTCCCCTAGCAATAGAATTGGGGCTATATACACCCACAATTTTTACTACTGGTATACAGTGCCATTGTCTGACTGGGAATTCAAAGAATATATTGGGAATACAAATACCCTCATTTCTTGCTACTGCCATATAGTGCCAGTGTCTGACTGGGAATTCAAAGAATATATTGGGGTTACGTGCACCCACAATTTTTACTACTGGTATACAGTGCCATTGTCTGACTGGGAATTCAAAGAATATATTGGGAATACAAATACCCTCATTTCTTGCTACTGCCATATAGTGCCAGTGTCTGACTGGGAATTCAAAGAATATATTGGGAATACAAATACCCTCATTTCTTGCTACTGCCATATAGTGCCAGTTTCTGACTGGTAATTCAAAGAATATATTGGGGTTACGTGCACCCACAATTTTTACTACTGGTATACAGTGCCATTGTCTGACTGGGAATTCAAAGAATATATTGGGGTTATAAATACCCTCATTTCTTGCTACTGCCATATAGTGCCAGTTTCTGACTGGTAATTCAAAGAATATATTGGGGTTACGTGCACCCACAATTTTTACTACTGGTATACAGTGCCATTGTCTGACTGGGAATTCAAAGAATATATTGGGGTTACGTGCACCCACAATTTTTACTACTGGTATACAGTGCCAGTGTCTGACTGGGAATTCAAAGAATATATTGGGGTTACGTGCACCCACAATTTTTACTACTGGTATACAGTGCCAGTGTCTGACTGGGAATTCAAAGAATATATTGGGAATACAAATACCCTCATTTCTTGCTACTGCCATATAGTGCCAGTTTCTGACTGGTAATTCAAAGAATATATTGGGGTTACGTGCACCCACAATTTTTACTACTGGTATACAGTGCCATTGTCTGACTGGGAATTCAAAGAATATATTGGGGTTATAAATACCCTCATTTCTTGCTACTGCCATATAGTGCCAGTTTCTGACTGGTAATTCAAAGAATATATTGGGGTTACGTGCACCCACAATTTTTACTACTGGTATACAGTGCCATTGTCTGACTGGGAATTCAAAGAATATATTGGGAATACAAATACCCTCATTTCTTGCTACTGCCATATAGTGCCAGTGTCTGACTGGGAATTCAAAGAATATATTGGGGTTACGTGCACCCACAATTTTTACTACTGGTATACAGTGCCATTGTCTGACTGGGAATTCAAAGAATATATTGGGAATACAAATACCCTCATTTCTTGCTACTGCCATATAGTGCCAGTGTCTGACTGGGAATTCAAAGAATATATTGGGGTTACGTGCACCCACAATTTTTACTACTGGTATACAGTGCCATTGTCTGACTGGGAATTCAAAGAATATATTGGGGTTATAAATACCCTCATTTCTTGCTACTGCCATATAGTGCCAGTTTCTGACTGGTAATTCAAAGAATATATTGGGGTTACGTGCACCCACAATTTTTACTACTGGTATACAGTGCCATTGTCTGACTGGGAATTCAAAGAATATATTGGGAATACAAATACCCTCATTTCTTGCTACTGCCATATAGTGCCAGTTTCTGACTGGTAATTCAAAGAATATATTGGGGTTACGTGCACCCACAATTTTTACTACTGGTATACAGTGCCATTGTCTGACTGGGAATTCAAAGAATATATTGGGGTTATAAATACCCTCATTTCTTGCTACTGCCATATAGTGCCAGTTTCTGACTGGTAATTCAAAGAATATATTGTGGTTACGTGCACCCACAATTTTTACTACTGGTATACAGTGCCATTGTCTGACTGGGAATTCAAAGAATATATTGGGAATACAAATACCCTCATTTCTTGCTACTGCCATATAGTGCCAGTTTCTGACTGGTAATTCAAAGAATATATTGGGGTTACGTGCACTCACAATTTTTACTACTGGTATACAGTGCCATTGTCTGACTGGGAATTCAAAGAATATATTGGGAATACAAATACCCTCATTTGTTGCTACTGCCATATAGTGCCAGTTTCTGACTGGTAATTCAAAGAATATATTGGGGTTACGTGCACCCACAATTTTTACTACTGGTATACAGTTCCATTGTCTGACTGGGAATTCAAAGAATATATTGGGGTTATAAATACCCTCATTTCTTGCTACTGCCATATAGTGCCAGTTTCTGACTGGTAATTCAAAGAATATATTGGGGTTACGTGCACCCACAATTTTTACTACTGGTATACAGTGCCATTGTCTGACTGGGAATTCAAAGAATATATTGGGAATACAAATACCCTCATTTCTTGCTACTGCCATATAGTGCCAGTTTCTGACTGGTAATTCAAAGAATATATTGGGGTTACGTGCACTCACAATTTTTACTACTGGTATACAGTGCCATTGTCTGACTGGGAATTCAAAGAATATATTGGGAATACAAATACCCTCATTTCTTGCTACTGCCATATAGTGCCAGTGTCTGACTGGTAATTCAAAGAATATATTGGGGTTACGTGCACCCACAATTTTTACTACTGGTATACAGTGCCATTGTCTGACTGGGAATTCAAAGAATATATTGGGGTTATAAATACCCTCATTTCTTGCTACTGCCATATAGTGCCAGTTTCTGACTGGTAATTCAAAGAATATATTGGGGTTACGTGCACCCACAATTTTTACTACTGGTATACAGTGCCATTGTCTGACTGGGAATTCAAAGAATATATTGGGAATACAAATACCCTCATTTCTTGCTACTGCCATATAGTGCCAGTGTCTGACTGGGAATTCAAAGAATATATTGGGGTTACGTGCACCCACAATTTTTACTACTGGTATACAGTGCCAATTTCTAACTAGGAATTCAAAATGCGCAAGGCTCCCGGAAAGGGACGTGGACGAGGCCGTGGGCGAGGTCGGGGGAATGGTTCTGGGGAGCAAGGTAGCAGTGAAGCCACAGGGCGTCCCGTGCCTACTCCTGTGGGGCAGCAAGCATTGCGCCACTCCACAGTGCCAGGGTTGCTTGCCACATTAACTAAACTGCAGGGTACAAACCTTAGTAGGCCCGAGAACCAGGAACAGGTCTTGCAATGGCTGTCAGAGAACGCTTACAGCACATTGTCCAGCAGCCAGTCAGACTCTGCCTCCTCTCCTCCTATTACCCAACAGTCTTGTCTTCCTTCCTCCCAAAATTCCGAAGCTTTACAGAACAATAACCCAAACTGTCCCTGCTCCCCAGAGCTGTTCTCCGCTCCTTTCATTGTCCCTCAACCTGCCTCTCCACGTCACGATTCCACGAACCTAACAGAGGAGCATCTGTGTCCAGATGCTCAAACACTAGAGTCTCCTCCATCTCCGTTCGATTTGGTGGTGGATGACCAGCAACCCACCCTCATCGACGATGATGTGACGCAGTTGCCGTCAGGGCATCCAGTTGACCGGCGCATTGTGCGGGAGGAGGAGATGAGACAGGAGTTGGAAGAGGAAGTGGTGGATGATGAGGACACTGACCCGACCTGGACAGGGGGGATGTCAAGCGGGGAAAGTAGTGTGGATGTTGAGGCAGGTGCAGCACCAAAAAGGGTAGCTAGAGGCAGAGGCAGAGGTCAGCAGCTTAGGCGAAGCCAGGCCACACCCGGAATCTCCCAAGATGTTCCAGTTCGTACCCAGCCCCGAAAAACTCCCACCTCGAGGGCACGTTTCTCGAAGGTGTGGAGTTTTTTCAAGGAATGCGCCGAGGACAGATATAGTGTTGTCTGCACAATTTGCCTCTCGAAATTGATTAGGGGCTCTGAGAAGAGCAACCTGTCCACCACTTCAATGCGCCGTCATTTGGAATCCAAGCACTGGAATCAGTGGCAGGCAGCAACGGCAGGACAAAGGCCGCCTGCCGTTCACGCCACTGCCACTGCCTCTGCCACTGCCTCTGCCTCTGCCACTGCCACTGCTGACTGTGCTGGCGATGCACTCCAGAGGACGAGCCAGGACACCACTTCATCTGCCTCCGCCACTTTGTTGACTTCTACCTCATCCTCCCCTGGTCCTGTCTTATCTCCTTCTCCTGCACCATCAAAGGCACCATCAGGCGTTTCTTTACAACAACCCACCATCTCTCAGACATTGGAGCGGCGGCAGAAATACACTGCTAACCACCCACACGCGCAAGCCTTGAACGCCAACATCGCTAAACTGCTGGCCCAGGAGATGTTGGCGTTCCGGCTTGTTGAAACTCCCGCCTTCCTGGACCTGATGGCAACTGCGGCACCTCGCTATGCCGTCCCTAGCCGTCACTACTTCTCCCGGTGTGCCGTCCCCGCCTTGCACCAGCACGTGTCACTCAACATCAGGCGGGCCCTTAGTTCCGCGCTTTGCACAAAGGTCCACTTGACCACCGACGCGTGGACAAGTGCATGCGGACAGGGACGCTACATTTCACTGACGGCATACTGGGTGAATGTAGTTGAGGCTGGGACTGCTTCCCAAACTGGCCCGGTGTACCTCGTCTCCCCGCCTAACATTCCTGGCAGGGACACGAGAAGAACACCCCCCTCCTCCTCCTCCTCTACCGCCTCCTCCTCCGCCACCGCCTCCTCCTCCGCTGTTAGATTGACCCCAGCTACGAGTTGGAAACGTTGCAGCACTGGCGTTGGTAGACGTCAGCAGGCTGTGCTGAAGCTGATCAGCTTGGGGGACAGACAGGACACTGCCTCCGAGGTGAGGGATGCCCTCCTCGATGAGACGGCAATATGGTTTGAGCCGCTGCACCTGGGCCCAGGCATGGTCGTTTGTGATAACGGCCGGAACCTGGTAGCAGCTCTGGAGCTTGCCGGACTCCAACATGTTCCATGCCTGGCCCACGTCTTCAACCTAGTGGTGCAACGTTTCCTAAAGAGCTACCCCAATGTTCCAGAGCTACTGGTGAAAGTGCGGCGCATGTGCGCCCACTTTCGCAAGTCGACAGTAGCCGCTGCTAGCTTAAAATCTCTCCAGCAACGCCTGCATGTGCCACAACACCGGCTTTTGTGCGACGTCCCCACACGCTGGAACTCAACGTTTCAGATGTTGAATAGAGTGGTTGAGCAGCAGAGACCTTTGATGGAATACCAGCTACAAAACCCTAGGGTGCCACAAAGTCAGCTGCCTCAGTTTCACATCCATGAGTGGCCATGGATGAGAGACCTTTGTGACATCCTACGGGTCTTTGAGGAGTCCACAAGGAGGGTGAGCTCTGAGGATGCGATGGTGAGCCTTACAATCCCGCTCTTGTGTGTTCTGAGAGAATCCCTGATTGACATCAGGGATAACTCAGATCACACAGAGGAGTTAGGGATAGCATCCGATCCGTCACAGCTGGAGAGTAGGTCCACACATCTGTCCGCTTCACTGCGTTTAATGGAGGAGGAGGAGGAGGAGGAGGAGGAAGAAGAGTTGTCCGATGATGTGATGGTGATACAGGAGGCTTCCGGGCAACTTCGAATCGTCCCATTGTTGCAGCGCGGATGGGTAGACATGGAGGATGAGGAGGAAATGGAGATTGAACTTTCCGGTGGGGCCAGAGGAGTCATGCCAACTAACACTGTGGCAGACATGGCTGAGTTCATGTTGGGGTGCTTTACAACCGACAAGCGTATTGTCAAAATCATGGAGGACAACCAGTACTGGATCTTTGCTATCCTTGACCCCCGGTATAAAAACAACATCTCGTCTTTTATTCCGGTAGAGGGGAGGGCCAATCGCATCAATGCTTGCCACAGGCAATTGGTGCAGAATATGATGGAGATGTTTCCAGCATGTGACGTTGGCGGCAGGGAGGGCAGTTCCTCCAGTAGGCAACCAAGTTCTCACCGGTCCACACAAACGAGGGGCACACTGTCTAAGGTCTGGGACACCTTGATGGCACCCCCTCGCCAAAGTGCCGCCACGGAGGGTCCTAGTGTCACCAGGCGTGAGAAGTATAGGCGCATGTTGCGGGAATACCTTTCCGACCACAGCCCTGTCCTCTCCGACCCCTCTGCGCCCTACACGTATTGGGTGTCGAAGTTGGACCTGTGGCTTGAACTTGCCCTATATGCCTTGGAGGTGCTGTCCTGTCCTGCCGCCAGCGTCCTATCTGAGAGGGTGTTCAGTGCAGCCGGTGGCATCATCACTGACAAGCGCACCCGTCTGTCAGCTGAGAGTGCCGACCGGCTCACTTTGATAAAAATGAACCACCACTGGATAGAGCCTTCATTTTTGTGCCCACCTGTGTAAAGCACCCCAACATGAAACTCCATGTCTGTACTCAACCTCTCCAATTCCTCCGCATCCTCATACTCATCCACCATAAGCGTTGCACAATTCTGCTAATACTAGGCTCCCTCCAACATGATTTCCCCCAACTCTGCTGGTTAGAGGCTCCCTCCACCCTGATTTCCACCAACTCTGCTGGTTAGAGGCTCCCTCCACCCTGCTTTCCCACAACTCTGCTGGTTAGAGGCTCCTTCCACCATGAATTTGCCCAAACTGGGCTGTTTAGAGGCTCCCTCCACCATGAATTGGTCCAAACTGGGCTGGTTAGAGGCTCCCTCCACCATGAATTTGCCCAAACTGGGCTGTTTAGAGGCTCCCTCCACCATGAATTGGTCCAAACTGGGCTGGTTAGAGGCTCCCTCCACCATGAATTTCCCAAAACTTGGCTGTTTAGAGGCTCCCTCCACCATTAATTGGTCCAAACTGGGCTGGTTAGAGGCTCCCTCCACCATGAATTTGCCCAAACTGGGCTGGTTAGAGGCTCCCTCCACCATGAATTTGCCCAAACTGGGCTGTTTAGAGGCTCCCTCCACCATGAATTGGTCCAAACTGGGTTTTTTAGAGGCTCCCTCCACCATGAATTGGTCCAAACTGGGCTGTTTAGAGGCTCCCTCCACCATGAATTTGCCCAAACTGGGCTGTTTAGCGGCTCCCTCCACCATTAATTGGTCCAAACTGGGCTGGTTAGAGGCTCCCTCCACCATGAATTTGCCCAAACTGGGCTGTTTAGAGGCTCCCTCCACCATGAATTTGCCCAAACTGGGCTGGTTAGAGGCTCCCTCCACCATGAATTGGTCCAAACTGGGGTTTTTAGAGGCTCCCTCCACCATGAATTGGTCCAAACTTGGCTGTTTAGAGGCTCCCTCCACCATGAATTGGTCCAAACTGGGGTGGTTAGAGGCTCCCTCCACCATTAATTGGTCCAAACTGGGCTGGTTAGAGGCTCCCTCCACCATTAATTGGTCCAAACTGGGCTGGTTAGAGGCTCCCTCCACCATTAATTGGTCCAAACTGGGCTGGTTAGAGGCTCCCTCCACCATTAATTGGTCCAAACTGGGCTGGTTAGAGGCTCCCTCCACCATGAATTTGCCCAAACTGGGCTGGTTAGAGGCTCCCTCCACCATGAATTGGTCCAAACTGGGGTTTTTAGAGGCTCCCTCCACCATGAATTTGCCCAAACTGGGGTGTTTAGAGGCTCCCTCCACCATGAATTTGCCCAAACTCTGCTGGTTAGAGGCTCAATCCACCCTGATTTTCAAAACAAATGTTGGTGCCAACCTCAACTTACTACAAGGGCCAAATTCACTGCTGGTGACAAGCTCTCCTCACTGCAAGTGCCAAATACACATGTTTCAAGGTGTTTTCCTACTGTCAGAGAGGTGGTATTGAGTGTGTAAAGTGTGTAGTTGTTAGGCTGTGATGTTGGGGTAATAGAGGGTCTTTGGTGTGTTAGATGCCCCCAGACATGCTTCCCCTGCTGTCCCAGTGTCATTCCAGAGGTGTTGGCATCATTTCCTGGGGTGTCATAGTGGACTTGGTGACCCTCCAGACACGGATTTGGGTTTCCCCCTTAACGAGTATCTGTTCCCCATAGACTATAATGGGGTTCGAAACCCGTTCGAACACACGAACATTGAGCGGCTGTTCGAATCGAATTTCGAACCTCGAACATTTTAGTGTTCGCTCATCTCTAATAATAACAAAATAAAACAAATAAAAAAATAACCTCATCATGGTTTGCAATATAAACTCAATATATGTGTAAAAAAGAACCGATGGTCAAGCACATTTTCCCACAAAAAGTTATAATTTTTGAAATGTAAAAATGTTAAAATGCATAAAAGCAAGTCAGTACATTATATGGTTAAGCTCGGAGTTTGTATCCACTGCTTACCATGCATTTTTCCATAGGCATACATGTCTATGGAATACTTTGATATATCAATGGCTGTGTTTGCCTTAGAGAGCTAGAAATTCCAAGGAGCTCTGACAACGCCATACACTATGTTTTATAGATAGGTTCCTAGGAGCCCTGACAGTGTTCTACACTATGTTTTATAGATAGGTTCCTAGGAGCCCTGACAGTGTTATACACTATGTTTTATAGATAGGTTCCTAGGAGCCCTGACAGTGTTCTACACTATGTTTTATAGATAGATTCCTAGGAGCCCTGACAGTGTTCTACACTATGTTTTATAGATAGGTTCCTAGGAGCCCTGACAGTGTTCTACACTATGTTTTATAGATAGATTCCTAGGAGCCCTGACAGTGTTCTACACTATATTTTATAGATAGATTCCTAGGAGCCCTGACAGTATTCTACACTATGTATTATAGATTGGTTCCTAGGAGCCCTGACAGTATTCTACACTATGGTTTATAGATAGGTTCCTAGGAGCCCTGACAGTGTACTACACTATGTTTTATAGATAGGTTCCTAGGAGCCTTGACAGTGTTCTACACTATGTTTTATAGATAGGTTCCTAGGAGTCCTGACAGTATTCTACACTATATTTTATAGATAGGTTTATTGGAGCTCTGACAGTGTTATAAACTATGTTTTATAGATAGGTTCCTAGGAGCCCTGACAGTGTTCTACACTATGTATTATAGATAGGTTCCTAGGAGCCATGATAGTGTTCTACACTATGCTTTATAGATATATCTTCAGAGGTTCGTCCATCTCTAATAGACACCTTCAACTGAGTTTATACTATACTACCTTAATTAGTTTTCCACCAATACAATAAAACATTCATTACATCAACTCTTTGTTGACTCTGCCCCAGTCTATACAGTAAAGCTAACCAGTGATCTGCATTAAACAGGTAGCTTATGGTATTGCCTTTAGTGGCCAGTAGTAATACCAGGTTTCATTTGTCATTTTTGGATAAAATATCTCCGTTAACAATGTTTGTGTATCACTCATTTCATGGCAAAAAATGAATTAATAGAGAAATTTGACTTGTAGATAATCTCAGATTCCAACGTACTCAACACATTCTACCGTTTTTTACAAATAATGACAGCTCTGACAACCTTTCTGTACCTAAAACAAAACCAACAGAAAAAATACAAAAAAAGAAAAAAAAATCCTGAGAATGGTAAGCAGTTCACGTGCATGTCATGTTAAATAAATAATCGACAAATTAATAAAGACAATGCTGGTGGATATAACACAATACCCACTTGATGCCTAGCGAGCATTGTGTTTTCTGCATCATTCCTATTCACTTACCTACGTGTGGTGCGGTACATAACGGTACATAATCAATGGTAATGTTTGTTATCTGAGCCAGTGAATAGGAAAATTCTTGGAAATGTGTAGGAAGGAAAAGTTCACACTGTTTATTATGAATGCCTGATTTCTGTCATTCAATCCTGTCATTTTCTTTATGTTATTGCAATAACTGTCAGGGATGTTTTACTACATACTGTACTGTGTAAGTACTAGCGCTATTGTATTTACTGTATACATTAGGTCTATACTGAATAGAGGAAAAGAAAGCTCAATTCAATGATGCACACTGTTGTGCAAAAGTTTTAGGCATGCGGGGGGGAGGGGATGCTGCAAAGGAAGAATGCTTTCACAAATAGAAGTGTTAATAGGTTGTTTTTTTTTTTCCAAATACTAAAGTGAAGTGAATGAAGAAAAGAGAAATGCAAATCCTATTAATGTTTGGTGTGACCTTTGCCCCTTGGAGTCCTGGAAGTGATGATACGGCCCCCACAGATATAGCCCTGATCTCATCATCATCCAGTCTGTCTGGGATGACATGAAGAGACAGATGGATTGGAGAAAGCCTGCATCCACAGAAGGTCTGGGCTTAGTTCTCCAAGATGGCGGCAACAACCTCCCTGCCGAGTTCCTCCAAAAACTATCTGCAGGGGTACCAAGAAAAATTGATGGAAGGCAAAGTTAGCTTTATAGTTTTGTGGGAAAGTCTGAAATCCCTGATCTTTCCTCATCTACAAACAAGTTATACAGGAACTTTTCTACCAACACTACATATCAATCTGCTCAACTCTATGGGTGTTTGCTAAGAAGCCTCCCCAGTATTTACCCTTTAAAGGGTAGCTGAGTTTTCATGAAAAGTTGAAATATCTGCAGGGTCTTATATGACAATATGTTTTATGACTGTATCAGACTTTAGATATGATGTCTTATCAGTTTATTCTGATAATAATAATAATCACATTATGGCTACAGCACACTTTACATTTGTCTCTGAGATAGGAGGCGTGTGCAATAAGGAGAAGTCTGCCCACCTCGCCTATCTTTTGTAACTACTGTTTTTTTCACATAGAATTCTGCCAGGAGTAACTGTGCAATAGCAAACAAATAGATGAGAAAAGCTCAAGAAATATAGAAGATGCCTCAACACTGGACTGCAAATACAGGACAAATACATGCAGATAAAACATCCCTGACACAGAAAAAGAGCAATCTATGAGCACAGTCAGAAAAGCCACTTACTGTCTGTGAATAATATCCCATCTGTAATCATGCAAGCAACTAGAAGTAGATATAAGTACACAAGATTTATTTTACATTGTAAGATGTGAGTAGTGCAGAATGTTCAGTCCAGTGCACAGAGCAAGCGGTTTATAGATAGTTACATAGTAGATGAGGTTGGATAAAGACATTAGTCCATCAAGTCCATGTGTAGAGGCTGTGAATAGAATCAGCCCCTTCTAGAAGAAAAAAAGGAAGTTGTCTGAAAAGTTAGTGATCATTTAACTCCTATGGAGACATCTAGACTTCTCTGTGGGGTCTCTACCTCTTGAGATTGTCCCAGTATTGGTAGTAGTTGGTCCAGGGGGCTAGGTGATCAGGCAGGAGAATGGCCAGGTACAAGCAGCTGGTCAACTAGGCAGAAAAGTTCAGAGGTCAGGTTCAATCTAGGATCAGGCACAGTAGCATGGAGAACAGGAGGAAAAGACAAGTTCTAGTCAGGAGCAATCCAAGGGTCAGACCACAGATCAGGTCAGATGGAGGAACATAATATGTGTGACTAACTAGGAAACTTATTGTTCATACACCCTGCTAAGAGAACGACTGAAATATATAGCCTGGACTGGCCATTATTGGCTGGGGAAATATTAAGAAGCAGTAATAGAAAGAACACAGATTCTGAAGCAGAGGAAGGGGGTGAATACGGATGGAGATGGCAGCGGAGACGGGCAGAGTCAAAGGAAAATTTGCACATCAGCTGAAGGCCAGGAGAGGGGAAGACGCTGGAGGTCGTATACCTCTGGTGTTGCAATAACTATAGAGACACATAGGTTTTCGATCAAATACAGGCTTCCTTTATTACTGAAGACAGGGGTGGACTTGTTATTTTGTGGGCCAACCTAATGGACCGGTCACTTCCCCTCTTAATAGAACTTCAGTTAAAAGTTGCCATAACAGGTAAAACCAGTGAGGCCAAACACTCTGAATTTCTCTGAGTAGAATTAGGATATGTTCCCATGACACAAAATGGAGATAATTCCTCTTCATTTTCCGCTGCCGTATTTGCTCGTGGTATATGCAGAGCTTTGGTATTCCATTGCAGCTTTCTACTGCCCATATGAATAAGCCTGATCAGCAGGGAGTCTCAAGTTGTAGAATCTGCGGCTGAATCAAGGGGAGATAGATTTGGGGATGGAATCGGCCATGGATTTTGTGGCTGTATCTCGTACAACTTTTGAAGATGGTATAAGGGGATCATTGGGGATTTGTATTTATATTTAGGGATATACAGTGCAGTGTGTCCTAGGAGCTGAAGTAGAGGCAGGCTTGGCCAGGAGTGAAGATGGGTAAGTAAAATATTCGCCACTACCCGTTGGGGTAATCTATTAGGTAGCGGCCAATTTAAAAAATATATACCATAAAGGCTTCATCCCATGACAGTGAAAACCAGATGTGTGACGACCATTTTTACAATATCCACATGTCTGTTTTGAGAACACATTGAACCCAATGTGTCTATTCTCATGTCTGGGGTTTTTTTTTTTGACAGTCTGTTTTTTTCACCTACACATGGACCCAATAGAAACCAATGGATCCAATTTTAACTCTTGTAAAATAGATTGATGTCCATTTTACGTCCTTTAAAAATGGATCAGTGGGTTGGGTCAAAAAAGAAAGATCAATGTTTTTCCACTGCCAGTTAAATACTGATACAAAAATGATCAAAAATGGAATGGAGGAAAACGGCTGTCAACAATGGACATTTTTTTGCCCATTAGATGTGTCAAAAATATCACTATCAGATCTCTGGGGCCCCCTTAGAATTTCTTGGGGTGCATTATGGCCAAATCGGCCCCTGACTATACATACATTAAAACAATACATTACGATTGTGTTCACGTTGGATAACGTAGTTCCTCGAACCTCTCCAAGCAGACTTTTTGTCGGACTATGTCTAAGGTCCCAGTGACATTATCTCGAGCAGTAAATCTTCCAGACTTCTAGACACTTGGCTGCTTTTATAGCACCATAAAAATAGCTGTCACTTATCTATATTATCTAGAAATGATGTTCAGCAGACTCTCTCCTCTATCACTTCTACTCAGGCAAGAAACTTCTAGCACAAACACGGCACGAGTTAATCGGCAACACTCTCATCTTCTGGTTAATGCAAAACATCTCCATCTGTCTGTTTACATAGTAAGTTCCACAATGCCTCCCCAATGTGTGCCATGCCTTGTCACAATGTTACAGCTGAAAGCTTTTGCCATCCTGCTAATATTGTGACAGCTTCTACTTTTACGGCCACCCACACAGAGCACTGTGTGAGTGCTTGTATCCTAGCGAAGCTGAGTCACCTATTAAAGTTCTATCGCTGCTCGCGCAAGACAAGATCTTCGACAATTGCCCTGGCAAAACAGCTAACTGTGACTTCTTGTAAGACATGGTTCATACACTTGCAAGACCTTGATATGATAGTAGCTGACATGTAATATGTAAATGCTCGATTCACTTGGGAGTGCGGCCACTTGTTAGCTTTAGTAATCTAGACCCTAGAAGTTACATGAACCATATGGGCAAGTTTAAGCTTGATGTGTCGCAACATATACGGAAAAATATTCACCGCCATCAAGTGTGAAACACATAGCCGCTCCCCAGAGAGCTCCCTATAAACCTTACATATTCTGTACAAAGCTGTGCAATGTTGGAAAAAATCTAGCAATTTGAAAATATTTTAGTACTTTTCAATAACCTTGCAAATGTAGATCCCCTAGGGAACAATTATAGCGAGTGCGACTGTGATTTCACCACGCTTTACAGAGATCTGTCTGTGACTTTATGTTGTGGCGCAGCCCTTCTCTTATACTAATGGGGTGAATACATACACATTCAATGGTTCTGTGTTTAAAGGGAACCTGTGGAAAATCTGGAGGCGCCGAGCAGATTGACATATACAGTGACAAGCAAAAGAGTAACAATGTTTGGAACTTGTGACTTTCAGGCTTCCATCGTGAGACTAGCATCATTTTATAGACAATCCTCTTGGCTATCTCATACACTAATATGACTTGTAACTATTTAGCATATGATTAGTTATGCAGATTCTTGTCATGTCACTACATTGTTATTGTTTTGTTCCTAAAATTCTAAATTTTAATTTGTATTATTTTGTAAATCCCCCATTGGTGGAATCCTTTTGGGCATGCTCACAATCAGCTTCAAGCATGTCTCGGCCGAAATCTGATCCCAATCTTGGTGCATACTGGTCAACCCACCTGGGTACAAATACAGATTTTTCTTCAACTCCAAAATTGTTCGATTTGGCTGAGGTCTGGGGACTGAGGAGGCCAAATCCAGCACCTTTACTTTATTATTATTGAAGCATTTCTTCACTAATCTTGATGTATGCTTCAGGTCGTTGTCCTGCTGGAACTCTACGCCGGCCTTTTCATATCTATAGTACTGAAGTGTATGAAGTAACGCGTCTTGAAGGATACACACATATAGCTTAACATTGAGACCACCACTGATCACTTGGGAAACCACCTAATAACACCCTGAGCTATTAGGGAACGTGAGAACAGGTTTGTAATGTGTAATATACAAGAAGAAAAAGATTTCTCCACCACCAGGAACAAAACAGTAACAATGTACAGTACAGATCAAAAGTTTGGACACACCTTCTCATTCAAAGAGTTTTCTGAATTTCATGACTATGAAAATTGTAGATTCACACTGAAGGTATCAAAACTATGAATTATATCACATGTGGAATTATATATTTGACAAAAAAGTGTGAAAGAACTGAAAATCTGTCTTATATTCTAGGTTCTACAGAGTAGCCACCTTTTGCTTTGATTACTGCTTTGCACACTCTTGGCATTCTCTCAATGAGCTTCAAGAGGTAGTCACCTGAAATGGTTTCCTACTTACTGGAAGTTTTTCAATTAAATATAAGACAGCCCACTGGATTCCTATACCCAGAGTGAACAGGCATATAAATTCCAGTACACACACACACACACACACACACACACACACACACACACACACACACATATATATATATATATATATATATATATATATATATATATATATATATATCAATCTGAAAAGTTGTCCGCCAGGGAAACTCTTTACTGTTCATATCACTTATCAGAAGTTGCCAAGCTAACCCCAGTAGACTATGTATGGGATGAGAAGGAGACTCCCTGCCAACAGATGTGGTGCCAAAACAGGGTATTACAGACCTAGATAAGTCTAGGTTCACACTTGAACAGAGAGCCACTGAAACAGCAAATACTCACAGACACCCATGGACTTCAAAGACTACAAAGTAGTCCATTCAGGGCTTTTCTCTCTGCTTATTTTTGGCATTTTTTGTGCCACAAAAAAATGGCTCCGGTGCATATGTGAACCTCTGCATACTGATGAGATGCTTTCTGTAGTGCAAGCTTCCCTAATCAAATGTTGATCACTGATGATCAGTCAAGATACAGGAACCATTGCTGACCATGAGTTATTGAAGTTGAATCTAAAAGGAGAAACCAAATACTAGTATGTAATAGAGATGAGCGAACAGTGTTCTATCGAACTCATCTTCGATCGGATATTAGGCTGTTCGGCATGTTCGAATCGAATCGAACACCGCGTGGTAAAGTGCGCCATTACTCGATTCCCCTCCCACCTTCCCTGGCGCCTTTTTTGCTCCAATAACAGCGCAGGGTAGGTGGGACAGGAACTACGACACCGGTGACGTTGAGAAAAGTAGGCAAAACTCATTGGCTGCCGAAAACATGTGACCTCTAATTTAAAAGAACAGCGCCGCCCAGGTTCGCGTCATTCTGAGCTTGCAATTCACCGAGGACGGAGGTTTCCGTCCAGTTAGCTAGGGCTTAGATTCTGGGTAGGCAGGGACAGGCTAGGATAGGAAGGAGAAGACAACCACAACAGCTCTTATAAGAGCTAAATTCCAGGGAGAAGCTTGTCAGTGTAACGTGGCACTGACAGGCTCAATCGCCGCAACCCAGCTTTCCGCGGATCCTGAATGGAATACACTGACAGTGTATTCCCGTATACCCGATATATACCCCCGATACCCGTTCCAACGGTGTGCCCCCCCACCTTCACCCCAGAAATACCCTGCAAGTCCCCTAGCAATAGAATTGGGGCTATATACACCCACTATTTTTGCTACTGCCATATAGTGCCATTGTCTCACTGGGAATTCAAAGAATATATTGGGGTTACATATAACTTCAATTCCAGGGAGAAGCTTGTCAGTGTAACGTGGAACTGACGGGCTCAATCGCCGCAACCCAGCTTTCCCAGGATCCTGAATGGAACACACTGACAGTGTATTCCCGTATACCCCATATATACACCCCAAATCCCCGTTCCAACGGTGTGCCCCCCCACCTTCACCTCAGAAATACCCTGCAAGTCCCCTAGCAATAGAATTGGGGCTATATACACCCACTATTTTTGCTACTGGTATATAGTGCCATTGTCTGACTGGGAATTCAAAGAATATATTGGGGTTACGTGCACCCACAATTTTTGCTACTGGTATATAGTGCCATTGTCTGACTGGGAATTCAAAGAATATATTGGGGTTACGTGCACCCACAATTTTTGCTACTGGTATATAGTGCCATTGTCTGACTGGGAATTCAAAGAATATATTGGGGTTACAAATACCCTCATTTCTTGCTACTGCCATATAGTGCCAGTTTCTGACTGGTAATTCAAAGAATATATTGGGGTTACGTGCACCCACAATTTTTGCTACTGGTATATAGTGCCATTGTCTGACTGGGAATTCAAAGAATATATTGGGGTTACAAATACCCTCATTTCTTGCTACTGGTATATAGTGCCATTGTCTGACTGGGAATTCAAAGAATATATTGGGGTTACAAATACCCTCATTTCTTGCTACTGCCATATAGTGCCAGTTTCTGACTGGTAATTCAAAGAATATATTGGGGTTATAAATACCCTCATTTCTTGCTACTGGTATATAGTGCCATTGTCTGACTGGGAATTCAAAGAATATATTGGGGTTATAAATACCCTCATTTCTTGCTACTGGTATATAGTGCCAGTTTCTGACTGGTAATTCAAAGAATATATTGGGGTTACGTGCACCCACAATTTTTGCTACTGGTATATAGTGCCATTGTCTGACTGGGAATTCAAAGAATATATTGGGGTTACAAATACCCTCATTTCTTGCTACTGCCATATAGTGCCAGTTTCTGACTGGTAATTCAAAGAATATATTGGGGTTATAAATACCCTCATTTCTTGCTACTGGTATATAGTGCCATTGTCTGACTGGGAATTCAAAGAATATATTGGGGTTACGTGCACCCACAATTTT
Organism: Leptodactylus fuscus; assembly: GCF_031893055.1. Taxonomy (NCBI): domain Eukaryota; kingdom Metazoa; phylum Chordata; class Amphibia; order Anura; family Leptodactylidae; genus Leptodactylus; species Leptodactylus fuscus. The sequence continues at coordinate 150,336,789 of NC_134270.1, read as the reverse complement.
TGCTACTGGTATACAGTGCCAATTTCTAACTGGGAATTCAAAATGCGCAAGGCTCCCGGAAAGGGACGTGGACGAGGCCGTGGGCGAGGTCGGGGGAATGGTTCTGGGGAGCAAGGTAGCAGTGAAGCCACAGGGCGTCCCGTGCCTACTCCTGTGGGGCAGCAAGCATTGCGCCACTCCACAGTGCCAGGGTTGCTTGCCACATTAACTAAACTGCAGGGTATAAACCTTAGTAGGCCCGAGAACCAGGAACAGGTCTTGCAATGGCTGTCAGAGAACGCTTACAGCACATTGTCCAGCAGCCAGTCAGACTCTGCCTCCTCTCCTCCTATTACCCAACAGTCTTGTCCTCCTTCCTCCCAAAATTCCCAAGCTTCACAGAACAATAACCCCAACTGTCCCTGCTCCCCAGAGCTGTTCTCCGCTCCTTTCATTGTCCCTCAACCTGCCTCTCCACGTCACGATTCCACGAACCTAACAGAGGAGCATCTGTGTCCAGATGCTCAAACACTAGAGTCTCCTCCATCTCCGTTCGATTTGGTGGTGGATGACCAGCAACCCACCCTCATCGACGATGATGTGACGCAGTTGCCGTCAGGGCATCCAGTTGACCGGCGCATTGTGTGGGAGGAGGAGATGAGACAGGAGTTGGAAGAGGAAGTGGTGGATGATGAGGACACTGACCCGACCTGGACAGGGGGGATGTCAAGCGGGGAAAGTAGTGTGGATGTTGAGGCAGGTGCAGCACCAAAAAGGGTAGCTAGAGGCAGAGGCAGAGGTCAGCAGCTTAGGCGAAGCCAGGCCACACCCGGAATCTCCCAAGATGTTCCAGTTCGTACCCAGCCCCGAAAAACTCCCACCTCGAGGGCACGTTTCTCGAAGGTGTGGAGTTTTTTCAAGGAATGCGCCGAGGACAGATATAGTGTTGTCTGCACAATTTGCCTCTCGAAATTGATTAGGGGCTCTGAGAAGAGCAACCTGTCCACCACTTCAATGCGCCGTCATTTGGAATCCAAGCACTGGAATCAGTGGCAGGCAGCAACGGCAGGACAAAGGCCGCCTGCCGTTCACGCCACTGCCACTGCCTCTGCCACTGCCTCTGCCTCTGCCACTGCTGACTGTGCTGGCGATGCACTCCAGAGGACGAGCCAGGACACCACTTCATCTGCCTCCGCCACTTTGTTGACTTCTCCCTCATCCTCCCCTGTTCCTGTCTTATCTCCTTCTCCTGCACCATCAAAGGCACCATCAGGCGCTTCTTTACAACAACCCACCATCTCTCAGACATTGGAGTGGCGGCAGAAATACACTGCTAACCACCCACACGCGCAAGCCTTGAACGCCAACATCGCTAAACTGCTGGCCCAGGAGATGTTGGCATTCCGGCTTGTTGAAACTCCCGCCTTCCTGGACCTGATGGCAACTGCGGCACCTCGCTATGCCGTCCCTAGCCGTCACTACTTCTCCCGGTGTGCCGTTCCCGCCTTGCACCAGCACGTGTCACTCAACATCAGGCGGGCCCTTAGTTCTGCGCTTTGCACAAAGGTCCACTTGACCACCGACGCGTGGACAAGTGCATGCGGACAGGGACGCTACATTTCACTGACGGCACACTGGGTGAATGTAGTTGAGGCTGGGACTGCTTCCCAAACTGGCCCGGTGTACCTCGTCTCCCCGCCTAACATTCCTGGCAGGGACACGAGAAGAACACCCCCCTCCTCCTCCTCTACCGCCTCCTCCTCCACCACCGCCTCCTCCTCCGCCACCGCCTCCTCCTCCGCTGTTAGATTGACCCCAGCTACGAGTTGGAAACGTTGCAGCACTGGCGTTGGTAGACGTCAGCAGGCTGTGCTGAAGCTGATCAGCTTGGGGGACAGACAGCACACTGCCTCCGAGGTGAGGGATGCCCTCCTCGATGAGACGGCAATATGGTTTGAGCCGCTGCACCTGGGCCCAGGCATGGTCGTTTGTGATAACGGCCGGAACCTGGTAGCATCTCTGGAGCTTGCCGGACTCCAACATGTTCCATGCCTGGCCCACGTCTTCAACCTAGTGGTGCAACGTTTCCTAAAGAGCTACCCCAATGTTCCAGAGCTACTGGTGAAAGTGCGGCGCATGTGCGCCCACTTTCGCAAGTCGACAGTAGCCGCTGCTAGCTTAAAATCTCTCCAGCAACGCCTGCATGTGCCACAACACCGGCTTTTGTGCGACGTCCCCACACGCTGGAACTCAACGTTTCAGATGTTGAATAGAGTGGTTGAGCAGCAGAGACCTTTGATGGAATACCAGCTACAAAACCCTAGGGTGCCACAAAGTCAGCTGCCTCAGTTTCACATCCATGAGTGGCCATGGATGAGAGACCTTTGTGACATCCTACGGGTCTTTGAGGAGTCCACAAGGAGGGTGAGCTCTGAGGATGCGATGGTGAGCCTTACAATCCCTCTCTTGTGTGTTCTGAGAGAATCCCTGATTGACATCAGGGATAACTCAGATCACACAGAGGAGTTAGGGATAGCATCCGATCCGTCACAGCTGGAGAGTAGGTCCACACATCTGTCCGCTTCACTGCGTTTAATGGAGGAGGAGGAGGAGGAAGAAGAGTTGTCCGATGATGTGATGGTGATACAGGAGGCTTCCGGGCAACTTCGAATCGTCCCATTGTTGCAGCGCGGATGGGTAGACATGGAGGATGAGGAGGAAATGGAGATTGAACTTTCCGGTGGGGCCAGAGGAGTCATGCCAACTAACACTGTGGCAGACATGGCTGAGTTCATGTTGGGGTGCTTTACAACCGACAAGCGTATTGTCAAAATCATGGAGGACAACCAGTACTGGATCTTTGCTATCCTTGACCCCCGGTATAAAAACAACATCTCGTCTTTTATTCCGGTAGAGGGGAGGGCCAATCGCATCAATGCTTGCCACAGGCAATTGGTGCAGAATATGATGGAGATGTTTCCAGCATGTGACGTTGGCGGCAGGGAGGGCAGTTCCTCCAGTAGGCAACCAAGTTCTCACCGGTCCACACAAACGAGGGGCACACTGTCTAAGGTCTGGGACACCTTGATGGCACCCCCTCGCCAAAGTGCCGCCACGGAGGGTCCTAGTGTCACCAGGCGTGAGAAGTATAGGCGCATGTTGCGGGAATACCTTTCCGACCACAGCCCTGTCCTCTCCGACCCCTCTGCGCCCTACACGTATTGGGTGTCGAAGTTGGACCTGTGGCTTGAACTTGCCCTATATGCCTTGGGGGTGCTGTCCTGTCCTGCCGCCAGCGTCCTATCTGAGAGGGTGTTCAGTGCAGCCGGTGGCATCATCACTGACAAGCGCACCCGTCTGTCAGCTGAGAGTGCCGACCGGCTCACTTTGATAAAAATGAACCACCACTGGATAGAGCCTTCATTTTTGTGCCCACCTGTGTAAAGCACCCCAACATGAAACTCCATGTCTGTACTCAACCTCTCCAATTCCTCCGCATCCTCATACTCATCCACCATAAGCGTTGCACAATTCTGCTAATACTAGGCTCCCTCCACCCTGATTTCCCCCAACTCTGCTGGTTAGAGGCTCCCTCCACCCTGATTTCCACCAACTCTGCTGGTTAGAGGCTCCCTCCACCATGAATTGGTCCAAACTGGGCTGTTTAGAGGCTCCCTCCACCATGAATTGGTCCAAACTGGGGTTTTTAGAGGCTCCCTCCACCATGAATTGGTCCAAACTGGGCTGTTTAGAGGCTCCCTCCACCATGAATTGGTCCAAACTGGGCTGTTTAGAGGCTCCCTCCACCATGAATTGGTCCAAACTGGGGTTTTTAGAGGCTCCCTCCACCATGACTTGGTCCAAACTGGGGTTTTTAGAGGCTCCCTCCACCATGAATTTGCCCAAACTGGGCTGTTTAGAGGCTCCCTCCACCATGAATTTGCCCAAACTGAGCTGTTTAGAGGCTCCCTCCACCATGAATTGGTCCAAACTGGGGTTTTTAGAGGCTCCCTCCACCATGAATTGGTCCAAACTGGGGATTTTTAGAGGCTCCCTCCACCATGAATTTGCCCAAACTGGGCTGTTTAGAGGCTCCCTCCACCATGAATTGGTCCAAACTGGGGTTTTTAGAGGCTCCCTCCACCATGAATTGGTCCAAACTGGGGGTTTTTAGAGGCTCCCTCCACCATGAATTTGCCCAAACTGGGCTGTTTAGAGGCTCCCTCCATCATGAATTGGTCCAAACTGGGGTTTTTAGGGGCTCCCTCCACCATGAATTGGTCCAAACTGGGGTTTTTCGAGGCTCCCTCCACCATGAATTGGTCCAAACTGGGGTTTTTAGAGGCTCCCTCCACCATGAATTTGCCCAAACTCTGCTGGTTAGAGGCTCAATCCACCCTGATTTTCAAAACAAATGTTGGTGCCAACCTCAACTTACTACAAGGGCCAAATTCACTGCTGGTGACAAGCTCTCCTCACTGCAAGTGCCAAATACACATGTTTCAAGGTGTTTTCCTACTGTCAGAGAGGTGGTATTGAGTGTGTAAAGTGTGTAGTTGTTAGGCTGTGATGTTGGGGTAATAGAGGGTCTTTGGTGTGTTAGATGCCCCCAGACATGCTTCCCCTGCTGTCCCAGTGTCATTCCAGAGGTGTTGGTATCATTTCCTGGGGTGTCATAGTGGACTTGGTGACCCTCCAGACACGGATTTGGGTTTCCCCCTTAACGAGTATCTGTTCCCCATAGACTATAATGGGGTTCGAAACCCGTTCGAACACACGAACATTGAGCGGCTGTTCGAATCGAATTTCGAACCTCGAACATTTTAGTGTTCGCTCATCTCTAGTATGTAATAAAGTGAGTTATAGGCCCCTAAGCTCCCTCTAGTGGTGGCTGTAGACTGCCAGAATTTTGTCTTTCAACTTTCTTTCAATGTATGAGATTTGGATCTCTGTATCCGACCACCATAAAATGTATTATGAGATACACCAGGGCTCAGGTGTGATCACAACATCCGCACCCCCTGTAGGTATATCCTTGTATATATAAACTGGAAATAGTTTGACTTCCAATATTTCCAAGGATAAAGAAAACCCTACATCGGCAACCCCTGATACAGAATCCTATTGTGTAGCATTAAAAATGGACTGTCCCAGAAAGCAGTCAATGAGATGACAGGACATTACAATAAAAAAAGAACAATCCCCTTAGTCCTTGTAGCCTAGAAATGTGTGCAACATAACTATATCAATATGATTTATGATTCTTCTGCTGAGAACTGATGGGACATGTCACCAAAAGTGGTTGCAAACCTGTGATAAATTGAAATGGTAAATGTGTGTTATAATCACACGGCAGACATGGCTGCAGAAAATTTACATTTACAGACAAATAAGCTGTAAATTAAAATGAAGTGGCCTGGAAAGACATTTTATATGTATTGGGTGGAATAAAAATGAGTTTGATATTCATGTTTGGATAACTTTTTAAAGCGATAAATGAGACTGGGCTCTGGTATATTGTCTACTATATGTATGAATGACAAATGGATGGATGGATAGATAGATAGATAGATAGATAGATAGATAGATAGATAGATAGATAGATAGATAGGAGATAGATAGATAGATAGATAGATAGATAGGAGATAGATAGATAGATAGATAGATAGATAGATAGATAGATAGTAGATAGATAGATAGATAGATAGATAGATAGATAGATAGACGGATGTGTAGATAGATAGATAGATAGATAGATAGGAGATAGATAGATAGATAGATAGATAGATAGATAGATAGATAGGAGATAGGGAGATAGATATAGATAGATAGATAAATAGATAGGAGATAGATAAATAGATAGATAGATAGATAGATAGATAGATAGATAGATAGATAGATAGATAGATAGGAGAGAGAGGGATAGATAGATAGATAGGAGATAGATAGATAGATAGATAGATAGATAGATAAATAGATAGGAGATAGATAAATAGATAGATAGATAGATAGATAGATAGGAGAGAGAGGGATAGATAGATAGATAGATAGATAGGAGAGAGAGGGATAGATAGATAGATAGATAGATAGATAGATAGGAGATAGATAGATAGATAGATAGATAGATAGGAGATAGATAGATAGATAGATAGATAGATAGATAGATAGATAGATAGACGGATGTGTAGATAGATAGATAGATAGATAGATAGATAGGAGATAGATAGATAGATAGATAGATAGATAGATAGATAGGAGATAGGGAGATAGATATAGATAGATAGATAAATAGATAGGAGATAGATAAATAGATAGATAGATAGATAGATAGATAGATAGATAGATAGATAGATAGGAGAGAGAGGGATATATAGATAGATAGATAGATAGATAGGAGATAGATAGATAGATAGATAGATAGATAGATAAATAGATAGGAGATAGATAAATAGATAGATAGATAGATAGGAGAGAGAGGGATAGATAGATAGATAGATAGATAGATAGATAGATAGATAGATAGATAGATAGGAGAGAGAGGGATAGATAGATAGATAGATAGATAGATAGGAGATAGATAGATAGATAGATAAATAGGAGATAGATAGATAGATAGATAGATAGATAGATAGACGGATGTGTAGATAGATAGATAGATAGATAGATAGATAGATAGGAGATAGATAGATAGATAGATAGATAGATAGATAGATAGATAGATAGATAGATAGGAGATAGGGAGATAGATATAGATAGATAGATAAATAGATAGGAGATAGATAAATAGATAGATAGATAGATAGATAGATAGATAGATAGATAGATAGATAGGAGAGAGAGGGATAGATAGATAGATAGATAGATAGGAGATAGATAGATAGATAAATAGATAGGAGATAGATAAATAGATAGATAGATAGGAGAGAGAGGGATAGATAGATAGATAGATAGATAGATAGATAGGAGAGAGAGGGATAGATAGATAGATAGATAGATAGATAGATAGATAGATAGATAGATAGGAGAGAGATAGATTATAGGCTTCACGCTATAAGACAGAGAAAGCAAAGGCGAGATCTGACGTCTACACCACAATAGCATGTCATGCTGCAAAAACGTAGGGGAAAATGTATCACCATTATTCATGATCCAGCCCCAGTAATTGACAACAAATTGTGAACCGATATATTGATGATGACGAATATCTCTAGAATTCTCTAAAACATCAGTAAGGTTGTAACATAATTCCTGCGTCAGCGTCTGTTTCCATCCAGAAGTGAAGGGGTTAAACATTGTTTACATGCTTTCTATTTTTTAAGTTATTTTTTGCACGTGTTTTGGAAAGCTATCAATCTGCTGAATGAAAGGACAGGAATTAGATTGCAGAAATTGTAGCAGCTGTTCAGAACATCTACAGACAATAAAAGAATTTTCTAATTTATCCAAATGCAGATGGAAACTCTGAGATCATTTGTTCTCAGCCCATATTCAGGAGGAAATCACTCTCAGGTGATACACAGCACTAATAGGCTCCTAAGAAGGATATTTATTGTCTGGAGGGAACATTGGATATAGTTCTGTTGAGTTTCCAGATGTAATGGTCCAGTGATACATACAGCACGACCATAGACAAAGCCAGGACCTTATACTGCCTTCTACAAAGCAGGTATAGTAGCGTCCTGTACGTCATCAACTTCCTTGCTGGCCTCTTAATAAACCAAGTACGCTCCCATACCCCAGAGCTGAACTCTATGCAGATAGGAACTGGTGTGGATTTCAGCAATACCTCTACTCTACTATAGGAAATTTGTTAGGCTGAGGCGTCTTTACCATGGCCTGCCATAGTCTGCACCACACTTCACCCACTTTGTAAAAAAATAATTGGTAAACAGGGCGCAAAGGGAACAATGTGGCAAATCTTTATTGTCCAAGGGCAGCAAGTGATAGATCAGTGATTAAGTCTCTGTCTTCCTATGTGAATCAGCATCAACCAGTTTTCCCTGCCTCCTGCTTGAGGCAGATTTTCTCCTACTTTGCTCTTACAAGCAGGAGGGACAGGGAAATTGTGTTAAGGTGCATCTCACAGAAATACACTGGAGATTCTGCACACAGCAACCATACTGTACACAACACAGAAAGACAGTATGAATCAAGGGAATTTATACCACTCTCTTATCATCATAGGTACTACTTTATATGCTTTATATGCCATAGTCTCCACCAAACTTTACCCACTTTTAAAAAATAATTGGTAAACAAGGCGCAAAAGGAACAATGTGGCAACTCTTTGTTGTCTAAGGCCAACAAGTGATAGATCAGGGATTAAGTCTCTGTCTTCCTATGTGAATCAGCATCAACCAGTTTTCCCTGCCTCCTGCTCGAGGCAGATTTTCTCTTAGTTTGCTCTTACAAGCAGGAGGAACAGGGAAGTTGTATCAAGGAGCATCTCACAGAAATACACTGGAGATTCTGCACACAGCAACCATACTCTACACAGCACAGAAAGACAGAATGAGTCTACACCTTATCATTATAGGTGCTACTCTATATGGTTATATATTGCCTTACATCTATTTGAGCCCCAAACAGATGTAAGGCAAAAAATTGTTTTGTGTGTTGTCCATCCATAAGGAGTACATCTGCAGTATCAGGTCTTGGTTTCTCTAATATTCTATTCTAGCATGGTGTGTAATAGTTCAGAGGATAATCCCGAGTCAGACACATGCTATAACTTAGGAATACTGCTCTTGCTGCTCAAGTAGTATGGGTAGTGTTATAGCAGTGAGAAGATCAACTCTCACTACAAGGCTTGGGGCAGGCTGGAGATGCTAGTGGTCTGTGTGGCAAAAGCAATAATCTAGATAATTAAAGGCCTGCCCCCATTGCACCAAACATTGACTCATTTTCGTAAGACTTCAAAGCTATTTGTCTCCAGATCTACACAAGTGACATATATAACAAAGGTTATTGTTTGTCATTGTAAGGCTAGGTTCCCGCTAGCTCTGAGCTCTCCATCATTCAGGTCTTCCAGTGGACCGAAACGTTGAAAAGTTCATCTGCTAAAACAGCAGTTATCCACAGATCCTCGCGGACCCGATAGACTTTAATGTAGTCCGCCAAATGTCTGTTGGGTTTTTGCTGGTTTTATACTTAAACTGGGTTCACATCTGCACCAAAGTCTCTGTAGGAAATTCTGCCACAGATTCCAAAGGAAGTTTGTCAGGTTTCCACCGTTTTTATACTGATACCAGCCTGGGGGTAAGGAGGAGAGAAGATACAGTATGTGTGAGCAAGAGGGCGGTCTGGGGGCAATTAAACTGAAGGCAGATGTAGGGGGCAATTAAATTGAAGGCAGATAAAGGTGAACATTAAACTGGTGGAGGGGGGAATTAAAATGGGAATAGATAGCCCCAAAATGGCCGCCGGCCAGCTCCTGTATTGAACTGCAAGAGCGGCTACCCCATTTTGGGGTGGCCTCTCTATGCTCCTGTATAGAACTACAAGGGCAAGAGAAGCCAGAAGAGGCGGAGTTGCTGCAGAAGAAGGAGGCAGCGCAGGAAAGAGCTCTCGGGCAGCAATGGGGATGCGCTCATCGGACTTTCAGCTTTGGGGCCCGCCCTCGTTGCTGCGGAGAGCTCATTTGCATACCGGTTAAAACTGGTATTTCTACGGAACGGCGCGACGGAGACCACGTCTAAAGGTAGGAGACGAATAGTCTTTCTTAAGGCTATTCCGACGTGGTAATTAGAAAAAAAAAGTAGTTTAATGGTAGAATCCCTTTAAACTGGGGGCAAATGGTGGAAGATATTAAAACATGGAAGATAGCTGGACATGTCTGCCTCTAGTTGCTCCCAGTTTAATGTCCCACTCCAACTACCCCCACTGTTTAATGTCCCCCTTCAGCTGCCTCAGTTTAATGTCCCCCTATAGTTTCCGCCAAAAATGCCCCAGGAGAGGGACTTAATACAGTGGGGCATTTGGAGGAGAACATTATAATGTGGGGACATATAATGTTAGGGTGACTGTACAAGCATTATACTGTGTGGAGGCACTTGGAAAAATAGATGAGAATGGGCGGAGTGAACAGAGAAGTGGGTGGGGCTAAATTTGCGGCTGCACACATAGCCCTCTAAAACAAATTAAATTGTTCATGTGGCCCAATGGGAAAATGAATTGCCCACCCTGCTCTAGTGGCTGTTGCACCAGTGGCTTCTTATGTTAATCATGGTGCAAGTGAATTTCACTTTTCTATATGAAGTTAGTATGGTTGTAAAATATGGGATTATTATTTTTGAAAAGATGGAGAAGAAGTTGTGCCTGAAGTTCAGGTAAACTAAAAGAGCTGTACAAGCCAAAAACTTTCCCATATATAAAGATATCAGAAAAAGCAGCCTACCACGCTAAGATCGCTCGCAATGTATGTGCAGCATATGCTTCCCAATTACAGAAAACAGATTAGTCATACAAGATGTTTGTCTTATAGCTGTGTTTTTCCTCCATCGATTTAGTCATATATTCTTTCCTTGAGCACACATTTTCGAAATTGGCAAAGCATATCTAGAAACAAGGAACAGATTGCGGAATATTGATCTTTCATAAAAGATTATTTGAAGAATAATTTCAGCTAAAACTGAAAATTCTATTCTCGACAGAAAATCACATATCACCAAAAGAGTATTCTCTCTACAATTATTGGATGGATTTGCCTTTTGGTGGATGGGATACAAAGTCGACATGTTCACTTGTAGGTGGGGATGTTCAGAAACATCCTTCTGACACTAAAGCGCTACGGTACCGGCACCGAATGCTCTTTACAAGAGGCACAGATCGTGAAAACCAACAGTGCGCTAAATTCAGCGCACTGTCTGCTTTCCAGCGGTAAATAACACCACATGTGCCCAACTGATGAAAGGTCCTCTTTAACCCTTTCCCGCCGATGGAAATTTTTTGATTTTTGTTTTTCGTTTTTGACTCGCCTCCTTCTAAACCCCATAACTTTTTTATTTCTCCGCTCCCAGAGCCATATGAGGTCTTAATTTTTGCGGGACAAATTGATCTTCATGATGCCACTATTAATTATTCTATATAATGTACTGGAAAGCAGGAAAAAAATTCAGAATGGGGTGGATTTGAAGAAAAAATGCATTTCTGCGACTTTCTTACGGGCTTTGGTTTTACGGCGTTCACTGTGCAGCCAAACTGCCATGTCCCCTGTATTCTGTGTTTCGGTACGGTTCCAGGGATACCAAATTTATATGGTTTTATTTACATTTTGATCCCTTAATAAAAATCCAAAACTGTGTTAAAAAAAAATTTTTTCTAAAAGTCGTCATATTCCGACAGCCGTAACTTTTTTATACATCCGTGTACGGGGATTCATAGGGCGTCTTTTTTTGCGGGGCCGGGTGTACTTTTTAGTTCTACCATTTTCGGGAAATGTTATTGCTTTGATCACTTTTTATTCAAATTTTTATCAGAATCAAAACAGTGAAAAAACGTTGGTTTTGCACTTTTGACTATTTTTCCCGATACAGCATTTACCGAACAGGAAAAATATTTTTATAGATTTGTAGAGTGGGCTTTTTCAGACACGGGGATACCTAACATGTATATGTTTCACAGTTTTTAACTACTTTTATATGTGTTCTAGGGAAATGGGGGTGATTTGAATTTTTAATACTTTTTATATTTTTTTATATTTTTTTTAAAAAAATTTTTCTTTGCATTTATTAGACCCCCTAGGGGTCTTGAACCCCAGGGGGTCTGATCACTAATGCAATGCATTACAATGCTAATGCATTGCAAAAAATCATCCTTTCTTTTGCAGGCTGCTTAGACCAGCCTGCAAAAGAAAGAGCTTGCAGACAAGCCTGGGAGCCTTGTAAAGGCTCCCAGCTGTCATGCCAACGTGACGTCGGCCCTGGAGCATGCTCCAGGACCGGGAAACACCGGCAAAATGGCGGCGCCCATGCGCCGCCAGGAAAATGGGGCCTCTGGTGCCTTTGACCGTGGCGCCGGAGCGGTTAATGTCTCCGATCAGTCCGGGGACCGATCGGAGGCATTAGAGCCGGTTGTCTACTGCTGAAAGCAGTAGACACCTGGCGGCTATGGCGGCCACCCGGCTCCCGGACGGTCGCCATAGTTACACACCCGACATGCGACGTACTATTACGGTGGATGTCGGGAAGGGGTTAAGAGGCTTTGTGTAGGTGAGGACCATATGGGTCAGGTGCCTGGAGACGTGAGGAGTCAAAGATGTCTGTGCTACGAACCTTACAGAGACAAATCACATGCTGGAAGAAGTGGCCGTGGCGGTCCAGAGGGAAGAGATGGGAAATGTGAGCGATTAGTCAGGGACGTCTCCGGTAAGTCACCACAAAATGTTACCCACTGTATCAATGTATTCACTGCAATGTTACCACTAGCAACCCCCCCCCCCCCCCCGGTATTCAGTCCAGCGGGGGGGGGGGGCCTTTCTGTCGTCCGCCTCAGGCAGCAGAAAGGCTAGGTTCACCACTGTGTACAAAGCATAAAAAAACTTTCCCCATAGACCTCAATGTGTTGATTTCAGTCTATTGCCACCTATGGCTATGAATGTGCTGTAAAGCATATCACTAAATGCTGTTAACAGAGCAGAAAAGAAGCTCAGGCAAGATGGCCGCCCTCATAATCATACATTTTAAATAAAATTAAAAATCTACAATCAATAATTAAGAACAGATTAAACTAAAAACATTATTTTACTATCTGGATCTAATAAATACAAAGTTGGCAATACATTCTTTTTAAGAGAAGCCATTGATCCTCTGCCATCCAATATTAGTAAACACTTGTATTATCCATAAAAGAACAAATCTGGAGTACTTTTGCCGTTTTCTTAGAAATCTGCTTCTGCCGTTCATCTGTTATTTTGTCCTAGAAATTTGTGACTACACTGATAACTGGATGTTTCCATTCCCCTTGTCAATAAGTGAAGTCTTTATAAGAAAATATTCTCTTGACATTACAGGAGATGTCATAGGACTTCTTTAACCCTTTAACAATCTGTGCCATATTATTATGCCATGCTGAGTGTACAGTTAACCCTCAGAACCATAATAGTATGGCAGAGGGCTATAGCAGACACAGGAGTTGCGACTGCTACATCTTTTTTAGGTTCCAACTGTATTATACAGCCAAGACCCAGACTAGCTGCAAGGGTTGGAAAATATTCCAAAATACTAATCCCTCAACTCACGTGATCAATAATAATCATGGTCTATGGGTGGTTTTAGGGTTCGGGGTGCTCTTCCTTCTTTCATGCCTTCAGTTTCTCCCAACAGTGAGATCGTAGGGTTTGTAGGGGTTTGCTATGGCAAGTTCACTGCCTTGCCATGTTACACATAGGCTGCTTATGTATGATATACTGCAATATAGAAGTATGACAGTATATTCTACCTGGGGCTATAGCAATCCCATGTTCAAGTCCAATGGTGAGCCTCACATGACTGCTGAGCCAAACAGTGGCTAACACCTTCATAATTTAAAGGGGTCATACAGGGAATAATAATAAATATAATAATAAAGCTCAGAGACCCCCTTTCCTCTGCCGAGACACTCATGTCACATGACCGACTCTGCTATACCCTATGAGCATGCAGCCAGAGTAGAGTGGAGTCTGTGATGTCAGAGAGAGCCAAAGCAGTGCATGAGCGCACACAGACTTCTGGATACCCGTTGCACCCTGCAAATTTAATCATGGGTCTCAGCGGGACTAGTATATATATTACTATTATCCAGTGCAAAGAAAACACTGGTAAGCAGGGGCGTAACTATAAGGAGTGCAATCGCTACCAGGCCCTGGAGCCTGAGGGGGGCCCAAAAGACTCTCAAGAACATGAGAACATAACAGTATTATAGATAGTACATAGTAAGTGGGAGCCCCATTACAAATTATGCACTGGGGCTTTGAGTTTATTTCCCACCTGGTCCTTCAACATAGATGGTCAAGTATCTATAGGACCAGTGTCATTACTTAAAGGAGACAATTATTGTAAATTGTATATTTGTAATATTTTCTACCTGAATAGAGTAAAACAATAACACTCAGTAGTTTCAGGCCTTGGCCTGCCGAACAAAACATCAGGGTTGTATAGTATGGGAAGGAAGGGGGGATGTTGTTGAAGATATTGTGCATTATATTGAATTATCTATGATCTTCTACCATATTTATTTCTTTTCACAGATAACAACATCGAACACAAGCTGAGCGCGCCCTACTAAAGCGAACCACACTCATAATTAATCTGGAATAAAGTACACGCCATGAGTGCTTCTCTTACCTCCCGTCCATTATGGAGCTGAGCTTTTAGACATGACTGTGCCTCGATTCAGATACTAATGGCCGTTGAGTGTATACCTTCCCCTCTGTATCCTTAATGTACAGCACCTAAACCAGGGACGGTAATAAGCGTGTACATGAGCCGTGGGAATGATGCCTGCGACGTGACTCATCTTATGGATTCCATTCTCTAATTCCAAAGTCTAGGTTTTATTCCATTCCACTAACTATTGAAGGAATTGCTACCTTATAAAAATGCTGTTCAAGTTCTTTCTGCCGCTTTGGAAATCACAATGACCCTTCAGCTGGCAAACAACTATAGTAGATGGTTCTTGTAGGGAGCAGCCATTCCCCCATTAGATGAGGATAGTTTTTGGACTGCTGAATGGTTGTGATTGCTATAATTGACCACTTTACATTAGGACATAGATAATACTTTGATTCTACACATCTATAGGAGGAATATAGGGTCCAGGCCCTTTGTTCCCTGCTGTATAGCTCCTCTGTACAGCACCAGTACAGAAATATTCTCTGCCACTATTTAGCAGCCGTTTATTAAAGGGGTTATCCAGACAAATTTTTTTAAAGGCCTGTTATTGCTATTAATGGGTTAATAAGTGCACCCCTATAACTTTAGCAGTGTTTTGAGTGATTTCTGGGTTTCTTCGGGAGCGCTTGGCATCTTCTGCATTTGTTTACAGATTTAGCTTCCTGCTCTAATGCATTCTCATAGTTGTAGTCACTCACACTCTCCCTCTCACTCCTCCCCCTCCTCTCTAATACTCCTTCCCAGTCTCCCTAGCTATTCCTCCCTCTGCTAGCCCTTCCCAGCTCATTCAGCCCACCCTCCTACCCTATTATATTTTACCTGTCTTCTTCCTTCCATGCAGCACTCTGCCGCAGCCTTCAATACATCTCTATTGTGCAGGCTCCCAGGTTCCGCAATAGACTCTGCTAAACCAGGACTCTGGTTCAGTTGCGCATGCGTATGATGACATCAAGGAAGAAGGAGGAGCCGTTCTCTGTAGAAGGAAGCCTAGACAGGAAGAAGATAGGTAAGTATAATGGAGTGGATGGGAGGAAGAGTAGTGATGATCCGTTTCCGGAAATGGGGAAACTGATCGTCATCGGATAATCTGTAAATGTCCCTGGGGCGGTCTGATGACCATCCCAGGGATAAGGATAAATATACATTTTTGATTAATAATGTAATTTAGAAAGTAGGAGGGTGCTTAGATTAGTTTAGGAAGGCTATTCGTCTCCTACCTTTAGATGTGGTCTCCGTCGCGCTGTTCCTTAGAAATACCAGTACTTACCGGTATGCTAATGAGGTCTCAGCAGCAATGGGGGCGTCCATCTGCCTCCTCCCCTTGTCTGTCGTCTTCTTTCTTTGTCATGTCTGACGCCTGCGCAGTCGGCTCTGACAGCAGAGACCCTGTTAGAGCCGACTGCGCATGCTCAGTAAGGTCCGTACAGCCCTCCGACGCGCGAGTGAACTCATCCAGGCGTCAGAGGGCTGTACGGACCTTACTGAGCATGCGCAGTCGGCTCTAACAGGGTTTCTGCTGTCAGAGCCGACTGCGCAGGCGTCAGACATGACAAAGAAAGAAGACGACAGACAAGGGGAGGAAGCAGATGAAGAAGAAGAAGGATGCCCCCATTGCTGCCGAGACCTCATTAGCATACCGGTAAGTACCAGTATTTCTAAGGAACAGCGCGACGGAGACCACGTCTAAAGGTAGGAGACGAATAGCCTTTCTTACGACTATTCCAACGTGGTAATTAGAAAAAAAGTTGTTTTAATGGTAGAATCCCTATAAAGTATATGTACATCTTTGCAACCAAAAGCACCATAGCAATTCAGCAACCCATTGGAGGATATTCAAAGGCTGGGAGTAGTAGTAGCTTTAACAGCAGAGGTCATAGTCACTTGTCGACTCAAACGATTCCTCCAGGGCTAATGCAGGGTACCATACGGTGCTGTTGGTCTCCCCCAGAGCATATCCTAATATTCTTCAGTCCTCTTGAGCCAGATGGGAGTTGATGTGCCCATGATGGTAGATACAGGTAAATGTCTCAGGAGACATATGTGGTTGCAAGAATTCAGTTCACAACTTTACTGGACAACTGATGCAAAATAGCTCCCACAATGATGGAGGTATACTGTAGGTCTTACTCAGACTGTGGGTGTGGGATGATCTTGGAGATGGTTGTTTCAGAAGTCTACTCTTTGGTCTGACTCTCTAGATTTATGTGCCAGTCCCTCCATTCTTTCTCCACCCAGGACTGCCCTTTCCCAGGCGTGTACTCTAAGACCCGGGAAATAAGTGTCCTTAGACTCCACAAAATACACTCCCTGTCTCGGGGGTGAACTGCACACACACACAGACTTGGCTCTAACACCTACACTTTTCTCTTAGGAGGCTGGATGGGACACGTCTACTCTTTTTGGAAACTGGGTGAAGACTGATGACCTCCTCCTTTTACCAGAATTCTGTTGGCGGGACGGTACCCTCGCCTCACAGCTCCCAATCCCCAGTGAACAAGTCTATTTCGGGGGCAACACACAGTTAAAAATGTACAACTAGATACAAATGATTTTTCACAGTGGCACAGACATAGCAAACGTAACACAAGCAATATAAAACAAGTTTTTCCATATCCACTGGGAAGGAGTAGGCAATAGATAAAAGAAAGAATAGCTGCAGGATCTGACTACACAGATTTATTTGTAGTCTGTAACCATAGAGAAACCTAAGTCAGACATAAAGTGGGAGAATTTATTTCTAGTTAAAGGGGTTGTCTCTGAATGCAGCCCCCTGTGCAAGTATTTGATGTTGGCACCCCTGGTGAACAATTGCCCCTACAAACACAGCTCAACCATAGCTCTAATCCAATTCTTCCTCACTGATCATGTAGATAAGGAATGGGGGACTTCTGCAAATTTATATTAGAGATAACAAGGGGAAGTGGTGGAGTTAGGCCTCGTTCACATCTGCGTTGGTAATCCGTTCGGGGGAGTCCGCATGGGGAAAGTACTTCACAATTTACTTTCATGTTCGCATGTTCCCTGCAGAGATCTTGCGGCAAGCACACAGACCCCATTATAGTCTATGGGGTCCTTGTGCTTTTACTGCACACCGCTTGCAAATGTATTCGGTAGTCCGTTCAGGGGGTCCCCATGCGGACTCCCGGAACGGATTACCAAACGCAGATGTAAACCAAGGGTAAGACTACCATGGGCCCTGGGATGTTTGAAGATTGTGGTCCCCCACCAGGGTTAAGTTTTTCAGACCAATTCATAGGAATACTCATTCACAATCAATTCCCAGTGTTAGGTTTGGTTTGTACATTTGTAAATTGTGCATGCAATGTGTACAACACGCACTAGCGGATAGCTACCTAAAAAAGCCATATTATAATCCACCATTGAGTGGGGGTCCTGCAGTGAAGAAAGTTGCTACATTCTGTAGGTTTGCTCTAATTCTCCCGCCTCTTCATGTCATCCCAGATAGACTGGATGTTGATGAGATCAGGGCTCTCTGGGGGCCATCTTATCACTTCCTGGACACCTCCTCCAAATGGGTATAGGTCACACCAAATATTGATGGGATTTACTATTCTCTTCATTTTGATAACTGACAAAAATTAACTATTAAAGGGGTTGTCTGAGATAACTTGAAATCCCTACACTATTTATAAACATCCTCCTCCCTCCTACTTTCTAAAATGAAATAGTTACCCATATCCCTGGGACATTTTCCTTATTATCCGGTGATGATCCATTTCCCCATTTCTGGAAACAGATTGTCACTACTACTTCTTTTTCCTCCCCATCCACTCCATTACACTTACAGCTCCTTCTCCTGTAATGATGCTCTTCTCCACTGTACGCGCCGCCACTGCTGGTAATTCACCTCGACTGTGATTCCACGCATGCGCAATAATGGTGGCTCATCGCTGCTGAGGAGGAGTACCGGAGCAATACAGGAAGGAGGGTCTCGTCAGAAGAAGCGTGAAGGGGGAATTATATAATATGAGTCGGAGGTTGGGCTGACTAGGTAGGGATGGGAGGGATAGTTAGAAATGCAGGGTGTGGGGAGTGTGTAAGGAGGGAGGAGTAAGGTGAGAGGGGTTAGTGAGAAAGTTACATAGCAGGAAGCTGAACTATGCAAACAAAGGTAGAGATACCAGCAACCCCCAAAGACACCCAAAAATCACTCAAAACATGCTAACAGGTATATGGGTGCATTTACTAACCCATTAGTAGCACTAACAGACATTTTTTACAAAAAAAAAATTTTGCCCGGAAAACCCCTTTAAGGGTGCATGCACACTACGTAACGCCGGGCGTGTATGAGAGCCGTACACGCCGGCGTTACAGCAGGGCTGCCGAGCACTTCCCATTCACTTCAATGGGAGCGCTCGTAACAGCGGCGTTTACGAGCGCTCCCATTGAAGTGAATGGGAAGTGTTCGGCAGCCCTGCTGTAACGCCGGTGTGTACGGCTCTCATACACGCCCGGCGTTACGTAGTGTGCATGCACCCTAACCCTTCTATTCCTGAAAGCATTCTCACTTCGTAGCATCCTAAAACGCCAACATAATTTTTACCTATCGTTAAAAACGTGATACATACATGATACATTGTACAATAAGCTCCGTTACGTGCTAATGCTCCACACACTCCATCGCAATATTATCCTGTTCAAGACGCTAGCCATGAAGAGATGTAACGGCGGTGGGCGTGGCCTGTTCACTTATCATTTACAGACGATATTCAGATCAAGTAAGACAATCTGGAACAAGGAGAGGAGAAGACTAATGAATATATTCAGTATATAATTAGAAGCTTGTTATAATTGCCATGCAAATCTTACCCACCATTCTCTTCTGAAACCAAGCCGCGCCAACCTGTTATTTCCCAGGATCTATGAAACAAAGTACAAAAAAAAAACGGAGAATAAAAAAAAGCGCAATGAGATCTGTTTGTACAAGAATGTAAACACTTTATTTATGCTCCTCGCTGCCTTAAAAGGTTTTAATAATGGAAAGATGCTTTTATTATTGTACCTTCCATGAGCACCAGAACAACACATCACTCAAACAAAGCCAGAAGGACAAAGAGCGATGCTCTGCAGTGTTTACCTATATCTGGGAGGCTTGGAGTACCCTGCAAATTTAATGTGACTTATGCTTTTAGACAAAAAGCTACTTCATAAGTAAACACGACCATGTTAAAGAGAAATGCCTTCTATTTTTATAGATTGATTTAGTTTCTTAAAGAAAATCAGGATTCTTTACAGACGATCTGCTGGCGTAATACTTTGCTGTAGGGAAGGATGTTATGTTACAGCTACAGGTACGTGCTCATACGGGGCACGGAATGACGTATTTGGGTCCTGATTCTGATACTTGCCACTCCGGCATAGGCTCAAGTGAATGGGCTTAGTCTGGAGGGTGCAGTCGCGAGGCCAACGCCAGGGCTGACTCAGCCGCGGAATCCACCTGAAGAAAGGGCAGCTTGTTTCTTTTTTCCATGAGCCGGAACATACTGCTCACGGAAGAAAGGAAGGTAGCAGTCTATATAGACCTCTAGTGTGAGGGGGATTCGGCATCAGAATCAACCCCTCTTGCCCCATGTCAGCGAACCCTAAGGGGCTCAGTATTTTTCATCTGTTTTTGTAACCACAACTGAGCCCAAAACACAAATATTTCCATTAGTCTTTGTAACAATGACGGTCCTACCAGGGTATGCAACTGCAAGTGTATGTACACGCTCAGTTTTTTTGCAGGCGGATTTTGACGCAGAATCCGCCTCAAAATCTGCCTGCAAAAACGCCTTAAAAATTGAGTATGTGTCAGCTCACTCACGTGTCCCTTTAGAAGCAAAGTCCACTGTATTGATGGTGCATTAAGATGGGAGATGCAAGGATGTCGAAAAGCCCCTCGGCCCAGGGTTAAAATCCAGTGAAACGAAAATATATCCAGCAGTCGATCCCAGTTTAAAACGTAACCTTTATTTATGAAGTTCAGGAACTTGACATAGTCCAATAAAAAATAAATTCAGTAGTCCATGATAGTGGGAAGAAAAGCGTCTGGTTTCACTGCAAAAACGCCTCCTATTCATTTCAATGGGAGTCACTCGCAGTTTTTTTTTCGCTAGTGATTTTTTTTCAGCTAGCAAAAAAAAAAAATTACAACATGACCTATTTTCACACAGATTCCATGGCGTCCGCAGCTTGAGACTCCCCCCCTGCTTAGGCCCATTCCTCCGGGCCTAATCAGGAGCAGGATGCCACAACAGAATGCCGATGCACTATATGGGCATCCTGTTGCGGCTAGCTGCACGAAAAAGTCAGCGGTGGAAAGTGATCCTCTTTCTGCCATGTGAACTTACCCTTATGGCACCTGTGAAGACCCCGCTCGTAAAACTTCAAAACTTTGATCTTTTCAACTGTGGGAGTCTAACACTAGGTTCACACCTGCGTTTCTGGGTTTCCAGAAACCCAATCCACTTAAAGAGCTGTTATCCGCAGACCCCTAAGGGGGCGTTCACACTACTGTCAGTGTCCAACAGGTAGTGTCCGCTCAAAATCTGGCACGGACATTAGGAGCGGACACTAGCTGTGTCCGTGACACCTGTCATTTATTTAAATGGCGATCGCGTGCGTTCTTTTGCACTCCGTGCCTGGCCTTCACTGTCCGCTTGTAAAGATGTCCGACTTTTCAAGCGGACAGAAAAACCTGACATGTAGGGTTTTTCTGTCCGCTTGAAAAGTCGGACATCTTTACATGCGGACAGTGAAGGAAGGGCACATAGTGCAAAAGAACGCACCCGATCGCCATTTAAATAAATGACAGGTGTCACGGACACAGCTAGTGTCCGCTCCTAATGTCCGTGCCAGATTTTGAGCGGACACTAGGAGCGGACACTATCGGACACAGACGGTAGTGTGAACGCCCCCTTAGACTATGATAGGGTGATTTCTGCCAGAAAAATGCAAAGAGAAAATTCCTGCTTCCAGGTCTTTTTTCTCTCCGTATTTTTCAAGCGGAATTGGGAAACTGAATCCCCGAACGGAGACTGGGCAAAGGCATGAACCTAGCCTAAGGCGACAGGCACATGACCATGCATATGTCACTGGGCCATGATTAAATGGCATATGGATGACATCCATATACTGCACATGCCTCAGTGGCCCCATTCATTGAGATCAGTGAGCAAAATGGACAGGAGTAGGACCTGCCCTGAGTTTTGGCCCCATAGATGGAGAAATACACACAGGACCATAAGAATGAATAGGTCAGTGTGCTATCCTGGAAAAACATGGCTAGAACAATGACAGTGCTCACGGTCGTGTGCATGAGGCCTAAGCATCAGAGATCATTCCCCCCGCTCTACTGACATTTATGGTATAGTCTTTCAGACATGCCCCCTTAGACTGAGGCCCCACATTGTGGAAACGCAGCTTTTTTGTTGCAGATTTTGTTGCAGTTTTTTTGGACCCAAAGCCAGGAGTGGATTGAGCAGGAAGGTAGAAATATAAGTGCTTTATATATACCTCACATTCTTCTTGTATCCATTTTTGGCTTTGGCTCAAAAAAATTTGCAACAAAAAAAGCTGCGTTTCCGCAACGTGGCGTCTCAGCCTTACCCTGGTAGATCATTCTTTAATGAAAAGTAGCAGTACAAAGTGAAAAAAAGCTGCAAATTTTTGTACAAAACTCTTGTTTGCGCCAAACATTTGTGACTTTTTTTTCATACCTTGTATGCCAGTTTTCTGGCATGTTAAACCTCCTTCAATGACCCAGGGTGGGGCCACTAAACTTATGATCATTTAGCTTAATTGCATACATGATGCCTCAATTCTATGCCATCTCTCTTAAGGCAAGCGCAAGGAGGCGCGCGCCTTGTCATAAATGAAGCAAAATCTCCCCCAGCATAAAAGATATAAAGTTGGCATTGAAAGTGCTAGTCCTCATAAAACTTCCCCATTGGCCACTTGTTTGTCAAGTCAAGAAAGTTAAGAAAAGCAGGGGGCAACACGTTGGCTCAGTGGCTAGCACTGCAGCCTTGCAGCGCTGGAGTCCAGGGTTTAAATCCTGCCAAGGACAAAACATCTGCAAGGAGTTTGCATGTTCTCCCTGTGTTTGCATGGATTTTCTCCCAAACTGCAAAGACATACTGATAGGGAAAATGTACATTGTGAGCCCTATAAGTTAAAGGGGTATTCCCATAACCCTTGTTCACCAACCTGCAGGCTCTGTGTTCTGTTCACTTCCTGGTTTACTCGGCACATTGGTGGGCAGGGTTTCACTTGCTCTGCTATCTGCTATGCTTGCAGTTAGTAATGAGGGATTGGTTGTAAATGCATTACCACAGTATGAAGCTGATGTAGAGGATGATGTAGCAGAGCTGGATTTGAGTCAGCTTGCATTACCTACAGAGGTACCGTACTTCCTATCTCAGCCCTTATCAGCCAAATTCAATTAATTCAGGTGATAAGTGGAAGAGCTGAAGATAGAGTTCAGAAATCCCGGAGCTCTCACCTCCCCCTCCCCTATCTGAGGAGCTCCATTGCTTGTCAGACACACACAGCTCAGAGCTGCTGCTGAGCACTCAGCCCCTCCCTCCCCCCTGGGAAATGAGCAGATAAGCCCAGTGGCCATAGAAACTGAGTGTAAACAATGAAGTGAATAAATTAAGATAGCGGCCAAACAAAGCAGTTTTAATAAAGTAATGTATTTAGGAAAAGTCTTAAATCCACATAAACTAGAAGTATAGATAGGATGCTTGTTCTGTGACAACCCCTTTAAGAAAAGTGTTATTTGTGTTCATGGCCATGTTATTCAACTTCTACCACCATGTTACAGAGCACATTACAGTAATAAACACCATATCTTTGTTATATAGGTCACTTGTGTAGATTTGGAGAAAAACAGCTTTGAAGTCTTATGGCAATAATGTGCATTGGAGGCGGGCTTTAGCCTTAGGAGCACTGCTGTTGCAGCTCAAGTTGGATGGGTGATGTTGTAACAGTGGAAGGATCGACTCTGATTGCACATGGGGGGGGTGGTAGGGGTCTACGTGGAAAAAGCAGTGCTCCAGGGAGCTGAAGTGCACCCCCAGTGCACCAACTGCCTCATTAGCATAAGACTTCAAAGACTTCATGTATCACTTTAAATTGCTCTTTAAGATGGCGGTGAGTATTGAATATGGTTGGAGAAGGTGGTAGACTCCTTCTAAATAAAACTATAAGAAAATATCCCAATTAGAGTATAATAATTTTATCGGGTTTTACAAAGGAAAGACTAAATCGGGTAAAGCCGTTGTCGCCATCATTAGCCCATTAGGTTGAATAGATTTGTTATGACTCTAATTCTAAGCATGAATTGTAAGACAAATGTGTGTTTGCAGAATTCGCCGCGCAGCGCAGACTTCCGTCACTTGTGCCTCTCTGACAGTACAGATGACAAGTCTCAGATGACAATCCGAGGTCTCTCTCTGATAAATGAAACTGATTAAACAAAAACAACCACCAGCGCCCTTGTTCTGGTAAAATAGACAGCAAACGTTTCTATGCTTGGATGGGAGCTAAATATAGAGTCGTGAAAGCAGAAAATGCACTAAAAATATAAATGGGAGGTCTAAAATAGTCCACGAAAAAAGAAATCACAAGTATTGATATTTCCTCAGAGAAAAATGATTGTGTGCTTGTTCTTCAACTGCTTGAATTTAACTTTCTATTTTATTTCCGAGGAATCACACCATCTAGAAAAAGCAAGTCTTCGCATGGGATATAGCTATAGGGGGCGCCGGCGTAGCAGTGGTATAGGGGCCCCGATACCTGGCTGGTTTTACATAAGAAGACACCAGTATAATGAAAGTCCATGGTAGGTGAGTGTCCTGGCTACTTATATAGAAGCTTTAATGAAACCTATAAGGTGATTTTTTTAACCCTATACTCCAAGTAACAACCTTTCCTATGGTGTCCCACACTAAGATTTCTGTTGCTGAAAAGTCAAGTTATAAGAATATAAAACCTTAGGCAGGGCCAGGTCATCACCCAATAAGCCCGAGCAGCTTTCAGGGCCCACTGGGTTCAAGGGGGCCAACTGATCAGCTAAGACCTAAAATAAGTTTTATTATCAAAACAAGGCTCTTCCCTTGCTAAACTTGTTCTTGTCCATCAGCAAGCCCTTGTCTGATAATATCTGCCCTCTCTGCCTGCTCTGTAGCTTCGGTCTTCTCCAAGTGATGTATAGTACTTCTATAACTGACCTACGCAGACACTGGAGAGCTGGTATATTACTGGTTCATTGCAGATATATAAGGATCATTAAGGCCATGGTATCTGTTGAGTAAAGGTGGCGTCTGCCATGAGACAAACCCAAAATTATGGCTGATATGGTTTATATGGTGAACAGAGACTTAAATTGTGTTGGGTTTTTTGTGTTAAAGGTTTGTTAAGAAGAATATTGAGATTTCAACAGGGATAGGGAACCTTTGGCTCTCCAGCTCCTGTGAAACTACAACTCCCAGCATGCTCCATTCACTTCCATGGGAGTTCCAAGAAGAGCAGAGCAAGTATGCATGCTGGGAGTTGTAGTTTTGCAACAGCTGGAGAGCCGAAGATTCCCTACCCTTGACTACAATGAATTGTATTAATGTCTACATTCACCCTTTACAGTCCATTGTTCTGACAGAACGACAGATGTAGACAGTGCACCCTCCATTTACATCCATCACCATTCACTGCCACGTTAAAAGCAAGATGGAAACGTTCTTCCATCTTGCTTGATATTGTTTTAACTTATTGTGGTGGATGTCAAGTATTTAAATATGGCGGCTCTACACTGTATTATACAACAGAGACCAAGCGCTATTGCCCACAGTCAGTTCCCACGCTGTGGACTTTAAGGTGCCTGGGTCAAAGCTGACCGAGTCGGCAATTTCCTGGTGGAACATGAATTTTAGGAGAGAATTGCTGGCCCATGGAACGAGATCCAGGGCTGGCAATCCATTGTCATGACAGCTGGGAGTCTATTGATGACTGCCGAGCTTGTCTGACATACACTTGTATTACAGGCTGTTCTATGCAAAGTTTTGGATTTGAAGGACCCTGATGGTATATACACTAGTATTCTACATGGCACAAGGTAGGTAGGTGCTCCATTACAGCATTACAGGTCTTAGATTGAGTCCAGAAGCTTCACATTACACCACTGGTCTGACCCCTTTGCAGTCTCCTCCATCTTGATACATAAACAACAAAAATGTGTCAAGGAAAACTATACAAAATGTATGCATGTCAGAAGAGAAGAAAAAAAAACATTTGTCTGCTGCTACTCTGCAATTTTCCCTGTCGGTAAATGACCTTTCCATTCTTCCTGCTGCCATTGTTATAAATTCATTGAAAATGATGAAGTCTTTTATTCAGGTTTCTCATGTGCGTTTTGTCTTTTAACAATATCTCTGTTGTCTTCAGCGGCATGAAATGTGAACACATTGCCTTCCCGCGGAGCAGCGCAGCATATCCTGTGTAGACCTTTTTAACTTATTTCAATAATTAACACACATTGTAACATTGTCATACACCCTCTAATATCCAGAGCAATCCCAATTGTAATATCCAGAGCAATCCCCATTGTAATATCCAGAGCAATCCCCATTGTAATATCCCAAGCAAACCCCTGTAATATTCAGAGCAACCCAATTGTAATATCCAGAGCAACCCCCTGCAATATCCAGGCAAACCCCATTGTAATATCCAGAGCAACCCCCATTGTAATATGCAGAGCAAACCCCTGTAACATACAGAGCAACGCCCATTGTAATATCCAGAGCAATCCTCATTGTAATATCCAGAGCAAACCTCTAATATCCAGAGCAATCACCATCATATTATCCAGAGCAATCCCCATTGTAATACCCAGAGCAAACCCCTGTAATACCCACAACAGCTACCTGTAATGTCCAGAGTAATCCCCATTGTAATATCCAGAGCAAACCCCTGTAATATCCAGAGCAAACCCCTGTAATTTCCAGAGGAATCCCCAGTAATATCCAGAGCAAACCCCACCAAGTGTAGTTAAACAAAGAATAAGGGGGCAGTCAGTATTATAGGAGATTTATAAGATGATTTTTGCCCAACCGATTGACTGCCAGTGCTTAGCAGGGCTTTTGACAACTTGCCTCACTTTACCTCATCAACCTTGAAAGTGTTATCCAGATGGTGAGTCAGAATTTTGGAGCTCCTAGAAATACTCCATATTTATGAAGTTTAGTACGAGAGATTCATAAATGTCTAAAACTACAAGTGCCAAGATAGACAGTATTGATCAATGCTCCCCAATATGTTTCTGATAACTCATAGGCCTTATTATATGACATATCAGGAATATCATGTGAGAATGGTGTCAAAGGATAAAGCAAAAACAAAGTGGAAAAGTAGTCTGTATCAGAAAAGAGGAGTAGAATATTCAGTGCAGTACGAAAAGGCATAAACTTCATTGTTAAGCCATCTGTGTCCAAAATTAAGCAAGCAATGAGCAGGAAGCAAACAACACCAGGGCAAAGGGTATATACATAATGGCAGAGGCATTGGTAGTGTTGGGGATAGAAATTTCACACATACAAATGCATGCAAAATTTCAATTGTATCTGCCTTTGACATATATGGTAGAGCAGGAAGCTGCTGGCTTCCTGCTCTATCATTCTGTAAAATATACGCTGCAGGCCTGGAAACAGCTAAGACTTCTGTATCCCAACACAAGTGAGTGCTGGACATCTGGTGGTATTGTGCCTTGTGGTGGCTTTACCTGAAGTGGCTTGCAGCCTATAAGATAAAGCAAGAAGTAAGAAGAGGCAGCAGTAGCAAATATTATTAATAGAAGTGTTTCTTGGGGCAAGCAGTGTTAATACAAAAAAGTCACTACTTTTGCAAATTTTTGATGCCAGAATTCTGGAATGCAGTTCTTCATACAATTCCTTCTATGTTTATATGGTATATGAGTTGGTTTACTCTGTAAAATTTGCACTGGAATTTTAGCCCAATTCTGGCACACATTCTCCCATTGTAAACCCTTCCATGTTAAGACCTGTTCCTTGTCCCACATGGTGGAAAAAGTGTCTCAAACATAACAAATGGAGTGAGCAACATGTAAGTAAGTACGTAGGTGGTGCAAATACAAGTCAAAATTCTGGTGCATTCATTAAATCTGCCCTTCAATTCCACCAGGTTGGTGGGATCTACAGACAATTTGGTTGCATGAATATCTATTAGTCAGATCTGGTGACATTGTTCTGTAATATGCAAGTCAAAAATGCAAAGTGATCTTCACTAGAGATGAGCAAACAGCGTTCGATCGATTACATGTTTGATCGGATATCAGGCTGTTCGAGATGTTCGGTTCGAGTCGAACACCAGGTGGCAAACTCACAAAAAATTTGATTCCCCTCCCACCTTCCCTGGCGCTTTTTTTGCACCAATAACTGTGCAGGGGAGGTGGGACAGGAACTACGACAACGGAGGCATTGAAAAAAAATCGGAAAAAGTAATTGGCTGGCTAATTCAGGTGACCTCCAAT
Source organism: Leptodactylus fuscus (assembly GCF_031893055.1). Classification (NCBI taxonomy): domain Eukaryota; kingdom Metazoa; phylum Chordata; class Amphibia; order Anura; family Leptodactylidae; genus Leptodactylus; species Leptodactylus fuscus. Next base: position 150,308,898 of record NC_134270.1, on the reverse strand, counting down.
TTATACGAATAGTGGATTTAATATCCGGTTCATATGAGACTGTGAACTATGTGAGTGTGAGACAGGGATAGATGTACAGGCAGGGTTAGCTAGGGATTACCTTTATTTAGGTGGGAATGTCACTCACCCGGCTCTTTGGGGCTCTATCTTGTCAGGATCCCTGTCAGCTTGCGATATGCGCAAGCTGATTTTTTCCCATAGGAATCCATTGACCAGCGTTGATTGGCCAAATGCCATACAGAGTACAGCATTTAGCCAATCAACGCTGGTTCTGCTGGAGGAGGCGGAGTCTAAGATCGGTCCACAGCAGTCTCCATTCTGGTCCGATCTTAGACTTCGCCTCCTCACAGACGAGCCATCAGCAGAACCAATATTGATTGGCCAAATGCTGTACTCTGTATGGCATTCAGCCAATCAATGCTGGTCAATGCATTCCTATGGGAAAAAGTCAGCTCCCGCATATCGTAAGCTGACAGGGATCCTGACGTAATACAGTGACTTGGGCATGTTAGATGCCCCCACACATGCTTCCCCTGCTGTCCTAGTTGCATTCCAGGGTGTTGGCATCATTTCCTGGGGTGTCATAGTGGACTTGGTGACCCTCCTCAGTCGAATAGTGGTTTCCCCCTAAACGAGTATTTAATCCCCATAGACTATAATGGGGTTCGATGTTCGATTCAGCAGTCGAGCATTGAGCGGCTACTAGAATCGAACTTCGAACATTTCACATTGCTCATCTCTAATCTTCACCACAAAAGTAGTGGTCACTTGACTTCTGATCATATTAAGAACTTATTATTATCATAGTTTTGAGGTTAGGACAATGATCCAGGGATTTATTCTGATGGTAGTTGGGAAGGAATTTTTCTCCTAAAAATTGGTTTCTACGTCTTAGGGTTTTTGCCTTCATTTGGATCAACATTGCAGAATAATGGACTGAACAGAATGGACATATGTTTTTTAGGGCTTACAAGCTATGTTACTATTACAAAAAAAAATGCAAAAATTTTCTTGCATTATCCGCATCTGAAGAACTTCAGTTTAAAGGGAACCTGTCTCCAGGTTATATTCACTTCATATTAGTGCACCTTTCAAGGCTGAACTAATGGGTGCAATTGCATCAGCTAACTGAATGGGGGAATGAGAGGTCAGACAAAGGAAGCCTGCCATATAGCTTTATACAGAGAAGGTTCAGGACTTTAGGCTATGTAGCAGATCCCTAGAAATTAGGAGATGTTTTAAAACAAAACACTTTTGTTTCTAAGAATTCTTGCGCTGACTTATCTTGTTCTGCCTTTATCCGTGCCCCAGATGCTGATGCACCTAATCTGTGCTGCAGTGGGTGGGCTGTGGACAAAATCAATTTCCTTCAACCTCTGGCAGCTGACAATATGGCTTATTCTTAGCCTTTCCAGTTATAGGACCATTCCACTTCAAAAGGCGCTGCTCCTACTCTGACAACCAGGTCAGAAAGCTATTTCTTTTGTCTGCTGTGCAGTAAACAGACTATATAGAGAGACCTGGCTGTGAGGAAAGAAACTGAGTATAAAACATAGTGTAGAATATTTTCAGGGTTCCTGGGTACTTATCTATAAAACATAGTGTAGAATACTCTTAGGAATCCTAGAAACCTATCTAGAAATATAATGTAGAACACTGTCGGGATTCCTAGGAACCCATCTATAAAACACAGTGTAGAACACTGTCAGGACTCCTAGGAACATATCTATAAAACATAGTGTATAACACTGTCAGTGCTCCTAGGAACCTATCTATATAACATAGTTCCTATGAGCCCTGACAGTGTTCTACACTATGTTCTATAGATAGTGTAGAACACTGTCAGGGCTCCTAGGAAACTATCTATTAAACATAGTGTAGAATATTGTCAGCACTCCTAGGAGCCTATCTATAAAATATTGTGTAAAATACCGTCAGGGCTCCTAGGAACCTATCTATAAACATAGTGTAGAACACTGTCGGGGCTCCTAGGAACCTATCTATAAACATAGTGTAGAACACTGTCGGGGCTCCTAGGAACCTATCTATAAAACATAATGTAGAACACTGTCAGGGCTCCTAGGAACCTTTCTATAAAACATAGTATAGAACACTGTCAGGGGTCCTAGGACCCTATCTATTAAACATAGTGTAGAATACTGTCAGGGATCCTAGGAACCTATCTATAAAACATAGTGTAGAACACTGTCAGGGCTCCTAGGAACCTTTCTATAAAACATAGTATAGAACACTGTCAGGGCTCCTAGGAACCTATCTATAAAACATAGTGTAGAACACTGTCAGGGCTCCTAGGAACCTATCTATAAAACATAATGTAGAACACTGTCAGGGCTCCTAGGAACCTATCTATAAAACATAGTGTAGAACACTGTCAGGGCTCCTAGGAACCTATCTATAAAACATAGTGTAGAACACTGTCAGGGATCCTAGGAACCTATCTATAAAACATAGTGTAGAATTCTGTCAGGGCTCCTAGGAACCTATCTATAAAACATAGTGTAGAACACTGTCAGGGCTCCTGGGAACCTATCTATAATACATAGTGTAGAACACTGTCAGGACTCCTAGGAACCTATCTATAAAACATAGTATAGAACACTGTCAGGGCTCCTAGGAACCTATCTATAATACATAGTGTAGAACACTGTCAGGACTCCTAGGAACCTATCTATAAAACATAGTGTAGAACACTGTCAGGGCTCCTAGGAACCTATCTATTAAACATAGTGTAGAATACTGTCAGGGATCCTAGGAACCTATCTATAAAACATAGTGTAGAACACTGTCAGGGCTCCTAGGAACCTATCTATAAAACATAGTGTAGAACACTGTCAGGGCTCCTAGGAACCGATCTATAATACATAGTGTAGAACACTGTCAGGACTCCTAGGAACCTATCTATAAAACATAGTATAGAACACTGTCAGGGCTCCTAGGAACCTATCTATAAAACATAGTGTAGAACACTGTCAGGGCTCCAAGGAACCTATCTATAAAACATAGTGTAGAACACTGTCAGGGCTCCTAGGAACCTATCTATAAAACATAGTATAGAACACTGTCAGGGCTCCTAGGAACCTATCTATAAAACATAGTGTAGAACACTGTCAGGGCTCCTAGGAACCTATCTATAAAACATAGTGTAGAACACTGTCAGGGCTCCTAGGAACCTATCTATAAAACATAGTGTAGAATACTCTCAGGGCTCCTAGGAACCTATCTATATAACATAGTGTAGAACACTGTCAGGGCTCCTAGGAACCTATCTATAAAACACCACCTATTATACTCTAGAGTCTGCAGAAACCCCAGAGTATAATGTAGCAGCCATTTAAGTTCACCTGAGACAAACCTCCATTCGTTTAGTTTAGTAAATATTACTAGAATATTGGGGTCGAACCTGGCTTGTTACGAGTCGGTTCGTCCATCTCTAGAGCAGATCAGTCCTGGAGTGATATCGGCCCATGATGGTTCCTTTATAATGGATCCCTGGTTAGGCAGAAATCAAGTTCATTATTGGTGAACAAGACATTTATATCTCTAGCGTATTCATTGGAATTTTCCACAATAGAAGGCGACATAAGTGATATTTTAACCTATAATGACAAAATTATTCAATGCAGATTTTTACCCATACCGTTCCCATTTTGCAAGGTTAAGAGGCACATAACCACTTAAATGCACATCTCACCTATGTAACGGTTATGGCACTTTGGCTTTTTGACACGTCTCCGGTTATTGCTCCCCTGAAACAAAGTGACGCTGAAGTGGCAGCTGAAGTGTGAAGTGTACATTACGGTAATGACACCATTGGATTCTGAAGAGCCTACAATCTAATTGTGCCTATAGTATCTATGTTGTTGATTTCTGAAAGCCAAGTAAGATATTTCTATTGATGCAAAAAGAAAATGCATCCAATTTCTCCCACTTTTCACTTTGTCCTGTGAGAAAATAAAATCAATTCCCAGCTTATAAATGGCAATTTAGAAATATGTAATTCTGCGGCGAAATATGAAATGAAGAAAACTCATTCTATTTTTCTCTTTTTTTTTTCTTTTTTTTTTTTTGTTCGCTCCAATCAATCTTACTTTCCATCTATTTTTTTTTTTTTTTTTTTTTCCCTGGTACTAAAATTAAGAATTGATGGTAGGCAGTAAGTGGATTTTTTTGTCCTCTCTTTCAGAATACTTGCTGGATTTTTCTGCTGCTCAGAAAAAGCTTTTGTGAAAAGCTTTCTTGCATTATCTCGTGAATTATAGATAGAGTGGAGCTGTTCTGATTTACATACTTTCTCTATTTAAACATACACCATCAGAACAAAATTTGCACCCAAAGCAATTATTTTCTGAATAACAGGACAACCATCTATTAACCCGTTTCTTACCGCCGCTGCCTGCAAACAATAGTCTTCCCCCACAACAAATTTTAAGCATCTATTCCTTCCTGTAGGTGCAAAATAAAATGATTTACCGTATCGCCACTGCAGAAGTCGATGAATTCAGAAAGCTACTGCCGCAGCTGCTGGGAGATAAAAGTAAAGTAGGTGTTCTGTACATTTTGTATGCGTGCCACGTGTTCGGAGGAGATTACAGACATAAATGCCTATATACACTACTTGGACAAAAGTATATGGCACTTCAATATCAGAACTGAGTGCGCAGGAAAATGCAGAATATTTGAACGGGGGTTTCAACCGTGTTGGTGCCCATAAGAGACATGGGAAAATTCTCCTCCTGAACCCCCAATGATACTATCATTGCTGACTTTCTGCATATTTTTGCAGGGTATGGTTTGCCTAGTAATACTCATGGAGGACTACAGTGAGTCAGTGGTTAATGCATATCATGATATGCATTATATATGCGTGATATGAATATTGATGATAACTAATATCCATGGTGCACAAGAATCCTATCTACTATCTACTATTAGAAATGAGCAAATACTATTCGAAACTCCAGTTTCGAATACCTTGCTCCCATAGGAATGAATGGGAGTGGGCGAATTACAAGGGGTTAAGCGCCATTCCCATTCATTCCTATGGAGCGAGGTATTTGAAACTGCAGTTTCAAATACTATTCGCTCATCTCTATCTACTATCTAATCTACTAGTTATATCTAATCTTACTATCTACAACCACGAGGGTGGTATAGCATATTTAAAGAGGTTGTCCCATCTCAAGGATCCTATCTATATTGGTAGATTATGTAAATTGAAGACTTTTCCTAAATATATTGCTTTAGAAATTTTGCTTTGTTTGACTGCTATGTGAACTTATTCCTTCCATTGTTTACCCATTGTTGTTATAACCACGGAACTAGGAGATAGGACAAGTGACGTCACTTACACAGTGCCAGCAGGACAATCCAATCAGCTAATTGCAGTTTGCTGATAAAGCCCTGGCTGTTATCTCTGTATGTAAACAAACAGATAACACTGAGTCCATTCTGTACAAGCATCTGCATATTATCTGATCTTAAGATGTGTTTTGTGTCCTGTTCAGAAGAGGAAGGGGGAGGGAGGAGAAATACAGGAAGTGAGAAGCAGACACTGCAGGCAGCGTGGTGAAATACTGAGATGGGAAGACCCCTTTAAGTTAGATTGGTCACCAAGTATAAAATACTAAATACCATATCTCATTCGATTCACATCACGACCCCAATCAATTTGGTGTTTTTCTTTTTGTCCACCCGTTCCAAAGATACGGCCCCTGGAAGTTATATTGTCCACATGGGCAGTAACCTTATGTTTATCTATGTGAAAAGAAAGGTTCCCGTCCACATGGAGAATCAGCATTAATTCACATATAATCTCTTTTGAATGGGTGGATGGAAAAGAACAAATTGTTCAGGGGAACAGTAAAAATGAAATGGTGAATGTTATTTAGCAGATCCTATGTGGTGATAGGTCTTCTTTAAAGAAGTATCCCACATCTCTATAAGATGGGGGATAACTTAGGGTTCTATTGGGAGGCTTTCTTTGGAGACTGATTTTGAGGCGGATTCAGCGTCAAAATCAGCGCCAAAAAACTCTGTGTGTACTGACCCTTATACAGTTAAGGTCAGGGCTTTGTATTGACCAACTAATTCACATTACACAAAACAAAGAATTTTTAAACAATTCTGCCATTTCCTCCCTCCATGTCCTCCTTTTTCGTGGTTCTATGTTGTCTTACATCACAATTAAAACTTATATTAAAAAAAAATCTTCTCTATATGTCTCCGGAGATCAGCCATGTCCACCCTTCTCAAAGTCCTGGGTCTGACTGTAAGACGACTGGCGAGAGCAGGAGCCTCCCTGCTGTGTCTTGTGTTCAGTAAGACAAAGGGATTGCTAAGGATCATCCCCGTCATTTGGCCACCAAAGATGGAGTGGATAGTGCAGTTTTCCACTGCCTAGTCCAGGTTTATACCACCTATTTTGGGCCTACTTTGGGTTGGAGTTTTACTTCAAAATCTTGGCACATTTAATCCGTGTCCCTGTGAAAACATGCCCCATTTCCATGAAGCCATATGCACTATTTTGGAGCAACTTAGAAAAATTTTGGTCTAAAACTAGATGTGGTGAAAAGGATCAATTTTATACCAGTAATAGCTGCTTTTCATCCCAAGGTCAAGTTGCAACCACAATAATAAATTTGCCCCAGTTTTTGCGTCAAGTTGTTAACCATGAGATGGCAACATACTATTCCCATACAATTCCATGATGAGTTTCCTTTGATGAGACAAATCCCCAATTGTTCCATTTCATTAAACCTTGCAATATTCGGGTCAAACCTGGCTCTTGCTCAAGTGATTTTCCAATTCTATTCAACACTTTTCATTGTTGAGTAAGAACAGGTTCACATCTGTGTTGTTGTCTCCATTCGCAGGACCAAAAAAATGAAAAAACATTCTGTCTATTGAAAAACAATAATGGATCCCGTAGGACCACTTTGACTATAATGGGTTCCTTCAGGTAGCCATTAATTCTGCCCTTACATTGCCAGACAAAATAGATGGGTTTGCAGGACTATTCGTCCAGACTCTGCACTGGACAGATACCTGGTACAGATGTGAACATAGGTTTATATGGCTTGTGGGGAAGTTAGCTCGGTAGAAGCAATGCTGCTGACCCAAAGAGTCAAGACAGGGACACAAAATATGCAGCAAACAGGTTTATTTAGGGAAAAAAAACCAGGAAAATAAATAAACCTTGACTTTAGGCACAAAATGAGCAAAACATAATACAGCCTTAACTTCAGGCAAAAATAAAATAAAAACCTGCTCATCTGAGCAACTAACTAAACAGAAAGGATAACCTAACTATACGTGTGGATTACTACCAGCCACATGAACAAAACATGAGCAATATTATTTCACAGGACTCAGGGTTACATACATCTCCTTTCACTCCATGGAACTGCTCTGTAATGCAAGAGCTGCAGTCTTTTCTCACCCAGTAATGAGCCCAGGATCTACACCTGGGCTGAGGTCTACTCCAGATCCGATCTGGACCACACATATGTCAGAAACCTGGGGCTGATATATCTGGACTCCAACACTCTGCCTGACATCTTCTCTTTATGGTCCTGGAAATCCAATCCATGGAGTTGGCACTATGCACCTCGAAAAGTGACCTCCAAACCGGAGAAGAGAAAACATTCTGCCTGTTTAAAGGGAACCTTTCTCCACTTCAACCAACTCCAGTTCTTCACATCAGTCAATAGACATTGTTCTAGTCATTCTGGAGCAAATTATTTTTTTTTCTCTAGTCCCCACCATTCTTGAACAATTTGTGCTGCATCCAAAATGCTAATTAGGCTCTCTGCTGTCAGGTGGGCAGTTCTAGACTGGAGCAGAGAGTCAAGGCCGGCCCACCTGACAGTAGTAAGTCTAATTAGCATATTGGGGAGTGAAACTAACAGAAATGATTGCTCCAGAATGGTGGCAGCTAGAGAAAAATTTCCAACTGTTCCAGAATCTGTAGAGCAGTGCCTATAGATGAAAGAGAGGAGTTGGTGCAGGTGGTGAAAAGTCTTCTTCAAGACATACTCTATGATTTTATTTTCATTTTATATAACAATTTGCTTTCATGTAAGAATTAGGGCCACGTAGACCATGATGTGCCACTACAGGTGTACACATAGAGGAGCGCAGCATTTTCATGGCAATACTGTCAACTTCCTCATTAAAGGGGTTTTCTTGTCAAGACAACCTCTATCTATTTGCCCTGTTTGGACATATCGGTGTCATAGGTGGCCTCCATTCCCTGGAAACTTGAACCATCCTTATAGTACATGCAACAATCCGTCATTGTTCTTGTTAGGTAGTTGAGCAGTTCCATCTAAGCTCCAATCAGAATCGAGCTCTCATTCCTCGGACAACATTCAGTAATCAATAGAACTAATTTTTGGATGGAAAGAATCACTTAGTTACCATAGAAACCTGGATCATTCATGAAGGTGACACTTCTCAGACTGTAGCTCCATATCAAACCTTCATGTTCTTCATCTATACAATGAAGACATTGTTGGGATTCTGAGGCCAGATACAAAAAATTCACAATATTAAGGTTACACATCTTATATATATGGTCATATATGCTGCATTAAAGGTGTGTGTACTTAGAATTAAAGGGATTTTCTGATTTAGGCCATCAGCAACAATATTAGTACAGTAGTAGTAGTTAAAGCAGCAGTGGTCACAGTGATTTGTTGACTCCAATCCCTCCCGGGCTGGTGCTGAGCTGAGGGGGCCTGCAGTATACCTGATGCTGATGCTAGTCTTCCCCCACATGTTAATTGTCTTCAGCCCTTCTGAGCCAGATGGGAGTCAGAGTGCCCATGATGATAACGCAGGTAAATGATTTGGGAGAAACACGGTTGCAAAGAGTCCACACAGCTTTACTGGATAGCCAATGCAAACAATAGCTGAAAGCTTTTACAAATGGAGGTCCAGATCTTACACACTCCACTGTTGGTGTGGGGTAAGCTTGGTGATGGTGGCTCCTGCAGTTCTTTGACCTGTTTTTCTCTCAATATACAGTATGTGCCAGTCTCTTCACTTTCACCCTCTCTACCCAGCATGCCCTGTCTGTCCTGTGGCACAGAATGGTCTATACTCTAAGGACTCTCTTAAATCTCTCCAAAACTTCTTCTAGCAGTTGAGAGATGGTTATTCCGCCCTGTCTTAGGACTATATCACATTTGCAGAACTTCTGTCCTAAATCATGCACATTCCTGGATGGGAAATCTCCTCTCTCTGTGAAAGCTGGGTGGTGACAGACTTGTCTTCTTTCCCTTGATGGAACCATCAATGCTCAGTCTATCTCAATCCCAAGTGGACCAGCCCATTAAAGGGGACAGTCTATAAGTTACATATAAAACTATGTACAGGTTGTATAGTAACATGGCAAATGCAGAATGAACAATGCACCCTCTATTTAACTACCTTAGAACCCATGCCGATCAGCTGTTTGTAGTGGCCATGGTGCTTAGGTAAGTGCTACAGACTCTTCATGGTTTGCATTGCTCCATATTATAGAATACACAGGGTCCCACATTGCGGAAATGCAGATTTTTTAACAGCAATTTTTTGAGCAGAAACCAGGATTGGATTGAGCAAAAGGGAAAAAGTATAAGAACTTCCTATATATTTCCAATTTGCAACATGGTGCTTCAGTCTTAAAGAGGACCTTTCATGGTTTGGGGCACATGCGGTTTTATATACTGCTAGAAAGTCAACAGTGCGCTGAATTCAACGCACTGTTGGCTTTCATGATCTGTGCCCCAGGTGAAGAGCTATCAGTGCCGGTACCTCTTTACAGTCAGAAGGGCTTTTGGATAGTGCTTTTGGATAGTTAAAGCTGTGCTTTGATTGGTTGCATCTAGTAGTGGTTGTATCTGGTATTACAATTCGCTATGGCTTGGAGGAAGCTGCACTATCCTGCTCGGCCATTACTAATTTGAGGTGTATGAAGACGTGTAAACGATAAAGCGTGCCTAAGTAATGTGGCCTCCTTAAAAGGCTGGAGGAGGTGCCAAAATTCAGATCCCCACTGGTTTGATATTGATGACTTTTCCCCACTCTCCCGGAATATCTGGGAGACTCGTGAAATAAGGGTAACCTCCTGGACTCCTGGAAATGCTGGCAAATCATCCAGGTCCGGGGCACTCTCTATGACGGTCATGACCAGCACAATTACAAAAAAGAGACATGGAAAGCCTTCCAATTGGAGGTGGCTTTCGGCAAGGGTGTGTTCCTGACCCCAACTCATTGTTCTCCGAGACAGCTGCCAGCACATGTTGACCAAGTTGCCTATCCTAAGCATAGATCATCCATTTTCTGCTATATAATGCATTCCTACAGAGGCAAAAGCTCCAAGAAAAATATGTAATTTCATATTCTATCCCTATACCAGGCTATATAGACAAGATACTTTAATAGGGATCAATATATTAGAGACAAGGCATTTTCACCTGCAGCTTCATGCGCCGATCCCGTTTTCCAGGTTGCTTTGCTGCAGATTTAGAGAACATTTAGTGATCTGTTATATGCGCTTTATTAAAAAAAAAAAAAAAATGGAAAAAATAAGATGTATTTGTCCCATATATCAAACTAGCTGGGATCCTTCTGAACAGCTACAGCACACACAATGCTTTCATACAGACAGATTTATTCTACAGTTTATCATCTAGGATTCGGCTCCTGTGTCATCTAGGTACCGAGCTCCATCTAGTGAAGCAAAAGAACTTCTCATTGGGCAAACAAAGCCATTGTTGTGTATTATATACTGATAGCCTTCTATGGTAGTATTGCATGGCAGAGATAGCACAAGTCGGCATCCATGCCCTTATGCACTCCAAATTTAAAGGGCCAGTAACCTAATATTGTCTAATACATTAGGACTCGTTATTGTCATTATATGGTTTCAGGACAATGGTTCAGTGGGTAATAGTGCACTGCTAACCACTGAGCCATTGTGGGCTGGATAGTGATTAATATTGTCACTTTGCAACACTGGCGTCATGGGCTAAAATACAACATGGACATGGAATTTCTATATTCTTCGTGGGATTGTGTGGGTTTCCTGTGATATCGCAAAAATATACTGATAGGCCAACTTGCAATTCACGTTGTGAGTCCCAAAAGTGCCAGAAAAATACCTTGAGTGCCAGAAGCCAAATGGATTACTTTTTGCTTCCTAAGAATATCACTACTGGGATATGCATCACCAAAAGTAGCCGCAAAAACCAACAATGAACAGTTACATCAATTGTCCTGGGAACCAATAAAGCTACAACCCTGTATGGTGGTATTATTCACTAAGGCCTCGTTCACATCTGCGTCTGTAATCTGTTCGAGGGAGTCCACATGGGGAACGGACTACCGAACGCGTTGGAAAGTGATGCACAGTGAAAGCACAGGGACCCCATAGACTATAATGGGGTCCGCACGGAACATGACTCGTGCGCGGACCGTGCGGAAAGCACATGGACCCCATTATACTCTATGGGGCCGGTGTGCTTTCACTGTACACCGCTTGGCAACGCGTTCGTAGTCCATTCAGGGGGGTCCCCTTGCGGACTACCACGAACAGATTATCGACGCAGATGTGAACGAGGCCTTACTGTATGGCAGTATTTTTCAACCAGAATACCCCTTTAAGGCTCTATTCAGACCACATTTTTTACATCCATGCAAGAAAACGGACGTAAACACATGCAAACAGATGGCCATCCTTTTACCTAGACATCAGTGTTTAAGAAAACAGATCCGTTTTTGTGTCCTTCAAAAAAAAAAAATGAAGCAACGGATCCATTTTTCTTTTTTTAATAGTAATGTCTATGTAAACGGAAGGCCATCCATTTGCATCAGTTAAAAAGCGTGATCTGAATAGAACCTAAGTACGCTTTCAGAACACAACACCGGGATCAACTTGTAAAATCAGTTTTTTTAGGGAACCTTCACACGGAGTAAACGCACGTGTATTTTTGCAAAATACACGTGTAAAAACAAGACTCCCATTGACTTCAATGATATTTTTTACACGTGTAAAAATACGCCTGTAAAATGTCATTGAAGTCAATGGGAGTCTTATTTTTACATGTGTATTTTGTAAAAATGCCGCGTTTTTTTTTTTTTTTTTTTTTTATGTAGATTGTGAGCCCAACATAGAGCTCACAATGTACATTTTCCCCTATCAGTATGTCTTTGGAATATGGGATGGAAATCCATGCAAACACAGGGAGAACATACAAACTCCTTGCAGATGGTTTTTTTTTTGCCCTTGGTGGGATTTGAACACCAGGACTCCAGTGCTGCAAGGCTGCAGTGCTAACCACTGAGCCACCATGTGGCCCCTAAATGCTGTGGTTTTTGTCATGGTGTTTCCGCAGCAGTCAAACCGTGACTTTATGTCACGTGGGACTTCAATTATTTCATAGGGACCAATCAAATCATAATGATGACAATGAGGGCCTTCTTGCTACTGTTGAACAACAGGAGGCTCTTACAATTTTGGAGCACCATTTTGGTGTAGCTCTCTATAGAACTAAGTATGCTGCTCAGTATGTTCAGTTCTATATCGCGGACTACACCAAAATGTCACTCATACATGTGCCGAACCGCACATGCCCGAGACTTCAACTGCAGGAGCGCGATCTGGACGGACAAACATCCGGGGAGGAGGAGGCCAGACGGGAGCACAAGCAGTGGAGTGTGTGAGCAGAGGTATGATATGGGGGGGTGCTCGGAGGCCCTGGGGAACGCCCACGGTGCTCGGAGGAGTTAATTAACCTAAACATTTATAGGGATTTATAATAAAACGGCGGGGTGTCTTAAAATATAAAGGCAGCAGTAGAATAGCCATTTTAAAGGCTATTCAGAAATATGTTTACTTAAAAATGAGTTTTACCAATGAGAGACCCCCTTTAACATTTTGATGTTTTGTTTATTCAATTCGTATAGCTATTCCAAAGATATAAGCTCTTTTATTATCCATACAGATGAGGGAATAATAGTCTAGTGGACAGTTAAATACAGAATGGTATACGATAGAGATCCCACCCCCACAGAACCGCAGTGTTACCGCTCACTTAACTAGTATAACCTAATCAACACTAAAAGGGCTTATATCTTTGGAAAGGCTGAACAGATGTATGGGAGCAACATCCTGGGTCCTTTCCTTAGGCCGCTGAGGGGAAACAGGACTGCACAGCGGTCTGGGACACCGGAGGACCAGGGACAAGTGATTATGTTTTGGTTTGTTTTTAACCATTTCAGTACTGGGCCAATCTCTGATTCAAGACCAGACACATTCTCGGGTTTCTTTGATGTGCAGTTTTGAGGATTAAAAACTTTGCGTTATTCAACATTTTTTTTAGTTTTCTTTTCCCTAGAAAGCCCCTTTAAATAAGCCTTGAATGTATAATCCACCCAGAAAAACTGGTTGCTTTCACTCTCGTTCTCATTTCCTGACCTCAACAGATTGATATGCCTGTTTTTCGAAGGAAGGGATGATTTTCCCAATTTCATTTGGATGCCATATCCCTTTATTTTCCATAACTTTTATTTTTTTTGCACTTTCCTGTATTACATAATTTTGGTTAGTGAGACTCCAGTTACATCTACATCTAAATGATGTACATGATTGTGGTCAATGGAGCCATGGAGCTTCAAGGGATTTAAAGTGTTAATAAACTTTTTTTTTTCACAAATCCATAGAGTATGTGAAGATAAGAAACTTTGCAATATACTCTATTAATGAAAAGTGCCTGTGCCTTAATTGCCTCCTTCTGCCACTGATGATATCTGTACAATAGAAGTCTATGGAGAAGGCAGGTAGAGGAAGAGGAGAGCTCCTCAAAGCATAGAGACAATAAAGAAAAGGTTTCTTTCATAACACAGCTAGATTATTAAGAATTACTATCCAGCCCTATCATGAAAGAAATGAATCATTTAATGCTGTAGACCAGGGTTTCTCATCCCTTTCAAACAAAGTACTCCCTAGTGAGAATACGTCCCAATCGAGTAGACCTAAAGTAGTGATCAGTAAAATAAATAAGGCTGTTTTTTTAGCCTCTTCCAATAGATATGTATTGGCCCCGTTGGTGCCCCCCTTATATTATAATGGCCTTCACATTCAGTATAACGGCCCCTTCAGTGCCCCCACGTGCTATAATGATCTCTTTAGTAAACCCACATGTAGGGTAATGGCCCCTTAAATGCCCCCACATGTTGAATAATGGATCCATCGGTACCCCCATATGTGGTATAATGACCTCTTCAGTGCCCCCACATGTAATACAATGGCTCCCACATCCAATGATGTGTAAGGAGTGAGTGGTGAGCTGCATTACTAATCAACCAACACTCCTGTCTGCTCCTCGGTCTACACCACCACCGTGCATAGTTGTTCATCCTGGGTAGGGAGGACAATGCTACTCATCCCCTGTATGTACCCCAGGAACTGTGGGAGGTACCCCCTTGGGTAAATGTACATTAGATTGAGAACCACTCCTGTAGATAGCCTCAAATCTTCGTCCCTCTTTCTCCTCCTCACCTGTTCCTCTCCATAGACATCATTGTAAACTGGCACTGCTTGGTATGGAGTACAAACAACATCACAAAGACAAGTTAAAAACACAGGCATTTTTCTTTAATAAAGCATATTGCAAAGTTTTTCCTTTCTCCCGCACTATAGATTTACTGTATGAAATGTAGGCAATGTAGATCGGTAACAGCAATGGTGCGGACCCAACCAGTCAGAGAAAGGGAGACAAAATGTGGTGCAAAAAGCTTTATAATAATAAATAAACCTTTACTTCAGGCACAAAAAGATCAAATAAAATACAGCCTTAACCTCAGGCAAAAGATTGTCAAACAAAAACCCTGCTCGTCTGAGCACTAACTAAACTATAAAGTACTAACTGTACACGTGGCTTACTACCAACCACACGATACAGTCTCGTCAGACTCTCAGTGTGTCAGGACAGACTCACGTGCCTCCTCTCGCTCCCAGGATCTGCCCTGAAGTGTGGGCTCTGGAGCTTTTTATTGCCCAGGACCCCCACCTAGGGCTGAGAACTATTCAAGACTCGCCCTGGACCCACATAGGTTAGAAACTGGGGCTGATATATCGGCACTCCAGCACTCTGCCTGTCGCCTTCTTACAGAAGAAAGTTTTCTATTTTAAGGCTAGTGTAAAATATCCAGTATTTGGTGAAACTTGTGATCACGTGTTGAGAGGCCTTAAGAGTTAGGACTCATGATGAGAAGAGTCAGCTTGTTATAAAACCAATGTGGAGGTTTATTAAGGAGAACGCAGGAACACAGGAAAAACTTCCAGAATAACAGAAATATCAGTCAATGTCTCATTAGCTGACATCATCAGAGAAGCTCATAGTTCGGTTTCTTGATCTGGATATCTTGTAGTTCCAGCTTGGTTCGTGCTTGACCATCTGGTTGATGGACTCTGGGCTGGTCATGACTAGAGATGAGCGAACAGTAAAATGTTCGAGATTCGAGATTCGTTTCGAGTAGCCCCTCAATATTCGACTACTCGAATCGAATATGGAACCCTATTATAGTCTATGGGGGGAAAATGCTCGTTTCAGGGGTAGGCAACGTTCGATCAAATTACACTTACCAAGTCAACGAGTGAGGGTCGGGCTGGATCCTCCGAGAAGTCTTCTCCAGGCAGCGTCCCCGCGGCATCTTCCATCTCTGAATTCACTCTGCCAGGCATCGGGCACTACAAGCGGACATGCGCAGTCGGCTCTGCCCAGGCCCGATGCCTGGCAGAGTGAATTCAGAGCCGGAAGACGCGGCGGGGAAGCTGCACGGAGAAGACTTCTAAAGGTAGGAGAACAACCAGCGTTGATTGGCCGACTGTATAGCATTCGACCAATCAATGCTGGTTCTGCATCGAACTTCTCCATTCGAATAGCGAGTGGTACTCGATTGAGTACGAGTATTTCGAATACCGTAGTATTTGATCGAATACCTACTCGATCGAGTACTACTCGCTCATCTCTAGTCATGAAGTCTTTGTCCAGGATAACAAAGAGAGAGATAGCAGGCAGACCTGCCATAGATCCCCCATGGGTGACCACCACCACGACCACCCACAATGGCCCAGACATGTGTGTCTGTCACTTATTTATGTTCATGAGAGAGGATGTTGCCCTCCATCTTGTTGCTTTGTAAGGACAACTCTAAAATAGTGTACGCTAACCGCACCCATGTACCAAAATATAGAAGAGTGAAGTCAGCAGAGTATTAACCCTATGTATGCCTTGAATATTGTAATATCATATTTAATAGTAATGCTTATTTTTTATTCCCTTGCCCCAAGACATCAGGGACCTATAGTTATGGCCCTGCTCCGCACCTGTCCTATGAATTAGCCACATATAGCATTGTGAACAAGTAACGTCTTCTCTTTTCGAGCAGGAGCCTCTAGAATGGCGTCTCTAGAAAGCCTTCCCTCTGTATTTAACATCAATTGGCTGTACTCTTCTCCAAAGCAGCTACTTTTTAATGCACTTTGAGGAATGTACAAATCAGTTTCCAAATACTTTGGTTAACTTCACCATCTCAATAGCTCTGCTTCAGAAGAGAGAGATTGTTGTTCCAGCGTCTGGTAATAAATTACTTTGGAATGGCACACTCTTCAATTTCAAGTCGAGAGAAGCAACTTTAATAAAATGTACTCTGGTAATACACTGAGACTTGTTTCCACAGAATCAACTCTAGTTCTTTGGTTCTCAACGGAGCAGAGTGAAATATAACATGCAGCCTTGAGCAATGGAACGGGAAAACAGGCAGTTTTATGATAAATGGCCTTGGAAAGTGAAATTACAACTTCAGCAAATGAACAATATGTAGAAATGATTCTGTGTTTTCATTTTTTCTCCTTTCTTTTGGAAATGCTGCTGAAATGATTTGACAATGTGACGTTGGCTGTACATCGTAACGCAAGGTAACAGTGCCATCAAGTGATGGCTGGGAGAAAGGGAGAACAATGCTCGAGCCGTGCGAAATTGCTTTTACTCAAAATATTAGCTGTACAAGACGGAAGGCTCGTTCATTTCCATGCTATGGGAGAACAAGACCAATCTCCGTCCTCTAATACAATGTGTCAACATAATTATGAAGGGAGATTACAGAAAACTAATATAGGAGATTGCGTGATCCTCGCTAACCGGAGCCTGGACACATCACAAGTGCATATTAGATCATGTTAGAGGGGATTTTTTTCCTTATAGACACTGTCAATTAAGGTTTTTATTTTTTAGAGTAAAAATAATGACATTGCCGACGTCTGGACTCACTGTGTCGCTGATCTATGAAAATGGATGAAGTGGATTTTGCTTTTTACACCGCAAAATGCTGCAGAAAATAACCAAATAGGTGATAGGGGTGTCTACAAGATTTCGTCCGTGCATCCCCCAT
This sequence comes from Leptodactylus fuscus, assembly GCF_031893055.1. NCBI lineage: Eukaryota > Metazoa > Chordata > Amphibia > Anura > Leptodactylidae > Leptodactylus > Leptodactylus fuscus. The sequence goes on along the minus strand of NC_134270.1, from coordinate 150,291,438 downwards.
ACTCTGGAACTCCTTACTAAGACACATAAGACTGACCCCCACAATCACAGGATACAAGAAGGCCCTGAAGACTCACCTATTCAGGAAGGCCTACAACCTCCAATAACACTATCTCCGTACTGCCATCTGTACAGTCTCCCCCTCTCCTTCTGTCTCTACCCCCTTCCCTCATAGATTGTAAGCCCTCGCGGGCAGGGCCCTCTACCCCACTGTGCCAGTCGGTCATTGTTAGTATTATATCTACCTGTATATTCTGTGTATTGTATGTAACCCCCAAATGTAAAGCACCATGGAATTAATGTGCTATATAAATAAACAATAATAAAAAATAAAAAAAATAGGGATGAATCAAATATGCCAAAGCAGCTGGGCTCAAGGGATGATCTGCAGCGTCTGGCCCATAGCCCTAGGCAAGTACCACCAGGGTCGGACTGGCCCACCGGGGAACCAGTGAATCCCCCGGTGGGCCCCAAGCCTTGACTATCAGTCCTCATTTTCCTATTGCAGATGCATTGCTCAGGGGCCAGGTCGGACCCCTGACCAATTCATTTGCATTGACAAATTGAGCACTGATAGTGGTAAGGGGCCGGAATGGTAACATCAGGGGCCCAAGGCTGCCGCCAGCACTGTGATGATTAAAGATGGCCAGCTGCCAGCAGTTTCCCAGGGCCCTGACACACAAAGAGGCCCCCATTGCATTGATATACTTTCCCTATTAATATAGAGATAGTATACATCGGGAGGACACCAGGGGCAGCAGCAGATATCGCTGCCATCTTATGAAGCGCTTTCTCTGCAGTAGTGAGTCATCACTTACATCGCACTGTGTGGGGACAGAGACAAGTCTGCTGCGATGCTGAACTTTCTGCTTCATAAATGTGAGTATATTTTTTCTTTTTTTAGCAAAATGTAATATTTAATATGTATATGTGTACATTTGTTTAACCCTTAAAGGGATACTACCATTAAAACCTTTTTTTTGTGGATAAAACGTCAGAATAGCCTTTAGAAAGGCTATTCGTCTTTTACCTTTAAACATGTCTCCGCTGCGCCGTTCCTTAGAAACAGTATGCAAATGAGTTCTCTCGCAGCGATGGGGGTGGGCCCCAGCGCTCAAAAAGCGATGAGGGCGTCCCCACCGCTGCCAGAGAATTGTCTCCAGTGCTGCCTCCTTCTTAGTCCGCAGCGTCATCTTCAATGTCTTCTTCCGGTGCAGGCTCGTAACTTCTAGACGTCGGGCCTTGAGCAGAGCAGACTGCGCAGGTGCACAGGCCACGGGAAAATGTCCACTAACTCTGTCTCAGTATCGCTGGACTGCAGGGTCCTGATAATGGGCCCCTAGAAACAATTCCACTGGTGGGCCCTACACACCCCAGTCCGACACTGCCTATGCTCTTAGCTGTATTTTGTGGTTTTGAGAGGGGTCTGAGTGCAAAATATGGGGCAGGTCCTGTTCTTGTTTGCTTCTGCAGTTCGGTCCATCTATGTTATTGGTTGGGTCAGTGGAAAACACAAATGCCAACCTTGTAGTCCTTCGGCCCTTTGGTTTTCCACTGATCTATCCACGACTATGGTCCTGAGCGTTGGGCCTTACAATAAATCAGTGCTGGTAAGACTCTGTTTACACCTGTTTTAGTAATATATCTGTAATAAATATGTTCTTAGATCATGTGTAGTTCCTCAGTTACACTGCCTGGAAAAATAATCAGTCTAGAGTAACCATCAGTATGGTGTGTCCCTGCAGAGTTTGGGCAGGCACCATGCCTACGGAGGAATCTCTATTGGTAGGATTTCCCAGCCCAAATTCAGTCCAGAGACCCAAAATCCAAGCACAATAGTGATTTATGATATTAGGAGTCCCTACGTCCCTGCCTCTCTTCTGTCCTGTATACGATATATAGATCACTATGATGCACTATGCCCGGTCTCCACACCGAGAAATCCGTCTGATGTAGGGACAAGATTTTCCCATCTGGATTTTGCCGTGCCCCATAGTCAATTTATTTATTCGTTTCCAGGAGGAACAACAGAGGGACAACACAATGTAGATTTCTAATAGATCATTCTGAATTGTAATGTACGGGAATGAAATATGTCAGGAGAGGTGACAGATCTTTACATCAATCTACAAGATTGGTGATATTAGATCGCTGGGGGCCCCATGAGCAACAGAAAAGGGGCCCAAGTCATGGAACGGTAATCGAGCATGTGAGGTACAAGTCCATACACCTGTATAGTCATTATAGGCTTGTATACAGCATAGGGAAAGGGTTAACTGCGTACTTAGGACCCTTGAAGTGACTAATGGGGGCCCTGCCATTGAGTATCACCTACATATAATGTACCTGTGGATCTCACAGCATTCTGGGAGTTGTAGTTCACGGGGCCAGAACTAGAACATTACTTAGATATGATGAGTATCTTGTATACAGACAATATTATTATTATTGTGCTGCCCCCTGCTGGTAAGCAGTCATAGTGTAATAATACACAGAAAGGGAAATCCCAGCAAACACTGAATTTCCAGGAGTAATTATTGAGGCACCCGTGAGACTTTCTATACAGCTGTTTGCTCATCAGGGTCTGAATGAATAAAAAATTCACTATGGTGGTATCCCTCTGTTATTCCTCCTAGAAATGTATGAATGAGTTAGAATTGCCCTTGTGCCGTAACAGTCAGCCCTGTATGATAATAATTGTCATTAGTCAGAATAGCCCTTAAAGGGGTTGGCCAGGAATTTCTAATTTAATATGTCCTATACTACATGGGGCCATATCAGACTCCCTGCCCAGAGACAGAAGCACTTGGCTCCATGTCTTGTATAGTGGCCGGGGCCGGTACTGCAGTTCAGCTCCCATTGACTTCCACTGCAGCTGATCCATGCGGCGATCATTTGATCACTGGGAATCTATAAGGAAACCATTAATATTGGGGCAGATTATATGGCAGATTATCTGCCAGATAAAAGCCGGTGTAGATTTCAGTGCAGGCGTGCGACCTGGAGGAGACCTCCTCATAATTCGGGTGCACCCTCCGCCAGCAGAGGAGATGCGATGACGGACGATAAATACATCAGTTTTGATAAATCTCGGCCATTGTGTTCAGCAGGAATGGCTGGAGCGTGATGTTACACAATGGGACGGTTTTACCCCTGTACATGAATGGCAGACGGCAGGTGATATAGTTTATAGGATTATAACAGTAATATATTCCACTTTTGTGCACTTTGCGCCATTTTCCAGTATGGCGTGACACTATGATATCCCCCGGTATCAGCACCAGTGACAGTTGGGATATTTCTTATATCCATCTGTTGGGCGGCTCATGCTATATTGTCATGGTCAGTACAGGCTTCAGTTGCGGCCTAGTAGAGGACAGCGGGGGATCTACAACTTGCCGCCATTCTGGTAGGTGACATATAGGGGGCAGTAGCTGATATTTCAGTGTTCCCTGTAGTTAGACGGTAAAGCAGACATCCGGTGATATTAATAAGAAGATATCAGGACGTGTGTACAGGTAAATAATAAGGACCTGCCATCCCTCCATGCCTATAGGCGCCTGGACCTCAGGACTGTTCACGCCATGAGATCACAGTATGGCAGTTCCATTATCACAGTGATTCCATGGAAACCAAGACCAGTAAGGCGGCCATTTTCATCCCAGAAGACCAAGCAGCAGCTCCATCCAGATCTCCAGGACAGAGACGTTCTTCGTGTGGATTAGGAGGGGGAGAAGTCTGTACAGCCGAGCCCTGACCAGAAGGACGTCACCCAGTTACTGATCGGGGGATTCAGGAGCAGCGAGAAGTCACCATTTGTGGCCAGAGGATCCATGTAAGACAGGTGAGAGCTGGGGTAGAGGGTCACCTGTAGCAGTCAGTAGTAGCCCCTATTGTCTTAACAGTGGTGTTTTGCTGCCATCTACTGGTGTGAAGAAATATAGCCTGGGACTGTACTACTGTGAGACAATAATCACCCTGTTCTGTTTGGTAAATGGTGCGGTCCAGAGGAAGTGACGTGAGCAGCGTGGTGTGGGCCCAGAGTGTGTGCTGTGAGGACCTGTGAGAGGCCATTGCTGCTGTAGGCCATAGTAGAAGGCCTGAAACACTGCAGAGACTGACTGGAGAAAGCGGCAGTGTTGTGGAGATTGTTCTGGAGACTAAAGCCGGACTGTGCCTTGGACTTTGTTCAGACCTTCACCCAAGACAGAAGCAAGACAGAGTCTGCTGAGTTCCTGGACAGGCCTGCATCGAGGGAGCACCACAGAGAGCTGAGAGAGACTGTATAAACCCGGTACCGTACAAGTATCTCAGGGACAGCTAGGGCCAGTTTATAGCGTGCGTTATCCTCATACTGTTATATGTAACTTAGTTTTATTTTGTTGATTCCTTCCCATTTTCCATAAGTAAATTGTGTTATATACCTGCCAGTGTGCGTCTGTCTCCTAGTCGCGGATCCTTGTTACCTGCTGGCCCGGACTTACACACCGGCCCCCTCACGGGGTTACCCAGGACTCAGATGGGCGGCCCATTCATTATATTGGGTGCAGTCTAATGATAACTGCCCCATAGCAATAACAGTGGGGTGCGGGCAGAGAGCACATTGTATATCACTGTATATATGACCTGTTACTGTATATATTGTCCTATATATCACTGTATATATGACCTGTTACTGTATATACTGGCCTATATATCACTGTATATATGACCTGTTACTGTATAGACCGGCCTATATATCACTGTATATGTGACCTGTTACTGTATATACTGGCCTATATATCACTGTATATATGACCTGTTACTGTATAGACCGGCCTATATATCACTGTATATGTGACCTGTTACTGTATATACCGGCCTATATATCACTGTATATATGACCTGTTACTGTATAGACCGGCCTATATATCACTGTATATATGACCTGTTACTGTATATACGAGCCTATATATCACTGTATTTGTGACCTGTTACTGTATATACGAGCCTATATATCACTGTATATGTGACCGGTTACTGTATAGACCGGCCTATATATCACTGTATATGTGACCGGTTACTGTATATACCGGCCTATATATCACTGTATATGTGACCTGTTACTGTATATACTGGCCTATATATCACTGTATATGTGACCTGTTACTGTATAGACCGGCCTATATATCACTGTATATGTGACCTGTTACTGTATATACGAGCCTATATATCACTGTATTTGTGACCTGTTACTGTATATACCGGCCTATATATCACTGTATATTGGGAGATATGAATCAGGGCATGTATATATCAGTGAATTGTTACTTTATAGCTACAGCTGTACATACGTCACTGTATATTAGGGATGTCGTATACAATGATCTATGCAGTGAATCAGTGCATAGGAGGGGACTGTCGCTGTATATACGAGGATGGGGATGTCATTGGATAACCACATATATAGATGTATATATATCATTGTGTGTATACATTATGCTTGTGTAGGATCAGGTATTTCTAGGATGTCATGTAGATGTGTATCTGGTTTCTTGTTGACAACACACATATACAATGTGTGTGTGGTTATGTTGTAGTGTATATGATATATGTATATATGATATATGTTAGGATGTATTCTTACATCCGTTTAGCAGTTCAGTTTTTTAAAAATTTTTTGAAAGACACAAAAACATTATATACCGTACTGTCATGTCCATGGGGGAAAAAATGGATAGAAATGGATCCATACATTTTTTTTAGATTGATCTCTATGTATACAGGATATATATATATATATATATATATATATATATATATATATGTATATCCCACAGTGGCCCACCCAACTATTATGCCCCACAGTGACCCACCCATGAACTATTATTATACTTAAGAAAGTAAGAGAAAAAACAGGGCGCCGAGCCGACCCTAGTGTAGTATTTTCAGCAGAAATAGTGATTCAATATAGGCAAATTATAGCCGCTCACCTTAACAGGTTGTGTAGTTCACAACAACCCATAAGCATAAACATGTGTAGAATTCAAGGGGGTAGCGGCTGCAATACCGTCAAAGGACGTAGAGTAATCAGCTTATGGAGACCTCACTCTTCAAAAAAGAATGCAAAAGGCAGCGCTCACCCAAAGACAAACTTTATTAGGCACAACGCGTTTCGGGCTCCTCAGGCCCTTTATCAAGTGCAACAGATTTCCTTTAAAAAATAACATAAAAACCAAAATGACCAGATACTTACAATAAAACTGATGCCAATACAAATGATGCATAATTACATTCAGTATTGAGCCAAATCCAATACATTTTTTTTAATACATTTTTTTTTTTTCATGATACAAAAAAATGTATTGGATTTGGCTCAATACTGAATGTAATTATGCATCATTTGTATTGGCATCAGTTTTATTGTAAGTATCTGGTCATTTTGGTTTTTATGTTATTTTTTAAAGGAAATCTGTTGCACTTGATAAAGGGCCTGAGGAGCCCGAAACGCGTTGTGCCTAATAAAGTTTGTCTTTGGGTGAGCGCTGCCTTTTGCATTCTTTTTTGAAGAGTGAGGTCCCCATAAGCCTATTATTATACTTGGGACTTTTCAGACCTCCAAGTATAATAATCGGAGCCCCAGGGGAGGTGAGGGAACATAATAAACTGTTTTACTCACCTCTTCGAGATCTGATGTTAGTCCTAGCAGGCTTCAGGCCTTCGCCAGCAGTAACAGCCTGTACCATACAGGCCTGAAGCCTGTGCTAGCAGTAACAGGTTGTTACTACTAGCAAAGGCTTCGGGCCTGTATGGTACTACTAGTGCAGGCTTCAGGCCGATATGGTAATGTCCCAGACCATGGGACGTCTGGGACATTACCATACAGGCCCGAAGCCTGCTAGGATTAACATCAGATCCCGGAGAGGTGAGTAAAACTGTTTATTATGTTCTCTCACCTCCCCTGGGGCTCCAATTATTATACTCAGGGGGTCTGAAAAGCGGTAGTGGGATCGAAGCCTGTTTAGAAAAAAAAAGTTAAAAAAAAACAAACCTGGCTGCCGCCCCCCTCCGGAGTGCCGTCTGAGGCTGCCACCTCACCCTGCCTCATTAGAGGTGCGTCCCTGTATATAGACCCCAAGCAAAGTCGCAGTAAAATCTCTTGTGGTGTCTACAGGGAGCCAGACTATTACTGTGTGGGCTATGGCTAGATGGTGACTTGTAGCGGTGACCTGAGATCACAATGTTGTGTTACTACATCACACCTAATACTGAGGCGCCCATCCCGCCTCCCGTTACTTCCAGACATCTCACATTTACACTTTTCTTTTTAGAGAGAAGAAGTTTCCATGTTACCAGCCTTACAGGTATGTGACGGGACAAGTGACAAGAGGTAGGTGACTGCTTACTATGAGTATATAGTCTTTGCTATTAGATATATTCCATTTATAGTATAGTGGTTCTCACCTGCTGGGGATATGCCCCGCTGAGCTCAGGGGTACGTGCCATAGTAAGAGCCCTCCTCATGATGGTAGTTTGTTGGATCTGCCCCCAGACTATAGCAGAAATCCATGGGCGGGGAGTAAATATAGACCCCAGCGTATAATAGTAGTTTGTGGGTGGCAAACCCCAGATATTTAGTCTCAGCAGAACCCAAAATTGTTAGAAAATTGTTAGGTGGTAGTTTTATCATTCCATTAGCATATGGGCCACCTTGCAATATTATACTGTGTGATGGATCGCTATAAATGGGGCACTGAGGGGACCATTATACTACATGTGAGGGAACTGAGGAGGACTACATGCGAGGGCCATTATGTTATATGTGTGTGGGGGGGGGGGGCACTATTTGGGGTCATTATTTTACATGTGGAGGCAGTGTGGGTGGACCATTATATTACATGTGGGGGTACTGAGGAGGCCATTATACTACATGTGGGGGTACTGATGGGACATTCTATTGCATGTTGTGTCCCTGAGGAGGCCATTATATTTCATGTGGGGACACTGTAAATGCCATTTTACTATATAGGGGGACAGTGAGGGGGCCATTATACTACAGCTGAGGGCAGTGAGGGGGCCATTATACTATATGTAGAGACACTGAGGGGCCTGCGGCCAAACACAGCTTGGGATTAAAATATCAAAACCTGTGATATTGAACTGACTTTTCATCCACAGTATCGAAATAGCATCAAAATTTTGATGCATCGTGCAATCCTAATGAGGATTTGATGCTTCAGCAGAGTTGTAAGTAACAGACTTTGGCTGCCTTCACACGGAGTAACGCCGGCTGCCATTCACAGCTGTACACGCGAGTGCTGCGGATGGCTCCCGAACACTTCCCATTCACTTCAATGGGAGCGCTCGTAATGCCGGCTTTACGAGCGCTCCCATTGAAGTGAATGGGAAGTGTTCGGGAGCCTTCCGCAGCGCTCGCGTGTATGGCTGTGAATGGCAGCCGGCATTACTCCGTGTGAAGGCAACCTTTAGGTGGTTCACAGAAACCTTGTCCAAATGAGGACCAACCTAAATGGTGCCCTACAGAGGCTAAAAATGAATGATGCCCAAATGAGGCCTAAAACAGATGATGTGCTAAAAAGTGAGGACCCTGGAATTGGTGCCCAAGTGAGGACCATAAAAATGGTGCCCGAATGAGGACCAAATAAAAATGGTGCCTGAATGAGGACCATATAGAAATGGTGCCGGAGTGAGGACCATAAAATGGTGCCTGAATGAGGACCATATAGAATGGTACCTAAATGAGGACCACATAGAAATGGTGCCTGAGTGAGGTCCATATAAAAATGGTGCCCGCGTGAGGACCATAAAAATGGTGCCCAAGTGAGGACCACATAGAAATGGTGCCCGAGTGAGGACCATATAGAAATGGTGCCCGAGTGAGGACCATATAGAAATGGTGCCCGAGTGAGGACCATATAGAAATGGTGCCCGAGTGAGGACCATATAGAAATGGTGCCCGGGTGAGGACCATATAGAAATGGTGCCTGTGTGAGGACCATATAGAAATGGTGCCCGAGTGAGGTCCATATAGAAATGGTGCCCGAGTGAGGACCATAAAAATGGTGCCCGAGTGAGGACCACATAAAAATGGTGCCCGAGTGAGGACCATATAGAAATTGTGCCCGTTTAAGGACCATATAGAAATGGTGCCCGAGTGAGGACCATATAGAAATGGTGCCCGAGTGAGGACTATAGAAAAAATGGTGCCCGAGTGAGGTCCACGTAGAAATGGTGCCCGAGTGAGGACCATAAAAATGGTGCCCGAGTGTTGACCATATAGAAATGGTGCACGAGTGAGGACCATAAAAATGGTGCCTGAGTGAGGACCATATATAAATGGTGCCCGAGTGAGGACCATATAGAAATGGTGCCCGAGTGAGGACCATAAAAATGGTGCCCAAGTGAGGACCATATAGAAATGGTGCCCGAGTGAGGACCATATAGAAATGGTGCCCGAGTGAGGACCATAAAAATGGTACCCGAGTGTTGATCATATAGAAATGGTGCCAGAGTGAGGACTATATAGAAATGGTGCCCGAGTGAGGACCATATAGAAATGGTGCCCGAGTGAGGATCATAAAAATGGTGCCCGAGTGTTGACCATATAGAAATGGTGCCCGAGTGAGGACCATATAGAAATAGTGCCCATTCTTGTATTTGCCGACATAGTGCCTGAATGAGGACTATAGAACTGGTGACCCAGAGAGGCCAAAAATGTATGATGCCCAAAAGAGGCCCAAAACAGATGATGTTCTGTATAAGTCGAGCCCTAACAGGAACAAAAGGAATGGAACACTGAGAAACTGAAACAAATGAATCCCTAAAAGAAAAGAAGAAATGGAGCCTTTCACTGGTCCAAAGAATTGGTGCCCAAGTGAGGACCATTCATGTATTATCTGACACCATTACAAGAGTAAAACATTAATGCCAAAAATGTAACTCAATATAAACTATTGATAGGCAAAGACAAAAACTTAACCCTTGTTAAAAAATAGTCCCATAATGAACAAAAAGGACCCACCCAGGGGTCAAATATCCAGAACTGCACCTAAATAAATGAATCCTGCAAACCCCTTAAAATATATAAGATAAAGTGCCCTGTGCCAAACCGAATTGTTTTACATCTGACCTCTGCTAGTGTAGGTTAGGCTTCATCTGTCTGCTCTGCTGGTCGGCGGCTACTCTGCAGACGCAACCTGGGGATTGTAGCAGCGAAGGCCAGATCCCTGTATAGGGGTTAAAGGGTGAAAACCTGCAATCCCTTAGACTCTGCTAACCAGAGTAGCTCAAGTCAAGTCCGACTGGCGGAAGCTCTATTTTAGACAGTTGACAATAGTGTTATAGCAGCCCTATGGATCTTATTTTAATGACTTATATGTGTAACAACTAGAGATGAGCGAACACTAAAAATGTCCGAGGTTCGAAATCCGATTCGAACAGCCGCACACATTATAGTCTATGGGGGGAAATGCTCGTTTCAGGGGTACGCAAAATTTGATAAAATTATACTTACCAAGTCCACAAGTGAGGGTCGGGCTGGATTCCCCTTGAAGTCTTCTCCCGGCGCAGCGCCCCCGCGGCGTCTTCCGGCTGGAATTCACTCTGCCTAGGCATCGGGGCCTAGGCAGAGCCGACTGCGCATGCGCGGACATGCCCGCGCATGCGCAGTCGGCTCTGCCTAGGCCGGATGCCTAGGCAGAGTGAATTCCAGCCGGAAGACGCCGCGGGGACGCTGCACGGAGAAGACTTGGGAAAGGTAAGAGAAGAACCAGCGTTGATTGGCAGAATGTATAGCATTCTGCCAATCAACGCTGGTTCTGCATCGTACATTAAACTTCGAACAGCTAGTAGTGTTCGATCAAGTACGAGTATTTCGAATATCGTAGTATTCGATCGAACACCTACTCGATCGAACACTACTCACTCATCTCTAGTAACAATCCCTCCAAAGCAATAATACCCAAGTGATAACAACAGAAATGGTGACCTCAAGAGGCCAAAATGAAGCCCAAGAGAGGCCTGTAACAGATGGTTCCCCAGAAAAGCTAAAATAAGTCAACAACTAAAAGAAGAAAAACACAATCAAAGGCCTAAACACATGAAGCATTTTAGCAGAGCAGACAGAAAATTGGTGTCCGAGTGAGTTCCACAAAAATGGTGCCCAAAAGAAAACCACAAAAATGGTGCCCAACTGAGGACCAAAAGAAATAGTGCAAAAACGAGGACCAGGAATATGGCACCCAAATGTGGACCAAAGAAATGGTGCCCGAGTGAGGACCAAAGAAATGGTGCCCGAGTGAGGACCAAAGAAACGGTGCCCAAAGGAATGGTGCCCAAGTGAGAACCAAAGACATGGTGCCCGATTGAGGACCAAAGAAACAGTGCCCAAGTGAGGACCAAAGGAATGGTGCCCAAGTGAGGACCAAAGACATGGTGCCCGAGTTAGGACCATAACGATGGTGACTGATGCCCAACAGGCCTAAAATTCATGGCGTCCTAGAATAAAATAAGTCCATAGAAATAAGTCCATAGAAATGACCTAGAGATGCCAAAAATAGGTGTTGCCCAAGAGAGGCCTAAAATACGTCCAGCCCTAAAGGTGCAGAAAGTGAGTTCGACAAAAATGGTGCCCAACTGAGTACCAAAACAAATGCCCGAGTGAGGACCATAAAAATAGTGCCAGAGTGAGAACCAAAGACATGGTGTCCGAGTGAGGACCATAAATATGGTGACTGATGGTGACTGATGCCCAACAGAGGCCTGAAATTCATGGCGTCCTAGAACAAAATAAGTCAAGCCCTAAAGGGGTCAAAAGAAGAAGAGGTCTATTGTAGCCAAAACAAATCCCTTAAGGGGTGAAAACAATGAACATTTAAAAGATCCAAAGAAAAGGTGCCCAAATAAGGAACATATAGATGGTGCCCAAGGACCATAGTCATGACCTAGAGATGCCAAAAATAGGTGATGCCCAAGAGAGGCCCAAAACAAGTCTATCCGCTCTGCCCTCATCCGCTCCTCACACAACCGTCTCCAAGATTTCTCCCGTGCATCCCCCATACTCTGGAACTCCTTACCACGACACATAAGACTGACCCCCCCAATCACAGGATTCAAGAAGGCCCTGAAGACTCACCTATTCAGGAAGGCCTACAACCCCCAATAACACTATCACCGCACCCCCATCTGTACAGTCTCCCCCTCTCCTTCTGTCTCTACCCCCCTTCCCTCATAGATTGTAAGCCCTCGCGGGCAGGGCCCTCTACCCCACTGTGCCAGTCCGTCATTGTTAGTATTATATCTACCTGTATATTTTGTGTATTGTATGTAACCCCCAAATGTAAAGCACCATGGAATTAATGGTGCTATATAAATAAATAATAATAATAATAAATAATAAATGGAGCCTTAAATCAGGCAAAGCAAAAATAGTGCCCAAGTGGACCTAAAGAAAGACAATGCCCTAAAGAGGGAAGAACAACTGGACCCTCCACATCCTAAGTAGGGTCTGGGTCTTAAGAATGCAGCAATTTTTTTTTTTTTATTCTGGTATCACTAAGAGCCAGAATTTTTCAGTTTTTACATTGACTATTTCATGACCTCATCTTTCTACCTGGTTCGTGACTGGACACATTTTCAGGTTTTTTGGGTAATGGAGATTTACAGGCTACTACATTTTTTTTTCGTTCTGGTTATTGAAATAATTTTTTAATTTTTTTTTTTTTTTTTTTTTTACAAACGGCTTCATTTTTTCTCTATTGTTTTTACATTTTTTTTTAAATATTAGAGAAAATAAATCTCTTTTTCCAATTTTTTTTTTTAATAGCACAAGGTGTTACTAAAATATTTTTTTAAAATATTTTTCCCTTTCCAGTATTTTTTATGTAGGTGACACAGGGGGCAGGGCTAGAACCTGCGATGTGGGCGTGGTAGTGATTTCTTTTTTATTTTACTTTGGGGGGTTTTTTTACATTTTTTTCATGTTTATTTTGCACATTGTGCCCCACAAGGTTATAAGAGACTTTTGGGGGTATTTTTTTTTTTTTTTTTTGTTGACTGATTTTTCCTGTAACTGGCTGATACATTCCTACAAGATGAAACGTGGATGGAGGCGTACAAGGCGCTGTATCCCACATGGAAAGAGCATTGGTAAGTCTACAATGCCATATACATCCTATATAAATTTGGGGTTAGTAATATTCCCTATAGAAGTTCGGTTTTAAACTCTATAGTACCACGGTAGCTATATGCACTATACTATATACCAGACCTGGGCAATGTACGGCCCGCGGGCCATATCCGGCCCCCTGACTGAACATTTAGGAACATAGGAATGTTATACTGGGGGCAGATATGGAGGGGGAATGTTATACTGGGGCAGATATGGAGGGGGAGTGTTATACTGGGGGCAGATATGGAGGGGTAATGTTATACTGGGGGCAGATATGGAGGGGTAATGTTATACTGGGGTAAGATACGGAGGGGGAATGTTATACTGGGGCAGATATGGAGAGGGAATGTTATACTGGGGCAGAGATGGAGGGGGGAATGTTATACTGGGGGCAGATATGGAGGGGAATGTTATACTGGGGGAAGATATGGAGGGGGAATGTTATACTGGGGGAAGATATGGAGGGGGAATGTTATACTGGGGGCAGATATGGAGGGGGAATGTTATACTGGGGGCAGATATGGAGGGGGAATGTTATACTGGGGCAGAGATGGAGGGGGGGGGACATGAAACGGGGAGAGATGGAGGGGGGACATGAAATGGGGCAGATGAAAGGGGATATGAAACTTTTAGAGAAATGGAGGGGGAGACATGAAACTGGGGGTAGATGAAGGGGGCACTTAAACTAGGGACAACTGGAGGGGGCATTAAACCGTGCAGGTAGCTGGAGGGGGACCTGTCTGCCTCTAGTTGCCCCCAGTTTAATGTCACCCTCCAGCTACCCCTACAGTTTAATTGTTGCTTCCAGCTGCCCGAGTTTAATGCCCCCCTCTAGTTTCCACCAGTTTAAACTGGGGCACCAGGAGAAGTAGTTAATACAGTGGGGCAGTTGGAAGGGAACATTATAATGTGGGGACAGATAATGTACGGGTGACTGTAGGAGGATAATACTTTGTGGGGGCACATGAAAAGATGATTGAAAATGGGCGGAGTCAACATAGAAGTGGGTGGAGCTAAATTTGCCACGGCATGCATGGCCCTCTAGAATAGTTTTAATTTCTTATGCGGCCCCATGGGAAAATTAATTGCCCACCCCTGCTATATACTGTAGTATATGGCAGCTAGCTATAGGCAGTGCTGCACCTATTCTATATATAGGTCCAGGTACGAGGGTCACAAGATGATAGTTTTTCATGACAATATTGTCCTGTGATCTTCCTATATGTGACCCCCTAGTGGTTGTGTTGTGAATTGCAGCCTTTCAAGGGTTTTGCTGTCATGTTGTGATATTGTATTGAATTGGTTTCAGGAGACATTGGAATCCTTATCCCAATTTGAGCTAAGTTATGGGTGGACACATCTGTACTATCCCCTATAATAGCAGCGGTCTGTGTATACAGCAGGTTATACCAACTGCTATGTACAATATAGTGTGGGGACATTGCTATGTATATACTGCTGGTATTACATGTACACTATAGGGCATCTGATAGAGGAGGCCATGTGAGGTCACATGATAACTTTTATCTCTTTTACAGAACTGGAAGGAGGAGACCCAGTGTTACCAAATTGGGGGAAAGGAACGTCCCAGACCAAGGTCATGAAGCTGCTCCTGGACAATCTGAAGAGCAAAAACATGAGATCCACCGCCCCCATAGGAGGATACGTAGCTATACCCTCGGGTACTCGTGTCCTACCTATCTCCATACAACAATCAGAATGTGAAGAGCAGGCAGAGAAGATCCCCCGCCCTCACTGGAGGACGCCCTGTGATATATGTGGTTATACCCACCGATCCTCAGGTCCTACTATCCGTAGAGTTACCTAAATCCATCAAATCAGAATCTGATGAACAATCCATCCAAGGAGCAGACGGCCACCCAGTAACCTTTGCACAGACTCTCGGCACTCGTAGTGACTTCTTGTATCGCAGTATTTCTTCTACCGATAATAAATTATTGAGATAAATAGAATTTGTTTCCTTTGTGGAGAACAATTATTATTATTATTATACACAAGAGCACAACCCTGGGGAGGGGACAGGTCTTCATGGCCCAAAAACAAACATACACTTATTTCCTCCAGAGATGGGACCTCCCGATATGCCCCCAGATTACTAAGAGGCTCACGTCTACCGCACATCACACTTACAACTTATTCACCCATCTGTGCGGGCTCAGTGCCATCCCCGGGGTGTGCCCGGCATGTATTGTGGGACAACCTACCTGACTCCGGCCGCTTAGTAATTCTTGTGCCTATAGGTGCATCTCAATAGTCTTGCCATTCAGGAATGTGCCCCCTGGGTTTCACTACTTGCACCCCAATACAGCTGATATTTCCCTTGAATCCCGTGGCCAGCCATTGTGAATGACCATCCTGTAATACAAGGACACTGCAGTGTCTGCCAGAACAGAGGGGGGTGCTGCTCTATGATATTTTTACAACCTAAAAGGGAATATGGACAAGGATCGTGATTGTGGCAGAACCCTGTTAATGTTATATAGGACCTTTCACATCCTCTAGTACCGGCTGTATTATATACCTCTAGGAAGCCAAATTCAGCGCACTGTCAGCTTTGCCGGTATGTGCCCAGAGATATCAGAGCCATTAGTTAGAAAGGTGGGCCTTAATGCCAAGCGTCATCTCTGGTCTGTGATGAATGACCCCCTAACAGTAATCCTTCATAGCCTTCTGCTGTGCGTTTCTGACAGTGGACGGATATCGATGCTGAAACTAACGGTACCAATATTTCCGGTACCCGGGAATTCAGCGCACTGTCAGCTTTCTAGTGGTATATAATACTGCCAGAGGACGTGACTGGTCCTCTTTAACCCTTTAGTGGCCGAGGCCATCAGCTCTACATCCCCCCAGAGTGGCACCACAGTAGTAGAGGATGTAGCTACTATGTCCTCCCTACTAATGCCGATATCTCTGGACTGCATGAACATATATTGATGCTTTAAAATTCATTTTAAAGATGAGAATCTCATCTTTAAAATGATATCAGGACTTCATGATAGAATTTATAGTTTTGGAGCAATTCACTGTTGAAAACGCTATTTGGCATTGAGATCCAACTGCAGATCTCAATTCCCAACTGCGTTTCAACAGTAAATCGCTCCAAAACTATAAATTGTATCATGAAGACCTTGGTATCATTTTAAAGAGGAGATTCTCATCTTTAAAATGAATTTCAAAGCATCAAGATATCTTAATGCAGTCCAGAGATATAGGGATTTAAAGTGTCCACCCCCCTCTTGTCTCGGGAAGCATTAGTGAACTGTAGCAGAAGGGGAGAGGGAAGGAGCAGCCCAGCAGCGTGCAGAGTGATAATGAATGATCATCATTATCTGTGCATAACCTGTATGTGACACCAGGAAGGGGGTTATCAGGGACTTTCATCCTTCTTAACCCCTCTCATGTCAATCAGAGAGCATACTATTCCTTTGCAATCTGATTGTCACATACAGGTATAATGTAATTCCCCCTGAGCTTTACTAGTGGGGTATTCTTATGTTATACCCCCTGAACATAACCAGGAAGTTCATTGGCGCTGTGACCCAGACGTTTACCATTGTCCAGGTCTCAGCGCCAAAAAAAGTTGCACCAAACACTTAAACAACATATACACAAAGTTGAGAATAAAATTTACATTTACCCAATCCCTGTCCTGTCCATACCTGAGCTTTCTACAGTAAAATACGCCTCCTGAGGGGACCTACGGGGCTGCCAGGTTGCTGACTGTGTGAGGTGCTGAGGGAGAAAGACTCCGTGCTGTAGGAAGATGCTCTTGGGCTTAAGGACTTGTGATGACGTCATGTTTGGGTGGAGCTAAATGGGATTGTACAGAACAGGGTGATGTTACACAGGAAGATGAATCTGCTGGGAACAGTCTGATGGAAGGAGAGAAGAGACAGCATGTGTGAGCAAGAGGGGAGACATGGGGGTGCAGGCTGTGTGAGCAAGAGGGGAGACATGGGGGTGCAAGCTGTGTGAGCAAGAGGGGAGACATGGGGGGCAGGCTGTGTGAGCAAGTGGGGAGACATGGGGGTGCAAGCTGTGTGAGCAAGAGGGGAGACATGGGGGGCAGGCTGTGTGAGCAAGAGGGGAGACATGGGGGTGCAGGCTGTGTGAGCAAGAGGGGAAACATGGGGGTGCAAGCTGTGTGTGTAATACTGTTTGGGAGCCACTGTGGAACACGTAATACTGTATGGGGGCCGCTGTGGTGCTTGTAATACTGTATGGGGGTCACTATGTAGCATGTAATACTGTTTTGGGGCCACTGTGGTGCACGTTATACTATCCCAGTATTGCTTACGTGTGAGGCGTTGCGCTGCTTGCTCACCGTATTCTTGATAACTGCAGTTGTGGGTACTAAAGCTTTATCACTTTTAAGTATCTGAGATATCGCTTCAGCGCCCATAACCGCCACTATCAAGAAATCACTCTAGGAAGGGGATAGGGGGCCCCAGACAAAAGTTTGCACTCAGGCCCACAAAACTTTAGTTACACCAATAGCGGCTGCTCTGGGCCCAGGCACCGCCATTAATATATCTTACTTTTAACTAGATCGACTGTGCTTATATAAAGACGTCCTGCACTTGGACATAAAGGAGGCAGCAACTCCGTTCATCCGGATCGCAGGTAGGGGAGTACAACTTATTTTTTTGTGTTTTTTTTTTTTTTTTAGCTTAGTTGTGGGTATTTTAATAGTACAAGGGGTTGTTTGGAGGGGAAATTATAACTATAAGGGAGGGGGCATTTTGAACATAAGTGGGGGTCAATTATATAAGGGTTATTAGGGGACATTATGACTACAGGGGGAAGTTATATTAGGAGGCATTATGAACATACGGGGTTGGCAATTGATAAAAGGGATCATTATGGGTGCAGTATTTATGTCAGGAGGAATCATCGGCATACTATGAGGGGGCAATTAATTTAATGAATGTGGTACTTGGGCATTATTAAGACTAAGGCATCATGTTGCAAACTGCAACAAAATAGCGCTGCAGAAAAAAACGCAGCAGCAACACATTGTGTTTTTTTTCCCACAGCCCTTTTCACTTTCTGCTTCCATTACACCTATAGGGTTTTCGTAGATTTTCGTAGGTATAATTGATATGCTGTGATTTCCAAAACCCCAAACGGTTTTAGACATCGCAGTATGTTCACTGCACATATTTTTCCACAATGTGTGGATGGGATTTGCTAGAATCCAATTCACTTTGCAGGAAATGTAAAATGTCGGGTTTTCCCGTGGTGTTTTCGCCACATGAGGCCCCATCCCCACTTTACGGTAACATAAAATACACGCTGTAATTTCCAAAACAGTCTCGGTTTTAGACATTGCAGTATATCTATGGAAATTCTGGCGGTTTAGATATAATTGAAGCAGAAAATACTGTAAGCTCTGCAAACTTTCTGTGCCAAGGGCTGCAGGAAGAAACGTGATGTGACATGGCCACGTTTTTTCCCGCAGCGCTTTTTTGCTGCAGGACACCACGTGGTTCCTTAAGCTTAAGGAGTTTTTCAGCTCATTTATATTGGTGATCTATCCTCAGAATAAATCATCAATAAGAGATAAGTGAGAGATATGTTACACAATGGGACGGTTTTACCCCTGTACATGAATGGCAGACGGCAGGTGATATAGTTTATAGGATTATAACAGTAATATATTCCACTTTTGTGCACTTTGCGCCATTTTCCAGTATGGCGTGACACTATGATATCCCCCGGTATCAGCACCAGTGACAGTTGGGATATTTCTTATATCCATCTGTTGGGCGGCTCATGCTATATTGTCATGGTCAGTACAGGCTTCAGTTGCGGCCTAGTAGAGGACAGCGGGGGATCCACAACTTGCCGCCATTCTGGTAGGTGACATATAGGGGGCAGTAGCTGATATTTCAGTGTTCCCTGTAGTTAGACGGTAAAGCAGACATCCGGTGATATTAATAAGAAGATATCAGGACGTGTGTACAGGTAAATAATAAGGACCTGCCATCCCTCCATGCCTATAGGCGCCTGGACCTCAGGACTGTTCACGCCATGAGATCACAGTATGGCAGTTCCATTATCACAGTGATTCCATGGAAACCAAGACCAGTAAGGCGGCCATTTTCATCCCAGAAGACCAAGCAGCAGCTCCATCCAGATCTCCAGGACAGAGACGTTCTTCGTGTGGATTAGGAGGGGGAGAAGTCTGTACAGCCGAGCCCTGACCAGAAGGACGTCACCCAGTTACTGATCGGGGGATTCAGGAGCAGCGAGAAGTCACCATTTGTGGCCAGAGGATCCATGTAAGACAGGTGAGAGCTGGGGTAGAGGGTCACCGGCCCCCTCACGGGGTTACCCAGGACTCAGATGGGCGGCCCATTCATTATATTGGGTGCAGTCTAATGATAACTGCCCCATAGCAATAACAGTGGGGTGCGGGCAGAGAGCACATTGTATATCACTGTATATATGACCTGTTACTGTATATATTGTCCTATATATCACTGTATATATGACCTGTTACTGTATATACTGTCCTATATATCACTGTATATGTGACCTGTTACTGTATATAACGGCCTATATATCACTGTATATGTGACCTGTTACTGTATATACTGTCCTATATATCACTGTATATGTGACCTGTTACTGTATATACTGGCCTATATATCACTGTATATGTGACCTGTTACTGTATAGACCGGCCTATATATCACTGTATATGTGACCTGTTACTGTATATACCGGCCTATATATCACTGTATATGTGACCTGTTACTGTATATACCGGCCTATATATCACTGTATATGTGACCTGTTACTGTATATACCGGCCTATATATCACTGTATATGTGACCTGTTACTGTATATACCGGCCTATATATCACTGTATATGTGACCTGTTACTGTATATACCGGCCTATATATCACTGTATATTGGGAGATATGAATCAGGGCATGTATATATCAGTGAATTGTTACTTTATAGCTACAGCTGTACATACGTCACTGTATATTAGGGTTGTCGTATACAATGATCTATGCAGTGAATCAGTGCATAGGAGGGGACTGTCGCTGTATATACGAGGATGGGGATGTCATTGTATAACCACATATATAGATGTATATATATCATTGTGTGTATACATTATGCTTGTGTAGGATCAGGTATTTCTAGGATGTCATGTAGATGTGTATCTGGTTTCTTGTTGACAACACACATATACAATGTGTGTGTGTGGTTATGTTGTAGTGTATATGATATATGTTAGGATGTATTCTTACATCCGTATAGCAGTTCTGTTTTTTAAAAATTTTTGAAAGACACAAAAACATTATATACCGTACTGTCATGTCCATGGGGGAAAAAATGGATAGAAATGGATCCATACATTTTTTTTAGATTGATCTCTATGTATACAGGATATATATATATATATATATATATATATATATATATATATATATATATATCCCACAGTGGCCCACCCAACTATTATGCCCCACAGTGACCCACCCATGAACTATTATTATACTCGGGACTTTTCAGACCTCCAAGTATAATAATCGGAGCCCCAGGGGAGGTGAGGGAACATAATAAACTGTTTTACTCACCTCTTCGAGATCTGATGTTAGTCCTAGCAGGTTTCGGGCCTTCGCCAGCAGTAACAGCCTGTACCATACAGGCCTGAAGCCTGTGCTAGCAGTAACAGGTTGTTACTACTAGCAAAGGCTTCGGGCCTGTATGGTACTACTAGTGCAGGCTTCAGGCCGATATGGTAATGTCCCAGACCATGGGACATCTGGGACATTACCATACAGGCCCGAAGCCTGCTAGGATTAACATCAGATCCCGGAGAGGTGAGTAAAACTGTTTATTATGTTCTCTCACCTCCCCTGGGGCTCCAATTATTATACTCAGGGGGTCTGAAAAGACCCCCCCGAGTATAATAATAGCGGTAGTGGGATCGAAGCCTGTTTAGAAAAAAAAAGTAAAAAAAAAACAAACCTGGCTGCCGCCCCCCTCCGGAGTGCCGTCTGAGGCTGCCACCTCACCCTGCCTCATTAGAGGTGCGGCCCTGGATATAGACCCCAAGCAGAGTCGCAGTAAAATCTCCCTTGTGGTGTCTACAGGGAGCCAGACTATTACTGTGTGGGCTATGGCTAGATGGTGACTTGTAGCAGAGACCTGAGATCACAATGTTGTGTTACTACATCACATCTAATACTGAGGCGCCCATCCCGCCTCCCGTTACTTCCAGACATCTCACATTTACACTTTTCTTTTTAGAGAGAAGAAGTTTCCATGTTACCAGCCTTACTCCTACAGGTATGTGACGGGGCAAGTGACAAGAGGTAGGTGACTGCTTACTATGAGTATATAGTCTTTGCTATTAGATATATACCATTTATAGTATAGTGGTTCTCACCTGCTGGGGATATGCCCCGCTGAGCTCAGGGGTACGTGCCATAGTAAGAGCCCTCCCCATGATGGTAGTTTGTTGGATCTGCCCCCAGATTATAGCAGAAATCCGTGGGCGGGGAGTAAATATAGACCCCAGCGTATAATAGTAGTTTGTGGGTGGCAAACCCCAGATATTTAGTCTCAGCAGAACCAAAAATTGTTAGAAAATTGTTAGGTGGTAGTTTTATCATTCCATTAGCATATGGGCCACCTTGCAATATTATACTGTGTGATGGACCGCTATAAATGGGGCACTGAGGGGACCATTATACTACATGTGAGGGAACTGAGGAGGCCATTATACTACATGCGAGGGCCATTATGTTATATGTGGGGGGCGGGGGCACTATTTGGGGTCATTATTTTACATGTGGAGGCAGTGTGGGTGGACCATTATATTACATGTGAGGGAACTGAGGAGTCCATTATACTACATACGAGGGCCATTATGTTATATGTGGGGGGCACTATCTGGGGTCATTATTTTACATGTGGAGGCAGTGTGGGTGGACCATTATATTACATGTGGGGGTACTGAGGAGGCCATTATACTACATGTGGGGGTACTGATGGGACATTCTATTGCATGTTGTGTCCCTGAGGAGGCCATTATAGTGGGGACACTGTAAATGCCATTTTACTATATAGGGGGGCAGTGAGGGGGCCATTATACTACAGCTGAGGGCAGTGAGGGGGCCATTATACTATATGTAGAGACACTGAGGGGCCTGCGGCCAAACACAGCTTGGGATTAAAATATCAAAACCTGTGATATTGAACTGACTTTTAATCCAACGTATCGAAATAGCATCAAAATTTTGAAGCATCGTGCAATCCTAATGAGGATTTGAGTTGTAAGTAACAGGCTTTGGCTGCCTTCACACGGAGTAACGCCGGCTGCCATTCACAGCCGTACACACGAGTGCTGCGGATGGCTCCCGAACACTTCTCATTCACTTCAGTGGGAGTGCTCGTAATGCCGGCTTTACGAGCGCTCCCATTGAAGTGAATGGGAAGTGTTCGGGAGCCTTCCGCAGCGCTCGCGTGTACGGCTGTGAATGGCAGCCGGCATTACTCCGTGTGAAGGCAGCCTTTAGGTGGTTCACAGAAACCTTGTCCAAATGAGGACCAACCTAAATGGTGCCCTACAGAGGCTAAAAATGAATGATGCCCAAATGAGGCCCAAAACATATGATGTCCTAAAAAGTGAGGACCCTGGAATTGGTGCCCAAGTTAGGACCATAAAAATGGTGCCCGAGTGAGGACCAAATAAAAATGGTACCTAAATGAGGACCACATAGAAATGGTGCCCGAGTGAGAACCATAGAAAAATGGTGCCCAAGTGAGGTCCATATAAAAATGGTGCCCGAGTGAGGACCATAAAAATGGTGCCCAAGTGAGGACCACATAGAAATGGTGCACGAGTGAGGAGCATATAAAAATGGTGCCCGAGTGAGGACCATATAAAAATGGTGCCTGAATGAGGACCATATAGAAATGGTGCCCGAGTGAGGACCATAAAATGGTGCCTGAATGAGGACCATATAGAAATGGTACCTAAATGAGGACCACATAGAAATGGTGACCGAGTGAGGACCATATAGAAATGGTGCCCGAGTGAGGACCATATAGAAATTGTGCCCGTTTAAGGACCATATAGAAATGGTGCCTGAGTGAGGACCATATAGAAATGGTGTCCGAGTGAGGACCATAGAAAAAATGGTGCCCGAGTGAGGTCCATATAGAAATGGTGCCCGAGTGAGGACCATAAAAATGGTGCCCAAGTGAGGACCATAAAAATGGTGCCCAAGTGAGGACCATAAAAATGGTGCCCGAGTGTTGACCATATAGAAATGGTGCACGAGTGAGGACCATAAAAATGGTGCCTGAGTGAGGACCATATATAAATGGTGCCCGAGTGAGGACCATATAGAAATGGTGCCCGAGTGAGGACCATAAAAATGGTGCCCAAGTGAGGACCATATAGAAATGGTGCCCGAGTGAGGACCATATAGAAATGGTGCTCGAGTGTTGACCATATAGAAATGGTGCCCGAGTGAGGACCATAAAAATGGTGCCCAAGTGAGGACCATATAGAAATGGTGCCCGAGTGAGGACCATATAAAAATGGTGCCTGAATGTGGACCATATAGAAATGGTGCCCGAGTGAGGACCATAAAATGGTGCCTGAATGAGGACCATATAGAAATGGTACCTAAATGAGGACCACATAGAAATGGTGACCGAGTGAGGACCATATAGAAATGGTGCCCGAGTGAGGACCATATAGAAATTGTGCCCGTTTAAGGACCATATAGAAATGGTGCCTGAGTGAGGACCATATAGAAATGGTGTCCGAGTGAGGACCATAGAAAAAATGGTGCCCGAGTGAGGTCCATATAGAAATGGTGCCCGAGTGAGGACCATAAAAATGGTGCCCAAGTGAGGACCATAAAAATGGTGCCCGAGTGTTGACCATATAGAAATGGTGCACGAGTGAGGACCATAAAAATGGTGCCTGAGTGAGGACCATATATAAATGGTGCCCGAGTGAGGACCATATAGAAATGGTGCCCGAGTGAGGACCATAAAAATGGTGCCCAAGTGAGGACCATATAGAAATGGTGCCCGAGTGAGGACCATATAGAAATGGTGCTCGAGTGTTGACCATATAGAAATGGTGCCCGAGTGAGGACCATAAAAATGGTGCCCAAGTGAGGACCATATAGAAATGGTGCCCGATTGAGGACCATGTAGAAATGGTGCCCGAGTGAGGACCATATAGAAATGGTGCCCGAGTGAGGACCATAAAAATGGTGCCCAAGTGAGGACCATATAGAAATGGTGCCCGAGTGAGGACCATATAGAAATGGTGCCCGAGTGAGGACCATATAGAAATGGTGCCCGAGTGAGGACCATAAAAATGCTGCCCGAATGAGGACCATATAGAAATGGTGCCCGAGTGAGGACCATATAGAAATGGTGCCTGTGTGAGGACCATATAGAAATGGTGCCCGAGTGAGGTCCATATAGAAATGGTGCCCAAGTGAGGACCATAGAAAAATGGTGCCCGAAAGAGGTCCATATAGAAATGGTGCCCGAGTGAGGACCATAAAAATGGTGCCCAAGTGAGGACCATATAGAAATGGTGCCCGAGTGAGGATCATAAAAATGGTGCCCGAGTGTTGACCATATAGAAATGGTGCCCCAGTGAGGACCATAAAAATGGTGCCCGAGTGAGGACCATATAGAAATAGTGCCCATTCTTGTATTTGCTGACATAGTGCCTGAATGAGGACTATAGAACTGGTGACCCAGAGAGGCCAAAAATGTATGATGACCAAAAGAGGCCCAAAACAGATGATGTTCTGTATAAGTCGAGCCCTAACAGGAACAAAAGGAATGGAACACTGAGAAACTGAAACAAATGAATCCCTAAAAGAAAAGAAGAAATGGAGCCTTTCACTGGTCCAAAGAATTGGTGCCCAAGTGAGGACCATTCATGTATTATCTGACACCATTACAAGAGTAAAACATTAATGCCAAAAATGTAACTCAATATAAACTATTCATAGTCAAAGGCAAAAACTTAACCCTTGTTAAAAAATAGTCCCATAATGAACAAAAAGGACCCACCCAGGGGTCAAATATCCAGAACTGCACCTAAATAAATGAATCCTGCAAACCCCTTAAAATATATAAGATAAAGTGCCCTGTGCCAAACCGAATTGTATTACATCTGACCTCTGCTAGTGTAGGTTAGGCTTCATCTGTCTGCTCTGCTGGTCGGCGGCTACTCTGCAGACGCAACCTGGGGATTGTAGCAGCGAAGGCCAGATCCCTGTATAGGGGTTAAAGGGTGAAAACCTGCAATCCCTTAGACTCTGCTAACCAGAGTAGCTCAAGTCAAGTCCGACTGGCGGAAGCTCTATTTTAGACAGTTGACAATAGTGTTATAGCAGCCCTATGGATCTTATTTTAATGACTTATATGTGTAACAACTAGAGATGAGCGAACACTAAAATGTCCGAGGTTCGAAATCCGATTCGAACAGCCGCACACTGTTCGGCTGATCGAACGGATTTCGAACCCCATTATAGTCTATGGGGGGAAATGCTTGTTTCAGGGGTACGCAAAATTCGATAGAATTATACTTACCAAGTCCACGAGTGACGGTTGGGCTGGATTCCCCTTGAAGTCTTCTCCCGGCGCAGCGCCCCCGCGGCGTCTTCCGGCTCGAATTCACTCTGCCTAGGCATCGAACACCTACTCGATCGAACACTACTCGCTCATCTCTAGTAACAACCCCTCCAAAGCAATAATACCCAAGTGATAACAACAGAAATGGTGACCTCAAGAGGCCAAAATGAAGCCCAAGAGAGGCCTGTAACAGATGATTCCCCAGAAAAGCTAAAATAAGTCAACAACTAAAAGAAGAAAAACACAATCAAAGGCCTAAACACATGGAGCATTTTAGCAGAGTAGACAGAAAATTGGTGTCCGAGTGAGTTCCACAAAAATGGTGCCCAAAAGAGAACCACAAAAATGGTGCCCAACTGAGGACCAAAAGAAATAGTGCAAAAACGAGGACCAGGAATATGGCACCCAAATGTGGACCAAAGAAATGGTGCCCGAGTGAGGACCAAAGAAACAGTGCCCAAGTGAGGACCAAAGACATGGTGCCCAAGTTAGGACCATAATGATGGTGACTGATGCCCAACAGAGGCCTAAAATTCATGGCGTCCTAGAATAAAATAAGTCAAGCCCTAAAGGGGTCAAAAGAAGAAGAGGTCTATTGTAGCCAAAACAAATCCCATAAGGGGTGAAAACACTGAACATTTAAAAGATCCAAAGAAAAGGTGCCCAAATAAGGAACATATAGACGGTGCCCAAGGACCATAGAAATGACCTAGAGATGCCAAAAATAGGTGATGCCCAAGAGAGGCCTAAAACATGTCCAGCCCTAAAGGTGCAGAAAGAAATGGAGCCTTAAATCAGGCAAAGCAAAAATAGTACCCAAGTGGACCTAAAGAAAGACAATGCCCTAAAGAGGGCAGAACAACTGGGCCCTCTACACCCTAAGTAGGGTCTGGGCCTTAAGAATGCAGCAATTTTTTATTTTTATTCTGGTACCACTAAGAGCCAGAATTTTTCAGTTTTTACATTGACTGGTTCGTGACTGGACACATTTTCAGGTTTTTTTGGGAAAGGAAGATTTACAGGCTATTACAGTTTTTTTTTGTTCTGGTTATTGAAATAATTTTTAATTTTTTTTTTTTTATTTTACAAACGGCTTTATTTTTTTGTCTATTATTTTTACATTTTTTTTTTAATATTAGAGAAAAAAAAACTATATCTTTTTCCAATTCATTTTTTTTAATAGCACAAGGTGTTACTAAAATATTTTTTAAAATATTTTTCCCTTTCCAGTGTTTTTTATGTAGGTGACACAGGGGGCAGGGCTAGATCCTGCGATGTGGGCGTGGTAGTGATTTCTTTTTATTTTACTTTGTTTTGTTTTTTTACATTTTTTTTCATGTTTATTTTGCACATTGTGCCCCACAAGGTTATAGGAGACTTTTGGGGGGATTTTTTTATTTTTTTTTTTTTGTTGCGATGGCTGATACATTCCTACAAGATGAGCGTGGATGGAGGCGTACAAGGCGCTGTATCCGACATGGAAAGAGCATTGGTAAGTCTACAACGCCATATACATCCATATACAACGCCATATACATATATAATATTCGCTATAGAAGTTCAGTTTTAAACTCTATAATACCTCGGTAGCTATATGCACCATACTATATACCAGACCTGGGCAATGTACTGCCCGCGGGCCATATCTGGCCCCTGACTGATTCAGTCCGGCCGGCATAGGAATGTTATACTGGGGCAGATATGGAGGGGGAGTGTTATACTGGGGGCAGATATGGAGGGGTAATGTTATACTGGGGGCAGATATGGAGGGGGAATGTTATACTGGGGCAGAGATGGAGGGGGGAATGTTATACTGGGGGCAGATATGGAGGGGGAATGTTATACTGGGGTAAGATACAGAGGGGGAATGTTATACTGGGGCAGAGATGGAGGGGGGAATGTTATACTTGGGGCAGATATGGAGGGGGAATGTTATACTGGGGGCAGATATGGAGGGGGAATGTTATACTGGGGAAAGATATGGAGGGGGAATGTTATACTGGGGGAAGATATGAAGGGGGAATGTTATACTGGGGGAAGATATGAAGGGGGAATGTTATACTGGGGGAAGATATGAAGGGGGAATGTTATACTGGGGGAAGATATGAAGGGGGAATGTTATACTGGGGGAAGATATGAAGGGGGAATGTTATACCGGGGCAGAGATGGAGGGGGGGGACATGAAATGGGGCAGATGAAAGGGGATATGAAACTTTTAGAGAAATGGAGGGGGAGACATGAAACTGGGGGTAGATAAAGGGGGCACTTAAACTGGGGACAACTGGAGGGGGCATTAAACCGTGCAGGTAGCTGGAGGGGGACCTGTCTGCCTTTAGTTTCCCCCAGTTTAATGTCACCCTCCAGCTACCCCTACAGTTTAATTGTTGCTTCCAGCTGCCCCGAGTTTAATGCCCCCCTCTAGTTTCCACCAGTTTAAAGTGGGGCACCAGGAGAGGGACTTAATACAGTGGGACAGTTGGAAGGGAACATTATAATGTGGGGACAGATAATGTACGGGTGACTGTAGGAGGATAATACTTTGTGGGGGCACATGGAAAGATGATTGAAAACGGGCGGAGTCAACATGGAAGTGGGTGGAGCTAAATTTGCCACGGCGTGCATGGCCCTCTAGAATAGTTTCAATTTCTTATGCGACCCCATGGGAAAATTAATTGCCCACCCCTGCTATATACTGTAGTATATGGCAGCTAGCTATAGGCAGTGCTGCACCTATTCTATATATAGGTCCAGGTACGAGGGTCACAAGATGAGTTTTTCATGACAATATTGTCCTGTGATCTTCCTATATGTGACCCCCTAGTGGTTGTGTTGTGAATTGCAGCCTTTCAAGGGTTTTGCTGTCATGTTGTGATATTGTATTGAATTGGTTTCAGGAGACATTGGAATCCTTATCCCAATTAGAGCTAAGTTATGGGTGGACACATCTGTACTATCCCCTATAATAGCAGCGGTCTGTGTATACAGCAGGTTATACCAACTGCTATGTACAATATAGTGTGGGGACATTGCTATGTATATACTGCTGGTATTACATGTACACTATAGGGCATCTGATAGAGGAGGCCACGTGAGGTCACATGATAGCTTTTATCTTTTTTACAGAACTGGAAGGAGGAGACCCAGTGTTACAAAATTGGGGGAAAGGAACGTCCCAGACCAAGGTCATGAAGCTGCTCCTGGACAATCTGAAGAGTAAAAACATGAGATCCACCGCCCCCATAGGAGGATACGTGGCTATACCCTCGGGTACTCGTGTCCTACCTATCTCCATACAACAATCAGAATGTGAAGAGCAGGCAGAGAAGATCCCCCGCCCTCACTGGAGGACGCCCTGTGATATATGTGGTTATACCCACCGATCCTCAGGTCCTACTATCCGTAGAGTTACCTAAATCCATCAAATCAGAATCTGATGAACAATCCATCCAAGGAGCAGACGGCCACCCAGAAGCCTTTGCACAGACTCTCGGCACTCGTAGTGACTTCTTGTATCGCAGTATTTCTTCTACCGATAATAAATTATTGAGATAAATAGAATTTGTTTCCTTTGTGGAGAACAATTATTATTATTATTATTATACACAAGAACACAACCCTGGGGAGGGGACAGGTCTTCATGGCCCAAAAACAAACATACAATTATTTCCTCCAGAGATGGGACATCCCGATATGCCCCCAGGTGCCGGAGGGGTTAATGCTATTAGCGCTGGCTGTCTATTGTGTAACACAGTAGACACCCGGCGGCTATGGCGGCCACCCGACTTCTGGGTGGCCACCATAGTTAAACACCCGACATGTGCCGTACGAGTATGGCGGATGTCGGGAAAGGGTTAAAGGTTCTATTATACGCTGTATATTCTCATCCTGTCGGCATACATTATCCAGGGCTGCTCATGCCATTAGAGGAAGCTGTGTGGCTGTCTGTTGCAGCCGTTCCTCAAAAACCATCAAGCAAGGAGAACACTCCGGCATCTAGCACCCTGGGGTAAGAACAGCAAGTCTGTACCACCCAGGACTGGTAGGACCAGATGACCTGCTCTTCAGCGAAGTGAGGCAGATTCTGTGCTCGGTCTCTGTCCTCTCCACTGGACGTGACTTCTTAACTGGATTGGCTGCAGCCAGATATATCCGCTGAATAATTGAGTTATCGGCTGCATTAAGAAGCAGATTCTACTCTTGGCCTCATCACTGGATGTGACTGTTATGGGCAGCACAGTGGCTCAATTCACTGTTGTCTTGCCACTCCATCTGCATGGAGTTTGTATGTTGGTGGGTTTTCCCCGGGTACTCTGGTTTCTTCCCACACTCCAAAATTATACCAATAGGGCATTCACATGAGCTTCTTTTAGGATCTTCTTAGCACTTAAAGGGAATCTATCATTGCCTAAATGTTTTTTTTAGCTAAGCATATCTTCAAATAGCCCTTAGACATACCCATAATTCTTTGTTCCTTGTAGCCATTTTCACAAAAATCTGGTTTAATTGATATGCAAATTAATCTTTAGAGCAGAGGTGGTGTTATCTCTGTGCTCTGAGCACCCCTGTATCACCTGCTGCTTCAGTTGCTCACTACCCCCTTCTTGAAAGATGATCCTTCCTTCTACACCTCTTCACTGCTTCCACAGCAGCTAGTCACGTCGGTGCGATTAAAATCTCACGCTTAGTTAAAAAATGATAGACTCCCTTTAATGCAACAAAGGTGGCCAACCCAACACATTAAAAGAGCTACAGCTACAACTAGTCTTCTCATGAGTAAGGGGGCAGAACCTTGTTGTGTGGGAACCTGCTACTCTTTCATAGAAGTCCCCCCTCCTACACCTTTGACTAAATGACAACTTTAGCCACGACTCCCTTCATGCAGCAAAAGATTGCCGTGCGCCCTGTTAGTCTTTCATTAACGTAAATTAATGGAGTTGTATTGAGACCCCGAGGGTGCTGCCATTGTGACTTCTATCTGTAAATAAATCCAGCAGTGCCCGATATTTTTGTGACTAGAAGTTGCAGTCGCTGCACCCTTGGGGTCGCAATGCTACTCCATTCACTTACATTAGTGAAAGAGTGGGAAGGCAGCAAGGCCATCTTTAGTGGTTTGGCATTGAACTGAATAGCAGGCTTGCAATACCTTATTTTCCCTTTAGAGGGCACTGTAGGAAATTGTGTGCTCTCCCAGCTGTTTAGCAGAGGTTTCAGAAACACAACCTGTAGCAGTATCCAATCGTTTTCACAAAAAGCAAAAATACAGCTGATATGAAAAGCAAAATTCTCAGAAAAATAAAACTTAACTAGAAATCAAGAAATGTGAATAGATCCTTAAATTTACTTTGTAAATCAGCAATAAGCACATGGCGCCTATGGACCCCAATGACTACCATCATTTTACCTGAATGCCAGGGTGGCGCTGTTCCAATATGTACAACTCTTTCACAGAACTTGCAAAGCAGGCTCCAGATGTGAACGTAGCCTTACATGTTCTTGCAGTTTCTTAACATTTTGGTAGTAAACTTTAAGATTGGAAATGTTTACCAAGTGCGCCCTCTAGTGTTAATACTTACTGGTATCTCCTATATAGATGCAGCGTATTAAATCCTATCCTACTAATATAATAATTATTATTATTATTATTATTAATAATAATAAATAAATAAATGTGATATTATAAATGTGAAAGTTTGTGTTTGGATGTTTGTTCCTCAATCACACAAAAACGGCTGAACGGATTTGGATGAAATTCGGCACATAGATAGATTGTAACCTCGATTAACACATAGGCTACTTTTTATCCGGTAAATGACATGGCTTCACGACTGTTATGAATTTATGTTCACATTTACACTGCTCCTGCAGCAGCCTTATCTCAGGTTCCAGGGCTGTTATTTCTCTGTGTAAACACACGCTAACCCTCAGTGGTTTGTGTACACACATTTGCATATTATCTGATCATCTCCAGGCAGTCCTGACAAACTGACACGGGCAAACACCTTTAATCCAAATTGGCAGTTTGTCAATTTTAAACATGCCTTGAAAAAGAAAATCTAATTTGTCGCAAACAACGAGAGTTATAAAGGTAGCGAGAAGTTAGCAGAGTTCTCCTCAAGAGGAGCTGAGGGGAATCATCGACGCCAACAACACACTCATTATATGACGTCCCAGCGAGCTGCTGAGATGCTGGAACAATCACAGGCACAGTGTGAAGACCCACTTCAGTGCCAGGCCAACTTGAGAGCTGCCGAAACACCGGAGCAAGTGGATCATCATTGCCAACAACATGCATATTATATGGTGTCCCAGCGATCTGCTGAGTTGCCGGAACAATTACAGGCACGGTGTGAAGAACATCTTCAGTGCCAGGCCAACTTGAGAGCTACTGAAACACCGGAGTAGGCGGATCATCAACACCAACAACTCGCTCATTATATGGCGTCCCAGCGAGCTGCTGAGAGGCTGTAACAATCACGGGCACAGCGCGAGGAACGAATTCAGCGACAGGCCAGCTTGACAACTGCCAAAACGCTGGAGCATGCGGATCATCAATGCTAACAACATACTCATTATATGGCTTCCCATCGAGCTGCTGAGATGCCGGAACAATCACAGGCACAGTGCGAGGAACAAGTTCAGCAATAGGACAGCTTGACAGCTGTCAAAACGCTGGAGCAGGCAAACCATCAACTGCAGCAATTTGCTGAATATAGGCGGATCATCGATGCCAACAACACGCAGACGAAGTACAAACTAGATTTTCTTTTTCAAGGCATGTATTTCCGTCATCGTAGCGGCCCACACAATACAGGTAACGTGTCATTTGATTTGCAGTGATCGCCCTAAAAACAAAACCCATAAGAACATGCTGCAAATGTGGTTTTTTTTTTAATTCCACCCCATTCACAACGTTTTTCCAGCCTCGCAGTACATTGTATAAAATATTACATGGTACCATTATGAAGTACAACTTGTCCCACAAAAAATAAGCTCTGTGAATGGAAAAACAAAAAAGTTACGGATGCAGGGAGTAAATAGAAAAATGTAAGAACAATAACCCATAAAATATGCAGTTATGGACCATATAGTCAATGTACTAACGTATAAGTTATATACAGGAGCATTTAGGACCTGACACCCCACTAACTGCAGTCCCACAAATAATAGGACCTTCCATCCCCTATTATACCAGAGACTAAGAAGTGTCAGCACAAGGCGCATGCGCAGCTTCCCTAGAACTGTCACTGTCAACAAAAACTGCGTTCCTCGCCTCGTTCTGGAGAACAGACGCTCCAGCCTTCTTCCGCGGTGAACGTCAATGAGACAAGACATTCTATTGGCTGGAGGGTGACGTGCGTCACCTTGTAGCCAATGGGCTTTGAGTTCCACTCGTGTCACGTGACCGGAGCGGCAAGCCAGCCATCTTGCGGCGGCTGTAGATGATCCGCCCTGCGGGTTGCGGAAGCGGTGACCCGGCCGGGCCTGCTGCTGCTTTATTGAGGGAGACAGAGACACTCATGCAAAACTGGAGCTGTAAGGAGGAGCGGAGACGGTAAGAGGACGGCGAGTGTCTGCCTGGTAGTGTATGGAGTGGTCGGTACTTGGGGCGCCCTGTGCTGGGGTGACCCCCGGTGCTGTGTTGTGGGCTGGTCCTGGCTCACCCATAGTTTGCCCCCCCCCCCCCCATGCTGCACCTTCCTGCTGCTTTGCTCCGTGTTATTGAGCTTTTGGTAGGAGACTGTTGTGGTCAGAGAGTAAGCAGACGTGTAAAGAGTTAAAGAAATCTGTGTCTCCCCCATCAGAGAGGAGTCTGAGCGGGAGACCCCCTTATAACATGAAAGGGATTGTCCGGGGTAATCGGGGAGACAGAATTTATTTTAGGAAAGTGCTAGGCGTCCATCTCTTGTCCTGTGCTAGGGCTGGAAGTGACCAATCACTGAGCTTACTTTGGGTAGTGATGACATCATCGGTACCCAACATGTGACCACTGAGATAAGTGATTGGCCGCGGCGGTCACCTGAGCCTCATCACTTCTAGCCTGCCCAGACACTGTATGAGGGGGCACTGGGGGGAGGGGAGTATCCGGGGGCACTGGGGGGAGGGGAGTATCCGGGGGCACTGGGGGGAGGGGAGTATCGGGGCCAAATCACCGACTCCTGTATATGTCCAAAACCCCACTCTGACTCCTCCATCTATTGCTGTGCATGACTGAGGCACTGGCTTCCTAATTACATCATGGAAGTCAGAGTTGCGTATTCTTCCCATGTTCCTTCATCTATGTCAGACAGAATACGTAAAGATCCTCTACTTCATAAACAGCCAGTATATAGGTGTATAATTAATAATTGTATCATATCATTAAAACTGACTTTGGTAACCTTCTCCCTTCCTCTATTGGCTCTGACCTCACTAGTTTTATTTTGCACCACCTTGTTTTGCCACCTTTACCCTAAACAACCCCTTAAGGGGAGTCTCCAGCAACGTTCACCTTTACATACTGCTTAGTCTGCGTTCACATCTGTACTATTATTTCCGTGAAACTTCGCCAGACGCAGATGGCAGCTTATGAGTATAATAGGGGCCGTCCTCATGGCTGTCACCTTACCAAAAAGTGTTCTGCTCGTACCTAACACTGTCCCTACAACTTGTCCCCTATGGGGTTTCCGCTGCTCCACTGTGATGACTGATCTGTTCCCTAAACTGACACCACAGCAGCAGCCAATATAGACAACTTGTCAATGAGCCAAGACCATAACACTTCAGCAGATGGAATCCACAAGGGACAGCGGGATGGACCGCCGCGGTTTTCTTCTTGATAGTTAGATCTGCCTTGTTGTAATGGAGTCGTCGGTTTCCGACAGATGTCATGTTGTCACTTTTTATCACTTTTGTAAAAACATCACTTTGGTATAAAAATGTCGCTATCTCTATGTACACTCTGAAGCTGTCACTGCAACCTTTATTTATATCCAGGGGTGCGGTGTCAGAATTGAGGCCAGTTTTAGGTGTAGTCGTAGTCACCGAGTCTGGTTTGAAAATACAATGTTCAATTATTTTGAATTATATGATACAATTATTAATAGGGTGTAATTATTAGATGTTTAGCTTGTTACATGTTTACTTTTTCCTTTGTAGATTATGAGCCCCATATAGGAATCACAATGTCCATTTTTTTTAATTTTCCTATCAGTATGTCTTCGTAGAATGGGAGGAAATCCACGCAATACAAGGAGAACATACAAACTCCTTGCAGATGTTGTTCCTGGTGGATTTGAACCCAGGACTCCAGCGCTGCAAGGCTGCAGTGAGGCTAACCACTGAGCCACCGTGTTGCCCGTTACATATTTACTTCCATAGGAATCGATCACTAGATTTTTCATGGATTAAAGGCCCTTTCCTCTTGAACGGTCTCTGCCCTACATGGCCCTATACATTTCATTACAGGGGTTATCTGGTTTCTAACATTGATGGACTTTTCCTTACAATCATCAATATTAGATCTGTGGGGTTCGACACCCGGGGCCCCCAAAGGTCACTGATACCAAGACGGCATGGTTTGCAGCATTGTTTACATACCACAAACTGTAGCGATGACTGTGGGATTTGGCAGCGCTGCCACATAAATGTCAATGTGACAATGTAAATGATACAGCGAACATTGCGGTCTCGGACCCCCGCAGATCTAGTATTGAGGACTTAAGGATAGACTGTCACTGTTAGAAACCAGATAACCCCTTTTATGAACCTAGACCACCATATGCACAGGAATAGGACCTGTCCTAAGTTTTGTCACTAAGTTCACAGATCTGTAATGACGCTGTCCTGTGTATGGGGTGCGACTAGTGCATGGGACCTATGGATGGCCCTACATTACATACAGCTGGCCAGTTAATGTTTATGGGGGGCTCCTGACTTTCCTTCTATGGTAGAGAGAATATTCAGCTAAACTTCAGCATGCCTGATGCTTTTGTAGCCACCACCAGTGGAGTCTGGCCGGGGCTTATTGCCCTCTCCCCATTTAGAAGATGTGTACACTTCACTTTGTATGCGTTTACAAGAGCTAAGGTGTCTGGGATGCCGGTGCATTATAGTATCCAATGTCATGGTGGAAGGTTCCAGCTCGATCTTGGATCTTGTAAGCTGAACTAACAGTATCAGAGGGATCGGTGATGGTTTTCAGTTCTGGACAATAGACCTGAGGTCAGGCCGTGTGATGCCGAAACTCCTGCTGTATGACAATCATCTGGAGTGTTTGTCTAGGCTGTGTATGATGGTATATACTGTGTATGGTCCTATATACTTATCAGCTGTGAGCAGGACCCGGCCTGTACTAGTTTCACTGGATAGACAAGAATGTTTCCCTTCACTGACTTCGAGCAGATCATACAACATAATATTTTGTATACTGTCTAACTGACCCCCCTTTAAACAGGTTGGGCCACAACACATACTTATCACCTATCTATTGGCTAGAGGATAAATGGCTCATTGCGGAGGTTTGCCCCCCTGAAGTAAATAGGTACCCCCTCTCCCAATCACATCGGTGAGAGCGCAGGGGACAACCAAGTGATGAATTCGGTGGTCAGACCTCACCTGGCAACAATTTATCCTCTATCCTATGGTTATTTTTGTGGTTTTCCAGCCCTAAATCCATTTTTCTTGCTGTTGACTTATCCACAGGATAGAAGATAAGTATGTGGGTCAGACACCCAGGCCCTGTGCAGATCAGCTGTTCTAGCACCCTCTGGTGGGAAGCGAATGGCGGCACTGCTCCTACTCATAGTGTTGATGTTGCAATTCTCCAGAAGCGACACTACACAAGATTTACCGGCCTATGACTATGGGAGACTCCTAGACTTTGCGGTATCTATGATGCTGGGAGTCTCCGCCTCTGTGCTATATACTGTCGTATACTGTAATCCCTACTGGGCAGTATATAGCCGAGAGGATAACTGTGTTGCATAGAGTACAGTAAGTCCAGCTGTTACTTGGTGTAGGTGTCATATTTGGGCCACCCAAGATGCATCCGAATTATTAAGAGGTGTACGCCTCCGAATTGTGGCACATCTGATGCCAGCAAGGATCAGAGTAAGAGCAGTGTAACAAATAATTGTCCTAATAAACTAACCCCACTGTGTCAGTCCTATTGTTGGTCACATGACACAGCAGATAACTCACAGATAAAGCCAGTGGTAAGACGTTTATATTCGCTACGTTTTTTTACATTATGTACATTGCTTGGGGGTTAGAATATAACATCTCCCTATGTCCTTTTTGTGAATGGAGCACCATTGTGCTTTTAAGGATTTTTGGTCCTCCTGATCACCAGGGACTCGGTCGGTCCCTGATCACTTATCCCATGTCCTGCGGATGGGGAGTAAGCGTCCGTAGCCGTACAACCCCTTTGACTGAACGCTCCAATGAACACTACTGACCCCTCTTATTGACAGAATAATGTCGTCCTGCTTTCTGCCAGGGTACTGGTGTGCTCTGTAGATATTCTTTATGGCTGATCCGATGTGTCCATAGTAGTCCTGTGGCTACTATAGCTGTGAGCCTAGTCTTGAGGGTGTCCTATACCTGTAAGCACCGTCTTCAGCCTCTGCCCTAGTGGTATATTCTGGCCTAGCTCTTCTGTTGCACTTGCACAGCTAGTACAGGTGACGCTTATTCAAGGAGTTTTGCGCGATTTAGACGTGAATGAGAAATCCTTTGGTTGGGTTATTAAAGGGCTTTTCTGAGACTCTGCAACTGAGCACGCTCCATCAAGGATCCCTACTATCCCTACTCCAGGCAGGGCAGTGCAGGTGTCCGTACACCCTCCATTACTCAGGGGCCTGGAGAGCACAGACAGGAGCACCTGCTATACCTGACGTCAAAGCAAGCAGCGAGCATGATCACATGACCACAATGGGAGCGCTGCTAACCGGACTGTTCCGGTAATAACATATTACAAAGCTACATCGCTGTCGTGATTTCAGAAGATCTGAGTCCTGGACCACCCCTTTAATACGGACTGATAGAAGCGTGAACTTGGACGTCACTACTGTGAATTTTTACAGTTACACGTGAGTCATCAGTTTAGTTCCTAAAACCCTAGACCAGGGGTCAGTAACCTCCGACACTCCAGCTGCTGTGAAACTACAACTCCCAGCATGCTCCATTCACTTCCTTGGGAGTTCCAAGAACAACAGAGCAAGTATGCATGCTGGGAGTTGTAGTTTTTAGAGATGAGCGAATACTGTTTGGATCAGCCGATCCGAACAGCACGCTCGCATAGAAATGAATAGACGTAGCCGGCACGCAGGGGGTTAAGCGGCTGGCGTCAAAGCAGAAGTACCAGGTGCATCCATTCATTTCTATGGAGCGTGCTGTTCGGATCGGCTGATCCCCACAGTACTCGCTCATCTCTAGTAGTTTTACATCATCTGGAGTGCTGAAGGTTGCCTACCTCTGCCTTAGAGGATTGTAGAGTACTTCTCTTATAGGGGGTGTCCAGGATGATGACATTGATGACCGTACCTAACCAATATTAGATTGGTAAAGTCTGATATGTCATCCTTCGATCATATAACCATGTGATGTTAAAATGCGCCCCAAGATCTGTCATGGGGGACATAATGTGTAAAAATAAGGGGGACAACTCGGTGGCTGTATTTAGCACTGTAGCCTTGCAGTGCTGGAGTCCTGGGCTTGAATCCCACCAGGAACATCATCTGCAAGGAGTTTGTATGTTCTCCCCGTGTTTGTGTGGATTTCCTCCCATTCTACAAAGACATACTGATAGGAGAAAATGTACATTGTGATCCCTATATGGGGCTCACAATCTACAATAGAAAAATGTGTAATAAAAAGTAAATAAAAAATAAAGTAAAATTATAAAAATAAAAAAAATAATCATTGCCACGCCCACATCACATGTTGTAGCCCGACCCCCAATGACTCAAAGCAGTGTGTCACCTATGGAACCTATGGAAAGGAAATATTTTATTTTTTATGCAGCGCTTTTTGCTATTAAAAAAAAATTGCTAACTATTTTCCTGGCCAAAAAAAACAAAAAAACAAAAATAAAACTTGAAACATGAAAATACAGCCCTATATATCACCAAAAAAATTTACAACCTGAATGAATGAAAGGAAGAAAAAAAATTACAGTATTTTCCGGACTATAAGGCGCACATAAAATACTTCGATTTCCTCAGAAATCGAAAGTGCGCCTTATAGTCCGGTGCGCCTTATATAAGGCTTGAAGCGGCGGCACGCGAGGAGTTAAGCGAAGTCTCCATGCCGCTTCCATACATTGCAATGGGAGCGCGCTATTCAAATAGTATTCATTCATCTCTAACTATTTGAATAGCGCGCTCTCATTGTAATGTATGGAAGCGGCATGCAGACTTTGCCGGCGGCCGCTGCTTAAAGGGATTCTACTAGAGATGAGCGAGTACTGTTCGGATCAGCCGATCCGAACAGTACTCGCTCAACTCTAGATTCTACCATTAAAAGAACTTCTTCCCCCTGACCACGTCGGAATAGCCTTAAAAAGACTATTCGTCTCTTACCTTTTCCATAGCCAGTGCTGCCTTCTCCCTGAGCTGTGTTCGCGCCTTCCGTGTCCCCGTCTGTGTTGTCTTCTTTGGGCCTCATGGATGACGCATGCGCAGTCGGCTCTGGCTGCGAGAGCCTGTTAGAGCCGACTGCGCATGCGTCATCCATGAGGCCCAAAGAAGACAGAGACGGAGCTGCGGAAGAAGGCGGCGCTGGCTATGGTAAAAAGGTAAGAGACGAATAGCCTTTTAAGGCTATTCTGACGTGATCGAGAAGGAAGAAGTTCTTTTAATGGTAGAATCCCTTTAACTCCTCGCGTGCCAAGCGCTTCCATTCATTTCAATGGAAGCGTGCCATTGAAATGAATAGAAGCGGCTGGCACGCGGGGGGTTAAGCGGCCGCCGGCAAAGTCTGCCGGCCGCCGCTTTCAATCACATATAAGGCGCACCGGACAGCGCTGCGCCTTATAGTTCGGTGCGCCTTATATATGGACCTAGGCAGGACTATAAGGCGCTCATGGGTAATGCGCCTTATAGTCCGCAAAATACGGTACATCCCTCAAAAGCACATGTACCCAAAAAAATCTGAAAATGTGACTGTGGGAAAATGGCCTAGTCATGAATTGGTTAAGGAGAGTTTCTGTTTGGAGTCTCGGGATGGATTTTTGGCATGGTTGTGCCTTCAAGTATTTATATCCCATCCAGAATATTCTTTCCAGTCGTCTTCGAGGCCCTTGGGTTGGTAAACACGAGACTTCCTTCTCTGGGAGACTGGAGACAAATCTCTTTTTACGACTGGTTTTTTTTTTGTAGATTGTGAGCCCCATATAGGGGGATATATATATATATATATATATATATATATATATATATATATATGGATCACAATGTACATTTATTTTCCTGTAAGTATGTCTTTGTAGACTAGGAGGAAATCCATGCAAACACGGGGAGAACATACAAACTCCTTGCAGAT
Organism: Leptodactylus fuscus; assembly: GCF_031893055.1. Lineage (NCBI taxonomy): Eukaryota > Metazoa > Chordata > Amphibia > Anura > Leptodactylidae > Leptodactylus > Leptodactylus fuscus. The sequence continues at coordinate 150,251,080 of NC_134270.1, read as the reverse complement.
GTTGTACTTGGCAGGATTCAAACCCAGGACTCCAGCGCTGCAAGGCTGCAGTGCTAACCACTGAGCCCCTCTTTTTAGGACTTCTGACGCCCGGGAGTTATTGAGTGGTGGTCTCTTCTCCACTCTTACTTGTGGTTCTTCATAGACCTGAATGTGTAGAGGCGATGTCACATCTCGCCTACAGTAAAACACGTCCTAAGAGTGGTTGTCGGTGAGGTAGCCATATATCCGTATGTCTTATTTGGGTGTGTTGATGTCATGCTGATCCTTCCAGTCCTCCGGTGCGTCCGCGCTCCACAGCCTGTTCTCTCTGCTTTTCTGTCCCTTTCTGTTCTTCTTTGACATTCATATAAAAATAATCCATTTTGGTTCACTTTGCCTTGACAAATGTTATGTTTCACCTCTGGCAGGCAGCGGGACTAGAGACGTGTTCATCATGTACTCGGAGTGGCGGACGCTGCACCTTGTTATTAGGAACGACCAAGGTCACACCAGTGTATTGCACAGCTATCCGGAAAATGTGGGCCGAGACGTTGCGAACGCTGTTGTCCGTCCGCTGGGACAGGCACTCAATGCCCCCTCCACTGCGGGAAGTGAGAGCATACTGAAGACTGATAAACAGGTAAGAACAACTCTGTGCGGTTATAAATAGCCCCTGGCGTGATGTCCTCTCATCCAGGCCGTGTGTTTAGACATAGGCAGGACTGGAACATTTCTGCTATATGTATGAGGGTGTAGTGCTGACTCTGGTCTGAGAAGAAATTGCTTTTTACTTGCTTTACTCTGCTTAAAGGGACTTTACTCTGCTTTAGACGTCGGAATAGCCTTTAGAAAGGCTATTCGTCTCTTACCTTTAGACGTAGTCTCCGCCGTGCCGTTCCTTAGAAATACCAGTTTTTACCGGTATGCGAATGAGTTCTCCACAGCAATGGGGGCGGGCCCCAGTGCTCAAACGGCGATGGGGGCGTCCCCACTGCTGCCAGAGAGCTCTCTCCAGCGCCGCCTCCTTCTTCAGCTGCAACCCCGCCTCTTCTGTCTTCCGTCTCAGTCCAATCTCCGACGCCTGCGCAGTACGCTCCTGTATTGAACTAGCGGTTGCTCTTGCTCTTGCAGTTTAATTTAGGAGCGTAGTATGCAGGCGTCGGAGGTTGGACCGAGACGGAAGACAGAAGAGACGGGGTTGCAGCTGAAGAAGGAGGCGGCACTGGAGACAATTCTCTGGCAGCAGTGGGGACGCCCCCATCGCCGTTTGAGCACTGGGTCCCGCCCCCATTGCTGAGAACTCATTTGCATACTGGTTAAAACCGGTATTTCTAAGGAACGGCGCCGCGGAGACCACGTCTAAAGGTAAGAGACGAATAGCCTATCTAAAGGCTATTCCGACATCTAAAGCACGAAAAAAAAAGTGATTTAGTGGTAGAATCCCTTTAAAGGCATTGGATCGCAAATGATATATATGCATGGACACATGGACCCCCATAGGCTATAATGGTGTCCGTGTGCTTGGTGAACTACTTTCCTGTCCGCATCATCCATGCGGAGATCTGGCAGCAAGCACACGGACCCCATTATAGTTTGTGGAGATCCGTGTGGCTTCACTACACACCACTTGCAATTGCGTTCGGTATTGCGTTCAGAGGGGTGCCCATGCGGACTCCCCCGGACAGAATACAAACGCAGATGTGAACCAACCCTAAGGCACTGCTGAATACTCGGCTTTCCTATCTCTTGACAGTCCCATAGAGTTGAATGGAGCAGCGCTGCACATGCGGGGCTGCCACCCATACAAACAGGAGACTCAGGCCCCCCATTCTCATGATCAGTGGGTACCCCAGTGATTGGAGCTGCGGCAGTCAGACACTTATATCCTTATTGTATAGAGGGTGAAGGGGTTCACACTTACCTGTTCTTCTACGGAAAGGACATATGTAGGTATCGTGCGTCTCTAGTGACCTAAACTAAATAACTATCTTATTATACTGTATTTGTTAATGCTGTTTAGCCCTTTAATGACGCAGGGTATTTTGGGGGTTATTCCTCAGCAACTTTTTTTTTTTTTTTTTTTTTTCAAAATTCATATTTAAAAAAAAAAATCTTTCTGATGACATGGCTGTGTCAGGGCTTATTCTTTGCACAATGTCCATCTCTTTATATCAGTTAAGAAATGCTGCTCTACTGATTCTGACACAGTTGGAATTTTTTTCTCTAGCTCCCACCATTCCTGAGCAATCAACGCTGTTAGTTTTGGTGCCTGATACACTAGTCTCTGTACAGTCAGGAGGGCAGTGTCAGGCAGGAACAGACAAGGGGTGTGACTCTGAGCTCTAACACTGGCTGCCTCTGATTGGAGCTCTGATATCACGCCCCCTGCCTGATACCGCCCACCTGACAGTACAGAAATTCTCTAAAAGAACTGCACTTGTTACTCACCAACATGTAGTGATCGCTATTGGTCATGGCATTAAGCTGCTGGAGTCTGAGTATTTTCCGACTTGAGCATCAAGCCCCATCTCCTGTGACTGTGTAATACAGCTGAGACACGTAAGCCTTGCTGCAGGCAGATCTGCCAGGGTGCCCACTGATCAGCCATAGTCGGAGCTCCCTACAGCGCTCACTCACTGTACATTTGATAGTGGCTTTAATAAGTACTGCAGCCATTGTCCCATAGACATGAAGGAGGAGAACCCGGCAGTACTCACTATGGCCAATATTAGAAGTATGGTGAGTGAGTATGGCTGCTCACACTGGCATGGGAAAATAGTTGGACTTCCACCGGTGTAAAAATTGATGTCCTATTGTATGGGGGGAAAAAGTTTGGTAACCTCATACATCTACATGGGTGTTAGTGGGGAGAATGTATATCTTTGCAATGCTAAAAATTATTTGGCTTTGACGACCCAAACCAGGGCGGTCACGAAGAGGTTAATAAACGTGCCCGAGACATGAAGTCTTCTTACTGTTCTGTACATAATGTACCAAAATGTTGTTTCTGCATTCCAGGTGAAATGGACCATGGAGGTGATCTGTTATGGCCTGACGTTGCCACTAGAGGGAGACACTGTGAAGTACTGTGTGGACGTGTACACAGACTGGATCATGGCGCTGGTGTCTCCGAAAGATTCCATTCCCCAGCCCGTAGTCAGGGAACCAAACAAGTATATCCAGATCATCCTCAAGCATCTGCAGAATGTCTTCGTACCCAGGTGAGAACTCTGCAGCCAAGTGTAAGGAGACCTCGTGCCACTGGGGTCTTAATAATAATAATAATAATATTATTATTATTATTATTATTATTATTATTATTATTATTATTATTTTGCATCTTCATCTTTTTTATTCCACATCTTTATATATCAGACGTAGGCTACAAACATTGTAATGAGACATTTGAACCCAATCCTTTCTTCAGTTCTCCTCCCAGCGAGTGTAGAGAAGGCTTTAGGTTCAGTGTCCCTGTTACTGGAGGGGTCTGTAATAAAACAATGTAGGATCCGCCACATCAGTAGACCGGTCAGATCCTGCCGGCAGGAATTCCTGTCTGTTCTTGAGCGAGTACATTTCCATTTTCTGAGATCAGAAGACTATCTGCTTTGAAGAGAGGAAATATTTTTCGACTTTTGTTGTAATGTAAAAAAAAAAACGGAAGAAAAAACTATTGTGAAGGTTGTAGGCTGACACACACGGCAGACAGTATTACTATAGATCAAGATTATGGCTGCTGACAGGTTTATCTGGAAATGTTCTGACCTCGTGCAGCCATTTGGTTCCGTCCTCCATGTTTTATCTCAACGTCATTGGTTAAATAGGTTAGCTGGTGGCTAAGAAAAAAAAATTCTGTTTATACACTCACATGAAAGTTTATAATATAAGGGGGGAAAAAAAGCACAAAAATAACTGAAAAAAATTGTATAATTTATGAACTCAATGTAAAATATGTAAATATACATAAATGGGACCACAGAAAGAGAACAAACAGACCCCTCCTCGGAAAAAGCACAGATAATAAATGTACCAAAGCAATAGCAACTGCACAGTCCAGTCACATTACTGTGACCACCTGTCAAAATCCAGAATATCCACCTTTGGCAGAGCGGACCGCTGCGAGACGTGCAGGAAGAGAGGGGACGTTGTGATGATGTCACTGGGATGTTGATGCCAACTCCAGTGCCGTGGCCAGCTGCGCTAGGTTACGTGATTGAGCATCCATGGCGTGAACAAGGTGGTCGCACAGATTCTCGATTGGGTTCAAGTCCGGGGAATTTGCTGGCCATGGGAGTACGGTAAACTCATCCTGGTGCTCCTAAACCACACACGTACACTGCGAGCTTTATGACACGTCGTCCTGCTGGTAGATGCCATCATCCTGAGGAAAAGCAATTCACATGTGGGGGTGAACATGGTCTGCAAGGATAGATGCATACTTGTGTTGATCCAACTTGCCTTCCACAATGATGGCTGATGACACGTGCCTTCTGCAATTGGTTATTTAACGTTGATGTCAGAAGTAGGCGATGGTCACATTAATATGACCGGACTGTGTACATAAACCCCAATTTCTCATGCAAAGTGCGCATATACAAATAGAGCAAGTGTGAATAGTAACTTAAATATAGAGGAAGTAATGGTGGCGAGGGGAAAGAAAGCGCCGCACCTTTTGTTGTAAGCCGTCCGTAGATCAGATTGAAAATCTTTCTGCCGCTCACATAAAACTTTGTCTCTCACCGGAGATGTGGATCATCTAAGCCCTGGTCAACTTGGGGCTGTCGAGAATGGAGTGCGGCACCTAAGGTGTCTCCACGTTCTGTAGTACAACCAGGTCATAGTCTCCAGAGTAGCCACCCAAAAGCAGTAGAGTAGCCAAGCACAGAGCTTAGTGTTGTCACCAGGAGGCAAAACTAGGGGTCAGAACTACAGTCAGGTACCAAGAGAGTAATGTGCAAAGCAGAAGAGTACAAGGGTGAGGTCACACTCCTAGTAGGGCTGGGTCATTCATTTTCCGGCTCTAGTTGTCTTTACAAGAAAATGCCTGAGGCAACAGGCAGTGTGAAGCTGGAGTCCTCCATAGAGGATGTCTGGCCAGAGAATAGCAAGAGGCCCAAGGCAATCTGATCCGACAAGAGGGGGATAAACTAGCCAGGAGGTGCAGATTTGCAACCAACAGTGGATCAGAGTAGAGTAAGATTCCAGGCGACCTGGTGTCACTGCAGCCACCGGCCATGTCTGGTACTGAAGGGGACAGAACGTCTGAAATAGAAAGGCCTTTCCATTATGGAGAATATGGAGGTGTTTATTATGCTTACATATATAGCGCCGTCATACTTCGCAGTGTTTCGCAGATATTGTCATCACTGTCCCCAGTAGGGCTCACAATCTACGTTTCCTATCAGTAGGTCTTTGGAGTGTGGGAGAAACTTAGTAATGTAGATGGTCTGTCCTACTCAGATGAGCCAGAGGTAGGAAACTGCTTAGGGTCTGGTCACCCATGTAAGGCTGGGTTTACACAGGGTTTTTTGGGACGGATTTTGATGCGGAAAATGCATCAGAATCCGGGTCCAAAAAACACCTCCAATTGACTTCAGTGGGAGCCATTCACCTGCCCTTTCCACTGTGGAATCCGCCGCAGTGTCTGCGACACGAGCACTCCCTCCCGACTAGGCCGATTCATTTGGGCCTAATCCAGAGCTGATAAGAAAATGGAAAGGAGATGCAACAAGTGTAATATTTTCCACATACAGCAGGATAGGAGAACATTCAGAGTCTTCTCTACTGACACAGATGAGGCAGTGACACAAAACCATCTGTCCTACACACATCAAATGATAAAAAAGGGGGGGCACCGAGCTGATCTTTTTGGTTGGATCTTAGGATTGATTCGAAAAAACAGGGTTTTTGGGAGCTGCAGTTTGGACTAGTTCACCAATAGGGAACCGTATACTGGAAAATAGAAAGCAACCTATATGATCATCCAATTTAAGGAAGATCAATAAAAACTGCGCTTAACCTGAGATAGCATAAAATGTCCTTTATTCAAAACGCACTATAACACACGACGCTAAGTTTGTAGCGTTTTGGGGTGACTCCCCTTTCTCAAGTGATAAAAATCAGAGCAAAGTTGAACCTTGAAATAAAACATACAAAGAAGCAAGTCACTCAAAATGATAGATGGTGATTCGCGGTCTTTTTAGGTATACATATAGACCATGCGGACGCTAGCAAACTTAGACACATTTCTGAGCATTGCAGACGTGGTCACCTTCGAACTACAGGTATACTTTATTCCTTTTACATGCATATATATATGTACATGTCTGATTTGAATGGCTTCAATATGTATACATTTTTATTTTTCATTAATTTATTTTAACCAGGAATCTGTATTGAATTTTTTACCATACAGTGTGTGCTCTTTGAAATTTTATAATTATCACTTTGAGTGACTTGTTTCTTTGTATATGTTTGTGTTTTTTGGATTTTATATCTATCATTTTGAGTGATTTGCTTCTTTGTATGTTTTATTTCAAGGTTCAACTTTGCTCTGATTTTTATCACTTGAGAAAGGGGAGTCACCCCGAAACGCTACAAACTTAGCATCGTGTGTTTATAGTGTGTTTTGAATAAAGGACATTTTGTGCTATCTCAGGTTAAGCGCAGTTTTTATTGATCTTCCTTAAATTGGATGATCATATAGGTTGCTTTCTATTTTCCATATCAAATGTCAGACAGTACCGTACATGGAGCCGTTATGTAAGATGTTGAGTCATACTAGGAGGTTAATAATTCCTAAATATAAGATGCTTCTCTTATCTTATCACTGATATTAGCAGAGACAGATGGGCCAGGTGTTCACCAAAAATGACCCCTGAAAGGTGGCTCAGTGTGAGTCTCATAGGCTTGCATAGAGACTGACTACTTTTCTGCTCAAGGAGACTGATCAAAAAAACCCAAAGGCTGTTTTGCGGAAAATAACAACACTGCAGATTATGATATGCCCATCAGGGTTGGTTCACATCTGCATTGGTAATTCGCCCAGTAGAGCCCACATGGGGACCAATGAATGGAATCCCAAACACAATTGCAAGCGGTGAGCAGTAAAATCACATGGACCCCATAGACTATAATGGGGACCGTGTGCTTGCCGCACGCTGCCCGCACAAATCATGCGGACAGAAAAGTAGATTGTGAAGTACTTTCCTGTCCGCATGTTCCCTGTGGAGATCTGGCAGCAAGCACACGGACCCCATTATAGTCTATGGGGATTTGTGTGCTTTTATTGCACACCGATTGCAATTACGTTTGCTATTCCGTTCTGGGGGGGTCCTCATGCGGACTCCCCGGGATGGAATACCAATGCAGATGTGAACTAAGGGCAAGGGTATTTTCACAGGATAGAAAATGCAGAAGGATTTTCAACTCGACCCGATGATCCTAGGACCCGATGAAGGGGGCCTAGTCAGTGGGAATTTGCCTTATGCTAGGTTCACACTACAGTTTGTGTCCTTGTTGTTCAGGTCCGCATTGGGATCCAAAAGACCGGGAGAATCCGTACACTAAAAAAGCGGTGACCAGTCCAGTCCACCCCATAGGTTACAACATAGCCACAGTATGTAGAAATAGAAAAAGTTACAGTGTCAGTCACAAGATGGTAAAATCCATACACAAAAATCTAAAACCTTTAGGGTCTGGTCATACGGAGTAAAGTGGCGCTGATTCTGGCACGGTAACTCACGTAAGAATCAGCGCTAATAACAAGACTCCCATTGACTTCATTGGGTTCCGTTTTCCGCGCCGAACACATTGAACTCAATGGGAGGCTTTTTAACTCATTGATTTTAATGTGTTCCATGCAGAAAACGGAACCCATTGAAGTCAATGGCAGTCTGTTTATCAGCGCCGATTCTTACGCGAGTTATCGTGCCAGAATCAGCGCCACTTTACTCCGTGTGGACGGACCCTTACAGGTGTCACAAGATGGCAGCGCAAGGAAAGATTCCTTACACGGCATCAATGGATATCTAAAATGTGACAATGTGGCGGATTAAATGGCAATTTTTTTTCACCCTTCCTTCCTGTTTATGAAGTAGAATTTGTGACTTTAACCCCCTCCCCCCAAAAAAGCCCTTATTTTGTGCTGTGAATGGAAAAGTAATATAGTTCTAGGGTTTGTAAGACAAAGGAAGGAACAAAACTGTAAAAACTAGACCCTGCCCAGGAAACCGGGTGGGTGAGAGGTGCCACTGTCTGCCCTTCCTTCTCAGGATCATTGGGATCCCAGAGGTCGCCCCCCATGATACTTTACCCCAGCAATGGGCTGCACTTTTTAAAGTGGGGTGAATACCCCTTTTTAATGTTCCTTACATGACAAGACCTCACCCTGGCCTGTGATTGCTTTCCTGCAGACTGTATGTATATGTCCCGGTGTCCGGCCATCCTTCATTACTTTATCACCACCTCCTAGACTTGCCAAATCTGTATATGTAAGAGAGTTACGTTGCCCTGACAGACGTTTAGCCTGAATATGGGGTTGCTGGGAAGGGGCTTATTGTGTTCCTTTAGTCAGTACATTTGGAGCGTTGCAGTCTGGAAATAGCATGTACCTCTTATATGGGGACATGAGCGGAAAACCTTTATAAGCCGCCTGTAAAGTAATAACAGTTTATAGTAGGATTAGCGCCGCACCACTCCTGGCGCCCGCTGCACTATCCTGCACAATGTAAGCCCTTAAGTATTTTAACATTTCCCATAAAGTGGCCATGTGTAGCCTCTGGCTTGTCCCCCTACTTTTTTGTTTTTCTGAGATTTTTCCATAAGTAGAACAAAGCATTCTCCTCTTTTGATCTTTTTTTCCCCATCAAATGTGAACCGGAAAACATAATGCAATACAAGTAGTAGAATACGGAATGGCGTCCATCTATTTATAGGAGCCCGTGACCAGCGAGACCAATATCCGACCAGCCACAGTATAGTGTAGGGGACATCATGTCACGCACCGTCATCCCCTTTAGATGGTGCATTTATTGTATTATTTTCATACAGTTTAGTAATATGCCGCAAGGCCCTCATTGCGCTTGAAGCTCATTCACATGATTCTAAAAACTAATTTTCAAGGCCTTGATTAATATACTGAACTATGTAAGGCTAAGGCCCCACGTTGCGGGAATACAGCGTTTTCGTTATAGATTTTGCTGCGGTTTTTCGAGAATGGCTCTCAAAGAAAGGAACCTGCATCAAAAACCTCTGCGTGTCCGCAACGTGAGGTCTTAGTCTAAGGGTAAGTTCACACAGGATTTTTGTTGCGGAACCTGATGCAGAGGCCACCTCAGGTTCCGGTCCAAAATATGGGTATCTGTGACTGGATGCCAGTACACTGCAGCGGCGTCCAGTTGCGCACTCTGCTCTGGATTAGGCCCAAATGAATGGTCCTAGTGGAGAGGAGGGAGTGTCTTCAGGCTGAATCGTGAGGTGAATCCGCCTGAGGAATGAGCGTGTCGCTTCTTTTTTCCAGGAGCCAGAACAAACAGCTCTCGGTAAAAACTGACCGGTTCCTATTGATTTGAATGGGAGCTATCTTTTTGGTCAGGATTTTGAGGTGGATACGGCCTAAAAATCCTGACCAAAAAACCCTGTGTGAACTTACCCTAAAGGTAGGCTGGTTCTATAGGTAGTGTACCCTATAGCGCACTGCGGCTGGTGTGGCATTGAGTTCCCTGGTGTCCTATTCCTATCAACCTACCAGCAGACCAATAGCACTACCATAGTGTTTTGGACTCTCTTATAGGACACAGTGCATGCCTTCATATTGGAAAAACTACTTCTAACTTAGGTGCAAATTAAAGTCCAAGTGCACCCAGGGCGAAGCTCCACCAGAACGTGCAAAGGTCTTCAGTCCAGATCTCCTGGGCTCCTTCGCTGGTTGTGGTGCTGACTGTTTTGGCAGGCGTGCTAATGTATGCATAATGTTTCAGTATTTTATGCGGTTTTCTGTGGCAGCATGATGGCCCAGTGGTTAGCACTGTAGCCTTGCAGCGCTGGAGCCCAAGGTTTGAATCCATTTAAGAACAACATCTACAAGGTGTTTATATCCTATCCTTGCTTGCTTAGGTTTCCTACAGGTACTTTTGATTTCTTCCCACACTCAAAAGACATCCTGAATGGGAACTTACATTGTGAGTCCTATATAGGACAGCAGTGTCTGTAACGTGCTGCCGAATATTTTGGCGCTATATAAGTAAATAAATATTCCATCTAGCTTTTGTATCCACTTCTGGGAAAGGGAACTGAATACATTTGTTTTAACAAAGTTATTTAAAGCTTGTACTTTGGCTTATTGACAGGCAAGAACTGATGGGCAACCAGATCCGGCTGTGTCTGCAGGTCTTACGTTCTGTCCAGAAGTTGGCTCGAGACTCCACCAACATGGCCCGGGAGACCTGGGAGGTTCTCCTGCTGTTTCTTCTCCAGATCAATGACACACTCCTCGCTGCTCCGACTGTATCAGGTTAGTCACGCAGACAATGGTAGTTTGGTAATGGTATGACTGGTAATGAAATGAGTTTCAGGCCCAAAAGGATTGGGCCAAACAGCTGATCTGTGCGGCGTTCAGGAGTCGGACCCCCCCATAGATCACATACTGTCATCAGTATGAAAATCCTTTTGAGCATTTAGTTGGGACTACGATGTTAAGCTCCATTTTTTTTTTCTCTTCTGAGACCAGTGACCTCAACTTCGTTGGTCCCATGACCCTGCTGCAGTTTTGCCCCATTCAAATGAATGGTGCTGAGTTGCAATACCAATTACCTCCACTATACATTGTAAGGCGCTGTGCTTGGTAAGTGAAGAGGCTGCTGCGTTCTGTATTGTAGTCTTGGATAAGCCCTTTAAGAAATGATTTAACTGCTTAAAGGGGTTGCCAATTAAATTTATTTAGGGTAGGGGATAAGTGTTTGATCAGTGGGGGTGCAGCTGCTGGGACCACCAGAGATGTTGAGAATAGGAGTCCTGTTCCTCTCTGAATGCTCTATTAATCTCTATGGGCCTGCCAGAGGTAGATAACCTTGGTAGTTCCATTGACATGAATGAAGTGCAGCAGACATGCTGATATTGTCTCCATTCATCCACATAGGAACAGGCCCCTTGGTCTTGAGATTGGTGGGGTCCCAACGGTCAACCCGTCCCCCCCCCCACACACACACACACACACACCATTGAGACACTTGTCTCCTATCCTCTGGTACAATGTCACAGCCTCATAATAGAATTTATAGCAATGTTGCTAAACATTGAATATGTCAACATGTGATGTTTTGTTTTGTTTTTTTACACCTCCCTCTTTCTTGCGCAGGAGGTATTGCAGAAAGCTTGGCTGACAAGCTGATTGGGGTTCTCTTTGAGGTCTGGCTCTTGGCCTGTACTCGCTGCTTCCCAACACCACCCTACTGGAAAACGGCCAAAGAAATGGTGGCCAACTGGAGACACCACTCAGCTGTGGTAGAGCAGTGGAGCAAAGCAATCTGTGCCCTAACGTCGAGGTGAGGAGATGTATAGTACATGTACTGAGGAGAAACAGACTGTTGTGCTTAACTTCAGGCAAACCCTCAGGGGGTGTTCACACATAGGCATTTGTCACAGACTTGGGGTCAGATTCTGCCTAGATTTTTCCACCTTTAGTCTTCAGAGCTGAAAGTCGGTACGCAGCCCTTCTCTCCATTCACATAGAGCATTTGTGGACCCCCGTCCTCCTGATCCCTGGGTTCTCAGTGGTCAGATCACCACTGAACAGGCACTTATCACTTATCTTTGTGTCATTATTAGGAAATCCCCTTTAATGTCGCACACAACAGCCAATGTGATTTCTTTCTCTCTGACATCACTTCCTACTACGCCGCTATTAGTAGGAGGAGAATCTCACAGACTTCCTGCTCTGCCCACCCCATACTTATACCGCTCACATAATATTATGGGCAACTTCCTAAATAGCCCTAAACTGCTGACTGTCATGGTAAAGTTCACTGCTGCTCATACTTTACCCCAGCAGGGCAGCCATTGCGCACCAAGTCTATTGTCATTTTGGAGCCGTATACGTTGTAGTTTGTCACAAATATTGCTTAAATCTTCCTAAATCATGTTACATAGACTTATTCGTTTGTTGATATGGTTTCTTCCAGGTTGTTGCGGTTCACATATGGACCTTCATTCCCCCCCTTCAAGGTTCCAGAGGAAGATGCCAGCCTGATCCCTGCTGAAATGGATAATGAATGTGTCACCCAAACATGGTTCCGATTTCTCCACATGCTGAGGTGCGCAGTTGGTAAATTCACTGCAGTATAATGTATATTCAGCTCACGACATCCACCTGAAGACACTCCCTCCTCCCGACTAGGCCCATTCATTTGGCCCTAATCTGGAGCGGAGTGCGCGACTGGATCCCAGTGCACTGCAGCGGCATCCAATTGCAGCTATTCGTGTTTTGGTCTGGATCCTGAGGTAGCCTCCGCCTCAGGTTCTGGACCAAAAAACCCCATGTGAACTTACCCTAAAAGAAATGTCTAGGATTTAGGTTTTCATGACCTTGCCATAGGATAGACCATAAATATCAACTGTATGTGAATGTTTCTGATGCCTGTGCTGTACAAAACATAGCGCAGGAAGCAATTGGCGCCATTTCCTGTATAGTGGCCAGGTGCTGGTACTGCAGTCCAGCTCCTATATAGAATATATGTGCACAAAAATGATAACTTATCAGTAATATTTCATAAAGGTCTCGTAGTAGGCCAAGGCTCTCTGGCGAGGGCATCCAGTACTCCGTTCTGATGATTATAGAGGTCCTATTCTACTCCATGTCATCGACAGAGAATGGCTTGGAAGCCCCCACAGAAGTGAATACATCATAGAAGGCGCTTGTATATCTTCCTAGTGCATTTTGTTATAAAAATCATCCCCCATTTGTCCTGCACACTCTGCGTTGTGCTTGGACCTACAGCTAAATCCTCTACTGACCCCCATAAACAAATCTTATCCTCAATACAGCTTCTAAAACTATAAACCCACTAAGCCTTCCTCACCGTTTATTACCTCTTCCCTCCTCTCCAGTAACCCCGTGGACTTGAGCAACCCAAGTATTATCGGCACAACTCCAAAGTTCCAAGAACAGTTTCTCAATGTGAGCGGGGTGCCCAACCAGGAGCTCAACCAATACTCGTGTCTGAAACAGCTGCCTCAGATCTTCTTCCGTGCCATGCGGGGGGTCAGCTGTCTAGTGGATGCTTTCCTTGGTAAGACTGTTATCTTTGTTATATTCTATACAGCTTCCTGCAATGTATACCTAAATGACACAGCAGATTTTACTTTTCATTGGATTACATATCCCCCCATAACTTCCATTGTAAGAGCCCTTGAGCATTGGATAAGTCTACCCCTCTCCCCCCAAGGTTTTGACAGCAGGTTTCTCCGTAAGTATAACCTAGCCCCTATGATATCGTCAGTATACAGCACCAAGGTAAGAGGTTCTGTTGGATACTCTGCAAAATATATCTCATTGGGATGGCTGTTTTTTTTGTTATATCGTTTTAGGAAACCTGTCATGTTCTATAAGCCATGGTAAACTCATATGTTTCTTCTTCAGGAGTTGCAGTCTTTAAGAAGGTTGTGTTGGAAAGATTACCAAAATATGGTATCCACACCTCATTATCACTCAGTTTGGGCCAATAATCTGGTATTTGTTGGGTAATAACTACTGATCTGGGCTAGAAATACTAATCTCCATGTCATAGAATTCTACCCGAGCTCTACAAGTCACCTTGTTTGTGTCAAGTCTTGCAAAAGTAGCTGTAAGGGTTGTCCAGGATTTTAAGAAAGCTGCCCAAGACCAGGAATGGCCTCCAGTGCTGCCCTCTGGTGATTGCTGCCAATTCTGCAGTGATGACATTGCATACATAACTGCAGCCAGTCTTTGGATCAAGCAATAGCATTCTGTACATGAAAGGATCAACGCCAAGGCCAGTGGTCATGTGACTAAGGTACATGATAGCTTTGCAAACCAATCAAGGCCAACAGATTGACAGGGGATTTACTGCACTTGGGCAGTTTTCTAGAATCCCAAACAACCCCTTTAATGCTTTGATAGAGCTTCATTCGCTTCTATTGGATTTCCAAAACCGTAAACTTCAGCAGTCCCGTAGAAATGCCTGAGCATTCTCGCCATCGCCATCACCCTTTTTACATGGTACTTGAGGGCCCCCGTTCTCATCATCCCTGGGGTTGCAGTGGTCGAAACCTGCAATCAGTTATCCTTTATCTAGTGGATAAATGCCATTTATCTGAAAATCCCTTTAATTTCCAGTATTACAAGACATCGTACAATTTCTCTATAGACCATGTAAATGAATGCTTTACATTTGGGAAATATTCGTCCTTTACCACACCGTTTATATTACAAAAATAACAATATTGGATTCAGTCCTATTAATATTTCCTGCTTTATATTTCATCTCTGCATCTCTTTAAAGGGTTATTCCTATTTTATATAGTGAGTCAAATAACCCGCCTTTCCATAGATCTCTCATAAAGATAAGTACACAAATTTTGCATATCCATATCTGAAAATGTCTGGTCTACAAACATTACAAAAGCAGTAATTCTCTCTCTTTTATTTTTTGGGGCGGGGGAAGAGACTAAAATTACAAAATGTGTGCAGTGGGAAGGTTAATGCATACCTCCAGTTATAACCAACTTAACATAAATGCATAGCCCATGTGAAAATAAGAAACTTTGTAATATATTCTATTAAGGAAATCTGCTTCTTTCTCTACTTATTAAGCAGTTCTCCTGCTCCTTATCTTCAATCTGTCCGCTAGTATACATTATATCTTCGTATTCGGCATCACACTGAGAGTAAGTTCACATGGGGTTTTTTGGTCAAAATTTTGAGGCCGTATCCTCCTCAAAATCCTGACCAAAAAGACGGCTCCCATTGAAATCAGTTCTCTTTTCCGGGAGCCAGAACAAACAGCGACATGCTCATTCTTTCAGGCGGGTTCGCCTTGTGGCATCTGTCTGAAGACACGCCCTCCTCCCGACTAGGCCCATTCGTTTGGGCCTAATCCGGAGTGGAGTGCGCGACTGGATGCCGGTGCACTGCATTGGCATCCAGTCACAGCTACCCATATTTTGGACCAGAACGTTTCCAGTCCAAAAAACCCTGTATGACCTTATCCTTACACCTCTATGGAGAAGAGAGAGGTTGAGTATAATTCTCCTGCTGGCAGCCTCGTTCTGTGCACTTTTAGCATCTTATCTACAACCAAGCAGTGTTGAAAAAGAAAGTAATAGAGCGTAGCACCAGCAATTATTTGAGCGTCTTTTCTCATCTCCTCCCCTCTTCATAGACTAATATAAGAAAGTAACTCCCTGAAAAGCAGGGAAGGAAACCTATTTATATACTGAGATATATTACAAAGTTTCTTATTTCCACTTGCACTATTCATTTATTGTTTATAACTGGAAGTTCACTTTAAGGCCACCATACTCCTTTAAAACTTTAACACCTTTCTACTTTTAAACAGGTTCTTCCACCGAATCAAGTTATTCCCTATATCTATAAATTAGGGGATAACTTGCAGTTGGATGGGGGTCCTATCGCTTGGATCTCCACCGATCAGAAGAACGTTGTCCCCTGTTCTAATTGGAGCTGTGGTTGGGAAGTATGTACACTGCTCCATTCATTTCAATGAGACAGTGTACATAGCCTTGTCCTTCGGCTATCTCCGCATGTATATGCTGCCCGACCACCGCTCAGTATTTATTTTGCCGCTACACAAAATTGGCACAAACAATGATCACTTGTAGACTAACGCTCACTACTCCTTCCTGGAAGAGTCTAAGAACGATTTTGACAAAGGATCCAAATCTTAAAGCATGCTTTACGTCTGGATGACATAAGCCCTAAATTTTCAACATGATCTGGTGTCTCCGGTGATGGTGAAATTGTCTGTCTGTAAATCCGTAAATGTAATATATGAACTGAAATGCTTTTTATTTCATGTTTTGTCTGATCTGATTGTAAAAGGTGACACTTCCTGACTAGGTATCAGTTCACATGTAGTGCGGGACAATACATTTTATGTCCATTATGAACGCACTATAAGTAAACTGACATTCAATACAGAGGAAACGAGAGATCCTAAACATAAATTCAATGGACTCCTTTTATTTGATTCCTGAATGTACAATGAAACAACCTTCTAAATAGTGTCCTACTTCTGAATAAAAATGTCCTACTATTTTGTTGCCGTGTAGACTGTGTAACTCCTTCACCTAGCTGACTGTCCTGGTGACAGAAATAACAGAACATTGTTCCTGGCACTGTAGTAACTCTTTTGCTTATACCCCTTTTCTACAGCAATACAGATAGGAGGGAGGTTATTGGGGGTTGTACATAGTTGGAGGAAAGTGCACACAAGACAGTCTGTGGGGCCAGGGGGGGTCGGTAAGAGAAATATAACAGTGTAAAAGTCTAAACAGCAAGTGGACTACCCATGGTGAAGTCTATATGGAGAAGAACACTCGGTGTCCGTCACCACACGCAAGAAGATAACATGCATGCAAGGGGCAACACAGTGGCTCAGTGGTTAGCACTGCAGCCTTGCAATGCTGGAATCCTCGGTTCCAGTCCCGCCAGGAACAACATCTGCAAGGAGTTTCTATGTTCTCCCCGTGTTTGTGTGGATTTCCTCCCATTTTAGACATACTGATAGGAAAACAAAGTTTTTAAAAAAATGCATGGGTAGCAAAAGGAGGAATTAGACCAGAAAGCTGTGCTGATATATATGAACTGGTGAAGGCAACAGCGTCCTAAACACAGACCTCACTTGTAATACATTACTGGGAGGGATGCACGCCACTTAGGAGAAATCTGGAATTATAAGTAGGTTGGAAACTGTATAGAAGGATCAAAATTGAAGCTTAGGGCGGGTTCACACCTGTGCCTGGTCTCTGCTTTAGCCATTCCGGCGGGTTTCCATCTTCTGCCCTGAGAAACTGGACAGGAGACTGAAACCCGGCGGCCAGTTTTCAAATCCATTCACTTGAATGGGTTTGCAAAGTGACCGCCCGTGTGCGTCTTCCGCCTCTCCGCAGCAAAGCCGTTTTTGTTTTTTTTTTTTGTTTTTTTTTCTATAACTGTACACAAAGTCAGACATGCAGGACTTTGTGTCCGGTTAAAAAAAAAACAACTCTCACTGTGGAGAGGCAGAAGACGCGCACAGGCAGTCACTTTGTAAACCCATTCAAGTGAAAGGGTTTGAAAACTGACCGCCAGATTTCCGTCTCCTGTCCAGTTTCTCGCCGGAATGGATAAAGTGGAGACCGGGTGCAGGTGTAAACCAACCCTTAAAGGGGCTGTCTAGGACTTGGACCAATTACTGAGGATGCCTAAGGAGGTGTAAAATATGTATTAAAAAAAAAAAAAAAAACTATTACCCCTCCCTGGCACTCTGTTGCCCACTGCTGGTATCAGTTTGGTCTCATGCTGGCGTGACATGAACAATCAGACCAATTGATGGTCACTGGTAAAGAACCGATGACGTGTTTGGGTTTTTTTGGGGGCAAAATTCTGTATTGTGTTGTAAGCATCACATACTGTAGCTTACTATAACATTGGGGCCCCAGTTACTGCCCATTTCTGGGACCACAATGGCTCCTTGTAATCTTGAAATCCCACTCCTGGTGCAGGACAGAGCCGTGCATCTTTTGGGGTTGTTCTCGGCAGTTTGCTTCTGCTGATGTTTCTATGGAATTTTCCTTTATTGACTTCAGTTGGGAAAACCACATCAACACAAAACTGTAATTGTGACTTTCCATGGAAGAGATGGGAGAAACCATTTCTACAGCTGCCTCAACAGATGTGACTTGTGGTTTTCTAAATGAGGTGAACTAGATGCCAGACCGCTACCATGCCCTAAGAGCACGTTCACATGACAGATTTAGATACGACATCTAACGGCTGACCCTTGGATTTTTGCCACGGATCCGCATTAATCCTCACATTATTTTTGATGGCAGCTCCAGCTATATTAGACGTGATGATGATGTAGATCCAGTCTGTGAAATGTTGCGGCAAGGTGGCAGAAACGTGGAGGGTGTTGCTTTAATACTACAATGATACCCTGTATTGCACTTGATTATATACTGCCATGGAGCCCTAACCTGGTCAATCCCTACTATTATCCTTAAAGGATCATTAGGTTTCATGAGAAGTTGAAATATTTGCAGGGTCTTGCTGGTTAGCCTGTTCTATGACTGTATACGCCTTTACATTGGTGTCCCATCAGTTGTTCTGCTGCTTATCATCGCATTATGGCTGAAACACATTTTACTTTTCAGTCTGAGGCTGTTTACATTAAGGGGCAGTCCCTGATCCAGTGCTAATAATGTTCTGCCAGGAGGAACTGTACAATTGCAAACAAATACCTGAAAAAAGCCCAAGTGCCTGTAATATAGGCGATCTAGGAAAACTGGATACAGATACATGCAGCCAAGCAGATAAATAAAACCAATCTATGAGCGGCGTTAGTAAAGCTGCTTGCTGTCAGTGAATAATATCCCATCTGTGCCCACACAAGCAGCCAGTGGAGAAGGGAACAGATTTCTTTAATAAGATACAAAGTTTCTTACATTCACCTGTACTATTCATTTATAAGAACTGGAGGTTCCCTTTGATGGGACCCTGTCGTGTGCATATGCAATTCAGCCTACTGCATCTTGTTATAGAGTTGAGAAGAATATTATATACTGAATATAGAGCAGATTTAGTATAAGGGCGGGTTCACGCCTACGCCCGGCCTCCGCTTTGCAGGTTTCCATCTTCTGCCCGAGAAACTGGACAGGAGACGGAAACCGGCAGTCAGTTTGCAAACCCATTCATTTGAATGGGTTTGCAAAGTGTGCGTCCGTGAGGGTCTTGTGCCTCTCCGCGGCGAAACGTCTTGTTTTTTTTTAACTGGACACAATCGGACATGTAGGACTTTGTGTCCAGTTAGAAAAAAAAAATGGTTTCGCCGTGGAGACCAGAAGATGCTCACGGGCGGTCACTGACTGACGGATTTCCGTCTCCTGTCGGCAGAAGACGGAAACCCACAAAGCGAAGAACGGGCGCAGGTGTGAAGCTGCCCTAATCTGTGTGAAATCTCTGCACTTTCTATACCTAGGAGTCCCGTGGGCGGTTGTACGCAGGCTCTTATATGGAAGGCTGCCGATCTAACGCCTCCTCCTCTATAACACTGGTAGATAGGACTGCATACTCAACATGGCCAGATCCACTTAAAGGGGCTCCATACTGGAAGATGTTAACCCTTTAAGCTTTGATGTGTGCAGTAATGACCAGCTGCTTGCTATTGATTTGCTTTGGGATTAATAGATGTCTTTAGTAAAGGCTTTCTAGATACAGGCTGGTGATCTTACCGTCTATGACATCTATATAGAAGTTTTAGGTCTTCTGGTAGTGACTTTTATTTCTCCCTCAGGCATCTCTCGCCCCAGGGCTGACAGCGCTCCTCCCACACCAGTGAACAGGCTCAGTATGCCTCAGACGACCGCAACCAACACTACCCCTCCGCACAGCCGCAGGCATCGGACCGTCACCGTGAACAAAACCACCATAAAGACTAGTTCAGTAAGTGGAAATGTTCTTATTGTGTGCGTGTGGTCCTGGGCATTGTCAATGTACGGGTATTGGTGAGTATATAGTGTGTACAAATGGACACAAAGCTCAGCAGTTTGTCTGCGTCCTAGCTATAGAAACCAGTGTCGGATCTTTATCCCCAAAGCAGCCCAACTCCTGCATGACTTTAAGGCTGAGGCCGCACATTTAGGAATCACAGCTTTTTTTGTTGCAGATTTTGCTGCGTTTTTTTTTTTTTTTGAGCCAAAGCCAGGAGTGGATTGAGCAGCAGGTAGAAGTATAAAGACTTCCTATATAGTTCTCATTACTTTTGTATCCATTTCTGGCTTTGGCTCAAAAAAACTCAGCAAAATCTGCAATAAAAACAGCTGCCTTTCCGCTAGGTGGGGCTTTGGCCTAAAAGGGGGTTTTCTGGGACAAACTATCCTTGGCATAGGTCATCAATATGAGATGAGTGGGGTCTGATACCCGGCACTCCCATCATCAGCTGTTTAAGAGCCTGCAGCATTGGGACAGATACTGTGGCCTCTAGACTACTTACCAAGCACAGTGCTTTGTATTGCAGCTCAGCCCAGTTCATTTGAATGGGACTGAGCTGCAAATTGGCCATGAGACTGGTCAGCATTACGTCACGTGGCTGTGGAATCGGCTACAAGCAGCTGTGGGAGTCCCGGTAAGAATTGATTATCAATATTTTGGTTCCAGAACACCCCTTTAAAATGTCAGTGGCCCTTTAAGGGTGCATTCACACAATGTCTTTTGGCTCGTAATTTGGCACGTAGACGCTGCGGGAGCTTTTGCGGGCCGTATTTGCTCCCATTCATTTCAGTGGGAGCGTGGATCATATACGCGGCGCTATTTTGCAGCCATGATTTTGCGGCCGCAAAATAGCGCCGCGTATACGATCCACGCTCCCATTGAAATCAATGGGAGCGTATACGGCCCGCAAAAGCTCCCGCGGTGTCTACGTGCCAAATTACGAGCCAAAAGACATTGTGTGAATGCACCCTTAAAGGGCCACTGACATTTTAAAGGGGTGTTCTGGAACCAAAATATTGATAATCAATTCTTACCGGGACTCCCACAGCTGCTTGTAGCCGATTCCACAGCCACGTGCCAAATTACGAGCCAAAAGACATCGTGTGAATGTACCCTAACCCTGATAAGGACCCACACCATAATAATTTATGGAGGACCTGCCCCCATACTATTCAATTGCTCTGATCACATGGGCACTACCACTGGAGAAGGAAAAAAAATCAGTCCTTGCGTTTCTAGTTTTATCATTCTTTTAAAGGGGTTGTCCAATATTTATTTTTGATCTCCCCTAAGGGATAGGTCATCAAGAGGTGAGTGGGAGGGGGTCTGACACCCAGGATCCTTTCTGGTCAGCTATTTGAAGAGGCCGTGGCACTCTTATTACTGCTGTGACCTCTTCACTGTTTATAAGGCTGCAGTTACATTGTACCAGACTGTGTGTGATGTAATTGGCGGAGAGGTCCTAGCTCTCGTACTGGCACCACAACCCCTTTAAACCGCAGATCAGTGGGGATCCAAGGTACCAGACCTCACTAATGTCCGGTTGATCACCTTTCCTGAAGAGTTGTCCTCAATATGAATGAGTTGGACACCCCCGACCCCTTTAAGATCTAATAACGTTGCATTTGTTTATATGATCTTGTAGGCCCATTCATCTTGGGGTTTCTGTTCCAGGTAAATACCACACACAGCACAAAGGTTCAGCAGCAAGCATCTTCCACCTCCCCACTATCCAGCCCGAACCAAACAAACTCCGAGCCTCGTCCATTGCCTGCCCCTACAAGACCCAAAGTCAACAGCATCTTGAATCTGTTTGGCTCATGGCTGTTTGATGCCGCCCTGGTTCATTGCAAGCTGCAGAACGGGGTCAACCGAGACAGCAGCATGACAGGTGAGTGCTCCGACTGCTCCTACCTCTCTGTCATCTCAGAATTCCCATTATTCCTACCTGCAAGATTAAACTTGGCTAGATGGGTAGGCGCGGGCCGGGTGGGCTGAGGATGCATCAGTGGATTTGTTCATCTTACTTGCAGAAATGAAATGAATCCTGTGTAACCCAGCTCGGCTATATCCTTGCACCACAACCTGAAGGAAAGTTATTTATAAGATCCTTGCCTCATAGCAGCAGCTTTTCTGATCGATGCAGGTTAATATTGGGGCTAAGTAACCATTGTATGGTATCATGTCATAAATATATCTAGTTACAGTGTGTGGAAAATCTCCTTTTTGCTGAATTTGAGGGGAGCAATACCCCGAACTCTCCCCACCTTCCTCTCAGGTCATTCATGGCTGCCTCACATTGTAGGGAGTTGGAGAACGTGGTACCCATGAGTTACAGCATGGTCGTAAGCGTGTGTACAGGGAGGAGGCAAAAAGGGACAACACGGTGGCTCAGTGGTTAGCGCTGAAGCCTTGCAGCGCTGGAGTCCTGGGTTTGAATCCCGCCAGGAACATCATCTGCAAGGAGTTTGTGTGTTCTCCCCGTGTTTGCATGGATTTCCTTCCATCTACAAAGACATACTCCTAGGGAAAAAAAAAGTACATTGGGATCCCTATATGGGGCTCACAATCTACATTTAAAAAAAAAAAAAAAAGGGAGGAGGCGAATTTTGCCACTCCATTCAATGTCTAGGGTAGCGTTTCCCAACCTTTTCAGACTCGGGGCAACCCTAGGAGAAAAAAAAATGAAAATTCTTGGGGCACCTCTTCCAGATACAGTCCATACATTTGGTTTGCTTGTAAATTTAGAAAACCTCACTGACGATGACATGAAAACTGCATGTATTATGCAATTGTAACTGCACCCTCATAGCTACACTATCCTAGATTACCTCTCCAGCATATCTAAAAATTCACCAAGGCTTCCTTAGAAGATCACATAGAGTCTTGCATCCCGATTGGCCCTCAGCCAAGTGGGAATGCTCCCCCACGGTAATCGCTGATATAGGGTCTGATGGAGAGAGCCCCCAATATATGGCATGACCTCTGCACAGGAGTGACCACCACTCCATTGTAACACTCACTCACTGCCACTGGGAAGAGAAATGGGATCCCAGTCGTCAGATGTTTATAGAGGGTACATGTTTTTCACCATATACCTCCTTTGAGGGTAGATTCACACGGTATATCTTGAGTATACATTTGCAGGGTTTTTTTGCCAGTTTTCAGTTCAGTTTTTTAGGCCAAAGCCAGAAGAGGACTTAGAAGAAATTGAGACTCTAGAAGAAGAGCTTACATTTCTCCGGCTTTCTGCGTCCACTTCTGGCATTGGCTCTAAAAGCTGCATCAAAACCTCGGCGACCTTTCTCCAGAAATGCCAAATGTGAAACAGATTTCTGTAATAAGATATTACAATGTTTCTTATATATTCACTTGTACTAAGGGCGGGTTTACACTGGCGACCGGTCTCCGTTTTTGGGTTTCCATCTTCTGCCCTGAGAAACTGGACAGGAGACGGAAGCCCGGCAGTCACTTCTCAAACCCATTTACTTGAATGGGTTTGCAAAGTGACCGACCGTGTGCATCTTCTGCCTCTCCACGGTGAAACCGTTTTCTTTTAATCGGACATGCAGGACTTTGTGTCCGGTTAAAGAAAAAAAAATGTTTCGGCTCAGAGACCGGAAGACGCTCACAGGCGGACACTTTGCGAACCCATTCAAGTGAGTGGGTTTGAAAACTGACTGCCGGGTTTCCGTCTCCTGTCCAGTTTCTCGACGCAGAAGACGGAAACCCAAAAGCGGAGCCTGGGTGCAGGTGTGAACCCGCCCTAAAGTGTATTATGTTTTGCTCCAGAATCACATGCTCTATTAAAGAAGACTAAGTTGTCTAAAAGGTTATTGAGTATTTAGGCTTCACATGAAGGGGAGTCTGTCCTCAGAGTTAAGCATATTAAACTAGAAACACTGTTAGATAGGTCAGGCTCACCTGAATGTAACTCCTTTTTTCCATTGCTGAGATTCATTTATTTCACAACATGTAAATGAGCAATCTAGAGCACTGAGGGTGACTCCATTGCTCCAAACTGTTATGCCCCACACTGCTAAGATACTCCTCCTTCCTCTCCCCCTTCTTTGAATGACAGGACTGAGGGAGTCTTGCTGAAACCTCACCTGGCCCTGGTCACACTGATGTATTAGATCATAGAAACTTGGTGCAAGGGATCTGCCCCAGTGCTCCAGACTGCTCATTGGCATATACAGAAATAAATGAATCTCCAAGGCACAGATTTTCATGGGAGAAAAAGGTGTCGGCTCATTCTCAGTTGTTTAGAACACCTTTTCCCAAAGAAAATCGGTCTCTGACCCCTCGTTCACATCTGTGTTTGCTATTCCGTTTGGGGGAATGGATTAACAAACACAGATGTGAACGAGGGGTAAGATTATTCCTGTATATGCAAATGGAGAGTCTGGAGCACTGGGCGCGGCTGTCTTGCTCCAAGTTGCTATGCTCCACTCTGCTCTAAGCCTGAGTGCACACAGCGTTTTTTTGGTCAGGAATACGCCTCAGGGTAAGTTCACATGGGGTTTTTTGGTCAGGATTTTGAGGCCATATCCGCCTCAAAATCCTGACCAAAAAGATGGCTCCTGTTGAGATGAATGGGAGCCGATCCGTTCTTTTTTCTGGGAGCCGTTTGTTCCAGCTCCAGGAAAAAGAAGTGACATGTTCATTGTTCCAGGCGGATTCGCCTCACCCCGACTAGGCCCATTCATTTGGGCCAAATCCAGAGTGGAGTGCGCAAGTGGATGCTAGTACACTGCATCGGCAGCAGCTGTATTTTGGTCCAGAACCTGAGGCGGCCTCCGCCTCAGGTTCCAGTCCAAAAAACCCCGCGTGAACTTGCCCTCCAAATCAGCCTCCAAAAAAAGCCTCCCAATAGAACTCTATTGGGAGGCTTTTTTTGGAGGCTGATTTTGAGGCAGATCCTTGACCAAAAAACTCAGTGTAAACTCTACCTAATACACCAGTGTGGCCAGGTCCAGGTAAGATTTCACCAGGTCTCCCTCAGCTCTGTCATTCAAAGAAGGAAGGGGGATAGGAGGGCACATTTGAGTATTGTAGGGGGAGGGTGCGGCAGTTTGCAGCAATGAAGCCTCCCTCAGTGCTCCAGACTGCTCATTTACATGTTGTGAAATAAATGAATATTTAAGCAACGCAGATACAGATCTTCATGGGGAGAAAAAGACCTTAACGTTCAATGGAGCCTGACCTATCTGTGTTGCTAGTTTAATATGTTTCACTCCCTTTAGTCTTAGATGTCTATGGAGAGGGAAGGTGGGGGTGGTGGAGGCAATCCAAAATACCAGTCTTGCGTCCATGGCTGCAGGTGCTTGTTCATAGGAGCGCCCTCCTGATCCCCCGCATAGTCCAGACACCCCGGACAGTGGAAGGGTCACTTAATTATGGTCGGAGAGGTGCATGGATATGGCCGGGCGGAGTCCAATTCATTTCATTGGATCAGTAAAAACCCTATCTAGTGACACGCCATCATCCCATTCTGTAATTATTTAACCCATTGTTGTACACAATGTTTTCCAGGCTCACACCTCACTGTTACACAACCCCCCCCCCCCCTCCCCGTCATCTGATTTTCTTCCCCCCCCCCCTCCCTTTTTATTTTATTTTCAGACAAATTACAAAAAAAAAGCAACTTTTTGCCATATTTTAAAGTACTTTCTTGTAACTACTTCTGTCCTTTGATTTCTTTCCATTTTATTTCTGTTATCTTGCAGCATCTTTTATCCAAATTCTCCTTTCTTATAAATCTTGTAAGTAGGAATCTGTAGCTTCTCCTCAATCGCAATCATCTGACCTCTCTCCAATCTCCTCATAACCGCTCGCAGTCCTTTCCGTTTCTTCCTAACATTCTTTTGTGGTCTTGTTGCTTTTCATTTCTTTTCCTTTTTTTTCTCCTGTTTTTTTTCCCCCTTCCTTTCTTTTCCTCCATCATTCTATGTTGCACTTGTGGGGAGACATGTCTCATTCCTTCCGTTCTGTCAGCCCGAATGGGAACGATTGTTAGCAGAGAGTCCAACGAACCTGTTTTCAATCTTCCCCATTTGATCCATATCCATTAAGTCGAGGATTTTTGCACTAACCGAGGTTTTCTTTTCATTTGGCATTCCTTTTAGTTTTATTCTTTCTGAATGTACTGTTTGATATTTGTGCATGTAGTACACATATATATATTTATTTTTCAGTGTAGTTTTGTTGGTGTAATTTGCATCTAAAGCAGCAGAGGCTCATGGGAAAAAAATTGCATAAAGATTGGCTCATGGGTCACAGGGAGCATGGTGACTGGAATGAGGTTTATTTCTGTGTGCCGTGGTTTTAAGATGCATGATCTGGTGGGATGAAAAGGGGTTAATGCTTAGAAAAAACTAATTTTTTTCATGCACATGACTCTTTGCATAGAGGGTGATGGTAGAAGGAGACGCAGCCCCCCCAAAAAAAATAAAATAAAATAATAATATAAATCCTTCAGTCTCACCCTTGTATTGCGGAGTTGAAATATTCTTCAAGGAGTATTGCAGCCCGAAATAATGTTTTCATACTGATGACCTTCCACTCCGCACCGCCACTATGCAGTGAAGGGGCTGCTGCGTCACCTCTATTACTTGTATAGTACCGGTGCTGCACATACTCCTTTCCTCTAAAAGCTCTGGCACACGGAGCCCATTGCAACAGCTGATCTGTGTGGGGTCCGGTTGTTTGTCTGGCAGATCACATAATGATGACTTTGTAGATTGGGAGCAAATCCATGCAAACACTGGGAGAACATACAAACTGCTTGCAGATGTTGTACCTGGTGGGATTCAAACCCAGCGCTGCAAGGCAGCCATCGTGTTGCCCTTTCTGGATAGGTTACCAGTATGAAAAATTGATTTGAGGCTAGAAAATCCCTTTGAGAGGAGTCTCTCAGGTCCAAAATGCTTCCCAAACTAATAGCAGTGACATACTTTTGTGGGAACAAACAGATGTAATACAAAGCTATACATCAGCTATATCAGCTTGTAAGTGCACTGGAGGCGGGATCTAATTTACCTACAGACAAAGGCTGAAATTGACAATCATTGATTAAAGAGGACCTTTCATGTACTCCTCCATTGGCGGTGTTATGTACACTGAATTCAGGACACTTTCACAGTATGTGCCCCGTTTGCAGAGATATTGGTACTGTTCATTTCAGCACCAATATCCCTGCACTGTCAGACGGGTTGGCCTTTCAACTCAGTGTGATCTTTGAGCTATGAGAAATGCCCCTTCCCGAAAGCACAAGGTTATAGAAGTGTACCATCATGAGGCCGGTCCCTTTAACAATGCAGAGAGATTGATGCCGAAACTAACAGCACTCATATCTCTGCAACTGGGTCAGAAACCTCTCAGGGTGACTGAATTTCGTTCACTGTCAGCTTTCCTCTGATCTAGAACACTGCTAATGTCAGAGGACATGAAAGGTCTTCTTGAATAGGTGACATTTGGGCAGTATGTCTAAAGGATATTCGGAGCACTTAAGTGAGCAAGCCCACCCCAGATGCACTGGCCATAATAAGCCGTAAGCCATGATATGCATATCCATAAAAAGATGGTTATCTTTGTATTGCTTCATTGTTTTATGGGTCAAAAAACGGATGTTTCCTCCTATTAAAGGGCCCCGCACTGCACTAACATTGTTTAGGGAGGTTATTTTACACCTGGTAGATTTGCTTACGGCCCCTAAAGCCCTTTTCAGATAATCTTCATACAAATAAAACACTGGATTTCTGGTAAATAGAGTTGCAATGCAGAATAAGCAAGGCATTTATGGAAAGTGTAGAAGCGCCCTACAAGGTACTGTCATTAGTTCGACACCGGCTGACAGACTCCCTTTAATCTGGCCTTGGTTTTCTGTTTCTAGGATAATGGTAGAGTTCCCTTATAGTGACACATTAGAGCTATATAGGGTTGGTTATAAAGTTCCATGCTTTATCATGAGCTCAGGATCAGCGCCATTCCTCCTGATGATAACACACCGTGCCATCCCTGCCCCATCCCCTTATTGTCTATCCCACTCTGCAGTACTTGTAGGTATAGTGGACTTGCTTCTCAGCAGACCCCATTATCTCTAGATTTCCCCTGCATTTTCTCCTTCTGTGCTCTATCAATCCTACGATGCCTCAGCACAATATCACATATATCAATATCGCAAGATTGTACTATCTCTATATCTAGAGACAGTGCGCTCTTGGCCTGCTGGGAGGACATTGTGATCTGCTTTTTCCTCTGTAGCCTCCCAAATAAAGCTAAGAGACCATTAGAATATAGTCGGGAACTGTCTTCTTCTTCTTTATAATGTGACACAAGCTTGTCTCATCTGTGTATTGCACATAGACCAGTGTTAATCGCTTTCCTATAATATCAGGGACTACCAGGCATCCTGTCCGTCCCTGGTACCTCTCATAAATTCCATATTGTGCTGATGCTAAATGGGTAAAGTGTAATCCTATAAGTTGTCCTCCCTGGTTGTTAGTCTGCGGCATTTTGTACCCGATCCATGCAACCGGTCTTGTAAAAATCTAGTGTAGAGCACAAGGGACTAATGGATGATCTGTTCCTTCTTGGGTTGACGGCCATCTAGATGGGGGCAGGTTGTAAAAGAATCTGTCTGGGAATTCCAGCAGCTTTCCTCCTGTCATACAGCTGGTGCCGGGTGAAAGGCGACCTATGGTGGGCACTCAACAGAGAGTAGGTGCTGGGCATTGTGCACACCATGTTCATTGTTCATGACAATTGAAATCGTAAGATGCCCTTATTGAATCCTTTTGAATCATGGGGGAGATTACTGCTGCAGACAGTTGTCTTACAGTCAGACACAGGACATTGGCAAGAAGGCGGGCACGGCTGAGATTCTGCGGCAGTTCGGGATTTCTTTATATATTTCTTATCCTTAAAGGGGTTTTCACACAACACAAGTAATTCCTTATCCATAGGATAGGGGATAACCCACAAATTAGTGAGGGCCTTCTCTGGCAGGGGCTCAATACAATTTCTTGGGGTTTTTTTACGTTCAACTTTATAGTAAACTAGCATCTGCCCGTGACTTTGTCCACATGTTGGTGGCGATGCCCTGCGTATATGTCTGCAATTGCTGGTGAGGATCATCCGCCTGGGCCCACGTCTCAGATCTGCTCCATCTCTGCTTATGCGCAGCATACACAGGTGTTTGTACATGTGTGCATATGGTGGGCATACTGTGCTGTGGCCCAGCTGTAAGCATGCTCGGCTACATGTCTCAATTTGTTCATTTATCGCTGCGTCCATCACCCGTAGTGGGCGAGATGGCTAAACGGATATTGCCAAACTTTGCCCCAGTCCCCCCTCCCCCTTTCTCCCTTCGTGCCCCCAGCGTACTCACCAAATTGGTACATCCGATAAACTTCTCGTGCCCCCAAACTGAGGTTGCGTGTTTACTACTCTCCTGCCCGGACAGGAGACTACTGCAATTGCTGGTGGCGATCATCCGCCTGGGGCCGCGTCTCGGCTCTGCTACATCACTGCCGATGTGGAACATACGCAGATGTATGTACATATGTGCATATTGTGGGTATACTGTGCTGCGCTTCAGCTGTGCCCATGCTTGCCTACATCTGTTAATTTGTCCATTTAGTGCTGCGTCCACCACCCATTGTGGCCGGATGCTGCCGAACTTTGGCCCAGTTTCCCCTCAAACCCCCCTAACCCCCCCCCCCCCCCGTGGTCCCTGTGTACTCAACGAAACTGTACACCCGATCCACTATTCGTGCCCCCAAAGAAGATTGCATGTTTGCTACTCTTCTGCCCGCACATGAGACGCCTTTTTCTGCAGCTTGCACCGTGCCCGGTTTCATCCTATATGCCTCCGCCCACACAATTGCGTGTAGCTCTGCCCACAAATAGCGTGATTCTATCGGAGGGTGGCTCAAAGACCTGTGATGACTTCATCAAAGGTCCTTAAGCATAGTCTGAACATAAATTTGGTCCTAGCGGTCCTGAAGTGACATCATGTACTGGCATAAAAAGTAGCCTATGTTTGATTCGGGGTTTCAATCTGTTTGTGCCAAATTTCAGGCTAATCGATTGAGCAGTTTTTGCGTGATTGAGGAACAAGCATCCAAACTTATTAGTAGGATAGGATAGGAAGGATAGGATAGCTTATTGGAAAATTGAGTTGACACAGAATATTGGTGAATGTGACGTACTCGTATACAAGGCCTTGTACAAACCTTCTGGGCACTGCACGTGAATTGGGCTCAAACGGGATCCCCCACTTATGTAATATTGGGCAGATCCAGTCTGTATATGGATGTATATATACGGTGGATCTATAGGTATATACTTATCAGGGGAGTGGTCTTCTCATACCAGTTTTTGTCCTAGCCTTAAATCTTTGTGTGCTTCTTTCCCATGAGCCTGAGCGTATACGATATATAGTAACAGTTCCTCAAACACTCTCTCCTCATTTTCTACAGCCATAGCTACCCAGGCCACTGTGGAGTTGCGACGTAAAGGTTCCCAGTTGTCCACAGACACTATGGGCTCCGGCACAGTGTTCGATACCAATGAATTCCCAGAAAATTATGAGGCCGGGCGGGCCGAAGCTTGTGGAACCTTATGTCGGATTTTCTGCAGCAAGAAGACTGGAGAAGAAATACTATCTGCCTATCTGTCCAGGTAATGTTAGAGAATATAGGTATGGGTAGGCTGGGGGCTGGATTGGCTAATAGGCGGTAGGGTGGATTTTGGCACCGAGAGTGACGCGTGGAGCCCCGTCAGTCTTGGTTCAAAACCCTCCTGCCACGACTATCGCGGCTTCCTACAGTCGTGGCTTCCCCCTCCGGAGTAGGCTCAAATGAATGGGACAACTCTGGAGGTTACTGCCGCCAGGTCATCGCCGCAGCTCAACAAGCCGCCGAAGCTGCCTGAACAAAGGGAATCCCGCTTCTTCCGCTCACGGAAAAAAGTAGCCTGGCAGTCTACATAGACCACCATTGTGAGGGGGCGGATTATGATGTGGATTACGCGCCATAATCCACAACCTTAGTGCCCATGTGAACAAGCCCTAACGGAATCGCTTTATTCCTTCTGGTATCACGAATACCCCGTGCCCCAAAGATCTGCTGCATTACCCAATCTGTACCAGAAAACTGGCAGAAATTGGTTGGTAAATTCTCCTTTATGTGTTTAAAGGGTTCCTATCATTGGATACTGTTTTTTTTTTTTTCTCCCTTTCACATAGGAATAGCCTTAAGAAAGTCTATTCTTCTCCTACCTTTAGATGTCTTCTCCGCGCCGCCGTTTGGTAGAAATTTGTATTTTCTTCTGTATGCAAATTAGTTCTCTCGCAGCACTGGGGGCGGTCCTCAGCGCTTAACAGCACTGGGGGCGTCCCCAATGCTGCAAGAGAACTCTCCAGTGACGCCTCTATCTTTTTTTGGAACGCCCTCTCCCTGTGTCTTCTTCCGTCGTGGGTTTCAATCTTCTAAGCCTCGGGCAGAGCTGACTGCGTATACCCAGGCCACAAGAAAAATGGTGCAAGTGGCCATTTTCTTGTGGCCGCTGGCATGCGCAGTCGGCTTTGCCCAAGGCCTAGAAGATTGAAACCCAGGACGGAAGAAGACACAGGGAGAGGGTGTTCCAGAAGAAGATAGAGGGGTCGCTGGAGATTTCTCTCGCAGCATTGGGGACGCCCCCAGTGCTGCAAGAGAACTCATTTGCATACCGAAGAAAACACAAATTTTTACTGAACGGCGGCACGGAAAAGAATAGCCTTTCTTAAGGCTGTTCCTATGTGTTAGTCAGAAAAAAAGGGTAACCCTGACAGAGGAGAGAGAGTGCAGCTGCCTAGGAAGACCATTGCCATTTACTGGGGAATACAAGGGTTTATAAGACACCAAACCAGACGTGACTTTCAGTAGTTGCTGTAGTGAGACTTTGTTCCCTCTGTAAAGTTTTGTTTTTTTCTTGATAGGTTTTACATGGTTCTCGTCCAAGGGCTGCAGATCGGAGAGTTTATCTGCCATCCAGTTCTTGCCAGTATAATCCTGAACTCTCCTCCCCTCTTCTGCTGCGACCTGAAGGGGATTAATGTGGTGGTTCCGTATTTTATATCTGCGCTGGAAATTATTCTACCAGACAGGTTAGTTTTCATCTCCTGACTCCGGGAGCGTCTGATGTCATTCACATGTAAATGTATGGACAGCTAATAAGAACACGGCACTGGGATATAATTGTAGTTACCAATAATCCTATTTAAAGTGACCACGTTCTTCACAGGACTGTGGTGTCAGACATTTCCAAGGTTGTCAGAATGTAGTGTCCATGTTTTACGCTGATCTGTACATTCCGAAATAAGAAAACCAGAAACAGTAGCCTTGCACCTTTTTATAAGGCCCTTGCCAACCCTACAAATCTGTATAGGACAGCCTGATTTTAGGCAGAGCCACTTCTCGCCGCACGCTATGCATCTCTACATGTCTGTGTTATGTTATAGGGAGCTTTCCAAGTTCAAGAGCTATGTGAACCCTACAGAGCTGCGAAGATCCAGCATCCACATCCTGCTCTCGCTTCTGCCTTTGCCGCATCATTTCGGGATTGTGAAGTCAGAGGTGACTTGTATGCAGTGATTCAGACTTTAGGAGCTCACCTCTTTCCATCAGGCGTCGTCCTCTTACATTAACATTTCGCTTTCCATTTGAAGGTCTTACTGGAAGGAAAGTTTAGCAATGATGACGCCGGCAGCGACAAACCAGTCACTTTCCTGTCCCTGAAACTGAGGCTTGTTAATATCCTCATTGGAGCGTTACAGACGGAGACCGATCCCAACAACACTCAGATGATTCTAGGTACACTTCTCAATTTTCGGGGTTTGCAAAGAGAATTTTCCTTTCCATAACTGCAGGTTTTAAGGTTGTTTGCTATATTTATAGGGGTTGTCTAGAAATATATGGACAGTGACCTCATACCTGGTTCCCATGACCATTCTGCAGCACTGTCCTATTCAGATACATGTGTCTGAGCTGCAGTACCAAGCACAGCCATTATGCAATGTGTGGCACTGTGTAGAGGCCACATCAATTAATATCATGGTCCCGAATAACCCTTTTAGAAAAATATATATGGGTTAAAACCAATGGTTTCCAACCTTGTTCATGAACCCAAAAACTACTTAAAGCAGTTTGCCTGTCTTGCCAACTTATCCCTCACCCTAAGGATAGGGGATACGTCGCAGTTCAGTTGGGGTTTGACTACTGAAAACCCCACTGATCATGAGAAAGATGGTGTTATATTCATTGCAATGGGACCACTGGAGTTATGGCGGGTTCACACCAGCGACCGCTCTCCGTTTTGTGGGTTTCCATCTTCTGCTGACAGGAGACTGAAACCCGGCACTCAGTGTCCACCCATGAGCATTTAGTGGTCTCCGGCGAAACGTTTTTTTTTGTTGTTGTTTTTTAACCAGATACTACAATCTGCATGTCCAACTTTTGCCCGGTTTAAAAAAAAAATGGTTTTGCCAGAGACTAGAAGACGCTCATGGGCGGACACTTTGCAAACCCATTCCAATGAATTGAGGCAGACATGTCCCCCTCCAGCTACCCCCCACAGTTTAATATGCTCCTCCAGCTGCCCCAGTTTAATGTCCCCCTCCATCTGCCTTCAGTTTAACTGCCCCCTACATCTTCCCCCAATTCCCTCCTCTTACTCACACATACTGTCTCTTCTCCTTATCTTCCTTCAGTCTCCATTCCTGGCAGCTTGCTCTTTCTGTGTAACAGCAACCACACTGTCCTGTATGGCTCCACCCACTAACGAGTCTTAGCCTATCCTAGTGAGCGAAAGGACCTGTGATTACGTCATCACAGGTCCTCTAGCGGACCTCCCATTCAGCATCTACTTTTATCCCACAAGCTATGCGGGCCGGTCAGAACCAGTCAGAGGGCCGGATGTGGCCCGCAAGCCGTACATTGCCCAGGTCTGGGTTAGAAGCTTTCTCTTGCGTAATTCGGCACCACCATTACAGAGTGGTTAGTGTTGTGTGCATTGGCTTCCAAACACTGTATTGTTCCAGTGTCATGGCTGCCAATAGAAGATGATTGGCAGAGTGCAGCGTGTCAGACTGATAGAGATAAGCTATCCTATGGTAGGTCATCAATATAGACCATCGACCCCAACGATGGAACCTCAATACCCAAATTGTGGGAGTTGTAGACATGACTACATAAAATACTCCGTCACATGCTTGTAAGATTGTATGCAGTTGTGGCTTCATTTTGGGGGGATACTGTTTTGTTTTCCTATTACACATAGTACAAATACTCAATGAAATACGGTAAAGGTGGGATTTGTGTTCCAGGTGCCATGCTGAACATTGTCCAGGACTCTGCATTTTTAGAAGCTACGGGAAACCAAGTGGAGATGGTAAGATTACTTATTTTTTTGTGTCCTTTCATATTACTTTTACGGTCTAAAGTGGACTCGCACCCCTCAGCATACTACACATAGCTCAATAGGGAAACTTCAGAATACATATGACCAGAGAAAAATGCTTCTTTTCCTTCCTAAACTAACAATCACGTAGAAACAGCTGCTGAATCTGTCTTGGTCCCGCAAGACGGACTGTAGCTCACTGGAGTATCAAAATGAGTTGTCTATTTCTGTGTGTTTGATGCAGATTGAGAATAACGTGATGAAAAGTCATAGCCGCAATAACAGCGGCATCAGCACAGCCAGCGGAGGCAGCACCGAGCCCACTACTCCGGATAGTGAACGACCAGCTCAGGCACTGCTGCGGGACTATGGTAAGGATCCGCCTGTAACATGGCGTAACCACACAAGTGACGCAGATAGCAAACGGCATGACTAGCATTTTGTAGTATCTGCTTTTTCCTTCTAAAATCTAGTATGAGTGAAAAGTGGAGTTGCCCAGTACATTCAAGGATTATAAAAACATGGCTGCAATCTCTCAAAAAACATCCTTACAGGCTGTGTACGGTATTGCAGCTCAACTCTACTTATTTCAATGCCAGGCACAGTCCATGGATGGGTGCAGTACAAGAAGGCAGCCATGTTTTTTTTTTTTTTTAATTCTGTAACTCCCCCTTTAAATATCATGAATTGCTTGTATCAGGCATTTTTAAATGAGACGTAAATGTGGGGTTTGCATGATCCTATGCATCCATTGGCGATGATGTGGCATGTGTGCAGTGTCATGTGCTGTGTATGCTTTTGTCTGACGTCCTGTCTGTAAATTGATAGTAAGTGAACGTATATGTCATGCTTTTTGACCACATTAGACGGCTTGCAGAAGATACTGACATTCGCTATTTTGTGGCTATGGAGCCTCTAGTATTTGTGTAACTCTTAGGGGTCATCCTATCTGTCCTAGGAGTCCACTAGACACCCCCCTACATGCAGTCCGTGGACACCTATAGTAAGGCAGTGTCACTTTAAGGATAGGCATTGACCAGATGACCACAAAGGGTTAAATGAGCGTGTTGACAATGGCCAATAGAGATACCTGACAGAAGACTACTCTACCATCCGGTCTCTGTCCATTTATAACACTTAGAACCCGAAAAACCTTTATCCATAGGTATGATTGTTGTAGGTCCCATTGTTAGGACCCCGGACATGCGCGCAGAGCCCCTGTTCTTCCTAATTACACAACTGGTGTGAGGAAGCGTATGGGGAGGGGGCGACAGGTTATTGCTGACATTAGGGAGGATTCAATAACCCTGGTTCTCTTTACTGTTTTTCCCATAGGATATCCAGGTACCCCACCAGCCAGTTATCTCTATTGTAAATCATTTATTTCTCTCCTCATTACACTCAATCCACACAAAAACGTCTCCGATAAAAATTCACAACTAACAATCACAGGTCAAAAATATCCAACACGGTGTAATCCATTTTTTTTCCTGTATGTTCTCAAAATGTATGTTGCATGGATATCCATCATTGAAGATGCCGATGTTAATTCACAGCAGAGCCAAGAACTATGGGAGATTATTATTTCTTTATGAAGGGGTTTCCCATTTTGGGCATTAATACATGGGGTCCCACCTCCGAAACCTACACCTGTTTAGAGAATGGGGTTGGTAAACCCATGTCTCATGGCTATTGTGAATGAAAATGTGACCATGAATGTTCATTTGTCTTAATTCAGAAACTTGGGTTATGTTTACACGGAGCAATATGGCGCTGGAAAACATGGGA
Organism: Leptodactylus fuscus; assembly: GCF_031893055.1. Taxonomy (NCBI): domain Eukaryota; kingdom Metazoa; phylum Chordata; class Amphibia; order Anura; family Leptodactylidae; genus Leptodactylus; species Leptodactylus fuscus. The sequence goes on along the minus strand of NC_134270.1, from coordinate 150,215,139 downwards.
AAATGGACCACTAAAATATCAGTAACATATGGAGCCAGGCAGGCCGCCCTTAGGTGTCTGTTCAAATTCCTGACCAAAAAAACTGTGTGAACTCAGCCTTAAAGGGATCCTATCATTAAAAAGCAATTTTTTGTGACTAACACGTAGGAATAGCCTTAAGAAAGGCTATTCTTCTCCTACCTTTAGATGTCTTCTCCGCGCCACTGTTCGGTAGAAATCTCGGTTTTCTTTGGTATGCAAATGAGTTCTCTCGCAGCACTGGGGGCGGTTCCCAGCCCTCAAACAGCACTGGGGGTGTCCCCAATGTTATGAGAGAACTCTTCAGTGCCTCCTCCATCTTCTTCAGGAACGTACTCTTCATGCGTCCTTTTCCAGCATTGGGGGTCAAACTTCTAGGCCTCGGGCAGAGGCAACTGCGCATGCCCACAGGCCACAAGAAAATGGTCGCTTACTTACTGTGTAAGCGTCCATTTTTCTTATGGCTGCGGGCAAGCGCAGTCGGCTCTACCCAGCGCCGGAAGAAGCGTGAAGAGGCCGTTCCTGAAAAAGGTGGAGGCGGCGCTGCAGAGTTCTCTTGCAGCATTTGGGATGTTCGCAGTGCTGTTTGAGTGCTGAGGACCGCCCCCAGTGCTGCAAGAGAACTCATTTGCATACCGACAAAAACCGGGATTTCTATGGAACGGCGGCGCGGAGAAGACATCTAAAGGTAGGAGAAGAATAGCCTTTCCCCCTACGCCAAACAGCAGCACAAGATGGGGTATTTCTGCCCCTGTGTGCTGTTAGGACAGGTGGAACTTTTAATTAGCTAACAGTTTTTCCCCCTATAAGAGGCCAGAGCGACCTCCTCCCCCCTGTGTTTTTTTCTGTCCTGTGCGACTAGACAGGTGGAGGAGGCTGTGGCCTCCTCTAGGGTTTAGAATAAGGTGTCTTAGATCCTTTCTTCTCTTTCCCTTCTTTCTGAGTGAAAGATCTAGGTTTATACTGCAGTCTTTTGTCTTACCTGCCTTGTGCAGGTTACTGACTTTTTCAGCTGCAGTTCATTTACTGCCTGCAGTAAGGTAAGCCGTGTCCTCTTTCAGCTTTCCCTCTGTGTTCACTGCAGAGACTAAAAGCACTAATTTCTATTTGCTATGGGCACTCTGTCAACTTCACAATATGGAAGTCGATGCACCGCCATTATGGTAAGATCCAACCAAATTTTTGTATTTCTTGCGGTTTTTCAATGTGCATTTAATTCCTAAGCGGGGACTTTATGCTATGAACCTAAAAGAAGGGTTCAGATACCTATGTACTATCATTACTTATTAGGTGCATATTTGCTTATTGCTCACATGATGGTGGATGCTCTAAGGCATTTTGTTGTAAGGTTATGCATGTCTGCACTGCTGTCAGTACGGGGTCCTCCAGCTAGGAGCCCTTCATTTATTGTTGTCATCTCCTGGGTGAAGGAGTACATGCAGATTTCTGGTAAGGTTCCCTCTCCCAGTTTTCATAAGAGGTCTTACTTAGAAATAGAAGCCCTAGTGGCTCAAGCTGTAGGGTTACAGACTTGTATGCCTGAATCCACAGTATCCTGGGTTCAATCCCAGTTGCACTTTGCATTTGTGATATGAAAAAAAAAAAAAAAAAAAAAAAAGTTAATAAGGTACTTGTGGTTCTCATGGTCCATTCACATGGAGAAAGTCTCTAAACTTCATGCTGGACTCTGTCTGCTTGAAAATCTCCCTCCTCTAGGTGGGAAAAGATCATATCAGCAGTGCATTATCTATAGGTGATACAGCGGGTTTCCATCCTAACTGCCAAAGGTTACTGGATCTTATGTCAGAGTCTGCAGTTGCAGTCCCTTGGGCCATATAGCGCATGCGGCCTGCAGAAGGTAAGTCTGAGGCCTGGAATCACAACCCGTGGGGCCTGGAGGGGCTTCATTTTAAGGGCTGGATGTCCATGTCCAGATAGTCTGGACCCTGTTGACCACAGAGACAGCCCTCTCCGGTAGAGAGCGCATCTACAGGAGATTCCCATACGGGCAATGAGGAATTGGATGGAGGAGGCTGTGTCATCCAGCTGACAAAAAACTCAGCAGTCTGGGTCAAGCCAATTTAGTTATTCCTCAAAATTTGTCTTTCATCCAGGTGGTGTTCCATCTTAAGGATGGGATGTCCATGGTCCAGCTAGCGCTGGACCCTGTTGACTATAAACGCCCCTCTCTCACTAGTGGGGCGAATCTAGAGAAAAGTTCCATAGGAATAAAGTGGAATTGGATGAAGAGTTCATGGTCCAGTTTACCTGGACCCTGTTGCCCACTGATGCATCCCTCTCTGGTGGAGAGTGTCCACGGTCCAGCTAAGGCCGGACCCTGTTGACTACCTATGTCTCCCTCTCTGGTGGAGAGCACATCCAGATAAGCATTCCATAGGAGGAACATGAAATTAAATGTAGAGTCCACGGTCCAGTTTACCTGGACCCTGTTGACCACTGATGCATCCCTCTCTGGTGGAGAGTGGCCATGGTCCATCTAACGCCAGACCCTGTTGACTACCTATGCCTCCCTCTCTGAGGAGAGCACATCTAGATCGGCTGGGTAGGCTATTTGGTCTCATCATATGTCTGCCTGATCACGGCTTATCCAAGATCCATCGGTCCTTCAACTTGTTCAAGCCAGACAAATACGTAAGGACCCTCCCTCTCCAGGGCATCAAGCAACTTTATCTAGACAGCTCTCCCATTCGGCAAATCCTTGGCCCCCCACACCTTCACAAAGGTAGTGGCCCCGGTCGTAGCCGCCCTGCGCCTCCAAGGGATCTTATTGTCCCATAACTAGACGAATGGCTCCTAAAAGCCCGGTCAAAGGAGGTGCTTGCCACACAGTTGGAATCCACTGTGGCTTTCCTAAATGAGCTGGGCTGGCTAATAAACTGGCAGAAGTCGGTAGTGGTTCCATCTACCCCGATTCAATTTCTGGGTTTATCTTGGATTCTCTCAGCATGATGATCTCCCTGCCTCCTCCTTGGAAGGAGAAGATTGGTCAAGCGGCTCATCACCTATCCACAACCCGGAAGGTTACTATCAGGACCGCCATGAAAGTCCTAGGTCTCATGTCCGCAGCCATCAAGGCAGTTCTGTGGGCCCTATGGCACATGCGCCCCTTACAGTGCGAGATCCTGAGAGTCGGGAACCACAGTCCTTCGGGGCTACAGAAGCCTATCCAGTTATCCATCAGAACCCGTCGATCACTGGCTTGGTGGTCCCAGCTCAGAGACGGGAAATCCACGGTCCAGACATCCTGGACCCTGTTGACCACAGATGCCTCCCTCACAAGATGGGGAGTGCTTCTGGGGGAGACCCCGGTACGTGGGACCTGGAACCAGCTTAGAGAAGGCTCATTTGTCCAACTGGTGAGAGCTCACTGCAGTGCACCGTGTGCTTCTAATGTTTGCACCCCACCTGCAAGGGAAAGCTGTGAGAGTGAAACAGACAACTTAACAGCAGTCCGATATATCAGCAAACAAGGGGGGAACCAGATCCCCCTCACTTCTGCAGGTGACGAATCTAATATTCTCCTGGTGGAGAGGAATCTTTCACAACTATCAGCGGTTCATATTCAAGGTGGGCTGAACATCCTTGCGGATCAGCTAAGCAGAGGCCTGATGATGACAGGCGAATGGTCCCTAAATCCGGACATCTTTCATCATCTCACTGAGATGTGGGGTCTCCCCGAGGTGGACCTGATGGCCACCCAGTACAACGCCAAAGTGACAAGGTTTTGCTCCCTCTACCGGGAAGACAATCCTTTGGCGGTAGATGCCCTGTCAATACCTTGGAGGTTCAAACTGGCATACGTTTTTCCTCCTATTCTGATGATTCCGAAGGTATTGGCGAAACTCAGGCAGGACCAGACTTCGGCAATAGTGATCATGCCGTTCTGGCCAAAAAAGGGCATGGTTTACCCACCTCATCCTAATGAGTCAAGGGACCTACTGGAGGCTTCCACAAGTCCAAAACCTGGTAATTCTGAACCGACAGCTCTGCCAGGACCTGGACAGGTTCAACCTCATGGCCTGGAGGTTGACCGCATCGTATACGGAGATAGACGATTATCCCAGGCCGTTCTAAGAACGTTGGCCCATTCAAGAGCAGATTCAACTAACAGGAGTTACCAAAGGATCTCGGATAGGCAGCTTAATAACTCTGCTATCGAATCGGTCTTGGAGTTCCTACAGAGTGACCTGGATAAGGGGCTAACTCCAGCTACCCTGAAGGTTCATGTTTCAGCACTTTCCGCTCTTCTAGGGACCTGGTTATAACAAGATCCTCTATTAAAGTAATTCCTTAAAGGGGCCTCTAGGCTCCGCCCTCAGATGCAGCCCCCTGTCCCGCAATGGGACTTGGCTGCGGTTCTTCAGGGGCTTTGTTCTCCCCCTTTGAACTCTTAACAGAAGTGGACTGGAGATATCTCTCCTACAAGGTAACCTTCTTGTTGGCAATTACCTCTGCCAAAAGGGTTGGAGAATTACAAGCTTTGGCTGCCTCGGAGCCATTCATTACCTTTTTCCCTGATAGGGTTCAACTTGGGTTCATCCAGGGATTTTGTCCTAAGGTCGCATATATTTGCGCATATATTTGGATTGTACAGCTTCCTTTCGAAGAACCTGCTCATCAATACCTACGGCCATAACAAAGGTGTTAAAGCCTCTAAAGCCACCCTGTCAAGATGGATCAGGGAGGCCATCGCTTGCTCTCTTCGCGCTCAAGACCTACCAGTACCGGAATTGGACCAACTTCCCGGTCAGAGAGACGCTCGCTCTCCTTAGAGCAGATATGTTCCGCTGCTTCCTGGAGTTTTCATCTGATGTTCGCCAGACACTGCAGATTGGACTGGCGCAGCTCAGAGGCCACAGCCTTCGGACATTCTGTCTTGGCATCTGCTTGCCAAGCATCTCTCCCACCCTAGTTGGGATTTTACTTGCTAGATCCCCATCTTGTGCTGCTGTTTGGCGTAGGGGGAATGGAAGATTATAAAGATAATCTGTTTTCCCTTAGCCCAAACAGCAGCACAAGGCTCCCTCCCATTGTTTATGGTAATGTTTGTATTGTTTTATATTGCCTTTTATACTTTTTGACTAACACAGGGGGGAGGAGGTCGCTCTGGCCTCTTATAGGGGGAAAAACTGTTAGCTAATTAAAAGTTCCACCTGTCCTAACAGCACACAGGGGCAGGAATACCCCATCTTGTGCTGCTGTTTGGGCTAAGGGAAAACAGATTATCTTTATAATCTTCCATTCTTAAGGCTATTCTTAGGTGTTAGGGACAAAAAATAGCTTTTTAATGATAGAATCCCATTAAACTAAATCCAGCAGAGGTAAAGTCCTCTCTGTGGGACCTTTTCCTCTGCTGAATTTCATCGGACACCTCAATGTAGACTCCGGCGCAGATGTGAACATGGCCTTAGTCTGCTGTTTTGGAGGTTCCATAGACATGAATGAAGGTCTTCCTTCACGGCATCCATGAGATGACCCCATTCCTTAGATAGGTGTGGTCTTCAGAGGTAGGCCTTGTATCTAAAGACATTTATAGATTGGAAATCCCTTTTAATTTTTTTTTTACAATTATTACACACAATAAATTGGCCCGATATGAAGGAAGGCATATTAAGGCATTTGATTTTGCTGCCATAAATAACAATGCCATAATGTTTCTGTGTTCTTTAGGCTTTGTACACACTGAGTTTGGTGAACACGTTCAGCACATGCATCATAAATGTCCCTTACACGTATGATGGACATCGCCTTAGGCCCCCAGACCCCTGACCGCGTCACATATAAATAGTCTCAATCTGCTGTGAACTAACATGTCCATTGACTTGATTGTAGACTGATTTATTAACACTTGTATGTGCCACGTAATGATCCTATAAGGGAGCGGAACAATTAATGGCGCTCGGTTGTTACTTGTCTGTGTGCCCTGTGGCTGTGCCCTGCTCCTGGGCTGTCGCTTCCCGTTACTAATGGGCGGTTGTTTTCCCTCCCCCGCTTTGCATTGGTTCTTCGGTTACATCCTAGCTCTTCATACAGATACAGCTGCCGGTCTGCTCATGCGCAGCATCCACTTGGTGACCCAGAGACTCAACTCGCAGTGGAGGCCGGACATGAGCATCTCGTTGGCTGCCCTGGAGCTGCTGTCTGGTCTGGCCAAGGTCAGTGACTATATTTAGTGTAATCCATAATATAAGTAGAAGTTAGAGGTTCATGGTCTCCAGATTGAGTATAGTTTCCTTGGCCGGGGTTCCAGGCATGCTATCCCTCCCGTCTAATCTAACGATGGACGTGGAAAGAAGAAGCAGCTGCCTGTGGGGAGGCCGCCAGTTATTGAGACCTGTACCCAGCACTCGCCTCTGATCCTGGCCGGTGCAATATACACTCAGCTGCTCCATGACCTCTCCATGACATATTATTACATACATTGATGCAATCTATACAGTTCTGATGATGTAATAGTATTTCAGGGTGAGGGAGGGGCTTTCCCACAAAACAAGTTATCCCCTATCCGTAGGGATAATGGAATGATCCGACCACTCGGACCCCCACTGATAAGGAGAACTTGATTCCCCCCATTCTAAATAAAGAGTTGATCGGCAGCACAAGCACAGTTTCATTCATTTTAATGGGAGCGCCGGAGATAGCAGAGGGAATAACTTTAAAGGGGTTTCCAGGTTAAAAATATTGATAAACTATGATAGGTGGGGGTGACTAATATCAGATGTGTGGGGGTCTGACACCCCTAGTAATCAGCTGTTCTCAGAGAATGGAGCAGGAAGCAGACAGCGCAGATTCCTATGTAGTGGTGAAACTGAGTTACTGCAGCTTAGACGGAAATCAAATAAAGAGGAGCTGGTCTGCAGTACCTGTTGTGGCCACTACATGGGGGATGGAGCTCTCTGCTTCCTATATACACTCACCGGCCACTTTATTAGGTACACCATGCTAGTAACGGGTTGGACCCCCTTTTGCCTTCAGAACTGCCTCAATTCTTCGTGGCATAGATTCAACAAGGTGCTGGAAGCATTCCTCAGAGATTTTGGTCCATATTGACATGATGGCATCACACAGTTGCCGCAGATTTGTCGGCTGCACATCCATGATGCGAATCTCCTGTTCCACCACATCCCAAAGATGCTCTATTGGATTGAGATCTGGTGACTGTGGAGGCCATTGGAGTACAGTGAACTCATTGTCATGTTCAAGAAACCAGTCTGAGATGATTCCAGCTTTATGACATGGCATTGCATTATCCTGCTGAAAGTAGCCATCAGATGTTGGGTACATTGTGGTCATAAAGGGATGGACATGGTCAGCAACAATACTCAGGTAGGCTTTGGCGTTGCAACGATGCTCAATTGGTACCAAGGGGCCCAAAGAGTGCCAAGAAAATATTCCCCACACCATGACACCGCCACCAGCAGCCTGAACCGTTGATACAAGGCAGGATGGATCCATGCTTTCATGTTGTTGACGCCAAATTCTGACCCTACCATCCGAATGTCGCAGCAGAAATCGAGACTCATCAGACCAGGCAACGTTTTTCCAATCTTCAATTGTCCAATTTCGATGAGCTTGTGCAAATTGTAGCCTCAGTTTCCTGTTCTTAGCTGAAAGGAGTGGCACCCGGTGTGGTCTTCTGCTGCTGTAGCCCATCTGCCTCAAAGTTCGACGTACTGTGCGTTCAGAGATGCTCTTCTGGCTACCTTGGTTGTAACGGGTGGCTATTTGAGTCACTGTTGCCTTTCTATCAGCTCGAACCAGTCTGGCCATTCTCCTCTGACCTCTGGCATCAACAACGCATTTCCGCCCACAGAACTGCCGCTCACTGGATGTTTTTTCTTTTTCGGACCATTCTCTGTAAACCCTAGAGATGGTTGTGCGTGAAAATCCCAGTAGATCAGCAGTTTCTGAAATACTCAGACCAGCCCTTCTGGCACCAACAATCATGCCACGTTCAAAGGCACTCAAATCACCTTTCTTCCCCATACTGATGCTCGGTTTGAACTGCAGGAGATTGTCTTGACCATGTCTACATGCCTAAATGCACTGAGTTGCCGCCATGTGATTGGCTGATTAGAAATTAAGTGTTAACGAGCAGTTGGACAGGTGTACCTAATAAAGTGGCCGGTGAGTGTATATATCTATAATCAGCCATTGAGAACAGCAGATCAGTGGAGGCATCTGGTGTCAGACCCCGCCAATCTGATATCTGACCTATCTTTACCCCAAAAGAAACCCATGAATGACGCTGGGTTCACACCTGCGTTCAGGGTCTCCGTACTATGGTTACCATCTTCTGCATGGCAGAAGACGGAAACCATAGACTGGGTCCGGCCGTGCGCGGCGGTGAGCGTTTTAGGCTCTCCGCCGCGAAACCGGATTTTTTTATCCGGACACAGAGTAGTGCATGTCCGACTCTGTGTCCGGATTATAAAACCCGGTTTCGCAAATGGGTGAGAAAGTCTCCTGCAGGCTTCCGTCTCCTGCATCTGTTTTATGCAGGAAACGGAAACCTGCAATAAGGACCCTACAACGCAGATGTGAACGAGCCCTGAGATTGTTCAGTATTAGAAAGCCATGGCTGTCTATTGTTTCTGGCATACAAGTCCGTGGGTTGTATCTTGTATTGTAGCTTGGCTCCGTTGAAGTGAACTTGGCTGTGCTGCAATACCACACACAACCTGTGGACAAGTGTGGCGCTGCTTTTGGAATAAAGCAGACATATCTCTCTTTAACATTTTGCCAAGTCATAGGTGTGTGGGTATTTACCCATTATATATCCAAAGATTGTACTGAACCTCATGTACGAAGACTAGTAAGGTTTCCATTTTACGGACAAGGCTGTTCTCAAACTGAAAGAAGTCACAGCAACAATGTATAAATTACCTTAAAGAGGACCTTTTATGGTTTGGGCACAGGCAGTTCTATATACTGCTGGAAAGCTGACAGTGCGCTGAAATCAGTGCACTGTCTGCTTTCCTGATCTGTGCCCCAGGTAAAGCGCTATCGGTCCTGGTACTGTAACTCTTTACAGTCAGAAGTGTGTTCCTGACAGTCAGTCAGGTACGTCCTTCTCCACAGCAGCGCCTATCGCTGTACAGTGTGAGCGGGGTGGAACGCCCCCCCCCCCTCCCCTTTTCTGCTCATAGTGCTCGTCCATAGATGAATACTGTCAGGAGGGGAGGGGAGCTTTCGAAGCCTCTAGGCCTCTTCCTCAGCCATATGCCTAGAGCCTCGAAAGCTTACAATCTGTTGTCATTTTTAGTTAGCCATTAAAAAAGGTATCAACTACTGAAGACTCAATTTATATTTCATATCCACTGGCAAACACAGTATAAAGATATATTTTCCTTGTACTAAATGACCTTAGCAATACATATCTATAGAACATGTCTGTCCACTATTGTAGACACGTGCCAGTCAGTGAGCTGCATCTTCTGTAGAGCCTCAGGTTTATGTCTGTGACTGATCTTCATCCTTCTTGTATCTACCAGGTGAAGGTCAGCATTGACTCGTCGGATAGGAAGAGAGCGGTGAGCTCCGTGTGTACGTACATCGTGTACCAGTGCTCCCGGCCTGCTCCGCATCACTCCAGAGACCTGCACTCCATGATTGTTGCTGCCTTTCAGTGCCTATGTGTCTGGCTCACGGAGCACCCGGATATGCTGAATGAAAAGGTGACCTAACAATTCCTAGTACCGGTCTTACACTGGCTATTCTTTAAAGGGGCGGTCAGAGACCATGTAGTTCACTTTCTTTTACACAGCCACGTCTGTAATATAGGTCCTGGACAGCGTCACATGACATAGTCCACGTGTGCCCGATTTCAAAGCCTAAACACTATACAGGGAGACAAATGATGCCTGGGGTACCTGCCTGCCTGCAAAATACTGCCCCATAATGATTACAGTATGGGGAGCCAGGGACTCCGAGCCGCATAGGTAACTATAATGCTAGGTGTCCCTTTTACTGTCTACTGTTCAGAATGGGGAAATTCGGCGCTCATACGGCCAAGCCTCAAGTGCAGCCTTAAATTTAAGCTTTTATTGATTTTGCACAATTTTTATCTCTATTATTGTCTCTGTCCTCTATAAATACTAACATAAGATACTGAATAAATAGTAACATATCAGTATTTTCTAAAACAAAGATGTCAGGAGTAGTGATGCGTCCTCTTTCAATGTTCGGATTGACCCCTCTCTGATGTAATATATTGTAAGGCGAGATTTTCTTTTTCTTTCATTGGTTAGGACTGTCTGAAGGAAGTGCTTGAGATTGTAGAGCTGGGCATATCCGGCAGCAAGTCCAAAAATCCAGAGCAGCAAGAAGTGCGCTTTAAAGGGGACAAAGAGCACAACCCGGCCTCTATGAGGGTGAAAGACGCTGCCGAAGCCACATTAACCTGGTACTGAACACTATTATTCTTATAATACCCAATAATCCCACTAGATGAGGATTTACTGTACAGGACGGCCACACTGGAAGTCACAGTCGCTAAGATTAGGCAGCAATAATGACTGTACCTAATCGGTGGTGTTTCCGGGTCTTGGACCGCACTGATCTGATATAAGTCTTGGAAAAACCCTTTAAAGAGGACCTTTCACCGATTTGGACACAGACAGTTCTATATACTGCTGGAAAGCTGACAGTGCGCTGAATTCAGCGCGCTGTCGGCTTTCCAGCAGTATATAGAACTGCCTGTGTCCAAATCGGTGAAAGGTCCTCTTTAAAATATACCACTGTTTTCAATCTGCAGCTCCTTCGCAGTCCTCCACGTTTCCCCGTAGTGTGATCTTGCAGTCCTATTGCCGTTCCCCTGTCCCCTATATTTTGGCATACATTTGGTAGGCTACACTCGGACCTTTGTTAGAGTCTGTCTAAAATTGTGGAAGAAAGAGTCCTAGAAGCGTAACTTTTCTTTGGCTACGATGAAATCCGATACCCAACTGACCCCTGTTATAGTTGATGGGGGTCCTTTTAGGAATCGGAGTTATCTGCCATTAGATGGATCCGTCTGTCTAGTCTGTGGTTCTGTTCCTATGACGGAACGCAGAAAAGCACCTTTAGCAGGAATTAGGTGGTGGTTATTGGCCTACATATAAATATAGCCTCTCACGTGTCGTATACCTTCACTTGTATGTATTGCACCATGAAGCACACAGGGCAAACTGATACATATCATAAATCCAAAATCTTCACCTGGGTTCTTCTTTTTCCTAAAGTATTATGCAGCTACTTGGGGCCTTCCCACCGCCGAGCGGCCCCGCGTCTCCGTGCAGTCTAGTGAATGAGACCACCCTGATCACTTACTCCCGACTGCCCACTGTCAGCAAGTACAGCTTCCGTTACTTTGTGCTAGACAACAGCGTCATACTGGCCATGCTGGAGCAGCCGCTGGGGAATGAGCAAAGTAAGAAGCTGTTTGTATATTTCAATGCTGTATATTCTAGTCCACCAGACTCGCAGGCTACAAGTAATCCAGGATCTTATAAGCTATATTCACAGTAAATCTTATATCCTTCAGGCAATCCAAGTCCATCCATTACTGTACTGATCAGAGGCATGTCCGGGCGCCACGCGTGGGCCATGCAGCTCTGCCACTTACCACGAGCAGCAAGAGCTAACCAGAGGGTGAGTGTATGCAGACGGTATCAGAAATTGTCAGATTGACCATTGTGCTGTATAAGCAGCTGATAAAAGGGATATGTCACGTGTAGTTGTCTGTGTAGTCCATTCACCTAGTAGTGAATGGAACAGCAACCTGCTGCTCTGTCCATACAGGGGTACCAGGAATCAGTGGGGTCCTAGTTTTTGGACTCCTACTAATCTAGTAGTTATCCCCTGTCCACACACGGGATTTTGTTTTTTGTAATTATTGGAGAACCCCTTTAAGCTTTCACTTATCTGCTGGATCTTCATCTGGTGGCCAAGTTTAGGGCTGGATTGTGTCAGAGGGGGGCACATCTGCCTCCTATTGTGTTCCTGTCCATCTAAAGATGGACTGCAAGGGACCCAATTGACTATAATGGGGCCATTGGTTGTTAATAATTTTTGCCTTGACATTGCTGGGTGAGAAGTCGAGTTTGCAGGACTATTTCATCCAGGAGTGCGGCACACTAGGCAAAAAGGTAAGCTCCTGCTCCAGCCAGTTGCAGGATCTTAAGGAGAAGAGGGAGATGTGGCTAAGTTCCTTGGACATATAGAGAACATTTCTTTATGCATTTCTTATCATCGTACAGTAACATTCTCTATGATTGTAAAATAGCCATGTGACAGCATTATGGGGAGGCCAAACGCTTCTCTATTAGTGGGCACAGGGGCTATTTTGAAGGAACATGACTATTTTCTTCTCTAAAATATTTTTGCGATCGCATTGTAAAGCTAAGTATCAAACCCGGCCTTTATATCCTCCAACCTTGACGGCACAAATGTTCCTTTGACCATATGGACAGAAATCCCAGCTCCTATGTTTTAAGGCCTAGTGGAAAACCTTTAGAAGATCACTGCAGAATGTTATCCGCATCCAGGTCCATGATTTTGGAATGAATGTACATAGACACATGCAGTATATGTATATAGAGACTAATGTATGGGTGCTCAGGGGGGAGCGCAGTATTAGTTGACTATTGTAGGTGCGTGTTTTACCCCTGGAGGTAACAACTTGTAATGTGTAAGGATCAGGTTATTATGATCTGCCTTCTCTTTACAGATGTTCATTCCTGAAGCCAGGCCGGAGCCAAAGAATGACGTGGGCATTAAGTACAATGTAAAGCATCGTCCGTTTCCTGAAGAGGTGGATAAGATTCCCTTTGTTAAGGCCGATCTTAGTATTCCTGACTTGCATGAAATAGTTACTGAAGAGGTAAGGTGATTTCTTTGGTAAGATCACAACTTGAGCAGTGTCTGAGAACTGGGGACACCCAGTCAGGATGTATTTATGGCTTAGGCCATAAATATCTGATCATTGGAGGGGGTGGGGGGTGGATGTGGCTGAAGGCCCCTGCATGGATCAGCTGTTTGGGGGCCACTTCCATATTCCATATTATACACAGTACACATAGCACTGTACCCTGCACAGTGGCCGGGCGCTGATACTACTGATGTCAGTAAAAAGGTCCATTTTAACTCTTTGACTGAACCTAGTTATGAAAATGTACATACTATTTATTTCTTTTTTTCCAAGTTGGAGCTGAGACATGAAAAGCTGAAACATGGAATGGCTAAACAGATTTCTTATGAGGCCGCGTTGGATCACATGAAGGAAGAGGAGTTTAAGAAGAAAAGTTACCCAGATCCTGTGACGGAGTGTAAGCCGCCCCCTCCGGCCCAGGAATTCCAGACCGCACGCCTGCTCATGTCACATTTTGGGTTCCTTTCTCTTGAAGCACTGAAAGTAAGTAAAAAAAAAGTTCATGATCTGGATATGAGGATACTTTGAGGTTGTCTCAATACAGACACTTTACCTTTTATTGGGTCCCCAGTAATTAGGATGACAAGGGCCACCAAAAGTTCTCCTAAGGTCTCTGTGTGAATGAGGAGCTAGTGCCCTTGTGTGACTGGGGCACACATTGAAATAAAAGTATGGCAGCCATATAAACACACTTGTGTTTCATTCTCAAGGAGGCTTTAGTGAGACTTTAAGGCCCCCATTCTCCCGATCTCTGGGGGTCCAACTGTTGAGACCCCCATTAAACAGGATAACGGGACCGCAAGTGTAAATGGTGTTTGTAATGGCACAACGTCTTTAGGTAGCATTGCCCTCTACTGATACTAGCATGGCGTGACTAGTCCTGGTCTTTCTGACTATGGTAACCCTTGTCGCCCCCAGGAGCCAGTAAATAGCCGTCTACCTCCTCACCTTATTGCACTTGACTCTCACATCCCCGGGTTCTTCGACGATATTGGATACTTGGATTTGCTTCCCTGTCGTCCTTTTGATACGGTTTTCATTTTCTACATGAAGGCTGGCCAGAAAACAAGTCAGGAGGTAAGAGAGGACAAGTATTTCTCCCTCTCAGTCCTACGGTATAGGACGGTACTTGGGGTCTTCAGCACTAGCATTCTTATTTAACATTTCCGCTCATTGTCTGCTTCGATATCTCAGATCCTGAAGAACGTAGAGTCTTCTAGTAACGTCCAACCGCACTTCTTGGAGTTCTTGCTGTCTCTTGGCTGGCCAGTCGACGTCGGGACACATCCGGGTTGGACGGGACATGTTTCCACAAGCTGGTCCATTAATTGTATTGGAGAGAATGATCAAGATCATGGTATGTCTGTAACCCTTTGTAAGGTGCATAGTCCGTGTGTGCTGATTGTTAGCCCCTAGTCGAGTGTGGCTATGTATGACCAAACATGTCCTCACATCACTACTGCTGCTGTATATGAGAGGTTCTCCATCATTGTTCCCATAGGATGCAGTGCTGTTTTTGGAGCTTAATGTAGGGATTTCACAATGACAATGCAATTCACGGACCTCCATTTTTTTTTTGTTTCTTTCACTAGAAGAGCCGGTGACGTCTGAAGATACTGGAGGAAGCATATTCAATGGGGAGAAGAAAGTCCTGTACTATGCAGACGCCTTGACTGAAATTGCTTTCGTTGTACCTTCTGCAGTGGAGTCTCAGAGTAAGTTCTGAAACATTGGGGAAAGTTTTTGAAAGCCATGGTGAAAATTTACACATAAAGCGTTTGTGCAAAAATACAACTTTTCACACCTTTTATAAAATGTCAGCTGTGCAGAGCCCTCCCGGGCAACGCGTTTTGTTAGAATTTGCTCTGCAAAAGGAACTGGCAAGTTTGTGATGCCTGAGATGTGCCCGAATTATTTTGCAGAGTGTGCGACTTAATAAATCTGATGCCATCAGGGAAGAGCTTATGACTGGGGTATCAAATGCCGGTCTTTATAAATCCCTCCACCCCATTGTAACTAGATGATGATACAGGTTGTGTTTGTTAACAGACAATTAGTTTTTTTTTTCCTTCTAACAGCAGAGACATCAGAAAGTAATGTGTCCGAGCAAGAAAGTGACTCCAACATGGATCTCCTGCCAGGAATCTTAAAGCAACCTTTGACATTGGAGCTGTTTCCTAACCATACGGAGAGCTTAAATTCTACACAAAGGGTGAGTGCCTGTTTATTGTAGACCAGTATCAGAGAATGGACAAACTAAGGCTACATTGTGGCTCAGTGCAGTGCTGGAGTCCTGGCTTCGAATCCTGCCAAGGACAACATCTGCAAGGAATTTGTATGTCCTCCCCGTGTTTGTGTGGATTTCCTCCCATTCTACAAAGACATTACTGATAGGAAAAAATGTACATTGTGATCCCTATATGGGGCTCATAATCTACATTAAAAAAAATAAATTAATTAAAAACTGCTGGATTATTTGTTTGTTTGTTTTTCCAGCTCAGTCCCACATCCAGGACAAGGAAGACTCCACACGGGCGAACAGTTCCCCCATTGGGGCCAGAGACCAAGGTGGCTGTTGTGTGGCTGGAGCAGTACGATGACCTGGGTATAGTATTTCTATTTCATCCCCATTTTTCTTTTTGCTATAGATCTGTTCTTTTGGTTCTTGCTTTGTCTGCCTGGGTTTATCCAACCCATCGGTTATACAGAATATTACTCCACTTGCATTTATGTTGTCAGTACTTGTCATCTTGCTAAGAAATATTAATTTCTTCTAATAATTGTGTCCTCAGAAAACTTCCCACTGTCAGACCTGGCAGCAGAGACCTGCACTGGTATAGAGACGACAACAAACAGCAGCACGTCCATCAGGTACCACACTCGCCCGCCGTACGCCTCCTGTCCTCTGTCTGACTTACTGCTAACCTCTTCTGCCTCTTTAGGAACAGCACACCCGAGAAGGAGGTCCCTGTAATATTCATACATCCCCTGTACACAGGCCTGTTCCGTGTGAAAGTACACGGGGCTTCTGGGAAGTTCAATATGGTTATCCCACTGGTGGATGGAATGGTGGTGAGCAGAAGAGCACTTGGTAAGTTATAGTCTGCAACAAGCTATATAGCTGGACTTTAGGACGGGGTGTCAGATCAGTGTGGGGGGAGGGGGTTCCTGCAGCAGCGACAAGAGTAGCAGACACCATTAAAGGGGTTTTCACACAAAGCAAGTTATTCCCTATACAGATGGCTATGTATGACCACCGCTACTTTCCACATCTTAAGGGTTAGCAGTAAAGCAAATTATAATTTGCAATTTGGTGGGCAACTGACTGCTCCGACCCCCACCATTCAGGAGAATGGAGGACATTTATTACCAGTTCTGAATAGAGCAGTGGTCGGGGACCCTATGCACCTTTCCATTCATTTCAGTGGGTGTGCCGGAGATCACCAAAGTACAGCTATCGTCTGTCTCTGGAACTCCTACTGCAATGAATGGTATTGTGTGTGTGTGTGTGTGTGTGGACTGTCCAAACACCACTATATTCAAAACGGGAGATGAATGTCCCCCATTCTCCTGATCAGAGGGCATCTAAGTGGTCAGACCCCCACCGATCCTCAGCCACAGGACTATTCTTGGCCACTGCACAACTGTGATGTCTGATCCAGAACTTCTGTTTGTTTTTAAATATTCTCGTGGTTATAGTGGTTATATACACTGTAACAGTTAGGGCGGGTTCATATCTGCACCTGATCTCCGGTTTGGCCAATCTGGCCGGTTTCCTTCTTCTGCTCCATGAAATTGGACAGGAGACTGAAACAGAGCGGTCAGTTTTCAAACCCATTCATTTGAATGGGGTTGCAAAGTGACCGCCCGTGTGCGTCTTCTATCTGTCCACGGGGAAACCGTTTTTTTTTTAGCTGGACACAAAGTTGGACATGCAGGACATTGTGTCCGGTTACAAAAAAACGGTTTACCCGCGGACAGGCAGAAGACGCACACAGGCGGTCACTTTGCAAACCCCATTCAAGTGAATGGGTTTGAAAACTGACTGCCAGGCTTCCGTCTCCTCTCCAGTTTCGCGGGACAGAAGAAGGAAATCGGCCAGATTGGCCAAACCGGAGACCGGGCGTAGATGTGAACCCGCCCTTAAAGGGTTTTAATGTAGACTCCAAAGTTGCTTTATTTGAAGTCCTTTAGCTCAATAATTATAATAATAATCTCTTATTTTTAGGCTTTTTAGTAAGGCAAACAGTCATCAACATCTGCAGGAGAAAGAGGTTGGAAAGCGACTCTTACAACACCCCACACGTGCGGCGAAAGCAGAAAATCACCGATATAGTCAACAAGTACAGGAACAGACAGCTGGAGCCCGAGTTCTACACTTCTCTCTTCCACGACGTTGGCCTAAAGAGTTGCACTCCTTAAACCAAAATTCACCCACTCCGTGGGGCCTAGGGGCCAATGACTATGTTTTAAAAAAAGAAAAAAAAAAAAGGGTCGCTCTGGCAGGGTCTGGAAACCAAAAAAAGAAAAAAAAATTAGTAAGGTGATGCACTGAACGTGTGCTTGAGGAGGGTCCATGGCATGAGGGGTTATAGTCAAGGTCAGTACAGGCGAGTGATGGTCACAGTCCGCCTCTTGTAGGTCTGTTACTGAGCTGGACATGGATCCTCAATGCAAGAAATTGCCAACACACTAGAAAGCCAGCTCCGATGTGAGCGCTCAAAGACTTAAGAAGGCTGCGGACGGTCGTGAAAAGGGTTTAGCCATATAGGTTCCTCCATCCCACAGCCATCTGGCGTCCATACGTGCCGGTGATTGCAGGCTAGTACCATGTTGCTGGTCAATGAGATGTTCTATTGAGTTTCGGAGCGAAGCC
The DNA here is from genome assembly GCF_031893055.1 of Leptodactylus fuscus. Lineage (NCBI taxonomy): Eukaryota > Metazoa > Chordata > Amphibia > Anura > Leptodactylidae > Leptodactylus > Leptodactylus fuscus. Next base: position 150,197,314 of record NC_134270.1, on the reverse strand, counting down.
TCTCGATGTATGCAATCCTATATAGTTCAGTAGGGTCCATTTTACGTTACACCGCCAGATGCATTAACCGCTGTCACGGAGGTGTGTACTCGGATAGCAAGCCTCCTATGATCCAGAATAATAGGTATTCCGACTTCGCCACCCCTGCCATTCCCTAGGGACGTGTAAAACCCTGAAACTCCCAGTTGGGTGGTCACGATGACCATAAAGCGATTCCAGCCATTCGCTCCGATTTCCAGAGACCTCTAGGCTGCGCCTATAGAAGATAGCCATATTAAATATGGCCGGAGTTACCGATCTGGATGAAACCACTACTTTGCTGTATTTTTATGGTTTTATATATACCCATGTATATGTTAGAAGACTTCCGTTCAACCCTATTCATTGAGCAGATTTTGGCATTATTGGCTAGGGAGAGGCCGCGCCCGCTATAATGACTCCTCAGTAGGGCTATTTTATATTAACTCTTTATTTCCCCACTCGAAGGCTCCTCTCTGCAGTCATCACAGATTGAGAATGGAGCCTTGTTTTAATGAAATGACTTCAGCCGAAATGGTGACATTTGGGGACCCCCTTTGTATTCAGGTTTTGGGATAAAGGTAAAGGGAACCTGTCAGGACTATTTGAGGCATTAAACTATCCCACATGTCTTTATGGGACCAGTGGTTTAGTGTCCTAAATAGCCCTTCCCTATTGTGGTCTCTGTACCCCACCCGGCTTCTGTACCCCTGCACAGCTCTAGGAGACGCTCGGTAAGTAGAAAGGTTCGTCAGCTTTTTTTAATGCGGCTGTGGACAGAATTAGGAATAGTAAGCCCCTGGCCCATAAGTGCCCTAAATAGCCCTGACAGGTTCCCTTTAAAGTGACCTCCAGTCTCCATATTGTTTTAGGTTGGAAAAAGATTGCTAATAAATTCCTTAATAAATTTCGGCGCTGTGTCAGTGCTCCATTTTTATTTTTTATACAGCCCTTGCATTCCCCGCATAGTTATAGACTTAAAGGGAGTCTATCAGCAGTTTTGACTCATCAGGCCTGGTTCACATCTGCGTTCGGGAGTCTGCTTGGTGACATCCCATGAACGGAAACCTATTAACATTAAAAAGCAGTTACCTAAGGAAACCACACGGACCCCATAGACTATAATGGGGTCCATTTGGTTTCCGCACGAATCATTTTGGGCGGACACCGAGTAGAAACCACACACAACCCATGATAGTCTATGGGGTCCGCGGGTTTCCCAACTGATTTTATTAATGTGTATAGGTTTTCGTCCCCGAACTGAAACCCAAATGCAGATGTGTATAGGGCCTCAGAAACACACAGGTTGGGGAGAGCAATCTCAACATGCTTAAAATGATGGTCATGCACGTTTCATATCCATGAAATACACATTTTAATATACTTGGCACTGTCATCACCTTACAGGACTCAAGATATAAAGAGAAAATAATCGGGAAAGAATTTTAGGCCTTAAAGGGGCGTTCAGTTTCTTTTTATTGATGACCTATCCTCAGAGGGGTTTTGACATGCTGATCAGCTGTTTGATGAGTTGTGTACGAGCTGTGACCCCTTGACTGTTTACATCATACATACGTCATCATACACTTGTTTCCTAGTGGCCATGTGATGAAACAACAGCCTCATCCCAGTCACTTCTATGGGACGTTGGATTTGTATTGCCGCTATGAAGCAAACAGTCAAGGGGTCACAGCACCTGAATGCTGAGCCGCACAGCCTTCAAATAGACAATCGGCAGGGTCCTGGATGTTGTACGTTATTAAGGTCATGTGTAAAAAAAAAAAAAAAAAATTGGACAATCCCTTTAAAGACCTATGGCCAGTTTGATATTGGGGATCTGTATTTGAGCGAGTCACCCCGAGCTGCAATATCTGTATGAAAATGTGCAAATCTGGAGCCTCCATGTAAAATCATTTACTTTTGGAAGATCTTGTTGATGGCAATAAGAATTGTGACTGTAATCTGATTCATCCTCCATCTTGCCCATCACCGCCGCGCACCCGTAATCGCCTCTCCACTGCCATCTGCACCGCGCGAGCTCTGTACATGGTAACAGAGTCCCGATAGTTACCCAGAGAGCATTCACTTCAACCATGGAAGTGGATTTCCTACTTTGTGAGTCGGAGGGGCTGGTTCCTCTCCGATAGATAAGATTTGAGCATCTTTTAAATGTACATATTTTTTTTCTGTTGAGATATCTTGCAAACCTTGTTTTCTTGGATCTATACTATCACTTGAACTCTTGCCTTTGTGTGGGGTGTCCTGTCTCGCTATCACTTGTACAGTTTCCTCTTCTATGTCCGAACTCCACCAAACTAATGGTTAATCTGACTTCCATGTAGCAGATTAAAGACAGCGCCCCCTGTTTGCACTCTGAAGCCCATACATGTACTGATTTTTTTCTTTTTTTTTTCTTTAACAAAATCTAACTTTATTTGGGAACACGTTTAATCACTCGGCTTGCACCCGCTGATGCAAAGTGCGTGCACAGTTCTCCCCCGGTTCTCGTAAGTCATGGACACTGTGGAGTTCTTCCCGGTTACTGTATTTTATTCTGTATATAAGGCGTGGGCACAGAGCTGTAAATAGAGAGGGGTGACTCTGTTTAGCAGATTTCCTGTAACCTTTTTCCTGTTAAGCCACGAAACCTGGTTTCTGTTCATGCCAGTCGCCTTTCTCTGAAAGGAATACACATCTGATATTGAATGTATCACATTTAGTCAAATAAATTTTAAAGGCAATTATTATTTAAGGAAAGTCGTGCGTGTTTTATTTCATCCCTGTATAGGGGGGTAGGTGGGTAATAAAAGGTGCTGGGTATTAATGTAGCTAAACCAGACAGCGCTGTTTTGGGGTGTGTGATCTGCATTGGTACAGGGCACGGTTGCTGGATGAAGCACCTTGGCTGGGGCCCCATGGGCTGGAAACGCCACGATCCGCCCCGGGAAAATCGTGGCATTTTACAGTACTTGCAAAGTGGATGAGATTCATGCGAATCCCATGCCCACTTTGCAGTAAAAACCGCAGCGTAGTCACACTGCAATTTCCAAAACCGGCACGGTTTTGGAAATCGCAGCATGTCAATTATATCTACAGAAACGCTGGATATAATTGTAACAAAGTCTGTGGTGGAAAACTCTGAACTTTCTGTTCAAAGCGCTGCAGGAAGAAAATCAATGCGTTCCCGCTGCGGTTTTTCCTGTAGCGCTAAGCACTGCATATCATCCGGTGAGGCCTTGGCCTTAGACTCAACTAAGTATCTAAGGGCTCTGTGTACTGATTCTCATTGAAGAGAGACACTAAGTGTGGAGCATTATGGGGAACGTATAAATTATTGATTGAAAATACGTGTACAGGCCCTGCTGCTCCAAGGAGAATCCGTGTTCTTATAAAATTTCCCAGATAAACAATTAAAGCTCAACCATGTGAAATAAAAGTAAAACCAATACATTACATTTTGTCTTGTGCTTAAAAGTCCATTCCCCGGACACTACCATAGTGAAAAAAAAATAGCAACTTGTAAATTGTTCTTTTTGTTCAGGTAGCCTCCCACAAAAATTTAATCAGAAGTGACCAAACAGTTATACACACTAGAAAATGGTAACAATAAAAACTTCAAATACCCCCAAATAGTCCCACCGAAAACTAAAATTGTCATGCATAGAATAAGCCCTCATATGGCCAATGGAAAAGTAAAATGTTTTGAATTTTGAAACCCGAAGATTTTTTTGGAAAACCCCAAAAACAGCTGCCGAATCCTAATGTGCAAACTTAAGTCACTTTAAGGCTGGGACCCCACGGACCGGAAACGCCACGATTTGCCCGCAGCGAAGACGCTGCGGGAAAAATCGCGGCGTTGTACAGTGCAGGCAAAGTGAATGGGATTCATTCGACTCCCATCCCCACTTTGCGGAAAAGATCACAGCGCGAGCACGCTGCGATTTGCAAAGCCGTTGCGGCTTTGCAAATCGCAGCATGTCAATTATGTCTACGGAAACGCTGGCGGCGTTCCCGTAGATATAATGTTAAGAGAAAGTCCGCAGAGGAAAACTCAGTGAACTTTCTCTTAAAAGCGCTGCGGAAAGAACTGCAATGCGATCACGCAGCGGTTCTTCCCGCAGCACTTTAGTGTTGCAGATACGGCCCGTGGGGCCTAAGGCTAAGGTTATGCTGGTTTTGGAAATCGCAGCGTGTCTGCACCACAGTTTTTACCGCAAAGTGGGTATGGGATGCACTTGAATCCCATCCACGTTGCCTGTACTGTAAACCGGTTCGATTTTTCCCGCGGTGTTTCCGGCCCATGAGGCCCCAGCCTAAGCCTAGATTTACATCTGCGTTGGACACTCTGCTGAAAATCGGTTTTGGTATAAAAACATTGGAAACCGGGTGGACCCCATTGTAGTCTATGGTGTCCGTGGGTAGCCGATGTTATTGTGGATGGTTTCGCCATTGTTCGGGTCCCGTGGTGGACCCGAATGACACAAAGTCCTGCGCAAGTGTGGACCTAGACATAATTTCATGAAATAACTAGTAAGCAGGAGACCCTGCAGTGTATACGGCTATCTTATAGATGGCTCCTGGGCCTCATCTATCACCTGTCATGTGCAATACCCGTATTTCTGGGGTTCCCCTTAGTAGATGTGCACACATATCAGGTTTGGAACAGATATGAACAAAGGGAAAACTGTGCTGTATTTTTATGACTGCTGAGGGGGGGAGGGGAGCAGCGCCGCATTTTTTCTTACCTAAGCCAGTCCAGGACAAGCTGTCCTGGACTGGCTTAGCAACGAGCGGTGGATTGGGGAGGCCACTGGAGCAGCGCTGCTGCAGCAGCCTCCCCTCACACTCAGGCAGAGAGCAGGTCCTCTCCATGCCTGCTCTCTGCCTGTGAATGGTGCTAAGCCCTGCCCCCTTCACTAAGACCCTCCCCCTCCGCTCTGCCACGCCCCCTCCTCCCCGGGGGGGGGGGGGGCGGCGGCTTTCTATCGTTTGCTTCGGGCGGCGAAAGGGGCAGGTTCATCCCTGGAGGGGAGGGGAGGGTTGCCTGCCCTATCACTGGCTGGGGCCACATGTTGTATTTTAGTCTCAGCAAAGTGAGGCTAAGGATTCCACATAGCGAATTCCAGCCAAATTGCAGGGTTTTCCTCATTGTGTGCGTGCTGCGGTTTTCTCAACGGTTTTTCTTTCCTTATTAGATCTATAGAGAGAATGCGTTTCCACAAATAAAATTTAGCCTTCTGCGTTTTCCCCCAACATTTGAATAGGATTAGCCAGATTCTCAGTTCACTTTGCTGTTGCTGTAAAACGCAGTGGGTTTTTTTTTCTGCTGCTTTTCCGTAGGAGGAAATACGTTCCATTTTTGCAATGTTGCAGAAACTCAGCAGAAAATGACGTTGCGTTTCACAGCACTAGTGAATGAGGCTCTGGCTAAAAATGCTGCAGAAAAGGGGTATTTTCCCTATAGATTAAAAAGGGGAAGAAAAATGCAGTAAAAACACTGCCGAAAAAACCACATTGAGTTTTCTCTGTCGCGGTCATAATGCTGCATGTCGCCATATGGGGCTTAGCCTGATTGAGATTTTATTTTATCTCATCCTCACGTCGCGGAAAAATATCTGCGGAAAATGTTTTTGAAAACGCGCCTGTTCATTTTTTTTTGTTTTTGTATTTTTTTGTTGTATAGGCAAACGTACAAAACACAGTAAAAAACGTAATTTTTGCTTTTTTTTTTTTACTCCGTTACAATATCCATACTACTTCAATAAATACCTGCAAGCTTGACATATGAGCCAGCGTGTGCGGCTTTATAATGGATCCTGATAATATGACGGGTTACGGGATCACAGAGACGGGAAATGGTTGCATATAAGGAAAGAGATCGTAAGGGGTTAAATGAATTACCGCTGTGCAGCCACGGGACTCCATGTGCAGTGCAAAGGGTTAAATCTCCTTTCCCGAGTACCGTAAGATTGGGAGGTTTTGGCGTAGATTTCCTTGCAGCCAAAAAATGGACCTAAAGAGCAGAAACGTCTTCTAGACGTCTTCTAGATCTGCATTTTTACTGACCAGCAGCTCCTGTTCTGGGCAAGATGTGGTTGCAGCCGATCACACGGCGCCCTCTGCTGGATTCCTACGAGTAGTGAAAGGTGAGTCAGTGGAGAACAGATGGCACGGCGACGTCTTGTGCATGTAGAGTATTAGCTCACCTCTCTACGCAGCATCTCTGCTTGCCATATGCAACCACAGCAAATCAGTACAAGGAGAGCGACGCGCGCTGCATAGTAACTAGTACGTCAGGAGGGCGAAGCTGTCGTGGTGTAATGCTGGCGGCACATTTTATGTGGACAGGCATGCTATAGTAATAAAGCAGTCCCCTCTCTTCATCATACCCAGAGCAGCTGCCACATATATACTGTATAATGTGCACCAATATACTACGCTGCCTCACTTCCTAAGCAGGAAGAACATGTGGACAAATCCTCCCACACTTCCTTGAAAAATACTTGGGTAATCTCTGAAGACAACTCAGCGAAAGTTACAGCTTACATAAAACATCCAAAATAGGAGGGTAAGGCTAAGGGGTCATGGGCTGTAATCACAGCACTAAAGTGCTGCAGAAAGAACCGCGGTGTGAATACATTGCAGTTCTTTCCGCAACGCTTTCAACAGAAAGTTCGCAGAGTTTTCCTCTGCGGACTTTCTGTTACAATGATATCTATGGGAAAGCCGCCGGCGTTTCCGTAGATATAATTGACATGCTGCGATTTGTAAAGCCGCAACGGCGTGTCCGCACTGCGTTTTTTTTCCGCAAAGTTGGCATGGGATTCGCATGAATCCCATCCCCTTTGCTTGCACTGTAAAACGCTGCGATTTTTCCCGGGCAAATCGCGGCGCTTACGTCCCGTGGGGCCCCGGTCTAAAGGAGTTTCCCCCGCTGCATTAGGAAAATGTTCTCACAGGCTACTTTTGGGTAGTGTACTTATTGGTGAGAGATTGAGGAATACTCACCATGACATGCCACTATGAGACACTAGAAGACAGATTGCCCAGTTGACAGACTTTTTGACTGGGGGCATCATTGGACAGAGAGAATCAAGACGGTTGTTGCAATGAATTGCGTGAAGGATCTACAGGCCCAGTTGCAACATTTGTGGGCAAAGATGACGTAGGAAACCCTACAGACCCTGTATGCCTCGTTGCCCAGTGGTATCTCACCCACCCAGTTGTACAGTTTTGCCCCAATAAACTTCTCCTTTGACTCTAATATTGTCATCACTTCTATATATCATTATATTCACACTGAGAAAGCTTTACCCAGTCCAACAATCTCTTCTTGAGGCCCATTTTTTTTTGTCAATGAGTTATTATCACTTGCTCTTATTTTAATATTCATCTTCCATAGGATATTAACCTGTTCCATATGCCATTAGAAAATCCTACCCATGGTCGTGTCTAGTGTACAGACAGGTATATTACATGGCAGTACTAAATAATCCCTGAAAACTTGACCTGTTGGGGGGTGTCTGGAAATGCAAAATACTACTGCTGATCGTATAGTTGGGGTTGGAGTCCCATATGTACATTTTTCCCTATCGGTATGTCTTTGGAGTAAGGGAACCCAAACACGGGGAGAACATACAAACTACTTGCAGACGTTGTTCCTGGTGGGATTTGAACCCAGGGCTCCAGCACTGCAAGGCTGCAGCGCTAACCATTGAACCCCCTCTCCAGATCATATGTGTCCAGAGACTTCACTTAAACTTTTGGACCCAAATTCAATAGCTATAAAAGGGTACCCCTATCTACCATGTGTCAAAGACATCTTAAGGCCCCCTTAGGCACCAGCCCATGTACAGCTGTAGCTGCTCCCCTCTACCACTCTGGTTTTTAATGTACATCTAATCTATTGATTCTTAGGTTATCATGGCTTGAACAAAGTCCTTTTATGATGATTTCTAAATCAGTATATATATATATATATATATATATATATATATATATATATATCTCCATAGTGACTGTATAGTTTATGCGTGTGTCGTCAGTCTATTACATTGGTATGAGTGTATACAAGTAATGTCAGGGGGGATAAGGGGTGAACATGTGTCCCCTGCCATCGAGACCAATCATACTGCCAGGGCAAGTCTATTGCTTTACAATATGTTGGGCAGTCAGGCATAAGACAGTGTGACCTAAAAACAGCCACCTCAGTCATCTGTGAAGTATCCCTCTTTCCAAAGCAGAGACAATCCCATCATCAATATAATATGTATGACCAGCCTAAGAGTATGGAGGTGCGTTGCTCTGGTTGTTTTCTACTTCCAACTACGGTCATATGGGGAGAAGATTGAGGCGTTATGACTGGTCATGTGGTGGATGTGATGGTGCGTGTGGGGCCACGTCCACTATGAGATGGTCTCAGCTGATATATAATGGAGTTTTTCCTGCTTTAGTAGTTTTGATGCACCACAAGTTGGTTGCAGAGCCAGATCTCTGGCGGTCACCTAGTCAGGTCAAGCAGAACGAAACTGCCAAATTCTGGTCACAACTCTACTGGCTTTGTTGCCTTTGTCTCAAGATGGAGAATTAAGACTAAATAGTTGAAGTTCCTGCATCCAGTCATCTTGGCCATGTCTACAAGTCTCCTCTCTCCCATCTCAGAAGCCTCCTCAGATATATATAATACTGACCTCTGACCCCACATGCCTCAATGGGATTTATGAGTAGGCTACACGAAGCATTGGAGTAAGACATGACTTTATCACCACTACATAAATGGTTGTATATTGGCATGGGTGCACATAGCTATCACCACCGCAGGAAGCCTCCTAAATCCAATCATTCAGCCATACAATAATCTATATCTATGACTGAGGGTCAAAAATCTAGATCGTGTTATAAAAAGTAAAAAAAACATTTTACTCGGAGCCTTCGGGTTTTCTAGAATGTTACTTTAAATTAAGAAAATCCTCAAGTAAAAAACAGCATTAAAAGATTTCTAAGGTTCGATATAGAATATATTCACTAATACAAGTAATAGATGTCTGTTATATACAGGACATGTTGGTAGGTTTCCATACATTACCTCATTTCAGGTCCTTCAAATGGGTCGTCTTATGTAGGCCACCAGAATGGAGAGTCACGTGGTAAGATTCTGGAGGACAAATGACTGGCAACCATGTTACGGAAGTGCCCTCAATACACAAGGCCTCCAAACCAGACGTCATGACTCCTGGACGGTCAGGGGGCTTGAGTAGCCACGGCTCGGTATACCGAACAAAGAAAATTATGACATCATAGGTGGTAGATCCCAAGAAAAAACTTGTCAGGGCTCCATAAATGTGAGAAGATACCTGTCCTCTTGTAGATTCTGTGGGGACACAGCTTACTATCTATTTCTTACTCTGAGATCCAATGGCCAGGCCTAAACAGGTCTTTTCTAAATCCCAAATTTTATAAAATTGTCCTTGGATTCTAACACCCCTACAAATCTGAAGAGAGTAATAATGGATAGCCGTATGACCACTTTATGTTCTGGTTGTCCATGATTTGGGTATGTTGGTATCTTGTCTACTCTTACATGGTAAGTGGTGGCAGTTCTGTGTGTAAATGTGCGTTTGTAGAAGGTGTCTTCATCCTTGTGTAGCCTACTGTGACAGGTGAGCTGGAAGCGATTGTGGAAGCAGAGTACCCCACTGTCCCACAGGCTTGGTATACGGAGCGGATATATCTGTGTGTGGGACTCCGATCCATGACATAACATTTCACATGTAATCAGTGGAGAACATGGCTTTGTTGTCTATGTACTAGAGCATCAAAGCATCCATCAAACCCCCACCATCACCAATACCATCACTGACTGATGTTCTTACTATGAAACTACATCAAACATGACACGACCTGTGTTGTCCATCGAGATCCACTTTTGAATCATCTGTTTCATAGAGTTAGATGGATCCTCTAGATGTTTTTCTTTGCAGATGAAACATTAATGTCACCCTATGATGGTTTCTGCTGTTCTACTCTCTCATAAATTCCATTTTTGCCTAATTTCACTCTTGCTGTGTTCCTAAGAATCCTGAACGTAGCTGAGGAGGTTCTTATAATGTTCTAGTAGGACATCTTGGATCTAAGGTCTTAGAAGAACGTTGGTGGATCTGCTCCTCCTGGTTCAGAGGTCTTCTGTTTCTTCTCTGTTACTGCAACGTGATGGAGTTACAGAGTCTAAAGACTAAATTAGACCATCCGTACCTTTACATGACATGGAAGAGTAGACAGTGTGGACCAAAGGCTACACAACTATCGATCTACCCAGCCATTGTTGGGTGTTGTGGTTGGCATAGTTGGAACGGCATTCCTGAAACACATATACACCATGGGGTCTGCTCAAATTTGGGTCTATAAATAGCTTACCCCACTTATTTATAGAAACCCAGCCCAGATCACCTAGCAAGGCAAAGACAGATCTGCCTGTAGTCCATGTTTGTCTCTCTGGTCTATCTTTTTATCTTTTCCAGAGCAGCAACCTTCAGACACCAGCTGTGAGAGATAAGTCGTGTCTAAGCAGCGGCGGTGTATTTCTCTGGCGTCAGGCAAGCTTTACAAATCGCCTTGCCAAACATATATTGCAACAACTCCTTTTCTCATATCTCGCTCTAGTCCCTCTGGTCACAACAAAGCTGAAGCATCTTTTCTTAGATTTATGCCGTTCCCCCTTGTCAATGCGGTTGTCCTCGCACCCTACCGTGCAGGGGCAGTCATACATTTCCATATGGAAAAACAGAGGAATACTATAGTCAAGAGTTTGACTGTTCCAGAATTTTATTTTTATGGGACGTACAAGTATTTCCTACCTTAGACATCTCAGGAGAGGTGACCCTCAGTGATGACTAGGGTTGAGTGATCGGGATCAGGAAATATCGGGGTGATCAAGCAAATTTCACGATTTGGATCGGCTGGAAAATGATCCAAAAGCGGATTTTGAAATCTCAAGATCAGCTCAACCCCACTATATATATAATACACAATCAGGGTTGAGCAATCAGGATCAGGAAAGATTGGATCCCGATTTCACAATCGCGATTGGGATCGGCTGGAAAATGATCGGAAATCGGATTTTAAAATCGATCCTGAAATCTCAAGATCGGCTCAACCCTAGTGATGACCAAAGTCTCATGTTCCTCCTCACTTTATGACCACATTGAGGTCAAGTATAAAACGGAGCAATGGTCGAGCAGGTGCACTGGGGCTCTATTCAAAGACAGCCAAGTACAAGATTCCTAGTATATTATACACTTAGGTATCCTTGTGAAATACAGCACTGTGCAAAAGTTTTAGGTAGACATGGAAAAAATACTGCAGAGTAAGAATGTTTTCAGTAATTGAAGGGTTAATACAGGGGTAGGGAACCTTCGGCTCTCCAGCTGCTGTGAAACTACAACTCCCAGCATGCTCCATTCACTTCCAAGGGAGTTCCCAGAACAGCAGAACAAGTATGCATGCTGGGAGTTGTAGTTTTGCAATAGCTGGAAAGGCGTACGTTCCCTACCCCTGGGTTAATAGTTTATTTCTGTCAATTAACAAAATGAAGTGAAACCTAAATCCCATTAAAATTCGGTGTGACCTTTGCCCTTTGCCTTCCATCAGTTCTTCCCGGTACTTGCAGAGACTTTTTGGCAGAACTCAGCAGGGAGGGTGTCCCCACCATCTTGGAGAACTAAGCCCAGATCTTCTGTAGATGTCGGCTTACACCAATCCTTCTCTCTCTTCATGTCACCCAAGACAGACTGGAGGATGATGAGATCAGGGCGATATCTGTGGGGGCCTTATCATCACTTCTCAGACTCCTCCTCCAAAGGACAAAGGTCACACCAAAAAAACTATTAACCCTTCCATTTCTGAGCGCATTCTTACTTTCTAGCATTTGTTCCACACCTGCCTAATATCTTTGCACAATACTGTATGGAATATTATTAAGATCAGGAACGGTTTCCCGTGACGGGTATCGCATAAGAGGAACTGGACATCTCGAAGGGGGACAACACAACTTTGTGAAGTTAACTAAAGTCTATGGCGTCTAACCTTACAAGTGACCGCCCTATAGACTATCACAGTGTGAATATGGTCACAAGAACACACTGTCAGTTTTGTACAGTAATATTCCGTCTCTTTCCCGAGCTCGGCGTCTGCCTCGCTTTCTCTTCCCCTCCTTCTTGCTTTTTTTTTTTTCCTCCATTAAGCCGGAGGCAAAGAGCCATAGACCTGCTGAGTATCAGGATACCAGGGGAGGCGATACCATAGCAACTGGCGCCGCGTGCAAGGAATACACGGATCTAGTAACTCAGCAACCAGGCGACGTCCGTCCACGCTGAGACTTCCCTCACACACATGTGTATGGCTGTACAACACGGCTTAGACTGTACGGCCTTGTGTGCTGGCTATGGAAGCCCTGGCTCAGCCTTCGCCACTGGCCGGGGCCTAATACCTAAATACTATGATTAGGAAAGGTATATACCCATGTAGCAGGGCTGAGTATATAGATTAGCACCACTTCGTATAACGCCACAGGTTTACATACAGTCCTACGTCACATGACAGATAACACACGAGCCACAGGACAAACTATCGACACCCAAACTAGTCCCGTTATTATCATGTAATTTAGGAAATTAGGATTATTTTTAACCCCTTCCTACCAATGCCATTTTTTAGTTCTCGCGTTTTCAATTTTACGTCCCGCTTCCCGAAAACTCCAAGACTAAAGCCGAGTTCACAAATTCACAATTCGCCTCATAAGACTGACCAAAAAGACGGGAAATCAACGGGGGCCAGTCAGTTCTCGGAGCCGGTCAGGCTTCCGGAAAAAAGAAGCGGCATGCTCATTCTTCAGATGCCTCGCGAATCCACCTGAAGACACTCCCTCCTCCAGACTGGGACCGTTCATTGGGTCTAATCTGGAGCGGAGCGTGCGACTGAGTGCCGGTGCACTGCACAGGCATCAAGTCGCAGTTACAGGCCTCCACCTCAGTTTCTGGACCAAAAAACCCCGTGTGAACCCGACCTAAGTCCCTACGTAGTGCTGCGGGAAAAACCGTGGTGGCAACCCATCTCGCTTTACACAGAAAGCGGAGGAAACCTCAGCGGACATTCTTTTTCCATTATTCCTATAGGGAAAGCCGCCGGTGTATCCATAGGTATAATTGACATGCTGAGATTTCCAAAACCATGGCGGTTTTGGAAATCCTAGCGCATCCGCTGCTCATATTTTTATGCAATGTGATTTGCTAGGATTGCAGGGACTGTAAAACATGTTTTTCCGCAGCTAAACTGCAGCATTTAGCCTTTGTGGGGTCTCAACCTAACGTTTAGATTTTTCTATTAACAGAGTCTTATTCAGAATACTTTTTGTAATATAAATTATACTTCATTATCAATATTCATTATGATGTACCGGGAAAAAATTCTGAATGGGGTGGAATGAAAAAAAAATGCAATTGCACCATTTTCTTATGGGTTGTTTTATTGTAGTAAAAATTGTGCGTTATTATGGTACCATGGAATATTCTGCACGATGTCCCGGGAAACAGGAAATAAGTTTAGCATGAGGTGGAATTAGAAAAAAAAGCATTTGTACCATTTTTTTATGGGTCGTGATTAGGGTTGAGCCGATCTTGACTTTTCAGGATCGATTTTAAAATCCCATTTCCGATCATTTTTCATTCGCACCCGATCTCGATCCCAATTCCGATCCCAATGCAAGTCTATGGGATTTTTTTATTAATCGGAGATCGGATTTTAAAAGCAATCCTATTCACTATACAGCATGGAATCTAACAATTGTTAGAATCCACGTTGTGTAGTGAATCACTAAGTAGCCAAAGGATTTTCTTTTAATCCTCTGGCTACTTAGTCCCCCCTGGTGTCCACTTACCTGCAGAGATGGCTGCTCCGGTGCCCGGTGTTCTTCTTCGCCTCGCTGCCGCTCCACGTTGCTCTTCTCGCCTCGCTGCCCCCTGCCTCCCAGATTAGGAGAGTGTGGGCGGGGAGATGTCACGTCTCCCCGCCCTGTACCCGCCCACACTTTCCTAAGCCACAAGCCCTGCCCTCCTAGCTCTTTAAACACTAACCTGGGAGGTGGCGGCAGCGAGGCGAGAATAGCAGCGTGGAGCGGGAGCACCGGAGCAGCCATCTCTGGAGGTAAGTAGCTACTAGAGATGTTAGTTTAGTCTCCCATTAGAATGAATGGAGGCAGCCGGCGCGCAGGTGGTTAAGACTGTGTGCCGGCTGCTTCCATTCATTCCTATGGAACCGCAGTGGAGCCTTCACACTGAGTATACACTCTGCTCAGAATGAGTGGAGCGTATACTCAGTGTGAAGGCTAAGCAAAGCATTGTGGTACCGATCTCAATCCCACCTAAAAAGATCGTGTTCGGAATTCCGATCGCGATCGTGAAATTTTCTCAATCGCCGATCGGAATCCGATCTTTTCCGAAGTACTGAGAAACAAATTATGAATGGGGTGGAATTTTTTAAAAAAAAATGCAATTGCACCATTTTCTTATAGGTTGTTTTCATGGTGTTCTCCATACCATAAAAGTGACACGTTATCTATATTCTGTGGTTTGGTTTTATACGTTTTTTATGTTTTAATACCTTTCCAAAAAATATAAAAATTTCTTTGAGTCACACACAACTTTTTTGTATTCCCATGTACGGAGCTGTGCAAGGCATCTTTTTGTACAAGGATAAGCTGTAGTTTTAGATAATATCATTTTGGGAAATGTCTGATCTTTTTGTTTAATTTTTTCGATGTGAAACAGTAAAAAAAAAAAAAGTGAGCCATTTTTATTTTTTCCTCCTATAGTGTTCACTGAATGGGATACAAATTTTTATATCTTTATAGTTTTGACATATTTAGATGTGGGGATACCTAATGTTTTTATATTTTTTTTGCGTGTTTTGTTTTATATGTCATCTTTTTAATGGGGTGATTTTATTGTTTATGGTTTTTTACTTTTTGTATATTTATGTTTTTTTAATTTTTTCTTTCATTTTTAGACCTCCTTAGGGATTCGAACTTTAAGGAATTTGACCACCTATGTAATATACTGCAATAATAACGCTTTACAGTTTATTGTAAAATCCCTTCAATTCCATTACACACTGCTTCTGGTAGTAAACAATAACAATATGCTAAGGACAGGCCTAGGAACCTTCAGTAGGCGCCCAGTAGTCACAGGAACTGATCGCTCAATGGACACTCAATGGACCCACCTGTGACACTCAATGGACCCGCCTGTGTTCCACTGCTCTTTAGATGCAGAAATTGACTGAGGCATCTAAAGAGTTGATTGTCACAATCAGATTATTTACGATTACTTTCGGGTCTCTGCTGTGCAAGACCTGATGGTTATGATGCTCCCAAATTCTGTGCGGTTGCCATGCCATGCTTAAACACCTGACAGCCACCGTACTATTATGTCATATGTCGGGAAGGGGTTGAAGGAGATGCATCATCACAAAAACCAATGCCATATACTGTATCTTGTAAGTGGATATGGACATCACAAGGGGGGTTTCCAACCGGGACACCCCTCTATGAGTCCAAATAGCAAGCAAATCGAGCCATCCATGTATTACAAATTGTTCTGAATGCTTGGCTGGCCATACTACAAGAGAAGGGGGCAGCTGGCCGAATATTTACCATGGGATTTCAGTTGCTGGTCCCATGGCAACAAGCTAATGATGTAGCCCCTTTAATGATCATCATTTTTGGATGTTGTTAATGATTACTGTTATGTCCATGGACACCATTAGGGCTATGTGCACACGGTCAGGATTACACTCAGATTATCCCTGGAGATTTTCATGCAAATAATCTGCAGTTTAACACATCACAATTTAACTCAATAAGAAACATCTTGCAGAATTGCTTCCATCTGGATTCTGACTTGTGGGCTTTCAAACTCAGGTACCATGGTGGCAGGGGTGGCATAGGAGGTAGCAGTGCTTATACAGTGGTCCAGATGTTTTTGTGACCAAGGATATTTCTATTACGCATATGAAAATAGTCACTAGTCAGATGATGTCTGGACAAACAAGGTTACAGTCTAATTAGGCATCATACCCTATGGGATAATGCGGGAGCGTGAACAGTGAAGGGTTAATTTTAGGGAACCTAACTGCGGACAGATTTACATTAGGAATTGTGATAGGCCTGTCTGATAAGATGTGTCTTTAGTTTGCGCTTGAAGTTGTAGAAATTGGGAGTTAATCTGATTGTCCGGGGTAGAGCATTCCAGAGAAGTGGTGCAGCTCGGGAGAAGTCTTGTATACGAGCGTGGGAGGTTCTGATAATAGAGGATGTAAGTGTTAGGTCATTGAGTGAGCGGAGAGCACGGGTTGGGCGGTAGACAGAGATGAGGGAGGAAATGTAGGGAGGTGCGGCATTATGGAGAGCCTTGTGGATGAGGCTGATAACTTTATATTTTATTCTATAATGAATAGGCAGCCAATGTAGTGACTGGCACAGACCGGAGGCATCGCTGTAGCGTCTAGCCTGATAGATGAGCCTGGCCGCTGCATTCAGAATAGATTGTAGAGGGGAGAGTTTAGTGAGGGGAAGACCGATTAGTAAGGAGTTACAGTAGTCAAGGCGAGAGTGAATCAGTAGATTTATGCCACCTGGAGATTGGGCAATTATTTAATGAGCGATCTTATCAATTTTTATATGGAAATAAGTGGCCAGTTGTTCTGCACAGAGGTCTGTGAATGGCGCCTGCACCTTGGGAGTAAGGAAGGAATGAAAAGTTTGAAAGAGTCATCTGAACAGTTGTACTGATCTCGTGAGCACATTCAGCACATTGCGTAAATATTTGTGGTTCGTGAGAAAAAGTAAGTGAATCCCTGTGTTAACTGTCTTGTGAAAAAACTAGTTGGTAAAAAGTGTATTAATTAGGGAGATGAAATTGGAAGTGTGAGTTCACAAATATTTTGGCCATTAAATAAAGGCACACAAGACCTTGTTACTGACAATCCTGTTCTTATAAGGAATTTGCAAACAAATTTCACAAGACCTCAAAAGACTTTATAAAGATGCATCAACCTGAAAAAAATCTATAGAAACTTTGCCGGAAATTTGAGTGGACATAAATTCAGCATTATACTGTGAGCACAAATGGTGTTCCCAGAAGGGCACCACAAAGAAACTGCTGTCCAAGAAGAATATTGTGGCTCATTTTAAGTTTGCTCAGAATCATCTGGATGATCCTATTAATATATAAATATGAAGTTTGTGTGTTTGGATGTTTGTGTGTTTGGATGTTTGTTTCTCAATCACACCCGAACGGCTGAATGGATTTCATAGAAATTTCACACACACCTACATATTGACCAGGAAGGAAAAATAGGCTACTTTAAAAGTGTCTCACTCACCCCAAAACGCCACCGCGACCCTCAAAAGTTGTATCCTGCTCTGCTGTCGGCCCAGGCATGACGTCAGCGCAGGTAGTTACACGCCACTCCTAATGGTGCATGGCGGGGTGTGGGCGGGATAGGGAGCCAGCACAGTGGCCCATAGGTTGGCGCCGACTTCTGGGCGTGGCCAGCGCGGGGACCCTTTGCTCAACATGGCGGCTGCATGCATGGTTCCAAACGCCGCTGACATGCCGGCCGGCCACACATTGCCTCAGGTGGCTGAAGGTGCAGCAGCGGGGCCCCAAGGAAAGGGTCTCCAAGGAAAGGGCCATGGGGGGCCACGGGCTGCGCTGCAGGTGGTTCACGCAAGGGTGAGGGGACAGCGGAGAAGTCGCGGGTTATAGCTAGTCTACAATACTTCTTGGAAGATGTTCTATAGACAGAAGTGACAGAAGTAGAACTCTTCATCGGAACTACACAAATCTGTGTGAAAGAATTGCAAATATCCTCCACAATATTGTTATCCTCAACATTAAGTGTTGCTACAGGAAACATTTGGTGTTAAAATGGGATCTACAGGTTGTTAAATATAAGGGTTGACATGTTCTCCCTTCACTGAGGATATGTGGCCAGTTCAAATGACTATAATGGACAATATTGTCTAAAATTTGTATGGCTCCATTGGCTGTTGAACAAACCATCCACCTAATGTGTATTGACACCTAAAGATTAACTCCATGGTCACATGACCTTTCTATGTGTTAGCTGGATTTACCGACCTGTACATCATAATAGAATGATAGTAGGGGACAGTATGTTGGTGGGATGCAGGGACTCTGAGCATCACTATAATGTTAGGAGTACCTTTCCTGGTATAATGTTCAGGCCAATCAATATGGCAAACACAAGGACCGAATTTTATAGGTGAAACTCAGTCACATGAATGTGGGGAAAGAGAGCTAAACAGATTTATGTGCAACAATAATAGGTTGGCAATGTGTTGGAGGTCACGGACTGGTGTAGATTTCCTATGTAACTCACACGTTACTGGCATGAATTATAATATTTTTGTCAGGCTGAGGAGTTCCTTCCCCGAAACACACTGCTCTGTACACTTTTGCAAAAAAGGGATGTGCAAGGGATGTGGTGCATCTTTGGCGCAAGAAAGGGTCGTGTGAAAAATGCACCGCAATTGCAATTTTTGCCAATTTTCAGTCAACTCAAGTCTTTTTACCTAGCATGCCAAATAGGGGAGCTAGGGACCCCTATTAACTGGACAATTTGAGGTCCTGGAAATGGAAACTGGAAACATATGGCATACTTGATAAGCCTTAGGAATAACGTAAGAGTGGTACGGTCTAACAATGTAGCCCGCAGACCAGAAAAGTTGGCACCCCTGCTCTATGGGCAGAACATTCTGCAGAAAGGTATGAACAAGGGTGCTGCATGTTATCCCAAAAAGGACATGCTTCGACATTTAGGCCTCAGCTGCTGTATATGGTAGCCACCCGTGACAAGCATTGTAATATGGACAGTAAGTAGGGCTGCCACCGTGTACATGGTGTTCCCATTTATCACTACAATCTATAAAGTATTTTCATCATCGCACCAAATATTTTTGTGCACATGGTTTACGGCCCAAAATCCAGGTGGTAAGTGTCCCTGACCAGCCTTACCGAGGACCAGCCCGTGCTACGTATCTGGTGTGTAGGTGCAAACACTGCATGGTAATGTCTTCACTTGCAGATAAAACGCGCCTTCTTTTCTATTCAGCCTTGCTTTGCATCCTGTTGTCTTTCATGTGTCCTAGTCTGTTTTCATTCGGGGATTCTCAGCGTTGCCAGCTCACACACTCAGGATACGTGCCAGCTGCACATCTGTCTCTGTGCTGGGAATTTAGACAGTGCTGATGATCTGGTCATTACTGAAAATTCCTACTGCAGAGAGATCAATTGTGCCTGGTAGCCGTGAGCTCGACATGGAAAGCGGCAGTCACCCTCGAGATAGGACGGATGTACCCATAAAGTGTAGGGTCACCGGTGAGGGCGTGGAGGTATTGGTGAAAAATATATACAGTGCCATTGATGTGTACAACCCATATTGTTAGTATCGGAAGACATCCCAGCAATTGTTTTAGAATTTGGTCTGGTCATAGACGTATAGGGATAGGGGCCCCAACCACCTGGGCCAAAAAGTTGCGCAGGGTAGTTGTATGACTAGCTACTCCGGCCTACCAAGGACAGCACAGGTGGATGCCTGCTACTTGAGGGTCAGGGCCAAAAAACACACTCGATTTTCACAAGAGCAGTTGTCCAGCACAAAAAGTGGTTAACATTAGATGGTCATTTGTAGGGCACAGCCAGGATCAATGACGGCCGTTCAGCTCAGCAAGGAATGGACGGATACCTTTCTCATGGTGGGATCAGTGACAGAGTGCCTAGTTGTCATAGGCCTTGGCAATCAGTTCCTAGGACCCCGTTTCTTAAATACATGCCAAACTCACTATACTATGACACGTTCAGGCTCAGGGATAGCTGGGATTCCTACCACAGTCCCAACCGAGGTCCAGATGGAAGATCTGTAGATGCAAGGAAGTCTGCCCCACCCCGGGTGACTACAAGGCTTCGGCCTGTAACATGTGATAACTAGAACTAAAAGGACACCGTCTGCTGTACAAGCAATGGGCGCAACCAGGTTCATTCCATTTGGGGAATCATCCCTCCACCTTCTTTCCAAAAAATACCAGACCAAAGCGGGTGCAATAATTCAGCAACAAACACAATAAAAGCGACAGCGTAATATCATACAATACCATAAGACATCGGAATATACACAGTAATAAATATGTCATGCAGCGCACAATAAGACGCACAAAGCACAGAAAAAAAATATATAACCGATATTCAGGCCAATCTAAGGCCATTTTGTGGAAGCCAATTCCATGAGATCAGTCATATCAATCTTCAGGCAAAAATGACATATACAGTATATATAGACGATGTAGACGTATACTAACTGGGGATATAAGAGGACACCATCAATAAATGCACATCATATTAGGTTTAAGGGGTTAACCAGGATTAGAAAACATGGCTGCTTTTTCTTCTTAGGGGTCACATCACATCCATCGGTCGCTTACGGAGAAGAGGACTTGGAGCACTTTCTCAGAGAAGGCAGCCATGTTTTCTAGCCTGGGCCTAATGTCATATATACTATCTCATTATATATACAGTAACCTGTGAACTAGGACTCATAGTCATCAATATCACAGGCTTCTTTCGGAGCGTACCATACTATATTTCTTATTAGATTTTATATCTATAAATTAATCTTTAACCCTATGTAAAATTCAAGAGTTTTTTTTATGACATCTATAAAACCACAGACACTTCATGTTCCAGACTCCCAAATGGAGAATAATAAAATCCACTTATTAAAATACATAATATATACAGGTTGGAACTATAATTTATTGAATATTATATTCTCATTCTGACAGTGGGGAGATATGGGGTCTGCCTGTCAGAATGGTGCCACAAACCCACAAGTGTTGAGTGCCCATTGTTACTGTCTATGCAGTCACCAGTACCCTGAACTCGATTTTTTTTTTGGACAGCTGCCCCAGATCCCCCGGCAAGCGCTTTTGTCAGGTGTATGTGCAAATGCTGTCAGTTTTGGCTGCAGCTTACAATGACAGAAGATTGTATCCTCTGTCCCAATACAGGCGCGATGATATCATTCATTAGCACCTGCTTTGTGGTGGAAGGAGGTTGCTCCGCTGCTGTTCGTGGGAGTGCAGGTATGTACAGGAACATGTTATACTGTGTGGGGGCCACTATGGAGCAAAGTGTACTGTGTGGGGAGGCCACTGTGGAACACAATCTACTGTGTGAGGGCCACTGTGGAACACAATGTACTGTCTGGGGGCCACTGTGGAGCAAAGTGTACTGTGTGGGGAGGCCAATGTAGAGCAGATTGTACTGCCTGGGTGCCACTGTGGAGAAAAGTGTACTCTGTGGGGACCACTGTGGAGCAGATAGAACTGTGTGGGAGCCCTTCACTATTTATATCACACAGTATCTGATATATAGCAGATGTGATATTAGTACAGGCTCTACTAACATTGCACAGTCACTATAAAACAGATCCTATGCCATGTAAATAGTGAACATTAATTGTTCAAAAGTACCAAACGCAGAGACCTTTACCTTTCAGTACAAAGTTGCTCCTATTATTGAAAATTCTATAAAGCTCCATTTACATGACTGTATATTCAGTGACGTAACTAGGAATGGCAGGGCCCCGAGGTAAACCTTTGACAATCCCCCCCCCTCCCCCGACCGACGCGGAAGATCTCGACCAACTGACCACTACCCCCCCCTCCCCCCGCATTTCTGCACACACTATAATACCCACAGTGGCCCCTGCACACACTATTATGCCCCATAGTGGCCCCTGCACACAGTATTATTCTCCATAGTGGCCCTTACACACAGTATTATGCTCCATTGTGGACACCCATAAAAAATTATTATACTCTGGGGTCTTTTCAGACCCCAGAGTATATTAGTCGGAGACCCAGGGGGGATAAAAAATAAAAAAACACTGTTACTCCCAGCTCCACTGCATTCTCCGGTGCTGTCAGCCATCTTCAGTGACAGCCGGTGCGTCATGTGACCGGGGGGGCCTGCGTTGCGACACATAAGAACGCAGGCCCGGTCATGTGACGTCACACGAGTAGGCCCCAAGCATGCCCGAAGCGCAGAGAGGTAAGTAACACAGTTTTTTATATTCCCTTACCTCTCCCGAGCCTCCGATCATTATACTTGGGGGTCCAAAAAGACCCCCCGAGTATAATAATACTTGTGGGGCCCGCGGCGTCGCTTACCGATCCCGGCCCCTGCCAAGATTGGTAAGTAAGTAGGGCCCGTTACCGGTAACTCCAGCCGGTAATGGCCTATTAAAAAAAAACAAAACGCAGCGGTAGCGGCTGTTGCCAGGCCTCTGATGTCCCGGGTCCTGTGGCAGCTGCTACCACTGCTACGCCAGTTGTTACACCACTGAGTATATTGCAGGTCTCTAACTTTTCACAATTGTGGATCCGCACAGTATTAAAGGGATTCTACCATTAAAACACATTTTTTTCTCATTGTCACGTAGGAATAGCCTTAAGAAAGGCTATTCTTCTCCTACCTTTAGATGTCTTCTCTGTGCCGTTGTTCCGTAGAAATCCCGGTTTTCGGCAGTATGCAAATGAGTTCTCTCGCAGCACTGGGGGTGGTCCTCAGTGCTCAAACAGCACTGGGGGGGTCTCCAATGCTGCGAGAGAACTCTCCAGCACCGCCTGCATCTTCTTCAGGAACGTCCTCTTCACACGTCTTCCGGCGCAGGCAGTCAAACTTGTAGGTCTCAGGCAGAGCCGACTGCGCATGCCCGCAACCACAAGAAAAATGGCCGCTTACACAGTAAGTAAGCGGCCATTTTCTTGTGGCCTGTGACATCTAAAGGTAGGAGAAGAATAGCCTTTCTTAAGGCTATGCCTACGTGTCAACGAGCAAAAATGTGTTTTAATGGTAGAATCCATTTAAGGTTAAATTGCCATGTAGGCACTTTGCAATAAATTAGTGGGTTTTGTTTTTCACTTTAGGCACTCGCTCTCTAAAAGTTTTGCCATCACTGGCCTAGGATACACTGTCTACCAATAAGTATTTGGACATTTATTCCTATCCAATAGTTGGTAGAGCCCAGCAGATGCTTCCTTACGGATGGGATTGAGCGACACAATACTCCCGGACGCCTGGTGACACTCCTGGTGTATGTGAGCCATCGGTTGGGTGCGGTTTCTCTGGCCAGCACTCGTCGGTCTCTACTTCCCAGCTTCAGTCTGAGATAACAAGGGATGAGAGAATTTCTAGCAAGAGGGAGTGGTCGACTGTGTCAAAGGCAGAGGAGAGGTCAAGGAGAAGGAGGACGGAGTAATGGCGCCTGGCTTTGGCGGTTAGAAGGTCATTAGTGACTTTGGTTAGAGCAGTTTCAGTGGAGTGCCGGGGTCTGAAGCCCGACTGAAGTCTGACAAAGTGCAGGTTGGACGAAAGATAGGAGGAGAGTTCGGAGTGGACTTGTTGCTCAAGAAGTTTTGAGGTGTACAGGAGCAAACATTAAGTCATCATATGGTTCTATGAATGTAAAGGTAACAAAGTTATGGCTTTTGGAGGGTGGAGCATAACAAATTCAAACCAACAAAATGGTGCGGTAGGGGACCCCTCTATGACACCAATATGCCCTAATAGTTTCTATGGACATGCGTGGTCTTGTATGGACAACCCCTTTTAATAACACATAAAGAAAATGAATACAATATACTTTGTCATGACTTAAAGCAAGCGTATTAACAACATTATCTGTATAATAACAGTTCTTTATTTGCATATTATGTTAATATAATTAAGGATTAGCAGACATGAAGACCAGGCTACACCGCTCAATAGTCTCTGCAAAACTAATTATCCGTAAGCCTTATTATGTGTCTTTTATTTCTTGGAAATGTAACAGCTTTGAAATCAAGCCCAGAAGTGTGAAAATTGTATTGTAATGGTAAAAAGGGACAAAACCTAATCTAATAATCTGTAATTAGGTAATAATTGGAGTAAGAGGACACGTATTAAGTCTTTAGATTGAGAAAATATATGTTCTTACTCCAAAACACCGTGGTCATGTCTTAAACAGGATAAATATTACACCTCACTGGCTCATTGATACATAGGAAAGGGTTAAAGGTAGGGTTTCGGGCTTGGGCGGTTCCATCCAAAAATTAGTTTCGAGCCAAAGTTGTTAGTGAAAAACTGGAAGTTCTATTATTATAGTGTGGGGTCTCTTCAAACCCCAGTCAGCGCCGCACCTCCCATGAGGCGACCTGAAGCGATTGCTTCAGGCGGCGTTATGCCAGGGCCCCGGGGAGGGCGGCATTTTCAGCGCCACACCTCCCATGAGGCAAAACAGGTAGGTTCACCCCTGACCCCAGGGTATAATAAGCAGAAGCACAGAAACAGTCCGGTGCGTTCTTGAGGTGAGGTTGTCTCCCGGGTTCCGGGGTGACATTGCACACTCTGGGGAACCACTGATGCCATGATGGAATTTTAATGGTTACACAGGCATGTCAATGTCATGATTAGGGTTGAGCGAAAAGATCGGATATGATTGGATTCCGATCCCGAACTTTTCCCGCGGGATCAAGGTCGGAGGTTATTTCCCACAATGCTTGGCTACTGGCTAATCATTGTTAGCTTTTCCCACAATGTTTGGCCAGTAGCCAAGCATTGTGGGAAATAACCTACGACCTCAATCCCGCGGGAAAAGATCGGGATCGGGATCCGATCTTATCCGATCTTTTCGCTCAACCCTAGTCATGATGCTTTAGCACAAGCTTCCTGACGTCAGTGCTCCCTTATAGGTCCCCCAGAGCACATGACTTCACCCAAGAAGCCCCAAAGTATCATAGTTTTTTGTGAGTACTGAACCTCCAAAGTTTCCAAACTTTTGGAAAAATCATGTAGAATCCAGATTAATCCAAAGCAATTAGTTCATCTCTAAAATGCATCTAAACCAATCTCTGCCACTGTATAATAACGGTGCGTTGCTTGGTGGTCCCAGGATTTTGCTTTATTCAAAAGTAAGGGTTAGTTCACATCTGCGTTTGGTAATCCATTCAGGGAGTCTGCATAGGGACCATCTCGAATGAAATACCAAACACATTGGCAAGTGGTGGGCAGTGAAAGCACACGGACCCCATAGGCCATAATGGGGTCCGTGTACTTTCCGCACGCTTCCCGCATGAATCATGTGGACATGAAAGTAGATCACGATCTACTTTTCTGTCCGCATGTTCAGTGTGGTGGCATTCATTACCAGGCTGTGGAGACACCAGCATTTTAGATAGCACATGGTAGGTGAAGGTCACATTAATAAATTTGTTAAATTTATATTGTTAGAATACAGCAAATTTTAGAAAAAAAATTTGTTTGCAAAGTTTTAGATTTTTGTTAAGGGGTTAAAATGTAAATAAAATTATATAAATTTGGTATGCCTTGAATTGTATCAGAACTAGAGATGAGCGAACAGTGAAATATTCGAGATTCGATATTCGTTTTCAATAGAGCCTCAATATTCGACTACTCAATCGAATATCGAATCCCATTATAGTCTATGGGGAAAAAATGGTCGTTCCAGGGGAAACTACTATTCAACTAAAGGAGAGTCACCAAGTCCATGAGTAGCAGGAGGAGAGTGTTTAGGAGGAGCGCTGTGCAGTTAAAGCGCACGGACCCCATTATAGTCTATGGGGACTGTGTGCTTTAACTGCACAGCGCTTGCAGTTGTGATGATAAAAAGTCAGCTCCCTCGTAACAGCAAGCTGCCAGCTCTCCTGACTAGCAAGGACCAGCCTGCTGCAGAACCAGCGTTGATTTGATGCAGGCAGCTTGCTGTTATGAGGGAGCTGACTTTTTCTCATAGGAATGAATAGACCAGTGTCGATTGGCCAGTGTACAACATTCGGCCAATCAACGCTGGCTATGCCAGAGGCTCGTCTGTGAGGAGTCTCCTGACTAGCAAGGACGAGCCTGCTGCCGAACCTTGATTTGCCAAATGCTATACACTGTATAGCATTCGGCCAATCAACGCTGGCTCTGAATCGAATATTTACTGCGAATAGCTAGTAGTATTCGAACGAGTATGAATATTTCGAATACTGTAGTATTCTATCGAATACCTACACGATCGAATATTACTCGCTCATCTCTAATCAGAACACAGAATATAGGTGACATGTCATTTAGGCCACAGAATGAACACTGTAGAAACGAAGCCCACAAGAAAGTCGCACAAATGCACTTTTTCTTCAAATCTACCCCATTCTGAATTTTTTTTCCAGCTTCCCAGTACATTGTACAGAATAATAAAAAACAGCATCTTCAAGAAAAATTTGTCCCGCAAACATTAAGCTCTCATATACACAGTCCAGCGCCTACTTTTGATGTCAACGTTTAATAACCAATCGCAGAAGGCCCGTGTCATCAGCCATCTGGGTGCACTCATCATTGTGGAAGGCACGATGGAGCAACACAAGTATGTATCTATCCTTGTGGACCATGTTCACCCCTACATGTGAAATATTTTTCCTCAGGATGATGGCATCTACCTGCAGGACAATGCGACGTGTCATAAAGCTCACAGTGTATGTGCGTGGTTCAAGGAGCACCAGGATGAGTTTACCGTACTCCCTTGGCCAGCAAATTCAACCAGACTTGAACTCAATCAAGAATCTGTGGGACCACCTTGATCGGGTTGTTCGCGCTATGGATGCTCAACTGCGTAACCTAGCGCAGCTGGCCACGGCACTGGAGTCGGCATGGCTCAACATCCCAGTGACCATCATCACAACATCCCCTTTCTTCCTGCACGTCTCGCAGCGGTCCGCTCTGCCAAAGGTGGTTATTCTGGATTTTGACAGGTGGGGAGTCAAAAACAAAAATTGAAAAATGTCACCAGTAGGAATGGGATAAAAAGCCACAGATAGCATAGACTATAATGGGTTCCGCTGGGTTTCCTGCTTGTTGGACTTTTCTTCTGACTGGTTGGGTCCGCACCACTGCTTCTACCAAGCTACCTTCCCCACAATATATATACTAGTGTCAGAAGGTGACAGGCAGAGTGCTGAAATCATGGTATATCTCCCTCAGATTTGTGACATATGAGGTCCAGTGCAGATGTTGAGTAGGCCTTAGACCAGGTGTCGCTTCTGGGCTCATTACTGGGCCATAAAAGGCTGCAGAGCCTGCACTTCAGGGCAGGTCCTGGGAGCGAGAGGAAGTGCCTGGGTCTGTCCTTCTTACTGAGAGACTGGTGAGATCAAACTGCGTTATCTGTTTGTTGATGTGGCTGATAGGAATCCACACGTATAGTTTGTTTTGTTCTGTTTAGTTAGTGGTAGCCAGTCTCCTGTATAGTCAGGGAAAAGTTTCCTTATATTTAAGTTAGTTTCTCAGCCGAGAAGGGTTTTGTTTTGTTTATCCTGTGGCTTTGCAAAAGCAGTGTATGTGTTACATGTGAATAAAGCCTGAACTTGTGTGCAACCCAGTGTCTGTGTCCCTGTTTCCTGCACTACAAAAAGCATCTACCTGAGCGATTCCCCACTATATATATATATATATATATATATATATATATATATATATATATATATATATATATATTCTCTCTCGCTCGCTCTCTATATACACTCTATGTAAGCTTTATAAAAGTTTTCTTACAAAAGGTTAATAAAAGGGCACTATATGAAATATTTACCTTGACCAGTAACTATTACTTCCATAACTCTCCAGGCCAGTGTTAATAAAACTGTAGCTATTGATCTATGGTATTGACTGGTAGACAAGTAGCGTACCTGTGGCTTATTAGGCTTCATTCCATTGCTCTCCCAAGTGGATATTTGGTTTAATGAAATGTTAGAAGATTGTCTTTTTCTTTACTTTTTTAATAGTAAGGTTTTTTTTTCCAATTTTAACCATAAAAGCTTATAGTAAATAGTTTCCTGCCGCAGCGGAGTGCTGTCCTAAAACCACATGTATCTCAGAACTACATTATTATCCAGTAATGGAGACAACGATCACACCACATTCACATCTATTCTAACAACATCGGTAATCACATTGAGCTAATTGTAATGCCTGCATCCATAGAGAGCAAATAGTAATGACAGAAGTACTCACCATATCGATCCCCCTCCGCTCTTGTTCTGCTTTTTTCCTGACCTTTTCTCACCCGATCATTATTTTGGGTAAGGTAGCTATGCCCAGTATGTACAGCCACCAGATTTGAAAGTAGGCCACCAAGTGGGCCACCAGATTTCAAAGTAGGCCGCAAAGTGGGCCACCAGATTTCAAAGTAGGCCACCAAGTGGGTCACCAGATTTCAAAGTAGGCCACAAAGTGGGCCTCCAGATTTCAAAGTAGGCCACCAAGTGGGCCACCAGATTTGAAAGTAGGCCACCAAGTGGGCCACCAGATTTCAAAGTAGGCCACCAAGTGGGCCACCAGATTTCAAAGTAGGCCGCAAAGTGGGCCACCAGATTTCAAAGTAGGCCACCAAGTGGGTCACCAGATTTCAAAGTAGGCCACAAAGTGGGCCTCCAGATTTCAAAGTAGGCCACCAAGTGGGCCACCAGATTTGAAAGTAGGCCACCAAGTGGGCCACCAGATTTCAAAGTAGGCCGCAAAGTGGGCCACCAGATTTCAAAGTAGGCCACCAAGTGGGTCACCAGATTTCAAAGTAGGCCACAAAGTGGGCCTCCAGATTTGAAAGTAGGCCACCAAGTGGGCCACCAGATTTCAAAGTAGGCCACAAAGTGGGCCACCAGATTTCAAAATTGGCCACAAAGTGGGCCTCCAGATTTCAAAGTAGGCCACCAAGTGGGCCACCAGATTTGAAAGTAGGCCACCAAGTGGGCCTCCAGATTTCAAAGTAGGCCACCAAGTGGGCCGCCAGATTTCAAAGTAGGTCACCAAGTGGCCCACCAGATTTTAAAGTAGGATAATGTATAGCCAATAGTCTGTACCTGCTGATGTAGAACATCCACTAGTAAGCATACCCACCAAATTACCTGTTCTACACAACACCCATTCCAGTACCATGCACACGCACTTACTGTTTCTGCTGCTACTAGTTCTGCCCTCACCATGCGGACACTACCTTCTTGCCCGTGTGCATGCCAGTTAGTCTTCTATCTTTCTCAAGTATAAAAGTCTGATTTACCTACCACACAAGTGGCTCTAACACATTAACGTTCCAGCAGAAGACAGCTAAATTCACCCAACACTGTGCCACAACCTACCAGTTTCACTGGTGACCTGTATGTTGACTGTTTCTTCTGTGTTTGACGCCGGTGTGTTTCCTGACCTCATTCCAGTCCCATTTACTGACTACCTACTGCTGACCTCGGCTTGTTACCTGACCCTGTTATTCTGATCTCCTTGTATTGACCTTACCTGTTCCCAACGACTGAATCTGTGCTGCCAGCCCTGACCCTGGCCTGTCCTGAATCTTCATGCTGCTTTAGTCTGACTTCTTGGTACATTGCACCATAGTCCCTAACCTGTCTCCAACTTTGAGACCATTCCAAGAGATAACAACGAGGTGGTCTCCTGGCAAAGAAGTTCAGACCCCTGTATGAAGGTTAAAAGGTAAAGACCAGGGAGGCCACTTAGACAATCCCTTAGGAGTGGCCCTCTGCAAAACTGGTTTGGTGACATATTGGATCAACAACCAACTGTCCGTTACAGATACATTCAACTGTTCAAAAGAGAGATGTGTGAACAAAATTAAACTGTACCAAAAATTACGATATAGGAGAACAAAATTACAGAACCATGTATCGTCTTTATTAAAATATATGAGCAATAAAAGCACTTAAAATATTACACAAGCTTATATATATAAAACGTAAAGTTACAAAAAAATCTACTTGGCCCAAATGTAATCAAAATGCCCGACAATACTATAAAGTATGGGCAAAAATATATAATTGTAACAAAATAATAATACCATACATAATGGATACAGATCAACAGAAAAGGGATTGTGTTTCATGTGTGCTTTCTCCAGGGGTTTGGGAGCCTGTTTATTTTCATGGGTTAATAATATCCCTGTGTAAGATTTTAAATGGTCAGTAAATTTTCAGACAACTTTGTCTTATTTAATAGAGCATGTGATTCTGAACCAAAACGTAATGTACTTTATTCAAAAATATTGCTGTTTTGTCTGAAAAACCTCATAAAAGTTACTGCCAGTAGGTTTCTCTCCTCTAGCTAATTTGAAGTTCTCTCTCTGATACCAGGGAAGTTCTGACCTTAGTTATCTTTAAAAATCAAGAAGGGTTCCGAGTGGGGTGAGGGAGGAGGATCTGTTTTCTTCTCACAGTGAATGCAGTGGGGAGGGACTGGTTCTCCTCACAGAGTGTACATGTCTGCAACAATAACAGTTAGATACACAGTAAGCTATATAAGCAGCCATTTTCTTATGGCCACTTACACAGTAAGCTGGTGTAATCAGCCATTTTCTTGTGGCCTGTGGGCATGCGCAGTCGGCTCTGCCCGAGGCCTAGAAGATTGAAACCCAGGATGGAAGAAGACACAGGGAGAGGGCGTTCCAAAAGAAGATGGAGTTATCGCTGGAGAGTTCTCTCGCAGCATTGGTGACGCCCCTAGTGCTGTTTGAACGCTGGGGAACGCCTCCAGTGCTGCAAGAGAACTAATTTGCATACCAAAGAAGACCAGGATATCTACCGAACGGCGGCGCACAGAACACATCTAAAGGTAGGAGAAGAATAGCCTTTCTTAAGGCTATTCCTATTTGTTAGGGACAAAAAATGTCATTTTAATGATAGAATCCCTTTAATTCCTCAAATTGGGCAATTTGGTGAACTTTAGTTTCCCAAAGTTGTACAGAGAAGGTGTCTGTTTGCAACCAGAACTGTGGAATAACATATTTAGTGGCCTCTATCATGTAGAGGGTTGAAATTTTTAGTAGGGCAAGATATATCATCTCTGGGGTCAAAGTGATAGCAGATTTGGTGACTTTGGGCACTTGCTGTTAGATTTTTAACCAGAAGGGTGAGATGGCTGGGCAACTCCACCAGATATGCAGATAGGTTTCCGCTTGAGAATGCCATCTCAGCAGACATTGTCATCTGAAAGATTCTTGTGAAACAACCAGTCAGGCGTTCTGTATTTCCTGGGCAGAAACTTGTAGTTATTTTCTAGAAGGCAGATCCAGAAAGAGAAACCATGAGAACAGTTTAAGATCTACTGAATTTCTTCTTCAGTCAAGGAGAGACCTAGTTTATTTTCCGAAGAAGAGATGAAGGCTGGCTTCATCTGGACATATCCTATCCTATTAATATTATAAATGTGAAAGTTTGTGGGTTTGTGAGTTTGGATGTTCGGATGTTTGTTCCTCAATCACGGAAAAACCGCTCCACCGATTTGGCTGAAATTTTCCACAAACATAGATAATACACCCGATTAAACAATAGGCTACTTTTCGTCACAATAGCGCACATACGTTTGTGCCAGGACCCTCACAAAACCCAAACTCACACCACCATCTCTGCAATCTCACACACTTTGGACCATAGCAAGCCACAAAATTCCTATTGCCCTCTACAGCCTCGCCCCTAACCCCACACAATCACATATACATATACTTTACCACTTTGCCCCTCACCTTAACGATACTCCAGGAGGCTCTCTTTAACGCTCCGGAGCAGCCATGTTTGCCGACCCCCACCGCTCTGACAATCCGTGACACCGCCCACCCATGTCAATACCCCTAGGCGGTCTAATAAATGCAAAAAAAAAGTTTACAAAAAGTAAAAAAAATATATAAAAAAAATAATAAAAAGGATTAAAAATTCAAATCACCCCCCTTTCCCTAGAACACATATAAAAGTAGTAAAATACTGTGAAACACATACACGTTAGGTATCCCCACGTCCGAAATCGCCCGCTCTACAAAGCTATACAAATATTTTTCCTGTTCGGTAAACGCCGTACCGGGAAAAATGGTCAAAAGTGCCAAACCGCCGTTTTTTCACTGTTTTGATTCTGATAAAAAATTGAATAAAAAGTGATCAAAGCAATAACATTTCCCGAAAATGGTAGAACTACAAAGTACACCCGGTCCCGCAAAAAAAGACACCCTATACATCCCCGTACACGCACGTATAAAAAAGTTACGGCTGTCGGAATATGGTGACTTTTCAAACAATAGTTTTTTAAGACAGTTTGGGATTTTTTTAAGGGGTCAAAATGTAAATAAAACCATATAAATTTGGTATCCCTGGAGTCGTAATGAAACACAGAATACAGGGGACATGTCATTTTGGTTGCACAGTGAACGCCGTAAAACCAAAGCCCGTAAGAAAGTCGCAGAAATGCATTTTTTCTTCAAATCCACCCCATTCAGAATTTTTTCCCTGCTTCCCAGTACATTATATAGATTAAATAATAGTGGCATCATGAAGAAAAATTTGTCCCAGGAAAAATTAAGCCCTCATATGGCTCTGGGAGCGGAGAAATAAAAAAGTTATGGGGTTTAGAAGGAGGGGAGTCAAAAACGAAAATCAAAAAATGCCATTGGCGGGAAAGGGTTAACTTCAAATACCTCTGTCCCAAAGTCACTATGTAAAGTTTCTCACAACACCGTATATATAGCAGCTCTAATACAAATTAACTTCAACACAAAAGTCTCACGTATTCTCTGAATTATAGAAAAAACAAGATACAAAGTTACATTTCATATCCCATACCTTATACACAGTACAAAAACCTTACCCGCGCCTGTATATACCCACTTCTACAATCACCGCAGACGAAGTCGCGGGTAACAGCTAGTGGGCTTATAAAGGTGGATAGTAAGCGTGAGGTCGGTCTGAGCATCCTGGTCTCAGACAGTAAGAGATTCTCAATTGGGTTTTAGAATGGAAAATATTCCAGAAGAGATTTAGGTAGTGGAGCCAGGATGTGTTCCAGATCCAGGGGTGTGCCATCAGGTGAAAGGTCTCGCAGAGCGAAAGCATTCAGTTTCCAGATGGAAGAAGACGGGATGGTGAAGGGGCCAAAGTACCCTCAAGTTCGTTCCAGATATCAGAGAAACCTTGAAAGAGACATAAACTTGTCTTGATGTTTCAAGTGAGGTAACTACAATGCGGACTCAAGAGAGACAGGTGATAGCGCCTTCACCAGCTGAGCGGTTAGTGGGAGCAGCCAAGTCTGTCCACCAGTTCATCTGGACAACTTTGTAATACTTAAAGATGTCAAGAAAACCAATTCCGCCCATCCGTTTCCTTTGGTTGAGTTGCAACCACGCAAGAAGTGGATCTTTTTCCTCTAAAACTTGTGAATATTCTGCGAAAAGTCCGAAAGAAAGCCATAGGAAGGTGAATCGGCAACATGCTTAGGCTACAAAAATTCGGGTTTCCATCCTTCAAATCCCAGGATCCCATAGACTATAAGGGGGTCTATCATGTTTCCACCCAGTTTACGTTTTTCTTCCTTGCAGAACTTCTTTCTCTATGGAAAGGGAGACGGAGTCTCGTATAGAGACTCAAACACTAGTGTGAACGTAGCGTTAGTTGACATAGCAATTAAGGAACTAATGGCTGCCACAGCTGTCTGTACACTGTAGTGAGCGGATTATGCAGCATCTCACAGCTTACTTTGTAAAAAGTCCACTTGTAAAAAAGCACTTGTATGTGCTTGTGTTATTGCTGATGGGAGGTTCACAGACAGCAGCGGCTTTCCTGACTGTGCTCATAGATTTCTCATTCTGAGTCAGGGATCTTTTTAGCAGCATCATTTCATATATTTACAATCTAGTGTCCACGGAACTCATATATTATGGTCACTTGGGCTTTTGTCAACTATTTGCTTGCTCTATCACAGTTACTCCTGGCAGAATTACAGGTAATAAACCAGTGACAGTCATAATGGATAGGGGAGGGGGAAAACTGCTCCTTCTTGTACACACGCCCTGCCTAAGAGAGAAATGTAAAATGTGCTGCAGCTATCATGGGGCTATTAGCTATCATGGCTGGTTATCAGGAGGACACTACATGTATGAGAAGATAATCCGGACACAATAAGGACATCATGGCTGGTTATCAGGAGGACATTACATTGTATGAGAAGATAACCTGGACACAATAAGGACATCATGGCTGGTTATCAGGAGGACACTACATGTATGAGAAGATAACCCGGACACAATAAGGACATCATGGCTGGTTATCAGGAGGACACTACATGTATGAGAAGATAACCCGGACACAATAAGGACATCATGACATGGTTATCATGTATGAGAAGATAACCTGGACACAATAAGGACATCATGGCTGGTTATCAGGAGGACACTACATGTATGAGAAGATAACCCAGCCACAATAAGGACATCATGGCTGGTTATCAGGAGGACACTACATGTATGAGAAGATAACCCAGACACAATAAGGACATCATGGATGGGTTTCAGAGAATAGAATGTTCCTACATTGATGGTCATATCCATTGGCAACTGATTAAGACAACAGACTGTCACCACTAAGGGCTTGTTCACATCTGCGGCCCGGCACTCCGTACTTAGGTTTCTGTTTCCTGCCTAAAACACAGGCAGGAGACGGAAACCTGCAGGAGTCTCTCTCACCCATTCATTTGAATGGGTGAGAGAGATGTCCGGCCGTGCGCGGCGGTGAGCGTTTTAGGCTCTCCGCCGCGAAACCGGGTTTTATAATCCGGACACAGAGTCGGACCTGCAGTACTCTGTGTCCGGATAAAAAAATCCGGTTTCGCGGCGGAGAGCCTAAAACGCTCACCGCCGCGCACGGCCGGACCCGGTCTATGGTTTCCGTCTTTTGGCATGCAGAAGACAGAAACCATAGAACGGAGACCCCAAACGCAGGTGTGAACCCAGCGTAAGATGATTAGAGAAGATCTATAAAATTCAGAAAAAAATTTATTATTTAAATTTGCAAAAATGTTTAACTTTTAATTGTCTACAAATCTGAATATGGTTACGTTGATGGGAAAACCCCTTCAATCTGAAATTTTTGCATCACATACTATCATGTCTTACGTGAAATTAAATCCAATAGACTTTGTCTCAAAGATAAATGATCTTCCAGTTTTTACAAAAATTTTGAAATGAGAATTTAAATGACAAAGAGTGTACATTTTGTGTCATGAAGTGTTAAAATTAAAAGTCAATTATAAATTATTTATTTTTTTTACATTTGCAATAATATTCAACGTTTAACTGTCTACGTTTATTCTCATAGGAAAACTCTTTTACCTCTTTAAGGTAAATTAAAATTTGCCCCAATAGGAAAACAGAAAAAAAATAATATTCAGACTTTTAACTGTGTTCACTTTTGGGGAAATATGCTTAATTTATTTAAACCAACTTTTTTTTACGAAGACTATTTTTTAATTCTTATTAAGTAAAAAAAAAATAGATACATGCGTAGTTAGAAAAAATGAGTGATTCTGGCTTCAAAATAAGATTATAATTTCTAATGATGTCATAGAATTATTAATATTGTGTAATTATTAGATATATGGTTTGTTACATATTCACTTTCATAGAATTCAGCCACTAGATTTTTAATGAATTAGTTCTAAGTCAGAGGATGCATGACCAGACAGCAATAGACATTACAATGGTCCAGCTATTTCTGAATAGATAAGATCAAATAAATGAAGCTGTATGAGCCATCACCAGCCAGTATCTTCTAGAAGGAGGGGTAAGAATGATAGCTTAGGACAAGAAATGTTAGTTTAGTGTGCAGGGGAGTAGAAGAACGTGATCAGGTCACACAATAAGCCTGTCTAAACATATACTATGGGGCATGTTTGAAGATGGCATAGCTGGGTATTAATTTGATTGCCAGGTTAAACCATTCCAGAGCACCGATGCAGCTCGAGAAAAGTCTTGTAGATGGAAGTGGGATTTTTGAATAACAGGATACAAGTCTAAGATCATTGCCAGAACGGAGAGGACGGTTAGGGCAGTAGATAGTGACGTATGTAGATTCTGGAGATATTTTTGAGAGTGTGCAAGTGTCTGATTATGTGGGGTAAAGGTGAGCTCCAAGTCAAATAAAACCCCAAGACAGCGGGAATACTGCCTCGGTTTTATAGTAAGACCACAGACAGAAATAAACTGCTCATGGCTATCAGACATTTATGGAGTTGGAACAAGACCCAAAGTCAGGCTGTGGAAAAATAGAAAAATTGGAGATGGGGCTTTGGCCTAACAACTACACAGCACCACATTCCAAAAATGGATTCCAAAAGGGTCCATGTACTTTAGGTTTCCTGCAGGAGACTTTCTCACCCATTCATTTGAATGGGTGAGAAAGCTGTCCGGCCATGCGCGGCAGTGAGCGTTTTGCGCTCTCCGCCGCGAAACCGAGTTTTATAATCCGGACACAGAGTCGGACATGCAGTACTCTGTGTCCGGATAAAAAAATCCGGTTTCGCGGCGGAGAGCCTAAAACGCTCACCGCCGCGCACGGCCGGACCCGGTCTATGGTTTCCGTCTTCTGGCATGCAGAAGACGGAAACCATAGAACGGAGACCAGAACGCAGGTGTGAACCTAGCGTAAGGTAGAAACCCTGCACATATAGGTGAATAAAGTTTCTGTCACTTCTTAACTGCTGCTGATTTGCATTTTTATTTAGACATTGTCAATACAGTTCGCTGTCTACAGATAAAAACAAATACTTTTGTTTCGGCTATTGTCACTATAAAACAATCCTAATAATAGCGAGACCTTCAGATCTTCTCAGTACTTGCAGACAGTTTTTGAAGGAACTTGGCAGGGAGGTTGTTTCCGCCATCTTGGAGCACAAATCTTCTGTGGATGTAGGCTTGCTCCAATCCATCTGTCTCTTCATGTCATCCCAGACAGACTGGATGATGATGAGATCAGGGCTATATCTGTGGGGGCCATATCATCACTTCCAGGACTCCTCCAAAAGGCAAAGGTCACTGACAAAAATAAACTATTAGCTCTTCTACACAGTCCAGTCACATTAATGTGACCACATCAAAATCCAGAATAGCCATCTTTGGCAGAGCGGACCGCTGCGAGACGTGCGGAAAGAGAGGGGATGTTGTGATAATGGTGACTGGGATGTTGAGCCATGCCAACTCCTGTGCCGTGGCCAGCTGCGCTAGGTTATGCGGTTGAGCGTCCATGGCGCGAACAACCCGATCGAGGTGGTCCCACAGATTCTCGATTGGGTTCAAATCCGGGGAATTTGCTGTCCAAGGGAGTACGGTAAACTCATCCTGGTGCTCCTCGAACCACGCACGTAAACTGCGAGCTTTATGACACGTCGCATTGTCCTGCTGGTAGATGCCATCATCCTGAGGAAAAACAGTTCACATGTAGGGGTGAACATGGTTCGCAAGGATAGATGCATACTTGTGTTGATCCATCGTGCCTTCCACAATGATGAGCGCACCCAGATGGCTGATGACACGTGGCCTTCTGTGATTGGTTATTTAACGTTGACGTCAAAAGTAGGCGCTGGTCACATTAATATGACTGAACTGTGTATTTCTGGATGCATGCTTTATTTTTCAACATTTCCACACCAGCCTAAAACATTTGCACAGTTGTACTGTATGCGGTGGTGCTCAACGATCCATCCGTTTTGGAGAAATATACTAAAAACTAATAGACAATGTTAGGATATGTATGTAGGGGATATGGATGGAGTAAGACAAATCAAAGAAATGGTTCACATATTATTGTTCTTGCAAGATGGATGCAATGGATGAGTTTAATCATACGACTTGGCTTAATTAACCCCTCCCACCCATATTCTATTGTTACCATGAAGTACTATACATATACAGTGCTTGTATTAGCAGCAGGTGACAGCTGTAACATAGAGCTGATAGTCCATGCTATAGTAAGCATTGCAGCTAACTACTTAACCCCTTAGGCCTGGTTCACATCTGCATTCCGCATTTCGTTCGGGGAATCCGCTTGGGGACCCCCCAAATGGAATACCGAACGCATTATAAAGCGGTTAGCTAAGAAACCACATGGACCCCATAGACTATAATGGGGTCCGTGTGGTTTCCGCTCAGTTTCTGCACGAAACATGCAGAGAGAAAAGTACTGCTTTATTATTTATCCTACACAGTGAATGCAGGAATAAAGAAAGATACAATGATGCCAGAATTGCATTTTCAGAAAAACAGAATAAAAATTGGTCAAAAAGTTGCATGTACACCAGAATGATAATAATATAAACCAGTGGTCATACTGCAAAAAACAAGACCCTCTTATGGTCCTTGCAATGCAGGAACAAAGGCTTTCTCAGTGTTTTTATTGTGCAAAATTAGTATATATACTATGGAGTACTTAGAGGGATTGTTCTATGAACATAACCATATCTATATGTGTAGATAATTAAAAGTTAAACATTTGTGCATCTATAATTCATTTAAAAATTTTCAGGGTTTTAGAGATTCTCTGTTATCTTATCTTAACTGGTTGCCAAAAAATATAGCCATGAATGCAGGAATATTCTGAATCCCAGCCAAGATGTCCTTATTCTGTTCAGGTTATCTTCTCATACATGTAGTGTCCTCCTGATAACCAGCCATGATGTCCTTATTGTGACCAGGTTATCTTCTCATACATGTAGTGTTCTCCTGATAACCAGCCATGATTTCCTTATTGTGTTCAGGTTATCTTCTCATACATGTAGTGTCTTCCTGATAACCAGCCATGATGTCCTTATTGTGACCAGGTTATCTTCTCATACATGTAGTGTCCTCCTGATAACCAGCCATGATGTCCTTATTGTGGCTGGGTTATCTTCTCATACATGTAGAGTCCTCCTGATAACCAGCCATGATGTCCTTATTGTGTCCGGGTTATCTTCTCATACATGTAGTGTCTTCCTGATAACCAGCCATGATGTCCTTATTGTGACCAGGTTATCTTCTCATACATGTAGTGTCCTCCTGATAACCAGCCATGATGTCCTTATTGTGTCCGGGTTATCTTCTCATACATGTAGTGTCCCTGCCTGATAACCAGCCATGATGTCCTTATTGTGTCCGGGTTATCTTCTCATACATGTAGTGTCCTCCTGATAACCAGCCATGATGTCCTTATTGTGTCCGGGTTATCTTCTCATACATGTAGTGTCCTCCTGATAACCAGCCATGATGTCCTTATTGTGTCCGGGTTATCTCCTCATACATGTAGTGTCCTCCTGATAACCAGCCATGATGTCCTTATAGTGTCCATGTTATCTCCTCATACATGTAGTGTCCTCCTGATAACCAGCCATGATGTCCATATTGTGTCCAGGTTATCTTCTCATACATGTAGTGTCTTCCTGATAACCAGCCATGATGTCCTTATTGTGGCTGGGTTATCTTCTCATACATGTAGTGTCCTCCTGATAACCAGCCATGATGTCCTTATTGTGGCTGGGTTATCTTCTCATACATGTAGTGTCCTCCTGATAACCAGCCATGATGTCCTTATTGTGTCCATGTTATCTCCTCATACATGTAGTGTCCTCCTGATAACCAGCCATGATGTCCTTATTGTGTCCGGGTTATCTTCTCATACATGTAGTGTCCTCCTGATAACCAGCCATGATGTCCTTATTGTGTCTGGGTTATCTTCTCATACATGTAGTGTCCTCCTGATAACCAGCCATGATGTCCTTATTGTGGTCGGGTTATCTTCTCATACATGTAGTGTCCTCCTGATAACCAGCCATGATGTCCTTATTGTGTCTGGGTTATCTTCTCATACATGTAGTGTCCTCCTGATAACCAGCCATGATGTCCTTATTGTGTCTGGGTTATTTACGCATACATGTAGTGTCCTAATGATAACCAGCCATAATGTCCTTATTGT
The DNA here is from genome assembly GCF_031893055.1 of Leptodactylus fuscus. NCBI lineage: Eukaryota > Metazoa > Chordata > Amphibia > Anura > Leptodactylidae > Leptodactylus > Leptodactylus fuscus. The sequence continues at coordinate 150,157,368 of NC_134270.1, read as the reverse complement.
GTCCGGGTTATCTTCTCATACATGTAGTGTCCTCCTGATAACCAACCATGATGTCCTTATTGTGTCCGGGTTATCTTCTCATACATGTAGTGTCCTCCTGATAACCAACCATGATGTACTTATTGTGTCCGGGTTATCTTCTCATACATGTAGTGTCTTCCTGATAACCAGCCATGATGTCCTTATTGTGTCTGGGTTATCTTCTCATACATGTAGTGTCCTCCTGATAACCAACCATGATGTCCTTATTGTGTCCGGGTTATCTTCTCATACATGTAGTGTCCTCCTGAAAACCTGTCCACAATAAGGACATCTTGGCCAGGTTTCTGACCATAGAAAGTTCCTGCATTCATGGTCATATCCATTGACAAGTGATCAAGACAGCAGACGTCACTACTAAGATGGTTAGAGAAAATCGTCACAACTATGCAAAATGTTTAATTATTTACATTTGCCAAAATGTTTAAACTTTTAATTGTCTACATATTTAAATATGTTCTTGTTCATGGGAAACCCCTTTAAGTTACTATTACACATCTTATCTTTCATAGCGGATAGCACTTTATTTGTAACCAAAGCTAGCCATTGCTGTGAGCGACTCCTCCGAGTATGCATGTGATCTGAATGTAGAGAGGGAAGTAACAGATTCCAGAGCAGAAAATCTGCACTATAATCTTATAAGGGGGGGTTGTCTGTCTTTAAAGAGGACCTTTCATGTCCTTCTGCACATGCGGTTTTATATACCGCGAGAAAGCCGACAGTGCGCTAAATTCACCGCCACTGTTGGCTTTCCCATTATGTGCCCCTGGGCTGGAGATATCACTGCTGTCACCGATATCTCTTCACTGTCAGAAGGGCTTTCCTGACAGTCTAGCTGGGCTATGAGGAACACCCCTCATGACTGTACTCGTCCATAGCCCTATACTGTCAGAGTAATGCTGAGCTGTGAAGATCGCCCCCCAGTCCCAGTCTATGGATAGGGAACGTTCCTCACAGAACTGTCAACTTTCTAGCGGTATATGAAACTAAATGCGCCCAAGAACATGAAAGGTCCTCTTTAAAGCTTAATTGGGGTGTTGAAAGGACCATGAACATAAACCATTACTCATCTCTACCCGCTCCCGTTTTCAGTGGCCTTCTGCTTCCAGACCCCAGAAAGATGTTCGTGAAGAGGTCACCTAGCACAGATGAGATGTTACTGGTGACATCATCCAGAGGCTCTATATACAGAAGACCGGATCTATCGCTGCTGGAGACAGGTGTCCAGGAAGAGGTGAGTAATGGTTGTTATGTTCATGGCCTCTTTAGCTGCAGAATTAAACATGAAAAATATCAAAGAGTTGGACAAGCCCTTTAAGGTCAATGATTCTTACGCAAGTAATGCTCTATTTTTCCATACGGAAACGTAATTATTTATTTATTTATTTTAAGATTATTACTTCAAAATCCACGTGGTGCGGATTTTCTGTGCAGATTAACATACATATACATGCAGATTTTCCGTTAAATTTCCAGTGCGTATATATTGTGGCGTTCGATGCAGATTTTCAGCATGCATGTGTCCTTAAATGTGATTTGAAGGTCACACCCCATTTTTGCAAAAAAATGATAACAGAAACAAAAAAAACGGTCAAGGTGCAATAAACGGCGCTCAGTCCCAATACCAATTCTGACAAAAAAAATCTGCATTTATAACCATGCAAATATAAGTTGCATTGTTTGTCACAGGGACAGCAGAACTTGTGTAACTTGGTACACATGACAGCTCATGATCTGAGTGAGCGAGTTTTCTAAAAGTGGGGTCACACCTCCTTCCTGAGTTTTATCCAAGCCCCCCCACTTTGCCAATGCAGTGCAGTAAAGTCCTCCCAGTGCACTGGCTGACACTCCATGTGCTCATGTATGTGCAGTGACCAAGGCATGTGAAGGTTTCCTCCTCAGAACTGCTCCAGCCTAGCAGGAAAAAGCAGCTCAAATATCCAGCAGGACCCCCCCTGGGCTCCCCTTGTCTCTCACACTGCACCCCCTTCTATCCCCCCCTTCCTGCTCTCCACCAATCGCCGAGCACATCTCATCCATGCAAATAGCAGCACAATGGAGCAAAGCAATAACCACGCCGCAACCAGCCTTGAAACGACCACCACTTGTTTGACAAGCCATCGACCAATCAGCGCTGAGCTTTTCGCCTGCCTGCCACTAGGCTAGCCAATGAGATCGAGGAGGAGGCGTTCCCCGGCCAAGTTAGGGTGTCCTTGCAGGGTGTCTTGTGCTAAACTTCACCAAATAATAGCTGTTTGTATTTTGGCTGCAGCAGTGGCCATTTTAGGTAAGTTCTCCTCTTAACTTTTTAATTTGCAGCCTCTTTGGCAGTTGGTAGGTGGCCCTGGGCGTGTGGTCGCCATCCATCCCCTTCCTGGGCATCTCTTATGAATGAAACTGTGATTTTTCCGTACTGTTCCCTTGCTTTTTGTGTGTGCTTCAGCGAGGAGGAGGGGGGTGTCTGTAAACGTGTCCACCTCGGCGGATAGAGAGCGGCACATAGCGCTCGGGTATTATTAACCCCTCCTCCGCCTCCCTTCCTTCCAGGTCCCTCGCAGGGTTTTGTATTTTGGGTTTTTAACGTTCCCACCCCCCCTTTTGCCCCTGTGGTTCTGCCCACTGCACTATAGCGTGTGCTGTGGGCAGTACCAAGTGGGGGAGGAGTGGGGGAACCTGGAAGCAGTGAGGGCATGTAAATGGTGTAATGTGGATTGGTTTTAGGGCCCCACGTCCATCCGTAGTGAGGGGGCTGCTGTGCCTAGTTCACACATGGATGCGGCTGTGTGGTGTGTAGCGGTACCTGTCAGGCCTACAGCCCTGGCCTCACCTGCTTCCCTCATGTGACGTGAAACAGCTGCATTCTGTGCTCAGCACTTCCTGCTCAGGAGACCCCTGACATGCCAGGGCCCTGTTCACATCAGGCTTTTGCACTGCAGATTTGCTCCTGTGCTTTTGTCATATGTTTCTAGCCTAGGCTGCATGTTAGTAGAGGATGGTGTGTGAAGGTCCCATGCACACTGTGCAGATTGTTGTAACATCTTGTACTTCCTATTGGGTCCTGAGTGCTTTATACAACTGTGGCCTTGGGTTGCATTCACACCATGCAGTTAAAGGGAACCTGTCATGTGAAAAATGCAGTCTGATCTGTAGGCGGCATGTTATAGAGCAGGAGGAGCCGAGCGGATTGATGTATGGGATTGTGGGAAAAGATTCCGGATAACCTGTCATGTGGCCAGAGAAAGCTGTTACTTTTAGCTCCGCCTCCTAGACTCAGTATTTTGCAGTATTTTTGACGTGATAGGTTCCCTTTAAAATTGCGTAGGAGCCTTCCACCAAACTGGAAAAAACTGATGGGGATCGGGAGTGGGCTACAGTAATAATTAAAAAACCCCAAACACTACTCGCATCCCCCCCCTTCCCGTCCTTCGTTTCGGCATCAGGTCCCCTATTCTGTGTATGTGACCACTAACCCCAGTGGTCACGTGTTGGGTACTGGTGATGCATTAGCAGTGACATCACTGGTACCCAACATGTGACCGCCGAGGCCTGTGCTTGGTCATAGCAGTCCATGGACCGAATGGAATAGTGGACCTGACGCTGGAATGGAGGACCCGGGCACAGGTGAGTTCTTTTATTTTAGCCCAATAGATAATAATATAAAATATTATATTTCACCTGCATGCAATTTTTTCCGATGCTGTTGTAATTGGGCCCAACTGCATGGTGTGAATGCACCCTTAAGAAAATGACCCCATGAATATTTCTGTAGCGCGGCTACTTTTTGCTGTTTCATCCCAGGTGTATATTCGGTGCAGCCTGGGTTTCTTTTTAGTATAAAGGAATGCTTAAAGGGGTATTCCCATGTACATGATCATATCTATATTTGTAGAGAATTAAAAGTTACAAATTTTTGCAAATATAAGTAATTAGAAATTCTGCAACGTTTTAAAGATTTTCTCTAACTTTCTTAGTGGTGACAGTGTGTTATCTTGATCGATTGCCAATGGTTACGACCACTAATGCAGAAACTTTCTATGGTCTGGGTCTTGTCAGGAACCCAGCTATGATTGTCTTATTGTACCTGGGTTATCAGGCAGGGACACTATATGTATGAGAAGATATCCCGGCCACAATAAGGAAATCATGGCTGATTTTCTGACCTTAGAAAGTTCCTGTATTCATGGTCATATCCACTGGCAACCGATCAAGACCATAGACTGAGACCACAAGATATTTAGAGAAAATCTTTAAAACTCTGCAAAATGTTTACTTATATTTGCAAAAATATTTAACTTTTAATTATCAAAAAATTTAAAAATAATTACGTATATGGGAACACCCCTTTAAGGGGCAACACGATGGCTCAGTGGTTAGCACTGCAGCCTTGCAGCGCTGGAGTCCTGGATTCGTATCCCGCCAGGAACAACATCTGCAAGGCGTTTGTATGTTCTCCCCGTGCTTGCGTGGATTTCCTCCCATTCTACAAAGACATACTGATAGGGGAAAATGTACATTGTGATCTATATATATGTGTATATATATATATATATCCCTATATGGGGCTCATAATCTACATTAGAAAAAAAAATCTGTCTGCTTTCTCCCAGAAGTGACGCCACACTGGTCAAGGTGAATTTGAGTCGAGCAGCAATACCGGTCGCGACCTCTGGACAGGTGTGGCAGTGTTTCTAGGAGAAAGCAGTCTTGTTTTACCTATCCTTAAATATTGGCTGAAGTCCTACTGTGTAAGTAATAGATAAGGATTTGTGTGACGTCACCTTAAGGGGTGGCCATGTAAGTTTTATTAAAGAGGCGTTTGGCCTAGTATAAAGCTTGGAAAGGTGAGACTTCTACATAGAGTATCATTCAGAAATATGTCTGTGGTTGCTTCTAGAAGTTCCCAGAAGTGGAGACCTGGGAGATAACCTAGTTGTCATGGAGGCAGACATTTTTCGGAACTTCTTATGAGTCTCCCTACTGTGTGGGCCGTACAGACGAATGTGGGGAGAAAACTTGTTCTGTTTAAGGCCGAGTCACTCAGATTCTTTTACTGCAGATTCTTGACCCAAAGTCAGAAGGCAATGGACATTTATACTTCTCTGTCCTACTGGATCCACTTCTGGCTTTGGTGCAGTAAATGCTACTTGAGACACCGAGCTAAGGCCTAGGCCCCACATGGCGAACCGCTGCGGAGTAAAACATAGCAAACAGCGAATATAAAAAAAAAATGGTGGCGGGGGGATCACAGTTGGTGCTCCTATTTTGCCGCTGGTTTCTGTCTCTAGTCCTGTCTTGACGAAATATCCCTTGAGCCCATCACTGGCCACCATGGCTAGTGGAACGGATGTACAGACCAGCGGTTACGTGCGCAGTGTTTGGTGAGGGATTAGGGATAGGTATTTTTTATTCCGTTCCGAGCCCTCTGCCGCCAGGCTGTGAAACTCGGTCCGTGTGGGAGCCGGAATACCCAGACAGGCGGACTACCCGCATTATAGTTACTAGTTGGTGTCCCATAAGGTAATTGTTACTGGACGGTATTTTGTAGGTCGGTGGGGGGGGAAGTCAAGGGCCTATTGGCAGAATAGATCTAAATCCAGGTCTCGTAGCTGAAGCCATCCCACGTGAGGGTTCCCACCATGACACGTGTGGAGTATACACTACCATTATGGCCGCCCTTTACAGCATGACCACTTTACCATTTGCTCCAGCGTATACTTTATTCACATGACCGATCCGAGAGTCAGCCGTGTATTTAGCAGCGTCCGTGTGGGACCTGTGTTTGTTTTTTTTTTTTTGTTTTTTTCTCATTGACGCATTCACTTCAATGAATGAATTGGTTGCAAGAAAATGGTAGAACATGTTCTGTGTTTTTTTTTTTTTGCTTTTTGTTTTTTTGTGGCTGATGTAGTTGTATGTGTGACTAGGCCCTCACTGTCTTCAGGCCATGTGTTGTTTCATGATATTTTGCATTCTGAATTTCCATAAGTTCCTGCTGCCTAAGTCTAAAGCCCCACATTGCGCAAACGCAGCTTTTTGTTGTTGCAGATTTTGCTGCGCTTTTTTGAGCCAATGTCAGGTGTCAACAAAATGTGCAACCAAAAAAGCAGCATTGCTACAACGTGGAGCCTAAGGCCGGGGCGCCAAGGGCCGGAAACTCCGTGATTTGCTCGCAGTGGAAACGCTGCAGGAAAGAGTGTGGCGTTATACAGTTCATTCAAAGTGGATGGGATTTATGCGGACTCGCTGTGATTTCCAAAACTGGCGTGATTTTGGAAATTGCAGCATGTCCATTATATCTACGGAAACGCCAGCGGCTTTCCCGTAGACATAATGGTAACAGAAAGTCCGCGGAGAAAAACTTTGTGAAATTTCTTTTCAAAGCAGTGTGTGAAGAACCGCAATGCGTTCTAGCCACGGTTGTTCCCGCAGCGCTTTAGCGCGGTGTTTCCGGCCCGTGGGGCCTTATCCTAGAGGTGTTTTTGTATCTCTCGCGGAATACAGTATAGCCCTTTATCCTACCTATTGGATTAGTCTTCTATGTCATGTGTAGCCACATAACTGGCAATACGATTTTTGCAGTCACATCATGAAAACAAATGACTAGAATCTTTGATTTCACAACCGATACCCTGAGCCATATTTGTTCGCTGTGAGGTTGTCGCTTACCATCCCCCACTTAGATCTATCATGTTCTTCTATGTTCTTCTTTTGGACAGTGTTTCTTGATCAATATTTGGATTTATTTGGTTTCGTATTCTATATTAGCATCATATGGTGACATAGCTGTGTGAAGCAAAAGGTCTTACTATAGGATATACCCTAATTGCCTGATAGGTGCTACTCCCACCTCTTGGACCCTCATTGGTAGACCGAGGAGTTCAGTGACCCCTATATACTCACCTCTGACCCCTGCAGTCTACATAGGGCTCAATGGAGAGGAGGCGATGTGCAAGCGCAGCTTATTTTCCATTGATCTTTGTGCAGAATGCAGCGGCTGTAAATCGCCAATGCGACCTCCGGGACCGGCACCTATTAGGAATTTATGGCTGGATGGGACTATCACTTTAAAGTGACTCTCTAGTTCTTCATAGAGATGTTAACATAACATGGGGAATCTAGACTTAAAATACCTGGTGACCTGTTAAAAAAAAAAAAATTGCAACGCAGATTTGGGCAGCACTGGTGAATTCGGGAATGGATTGAACATGTGCATGGCGTAGTCAGAGAATCTGCAATTGTAGGTGAAGGCAAAGGCGTTGTGGAATCTGGGGTGAAGGATTAATAAGAAGGGCATCAGAGACTTTCCCTTTCCATACCCCGTGTTATGTGAGATTATGGGGAACCGGAGTGTTTCGGAGATTAATAATTGTAGGTGCAGATGAAGACGTCTAAGAGGGAGCCCTTACGTTCCAGCTATTGGTGTCGTAGTGTTTGGACCACCCCTAGTTAGGACTTCTGAAGTCAGGACTGTTCTATAGCTAGGATTCATGCATGCGTCCAAGTGTGCCATCCAAGGCTACTCCAAGGTGGCGTCTGATGGCCTGTTCCGATGATAATAGATCAAGTCCTATCCTGCCCCATGTCATTGGAACACAACAAATTGGAAGCCTACGTAGACGTGGATGTGTCATGGATTACAATCGGATGGAACTCCCAGTGTCATTCGAGTGCAATCTCAGCCCCACATCAGATGCACACTCGGTCGTGTGCAAGGGGGTTAAAGTTGGGACTGTGGAGACAAACCACCGACTATTCTCAAACCCTTCCGAAAATTGGTCTGTCACCAGAACCCAGTTCCAAAATATAGATCGGTATTCCCCTTGTGAATCACTGGTGCAACAAGGCTGCTGCCGCTTGCTTCTTAGGAGCAATGCCCTTGTGGCTTCAAAGAGGTCATTTGCAATCTCTAATGGTAGCCGTCTCCATCCGTACCGTCAGGGTACATGCGGCAGATTGTAAATGCAAGTTCAGACACGAGGTTTATGAGTTGTAATACTGGATGAGCACTGTTTACCGGGATCTGTTCTTAGGTTTTTTGTTGATGTCGCTGTTTTAGGACTTGAACTGTAGGACGAAGTGTAATATTTAATGGCACTGTTTTGGAGTACATATGTAGTGAAAAACTTTTATGAATTTTTTTTCTTTCTTCTTTTTCTGCAATTCTTTTGTGCTTTGTTTTTTTTGGCATAAATAAGACATTAATCACACCGACCTGCAGGATAAACTTGTCCATACAATGTTTGTATGGTGTTTGTTATAATACAGATTTTTGCATTTATTTTTGTGTTTCATAACTTTTTTTATTTTTTTGATGACAGAACTGTAGGAAGTCTAGGGGTAACACGGTGGCTCAGTGGTTAGCACTGCCGCCTTGCTACACTGGAGTCCTGGGTTCGAATCCTGCCAGGAACAACTTCTGCAAGGAGTTTGTATGTTCTCCCTGTGTTTGCATGGATTTCCTCCCATTCTACAAAGACTTACTGATAGGGAGAAAAAAAAACCTGTCGGAGGTCTTGTTACTATTTTGGGCAGTCGGGGATCGTTCACACGGGGCAAGAAGGGGCCGAATCTGATGCCAAATCCACCTCAGAATCCGCCCCCTCACAATTGTGGTCTATGTAGATCGCTAGCTTCCTTTTTTCCGTGAACGGTATGTTCCAGCTCCGGAAAAAAGAAGCGAGCTGTGCTTTCTTCAGGCAGATTCCGCGGCTGAGTCAGCCCCGGCGTCCGCCTCGCGACAGCACCCTCCGGACTAGGCCCATTCATTTGGGCCTACTGCGGAGCAAGAAGCCGCGACTGTTGGAAGCCACGGCAGGCTCGTTTTTGTCCAATTCTGATGCGGCTTCCCACATCACAATCAGGACCAAAATATGCGGTCCTGTGTGACCTAGCCCTCATGGACATGTCAAAGCCTTTGTAATCTTTTTGATCCTAATTTTATTTTTTACATCATAAAGTTAGGGAATAGTTTTACACGTTTTTTTACACCCCCCACCCCCAGTACCATTAGAGTACCTAATCGTGTTCTCTCCGCTCATATAGTCCGCTACAGTGTTGTAGTGTTATATTTTACCTATTACCCCTGGTACACACTGGTAGATGAAGAGGAGTTTGCAGAGGACATCCACCTCAGATTCTTCTTCATTTTCCAGCCCCTGATTTCCCGCGGCAGAATGCCAATGTAGTGCACGCGACATTCCTATACGGTTTTCCACCATTTTGATGAAGAGGCCTAATAAGCCGGGACTCCATGGCAAGACCTATCAGGATTCTTATTTCAGCATCCTGCTACGATCCCGGCCTCCCATCAAAAACAACGGAGGGCGGATTCTGCTACTGATTTTGGGGACAGAAACAGCCCCCAAATTGGCAGCAGATTCCAACATGTGAGCAGGGCCTTAGCGTAACACTCAGGGCTGTTGAATAGAGTTGGAAAAAAAGTTACCAACTCCGGCTTAAAAATGAAATTAATTGTCCCTAATGATATTATTGATATTGTATAATATGATGCATAGTTTTTATATATAATAATTTCCATTGGAAGTCAGATTAGTAGACTTTTTTTGTGAATTGTGAATCCCTCAGACCATTTCTGTCAATCATGAAGGGGTCGGAGTCGTGGTGGTTTGGCCTACTGATTCCACAACCTTGATGACTCTGCCAGGCATTCTCTGACACCCTTCAGCTACTTTCACACGGTCCGTATTTGGTCAGTATTTTGCATCGGTATTAGGGCTCGTTCACACGGGGGGCGGGATTTTGGCACCGAGAAGGACGTGGGAGCTGCGTCACTCTCGAGTCAAAACCCGCCTGCCACGACCGGCGCGGTTGTGGCTTCCCCCTCCGGAGTCGGCTCAAATGAATGGGCCGACTCTGGAGGTTGCTGCCACCAGGCGGAAGCCGCGGTTCGAATCCGCCTGAAGAAAGGGCAGTGTGCCGCTAGCGGAAAAAAGAACGCTAGTGGTCTCCATAGACCACCATTATATGGAGGTGGATTTTGAGGCGAAATCCGCCTCCTTGCCCCTGTGTGAACTATTCCTTAAGCCGAAGCCTGTCATGAAAGAAACACAAATGGTTCAATACTCTTTATGTGTAATGTAGGTTTCCTGTAGATTCCCTTTCTGGTTTTGGCTTACAGATAGACCAAATACTGACTATGTGAAGATGGCCCATCTCTGGCGGAGCAAAGTGCTGGTGATTCCGCCATGGAGTTGGTCTAAAATCGGCAGAGTGAAAAGTCCTGCGCAGAGGACCCCATTATAGTCTGTGGGGTCTGCGGATACCAACTTTTTTTTCCGCGCCTCCGCCAAACAACAGAGACATGAACACTAGTGTGAACCTAGCGTTAGTAGTTGTACTGAGATAGCAGACCATTGTTATGCCCCAGGTTACCATAGTAGCCCATTAGCACCCAGCAATCGCGTTGCAGGGGGCCAACATTCTATGTTATCCTTACAAAATACCTGGTGGTGCAAATTTGTGGTGTTCCCATAACATAATGGCTTATTTCTAGGATAGGACATTTTGTTGCATGAAAAATGATTGAGAAGGCCATGACACTAGTGGGGTGCAAGTAGTCACCTCCCCCAAAATCAATCAGTTAATGATATATGGGAAAACTTCTATAAAATATATTTATTTGTATTTTTATACCTCATACCACATAAATTTGTCATTATTTTTTTCTATTGTAGATTGTGAGCCCCATATAGGGATCACAATGTACATTTTTTCCTATCAATATGTCTTTGTAGTATAGGAGGAAATCCATACAAACTCCTTGCAGATGTACCTGGTGGGATTCGAACCCAGCACTCCAGCGCTGCAAGGCTGCCGTGCTAACCACTTAGCCACCGCGTTGCCCCAAATTTGTCATATTATTGACGGATTATTATTTAGCTATCTAATAAAGATATTTTCCGTCTATAACACTCAACCAAGAGTGTTCCAATGCTCTTTTCCGATATCTTATAGGATCTGCATTAAAAATGTCGGAACACATTGTGACTGCACACACTGCCATGTGAAGCCTGTGTGGGAAAAAAAGTGTAAAATAGCAAATATTTATCAAATTGTTGTTTTTTTTTTTTTGTTTGTTTGTTTTTTGAAAAAGGAGAGCGCCATTCACCAATTGAACCAAAGTGACAAAAAAACAAACAAAAAAATAAATATTATAAATCCTGTTACTTGCCTCCTCTTATCAAGTTGTTACAATTCAGCTCAATCATTTCTTACAAGAAAAGCTGAGTGACAACCAAGTCTTCCCGAAGTCGGCTGTAAAAGTGCTATATAAGTGGTGCGGAATTTAAAGGGATTCTACCATTAAAATCGAATATTTTCTCCACCACTCCATAGAAATCCCAGGTTTTTTCTGGTATGCAAATGAGTTCTCTCACAGCACTGGGGGCGGGCCTCAGCGAGCAAACAGCACTGGGGGCGTCCACAATGCTGTGAGAGAACTCTCCAGCGCCGCCTGCATCTTCTTCAGGAACGGGCTCTTCACACATTTTCTTTCAGGGGTTGGCTTAAAGTTCTAGGACTAGGGCAAACTCGACTGTGCATGCCCGCTGGCTACAAGAAAATGGCCACTTACACAGTATTGTAAGCGGCCATTTTTTTGTGGCTGGCAGGCATACGCAGTCAGCTTTGCCCGAGGCCTAGAAGTTGAATCCACCGCAGGAAAGAGCCCTTTCCTGAGATGGATAAGGCACTGGAGAGTTCTCTCGCAGCATTGGGGACGCCCCCAGTGTTGTTTGAGCACTGGGGCCCGCCCCCAATTGCTGCGAGATAACTCATTTGCATACCGGCGAAAAACAGGATTTTTATGGAACGGCAGCACGGAGAAGACATCTAAAGGTAGGAGACGAATAGCCTTTCTTAAGACTATGTCTTCGTGTTAGCGAGAAAATATTCAATTTTAATGGTAGAATCCCTTTAAAGGAATTTTCGAGATATTCAATAAGGTTAAAAAAAAAAAAAATCACCTTTTATATAAACGTATTATCTAGAAGAATAGCGCGCCTAGAATTGTTGGAATGGAATAAAATTTTCTGTATGTGAATGCAATGATGATATCTATAAGTGATCACAATGTTAAAGGGGACATTTAATGGGGAAAACTGTACAATTGGATGCAGGTCTTAGTACCCTGTTGGATCTCCCTTAGCCTGGATACATGATGAGATACGGTTGTATATAGGTTCTATATGGTATCCTGCAGCACATTTGCCCATAGTTGTCACAACTGGGCCTGTAGATCCTGCACACTTGAAGGTTTCACTTGATGTCAGGACCCGGCTGATCCCGTAAATGCTCAATTGGCAATAAATCTGGCAAGTGGGCAGGCCATGGAAGTGTTGGTGGAGACATTCTTGGAAAGCTTTGCTGTGTGTGGGTGAGCATTATCCTGCTGAATAATGCCAGTTGTCTATCTTGCCATAAGAGACAACACGTGGCCACAGGGATGTCCCGCACATAACCCTTAGTTGTTCGTGTCCCCTATATGCCAATACTATGGGTGACCCACTGTAATATGTAATGGCTCTCTATATCCTCATACCAGCAGGGAACAGTGTCCATGCTCAAACCCGACCATCATCAGAACCTGGATTTATTGTTTTAGAAATTGAGTTTTCTGTAAATGAAGCAGACAGTGACTGTCAGTGCCGGGACTTGTAATGGGTGCCGTGATGCCGAATTTGCTTTTGCTAATCCCAGGGCAATGGTCTGCACAGAAACAGGGTTGTGTAATGAAGTTACCACCCAGAGGTCGCAATAACACCTGTAAAACAATTTTCATGCCTTGACGTCTCGTACGTATTAATATACATGAGACGTTTCCATGCATTTTAATACCTAGCACTTTAAATATGCGCCCCCTGAGAAACAGATCGGCCCTGTAACCTCTGGGTCTCTGCTGTTTTGCATTTAGCACATTGAGTAATTGCTGTAGAAGTTTTGCCCCATTTCCTTGCTCCCGGTCTCCACAGTCTTCTCGGTTTATGATCCTTCACAATGACATGCCATCCATATTGATCACACATCAAGTGACCACAATGGGCTGTGATGGCGGTTGTGGTCATGTGACATTTTCTCACTATTGACAACCCATCATCACTTAACCTTGTAAAGAAAATGCAGTATCAGTAAGAGAATCTGCGGAATTTTATGTCCGCCTTTGAAACGCCACACGTATTAGAATTTTTCTGCTTGACAAAAGCAGTCTCAGATTTTGACACTTAGTTTGGAGAAGAGTACACAAATTTCACGAGAGAATTTTGACAAATTGTAAGAGTATGCCCAGAGGAGGCGATCAAACACATAAAACGGGATTACTCACCTTCCCCGGGCTCCAGCATGACTCCAAGTTGTCTTCAATGCTTCTGACTGATGTCATGGAACGCTGAGGCCTGTGTTTGGACCTCAGCAAGTCACATGGGTCATTCAGTGTCATGACCACGACTCTTGCGTCTATGTGTCATGATGCCCCATGACCCGCTGAGGCCCAGTCACAGGCCTTACAGTCCCGGACATCAGTAAGGACAAAGACAAAGAAAGTAGGGAATGACACCATCCCTGGGCCCTCTGCTTGTTATACTGTCCCCCTACTCAAGCAAGATGGCAGGGTCACCTCATTACTATAGTCCTGGGGTCTTGCGGTAACCTCAGTTAGGGCCGGTTCACATCTGCGCCCAGTGTCCGGTTTAACCATTGCGGCCGGTTTCCGTCTTCTGCCCCGAGAAACTGGACAGGGAGCGGAAACCCGGCGGACAGTTTTCAAATCCATTCAGTTGAATGGGTTTGCAAAGTGACCGTCTTCTGTCTCTTCGTGGCAAAACCGTTTTTTCTTTTAGCCGGACACAAAGTCGGACATTCAGGACTTTGTGTCCGGCTAAAAAGGAACGGTTTCCCCGCTGACAGGCAGAAGAAGCACATGGGTAGACACTTTGCAAACCCATTCAAGCGAATGGATTTGAAAACTGACCGCCGGGTTTCTTGGGGCAGAAGACGGAAACCCGCCGGATTGGCTAAACCGAACACCTTGCGCAGGTGTGAACCCGTCCTAAGTAAGTCATGATATAATCTTCTATTTTTTTTTTCCTTTTATGCAGAAATAAACATTCCTCCTCACCATACTGTCATCTGTTCCTGTTTCGTAAAGCCTCATAGTGCAACCTGGTGCAGATACCACAGTCTGAATGTTTCTTGCGCCCCAGTTTCTCAATTGCAGCAGGATCCCAGGGGAATCTGGCATCAAATAATCGTGTGACTAGTTACGGTTGCAGCATTCACTCTTTAGATAGGGGTTCAGCTGTAAGGCTTCCGACTGATAAACCACCCCCTTATATCTTATATGCTAGGCCTCAAAATTAAAGGGAACTTGTTACGGGGAACATGGTGTCTGATTTGTGGAAATCATGTTATAGAGCAGGAGGAGCTGAGCAGATTGATATATAGGTATATGGTAAAAGATTCAGGATAACCTGCCATTTATTGATCTAAATGTCTGCTCAGGCTTGTCTTAGGAGTCCAGTGGGCGGTCCTAGTCATTGATTGACAGGTTTCCCTGTTTGAGTGAGTATATAGAGATTGGACTGCATTTTCAGTGTGATGTGTTCATCTGTTCCAGGCATCATGCCATATATTTACGGCATGGCAGGAAGGGCCTTAATGCACCATGCCATAAATGTACAGCATGGGGTGGCGCCATTAGCAGCAGGGGTCATCTGTAATGTACATCTCATGCCTTACCAGTGCCTAAAACAAAGAGAACTCCCATCCTAAGTGTTAAAAAAAAAAAAAAAAAAAAGTAAAAAAAAATGACGTTGAAAAATATAAAGGAATAAAAATCCAAAAAAAGTCAAATTCTTCCCTATTAAAATGCTTTATTATGTAAGCATATGTAACAACCCATGCAATAAAAAAAAATGTATTATTTGTCCTGCATGGTGAATGCTGTAATTAGAAAATAATGCTTGCCTCTGCAAAATAAAATAAAAGGCTATAGAAAAAATTTAGAGTATCCAAGAACATTTAAAAATACAGCTAATTCATCAAAATACAAGCTCTCAAACTACAGTAAAGATAGAAAATTAAATAAAAATGTGAACAAACTACATACTGTAAATGTGTTATTGCCATAATTGTACTGACCAACACAATAAAAGTATCCTGTTGTTTATGCTGTATAGTGCTACCACGTACCCCCAAAAACCTAAAACTTAGTAATAGGCTCCCCAAAGTGATGCCATTGAAAAATACAAGTCATTCAGTGAAAAACAAGCCCTCAAACTGGCTACATTGATAGAAAAACAAAATGGCTATGGCTTTTTTTTTTTTTTTACATGAGTGACATAATGTGGTTGTCACATCCCAAGCTAGACATTAGGCTGATAAAATAGGGGGTCCTAAATTGTGGGACTTTTTTTTTTTTTTTTTTTTTCTTTATCCAGATAAAATTTTTGTTAAAGTTATTTTAAGTTGCATTTCTTATTTATTAAATTATTAAATTTTTATTATTATTTAAAACTGCTGCTGCTGAACCAATAAACATAAAAAATACTCATCCCGGAGCCTCTTTCCAACAACGGCAGCTCAATGTGTACAGGTCCCTTGGTTGACGTCGCCAGTAATGTCTTGTCTGACTGCAGCCAATCACAGGCCTGAGCGGTGACCTCTTCACAAACTGCACGTGGCTGCAGTGATCCCCAGGCACAAGCAGCCTGGAAAACACCTTTAAATCCCATTCACTGTGCTGCAGTAATTTCACCCATTGTGCTGCCAGTTTAATACTGTGCTAAGACAGTGCTGCACACATTGGGGATATATTCTTTGTTGAAGTTGACTTTCGGTGTGGATTTTGATTCAATTCCTTTACTGTAGTTGTGGCGTAGATGTCATGCTTTGCAATGTATAGGGTAAAATCTGCAGCATATACAGTTAGGGCCAGAAATATTTGGACAGTGACACAAGTTTTGTTATTTTAGCTGTTTACTAAAACATGTTCAGAAATACAATTATATATATAATATGGGCTGAAAGTGCACACTCCCAGCTGCAATATGAGAGTTTCCACATCCAAATCGGAGAAAGGGTTTAGGAATCATAGCTCTGTAATGCATAGCCTCCTCTTTTTCAAAGGACCAAAAGTAATTGGACAATGGACTCTAAGGGCTGCAATTAACTCTGAAGGCGTCTCCCTCGTAAACCTGTAATCAATGAAGTAGTTAAAAGGTCTGGGGTTGATTCCAGGTGTGTGGTTTTGCATTTGAAAGCTGTTGCTGTGACCAGACAACATGCGGTCAAAGGAACTCTCAATTGAGGTGAAGCAGAACATCCTGAGGCTGAAAAAAAAGAAAAAATCCATCAGAGAGATAGCAGACATGCTTGGAGTAGCAAAATCAACAGTCAGGTACATTCTAAGAAAAAAGGAATTGACTGGTGAGCTTGGGAACTCAAAAAGGCCTGGGCGTCCACGGATGACAACAGTGGTGGATGATCGCCGCATACTTTCTTTGGTCAAGAAGAACCCGTTCACAACATCAACTGAAGTCCAGAACACTCTCAGTGAAGTAGGTGTATCTGTCTCTAATTCCAAAGGATTCGCAACAAAATATTGAAAAAAAAAATATTTTGTTTGGGTTATGTTTATTTGTCCAATTCCTTTTGAGCTCTTAAAATGTGGAGCGTTTGTAAAGAAATGTGTACAATTCCTACATTTTCTATCAGATATTTTTGTTCAACCCTTCAAATTAAACGTTACAATCTGCACTTGAATTCTGTTGTACAGGTTTCATTTCAAAACCAATGTGGTGGCATGCAGAGCCCAACTCGCGAAAATTGTGTCACTGTCCAAATATTTCTGGCCCTAACTGTACATGAACAAATTCACACACGTGCATATATTACTGGGGTTTCATCGCTGCAAAATTCCTGCAGATCCACAAGGAAAGTCTGCACCTTATGTGCTCCTGTGTGCTTGCACCCTTATGGGTTTCTACACACACTATGTAGTTCTAGGGTTTGTGCATGTATTACAATACTAGCTCAGGAAGCCAGGGAGGTGAACATAAAAATAAAGTCATACTTGTCCCTGGTGTTTCCCACCGTTGTCCGTTCACACCTAGTTTTGGCTCCAAAAACTGCAGCAAAATTTGCATGAAAAAAAACCTGTTTCTGCAACGTGGGGCCTTGGCCTTAAAGACATTCAAAACACAATGAGGCGAGGTTCGCACTTGCGCCAGGTTCTCAAACTATGGAGAACTCGTCCGCTAAGACACCGGTTACCTGCAGATCCCATAGACTATAATAGTGTCTGTTGGATTTCCAACATTTTTTTTTTTTAATATATAGATTGTGAGCCTTATATGGGATCACAATGTACATTTTTTCCTATCAGTATGTCTTTAGAGTATGGGAGGAAATTCATGCAAACACAGGGAGAACATACAAACTCCTTGCAGATTTTGTCCGTGGCAAGATTTGAACCCAGGACTCCAGCGCTGCAAGGCCGCAGTGCTAACCACTGAGCTACTGAGTTGCCCCTGAGTTTTGGGTTGAGTCAGTTGGAAAAAAGTCACTGACTCTGGCCTCACAATTATCTATAATTTTAAATAAGATTATCAATATTTTATAATGTTTCACATTTTCTCAGGAAGTCAAACCGTAGCTTTTAGAGAGGCTTTGGATATGTTCACATGGAGGAATTTGGTGCTGAATTTAAGGTGGATTCCGCCTAGAAATCCGCTCCGATTTCTGCCTCAAACCAGCCCCCATTCTTCTCGGTTGATTTTTCATCTAGCTGATTTTTTTTTCCTCTTGATCTTCAGGCAGATTCCGCCTGATAACTCCCATCGAAGTGAATGGGAAGCAGAAGATAGCGCCTGTCCGGTGCGGAATTTGGAAAAGCTTCAAATTCCTGAAGTTGAATTTTCAACTACGAAAATTTCCACCATGTGAACAAACCTTTATCGCTTCTGTCAGCCATTTATGAAGGGGTCTGTGTCGGGCCGTAAAATAAAAAACCTACCTCCTCTATAGCCCTTCTAACGTCAGCCATTTGATGGTCCATATGTAGCATTCTCGGACAGTGTTCGGGAAGGATTTGGGCCAATTGTTTCAGGCAGACGCTTAAACTCGGGCAACACTGGAAGTTGCCCCATGTCCATGTCTCAGTTGTTTATACTAGGCCATTATTAACCAGGTCTTATTTTTGGGCCACATAAAATTTTCTTTTCTTTGGGATAATTTTTTTGCGATGTTTCTCACGGTCATAATGGAAAGTTCTCTTCCTGTTCTGTTGACCTAAATTTTGCACGATCAATTCTCTTCAGATCATGTCTCCACCATACTTGAAGGAGATGCCACTTATAGCAACTACGCCTTGGTCTACTTTCTACAAAGTCCTATCACAACTGGGTTCTTCTAGATGCTGCTGCTTGGCAAATTCTATTTACTGATCTACCGTATATACTCGTATATAAGCTGCCCTCCCCCTAATTTTATCACAAAAATATGGGAAAGCTTATTGATTCGAGTATAAGCCGAGGGGGGAAATGCAGCAGCTACTGGAAAATTACAAAAATTAAAATGGTTTTTGGGTGCAGTAGGTGCTGGGAAAGGGGAGGGGGTGTTTTGGTTGTCTGTCTGCTCCTTCCCCGAGCTTGAGGACTGGGTTTGCAGCTTTTTGGGTTTTTTTTAGACTGGGCTGTCCACTTGGTTTTGTATATGTATGTCCACCTAGTATGTCCAGTACTGGTGGTCGAACAAGCTCAGCTCGGATCCCCTCCTAAATGCATGGTGGAGTGGTTCCTACTGTTGTGCAGGTCACAAGACTAGCTACTTCTCACTGGCTCTAGACACAAGGTGAACAGGAACTAAAGAACACAAGGAGGCGCCACAAATGTTGCAGCCATTTCTTTCTTTTTTTTTTTTTTTTGTTATAGTCAAGGCTCGATTGTAATTGTAAAAGTGAAATTTAAGACCTCATCTGATCGGCGCTGTCATCCTGAGCATTTTGTTGTTTCATTTATCTAATTCTGTTCAGCTGTTCCAAAGATCTAAGTCCTTTTAATGTTGATGCAGGGTCTACTAGCCAAGTGGGCGATAACAGTGCATAACATATAGCGCACAGAGACCCCCCCCCCCTCCAGAGGAACTACAATATAATTTGAAACTAAAGGGCTTATATCTTTGGAATAGCTGAACAGGTTTGGAAAAACAATATGGCAAAATGTTCAGGGTGGCTGTACCGATCAGATGATGTAGGTCATTGGGATTTTCTTGGGCCGGTAAAGCAGTTTGTACCGGAAAGCCTTATGTTAAGGAAAAATGGTGTTCACAATCGGTCTCTACCCTATTTGCCGAAGCTGCGTCTTTTCCCGTTTAGTCTATGATACATGTTCAGGTTTCTAGATAAATATTTTATACTTAATATAGAAATTTATTGGATGAGTTATAGAGAGAATTATTTGATTGTTCCACTACCAAAAAGTGTAAGATGGTCTCTGTCCTAAAGCGGCGTCTACCCAGACTCTGCTGCTAACTTCTGATAAGACGGTTTGTAGAAAGCTGAGAAAAAGGAAATTTATTGTCAGTTTAGCTGGAAAAAATTGATGTTGTAGTATTTGGAAGGTGAGCGGCCGGGGTCACAGGTGAGGAATGTTAGCTAACCCGCGAGGGGTGCTGACTTCCAAATATTCCATTTCCAATTCCGCCATCTGCAAGATGTTACAATGATCATGTTCATTTGAAATTTTGGGAAATTGCTAAAAATTAATGGAGTTGTCCACGATTGGGAAAAAAAAAATTGCATGGTAAATCCACCATACTTTCATGGTCCATTCGGGTCTTGCTTATTTTGTCCTGCAGTAGTGATGTCCCTTACATGAGAACATGACCCCTTTCACCCAATCCTTACATGCTAATGTTTATTGGCCGTATTGACTGGCCCGTGTCACGTATAATATGGCTGGGAGGAGCGTTCCACAGATCAGGGGAGATTTGCTCAGTCTTCCAGGGCCCCAGGAAATCGTTTGTTTTCGCTGGAGCTTCCAAATATTAAAGGGAATCTGTTAGAGCAATTTGGGACACTAAACCACCCACAGATCCTTCTAGACCAGGGCTTTAGTGTCCCAAATCACCCTGTTGTAAAGCTATCTACGGCCGTATTAAAAATAAAAAAGCTTTATACTTGACTAGAGGTGAGTCCAATGAGTCTCATGGGACTGGTGTTGCCGCCAGCGCCGATGCTGTTCTTTAAAGGGATCCTATCATTAAAATTATATTTTTTTTTTGCCTGCCACTTCGGAATAGCCTATTGATATTCTTCTCCAGGCCGCCGTTCGGTAGAAATCTTGATTTTCGTCAGTATGCAAATGAGTTCTCTCGCAGTACTGGGGGCGAGCCCCAGTCCTCATACAGTAAGTGTAAGCGGCCATTTTCTTGTGGCCAGCAGGCATGCGCAGTTTGAACCCAGCGCCGGAAGAAGACACGAAGAGAGGCTGTTCCAGACAAAGATGGAGGTGGCGCTGGAGAGTTCTCTCGCAGCATTGGGGACGCCCCCAGTGCTGTTTGAGCGCTGGGGCCCGCCCCCAGTGCTGCGAGAGAACTCATTTGCATACCGACGAAACCGGGATTATTACCGAATGGCAGCCCGAAGAAGACATCTAAAGGTAGGAGAAGAATAGCCATTCTTAAGTGGTAGGCAGAAAAAATACTATTTTAATGATAGAATCCCTTTAATGAAGCCAAAGATGTATACCGCGGCTTCACTGCGCATGTCTCAGAGGTTCAGCGCATGCGCACTAAAGCTGAGGTGTACTCCTTGGTCTTCGTTGAAGAACTACGCCGGTGTGGGGCGTACAGCGTCAGGGGGAGTATAAAGAGTTTTTATTTTTAATGTGGCTGCAGATTGCTACATAACAGGGTGAGTTGGGACACTTATCCTTGGTCTATGAGGGCCTGTGGGTGGTTTAGTGTCTCAAATCGCCCCAACACATTCCCTTTAACTAAGTCTGGCCTCTGTGGTGATGTCTGCATGCAGAAGTCGAACTGCATTATTCCCAGCAGAGTAAAAATACTCCACTGATGATTTTTCAGGAGTATTTTTAGCCATGGAAGAGATTGAAGTTCACAGTAATGGACATAAATGATACGTAGGTGTAATAATGGTCTGAGGTCGCTATATAAGCAGGGAAACCATCACTAAAACCATCTTCCATGTATACATGGCAAATCTAGAGTTGTGTTTTTGTGGGGTTCACTGTTTATAAAAATATGCACGATCAAAACAAAGACAAAATTCTATAGTTTTTATATTTTAATATCTTAATAAAAATCCCAAACTTTTAAAATGGCAAAATATTATTTTAGTTGCCGTATTCTGACACCTGTAACTTTTTATGTATCTGTGTGTGGAGCAGTGTAAGGTCCGGTTCACATCGGCATTCGAGTTTCCGTTCGGGGAGTCCGCCTAGGGATCCCCAAACGGAAACCTATACGCATAAAAAAAAGCAGTTACCTAAGGAAAACCGCGGAGCCCATAGACTATAATGGGGTCCATGTGGTTTCCGCACAAAACATGCGGAGAGAAAAGCGCTGCTTGCAGGACTTTTCTCAGGTTATTGCTTTTTTTATGCGTATAGGTTTCCGTTCGAGGGGTCCCCAAGCAAACTCCTCAAACGGAAACCTGAACATAGATGTGAACTGGGCCTTATTTTTTTTTTTTTTTTCGTATGGGACAAGACTTTATAGTCTAGTTTTTAGGGTTACCATTTTGGGAAACCTCCAATGTTTTGATAATTTTTTTTAATTTAATTTCTTGGGGTAGGCAAAACAGCAATTTGGCATCTTTTTTTGATCTTTTTTTTTTTTTTTTTAAATATATTTATTTTATGTAGATTGTGATCTTGCCATGGGGAAACCTTTCTGACCAGTTGGAGGGGTCATAGAGAGGCTCAGCAGAGCTCACATATACTAAATCCCCTTAATCAGGTAGGACAGTGATCGCAGACATTAGTCTCGGCTGTATAACATGGGGGCGACCCAAAGGTCATGGTGCCTGATCATTTTCAAGTAGGCCACATTTAAGGTGCCAATACCCACCACAATAGCACGGCAGATTTTGGCAATGAGATTTAAGCATCGGGGGTGGGGGTGGGGCAATTCCTGAAAAATTTGTTTTCAATGATTAATAATGCATGTATAGGTGTTATTGTGACCCCTGCTTACATGCATGTCAGGAGACACTGAGACCAGAGATTGGTTGCAGTGGTCACGTATGCATGTACAACGTCATAAAGCTGACAGGGGCCGCCATATTGTCAGCACTGGGTATATACCAGATGAGTATAAGGTTTGTTTTCTGTTGTGGCAGCTAACCTGCTGCAAGTATGAACATACCCTAAAGCAATTTTCTGGGCCTTACATAGACATCAGAATCTTAAACATGACATTATAAGATATTAAAGATGGAGAGGGGCCACACGGTTGCTCAGTGGTTAGCACTGCAGCCTTGCAGCGCTGGAGTCCTGGTGTTCAAATCCCGCCAAGGGCAAAAAACCATCTGCAAGGAGTTTGTATGTTCTCCACGTGTTTGCATGGATTTCCATCCCATATTCTAAAAAGACATACTGATAGGGAAAAATGTACATTGTGAGCTCTATGTGGGGCTCACAATCTACATAAAAGATATTAAAGATGTACAAACCTTTTTTTTTTCTTTTTATGACAGCCGTGTGATGCCTTGCCAGTCTGTTGCTTTAATGACGTATCATACTGTTATATGACCGCTCCAGCGATTTGCCGGTCATTTGCTGGCACCAGGTTGGCACATCATCATATACCATGTGAGCCCCGCTGTGGGGCTAGAGCCATAGGGGGAATATATCTATGTATGTGCTTTCTTACTTTTACAGCTGCCACATTTTGGGGAGGGGGTACACCCATACTACTGCACAACGAATATATAGGGTTACAGCTATTAAACCTTCCCTCGCTGTCCATGGTGTATTTCCGTAAATCGTGAAGGTGCCTATTAAGCAGAGCTTGGGGGGGGATACTGACTTCATTTTCCGATCTACACGGGTGGGGGTCTACATCCCGAAACATGTTTTTTGTTGTTTTTTTTTGCAATGGCGGTATCTCACTGTGGCAGATTCTAGGATGTCTGGCCTTGAAGCAAAAAGCAGGTGTAGTGTGGAGAGTGATTCATTGCGGAGAAGGTTGGGTTTTCTGCACAAGCCCCCATCTTTTTTGCCTAGCAAGTAACAACATGTCCCCTGCTATATATATTGCTTTTTCTTTTTTTTTTTTTTCACCCCAAGTTCCCGCGAGATCCTCGAGCATAAGAAAGAAAACGCGCTGCCACTCTAGAAGCCTGGCAGCCGTTCCAGAGCACATTGCAGCAGAAAGCAAAGTCTGTCTGGCGAAGGGACGGTGCCAGGAGGAGATTAATGTTCAGACCTGTTAGCAAGGGATATGGTGTTTGAAGGACGGAGATGCTCTCTCGCCCCCTCCGTCTACACATGGCTTCTTCCCTCCCGAGACGCCACTGCTTTAGCTCAGCTGAAGTTTGCTTATTGGATTCGGGGCCGCTGAGATCATTAAAGACTGCAGGAAAGTATAGGGAACATACTGAGCTTAATGAAAGCGGCAGAAAGCAAATGCCAAGGTCTCCGTGGCAGATGTAATGCCGCAGCTCTCCGTTGCCTTCATGGCACCACAGCCTTGACGTGAGATTTGACATACATGTATAGAAAAGCAAGATACTAGATTATCTCAGGGTGAAAAAATATCTTTCCGCAAAAAAGTACAGACCCATTTATTTCTCTGGGGCCATACAAAAGACAAGGCGCGCACATTACAAAGCACGTCCTGTTGCCCGTAGGGGATCATCCGCGTCTTAGTAGATTCATGATTGCGGATGACCGTAAGAACCATTATGGCTTTATAGAGAAGTAAGGATTTCCAATAGACTGGTGTTTCGGGATTAGGTTCATTGATATTTCCAAGTCTGTGATGTTTTTGATCTCGTGTTTGCCTGCCCCTCGCTTTCCTAGTTGCGTGTGCCCAGAACACAACCCACACGCGGTGACTGTAGCTGCGGCAGAGCCTGACAGCAATGTAATGATGTGCTAAACATGTCGTAGACTGTAAGCAGGGTAAGTGGAGTTCCCTGATCTCTGTGCCATGGACTGGAACCATGCCCCATTGTAGCATATTGAACCGGCGAGCAGCGGTGTAAATGGACGTCGACGCATATGTGGGAATTCGTGTTAGATCAATTCATGGAGGACTTTCCCTCTGCCGGTTTCAGTGTTAAAACAGCAGAACCCGAGAGACCGCTTTAAAGTCTATGGGGTTTGCTGGTGTTCTCAGGTATCCGTTGTTTTGGTGGTCAGGCTCTCCATCATTCGGGACCTGAACAACGGAAAGCCCAGCACAAATGTGAATGTAGCCTAATACTGCTGGAACGACTGAGCACTAGACACATCAGGGCACACTTATCAACCCTGTCAAACTTTGCACTAGTCTTAAACTAGGAATACTGTTCTTAGTTTTAGACGTATAAGGCCTGGTTCTCAACTGCATTCGGGGTGTCTGCTTGGAGACCCCCCCCCCCCCCCCCCCCCCCCCGAATGGACTACTGATCACATTGCCAAGTGGTGAGCTTATGAAAGCACACGAACCCCATAGACCGTGGGTTTTCCGCCCGGTGTCTGCACGAGTCATGCAGAGAGAATAGTACTTCAAAAATTACCTTCTTCTCCACATGATTCATGCGGAAAACACATGGACCCCATTATAGTCTATGGGGTCCATGTGCTTTCATTGCTCACCATTTTTTTTTAATGCATTTCGTATTCCCCAAGCAGACTTCCCAACGGAATACCGAACGCAGATGTGTACCGGGCCTTAATCTGGTGTATGGACCTTCATAAATATGGAGTGTTTCTAGAAGCACTTCACCATGAGACAGATATTTGGCGCAAAACATTTAGGCAAAATTTGTGGACAAAAACTTAACCTGCAGGCTGTAGGGAACAAATATTTGGCGCACGCATCAAAAACCCTAAAATTTTTGGCACAATGTAAGCAGATATAAATTCTCTCCCTTTTTGAGGAGACAAATATGTAGTGCAGGACGTGAATTTATGGCGCAATTCATGACCCCATTGTAAACTTTGCACAAATGTAAATGTGTCATAAAGTTACACTTCTAAACCTCGCCCATTCCGGGGCACATTTTTCAGAAGCGGCGAGCCTGTCCGGATTTTTGCGTGCTTTCTGGTGCACAACGCTGTTTATGAATATATCGTACGCGTTGTGCACCATAAATTTTGGTGCAAATGTAGACAGAAAAACGTCAGACTTCTATTGATAGACACGCCGGACAAGGCTCAGGGATTGTGTTATGATTCCGTTCACACGACACAGTTCATCTATTAAGGTTCCATTGCAGTAGTGGCGGCACACGGACCCATAGGTTTTAACAGATCTATTCAGGGTCCATGTGAACAATTCGAGTAGAATAGAACTTATTTCTCGGACTGAGTTCTTGGGTCCCTCAATAGACTTCAGCAAGTTCAGACTCCGCCGTGTGAATATAGCCGAAAATAACACACAAAAATTGCCGCCAGTTGTGGAATAAATATCACTGTTCGCTATTGGAGTCCATCCCAAAAACCAGTGTAAAGCTGCAGCGAGCTGTCAAGTGTGCAGTTGTCATACAGAAAGTATGATGGGAATGGGAATATGTCCTTACAGATCTCTGGGGTATGTATAGGAGTTTACATTTTCGCCTCTGTAGGGGAAGTTCTGTATATTAATATAAAGCTGACATCCTGCCGCAGTGAGGAGAACGCCAGTCCTGGCTGTTTAACCCCTTAGCTGAATTGGTTAGTAATAACGGCGGAATTTAAGGGGTTTGGTAGCGGGAGGGACCCTTTTATCATCCCATAGGATTGTGTATTCAGTAGACTCTGCTATTCCACTCCAACTGCAACTCTAGCCCTGACTCTCTCACAAATGGTAAGACAGAAGTAATACCAGCCTTACCATCAATGCCCATGGCGCAGATATATCCGGATAGAGTTTCACAAAGGGGTAAAAAATTGGCTTTTAATTGCTTAGACTTCTGGTGGTGCAAAAATTGTCCTGAAGTTGTATTGGTAATCCTAAAACGCACCTTCAGTATGACATCTATACTACTGGTACACAAGGTACAAGATTAGGGAAAAGACCCATCTAAGCTATGCAGTTGTAGTAGTCTTGTGATGATGACGGGATACAAAGGGGCTACTCCTGTTTTTACAGTGGATCGTGTTATGGTGGGGATACACAGTTACATCTGCGGTGTCGCCATCATTCTTTAGGTTCGTTGCTGGATAAAAGGGTCCATCTAGTGATAGACGGCAACAGATCCCAAAGGTCCCATTGACTATAATTGCGTCCGCCATGTGTCCTTTATTCTTTCACAGATCTCGCCAAACAAAAAGTTGGTACACTTATGAATGAAAAAATACATGGACCCCATATCCCAATCTTACTGATATATTGATATTGATAAGCCCACTAGCCACTTCATGACGACCTCTATAGTGGGTCCCTACTCTGCTGGGTGCGGCTCTACCACCCCTGCCATCAGGCTCTGAGGCACAGCACCACCGGAGCGGGAAACAACATACAGCACTGCACCGTGGCAAGAGATCTCAAAAAAGACTTAAAGGACTTTTTTTGTATCTGCGATTTCTGCAAGACTCTGCACTGAGGGCGCTAAACGGAGGCTCTGATGCAGATGTGAACATAGCCTTACAGAAGGAACTGGTGGTCTGTAATTTTAGGCAGCACAGGAATACCATTTGTCTCTTCTATAGTCCCCCAATACCCTATCAGACTACTTTTATTAACGTTTTTAATGTCTTTGCTTGATCTTCAGTTAGATTCCTCCTAAGGGTAAGTCTGGACACAAATTTCACTTTAAAAATTCATTCCGCAGACATCCGCAAAGTGCATCGTTCCGTGTGTATCAGTATTATGCGGATCTGCAAAAAAACAAAACACACCACAAAACACACATGTTGATATCCGCAATTGCGGATATACACGGATGTATGTTCAGTGTATATCCGCAAAAAATGCACGCGCCCATAGACTTCTATTGGACCTGCCGTGCTGTGCCGTGCCGTAAAAGCACAGCCATTATGGACATGCGGTATACTGTCCGAACCACGGTTGCGGCGCGCCACACCACTGACAAAATCTACGATCGTGTAAGAGGCCTCATAGAAAATTATGGGACTGTAAATGGTCCGCAATTTTGAACCCGCAATTGCGGACCATTTGTGGTGCAAAACTACGGTCGTGTAAGACCAGCCTAAGTTCACACGGAGTAATGTGCCGCGTGATGTGGCACGTATACGGCGTGTGAGAATTTGCGCGCTTGTATACGGATTGTATACGCCGCGTTATTTTGCAGCCGTGATTTTGTGGCCCTAAGAACTCCTATTGAAGTCAGTAGGAGATGGAAAATACCACCTGGCAGATGCCGAATTTGATGCATATTTTGATGCAGAATTTGACATGGAATTTGGACAAATGGGCTCCATCAGACTCCACGAGCGACTGTGGATTTTAATCGTATGAAATAAAAAGTTATTTGACAAATGGCCAAAATATATTACCTTTGTTAGGTTTGTTTTTTTTCAAGCTGATGTGTAGTGGCTTAAAGGAGACCTTCGATCACCTCCAGCTGTTCGCATCCCTCAATGGGCGCTACTCTATTGATTCTGGAGCAGTCAGTATTTTTTCTCTAGAATCTACGGTTCCTGTGTGATCATTGCTTTTAGTTTCAGCACATTTATGCTCTCTGCTGCCAGGGGGCGGTTCCTGTCTTTCTGCTGCAGTCTAGGACCGCCCACCTCACACTAGAGAGTACAACTGTGCTGAAACTAACTACAGTGATTGCTCAGGAATGGTGGGGGCTAGAAAGAAAATTTTAACTGCAATGGAATCAGTGGAGCAACGACTATTAAATGAGATGGAGGTGGTGAAAGGTCTTCTTTAATATTCTTTACTGTAGTCATGTTGCAATACTTTTGTCACAACACTGATTTCAGTGCATTGCAGAATCTATTTCCTTTCTACATACAGCACCCACACCGAACAGCTTCGGCTTCGTACAGCTAATCGGTGCAGGGGCTGGCTAAGGATAGGCCATAAAAAGCCCTTTAAATATTGGCCATTAAGTGGACCTGTTTTTGTGTACAGCTGACCAGTGTGCATGGTTATAAAAGACTGTATGTGCCTGGGGTACAGTTGGCAACTAGTCAGACATGTATACGCCAAAGCCACTTTATTAGGGACTTCAATTGGAGCTTCCCTGTATGGAATTTAGGCGCTTTACCCTGGAACGCAAGGTTCCCATGGATCACTCTGTATGAGTCCTTAGAATGTAAAAGGAAAATGTTTGTTTTGGTACTGTGTTAGCCAGTGGTTATAAAATATAAAAAACAAAAAAAAAAAAACTTTGCAAGTCTTCAGTAGGTGATATCTTTTTTAATGGCTAACTCATAATGATGCCATTAAAAAAGGTATCACCTACTGAAGACTTGCAAAGTTTTTTTTTTTTTGTTTGTTTTTTATATTCCTTAGAATGTGTAAATCAAGTGATGTGAGCAACTTCAAACAAGCCATGGTCATTGGTGCGGAACTAGACGGGGACAGCGGGGTTTTCTCTTACAACTGTGCAAAGAGTATATAGATCCTGCAGATATAAAGAAGTCATCGACAAAAGGGGTCAGAGGAGAATGTCAAAAAGCGTTCCGATGAGGATGCAGGGCACATTCAAGAAATTGCAGTCGACGAGTAGGAGACCTATATTGCACTTGTTAGTCGGAGCTCGCTTGTTGCTCCTCAGCTATAACCAGTACTGTCTAAGGGAAATGTGAAGGCAAGATTCCAGTGCGCCATAACTGGATGGAGTAAGCAGTGGAATCCACATTTCTGAGTCCGAATTTGGAGCAAGCATCATGAATTAGTGAACCCTTCCTGTTTCAAGAGATTATGCCACAAAAAGTATATCCTGTTTACATCTCAGCGGTCAGACCCCCACCAATCCTGAGAACTGCGGTCCTTTTCCCCAGCTGTGCATTCAGCCAGGTAGAAAGTAGGCATATTCTACAATGAATTGGATGTATAGATTATTACTTATTTACTGTCATAGGAATCACTCACTAGATTTGTAATGTAGTAGAGGATCTTTACTGCTTCTGTTTGACCATGACTGTCGGCCATTTTTGAAGGAGTCGGAGTTGGGCTGTGCAAACCTAGGAGTCGAAGTTGGTGTTTTGGCCCAGCGACTCCCCGGCCCCGGTGTCCTCTCCTCCTTTGAAGCCCAGTATATTATTTTGCCATGTTCTATTTGGTTGTCTTATCTGTGTTCTTTCGGATGTTAACACCTCGATCTTTTTTGTATTCCAGATGTGTGACCTTAATTTATGATAATGAAAATACAGAAACAAGAGCCACAGGTTAGTAATGATCTTTTTACCTGTTTACAGATGGATTGTGTATACATATTCATGCAGAAGCTTTACTTTGCTCCTAGACATTAGAAGGGTCTGCCACCTGTTCTGAGTAGGGAATTGCTAGATAATCTGGAATCTTAGTAGGTGCGAGGCGGGAAGTAGAGACAGTCAGTTCAGCAACGTTGTCGAAACTCTGCTTCAATCTTATTCATTTTCTGCTGAGTGAATGGAGTATTTTCCTTTAAAGGGCTTTTCTTATACACATTTATGGGATAGTCACGAAACCTATATAAGCTAGAAAGTTGTAGTTTCTGCCTCTGGAACCCTTATTTATCTCAAGAAGATGTTCCCTGATCCCCCACTCCAAAATATCAGCAGCAGTTCTCTCCATAGACTGCAACAGAGAAGTGGCCACACGTATGTACAGTCCTCTCCATTGTTGTCTATAGGATTTATGAATAGAGCCGGACGTTGTGGCCTGTATAGGGAAAATGTAATGTTCAGATGAATGGCCATGTATTTAATATATATATGACCTAGGATGCCTTGGTAAGGGGCTTCTGCATAGCGACCCTGCCTGGGTTCGTACTGAGAAGTGGGGACCCCCTACATCTATGACTTCCATAGGTCGATATCGGGCTTATAGACAGGCGATTTGTCTTTTTGGGAAAAAGGTTTCACTGTAATTATATATGAAGAACTGGAGATACCAAAACTTCCCTTTTGTGTTGGCCAAATCCACCTTTATAAGTGTTGCTCCACTGAATCCGTCACAGTTGGAATTTTTTTCTCTAGCCCCCACCCTTCCAGAGCAATCCAGTTAGTTTCAGTTCTCAAAATACTAACTATTATTATTATTATTATTATTATTATTATTATTATTATTATTGTTTATATAGCACCATTCATTCCATGGTGCTTTACATTTGGGGGTTAGGCCCTGTAGTATCAGATGGGTAGTCCCTATCTGTCTATCTATTCAGCTTGGGTCTGCCCACCTGACAGTAGAGAGTGCCTAATCAGATATTGGGTTTTGTAAGTAACTGCACTGATTGCTCTGGAATTGTGGGGACTAGAGAAAAATTACAACTGTGCTGGAATCATTGGGAGGATGCAAAAAACTGGAGTTGATGAAAGGACCACAAGTTAAAGTTATCCCCTATCCATAGAGCAAGGGGATAAGACTCTGACCACCAGGACCCACAATGATCATGAGAACGGGGGCTGGTCCACTTAATTTAGGTATATGGGACTGACGGAGATGGCTGAACCCTATATTCCTTCCCATAGAGATAAGTAAGGGTGTGCATGTTTGACCTCTGTTTCATTCAAGCATATGGGTTTGAACTCTTGTTGTGATCGGCACAATCCCCCGCCCCATCAATCAGATGTTTTTCACTTATCTTGTGGAGCGAGGATAACTTTAATTTATGGTACAATCCCTTTAAGCTTTACATTTGATATTGAGTTCTGTTTTGGAAAGTCAAATTTAATTTTTATTTTTGTTTTGGGGAAGCAAATTTAGTTGTGGTAGTTATTGTTTGATATCACAATGAAATTTAATCCCAATTTTCACAGTAATGGTTTGAATATTGAAGAATGCCCGGAATTGAACATGGTTTGGTTTTCTATAAAAAGTCCCATGTGTATAATAAGCCCTTATTTACATTACTTGTATTTCTCTCCGCTTTGCCAGCTACCCACCCTGAAAGCACTTAGCTATTCACCAATGTCCAGTGCCTCAATATCCTGCGAGCGCCAGGTACTTGCCCCGTTTTCGGAATCTAGCCTTGAAGATTTCCACCCTGTGACACTTTTGGACACTCCGCCTCGACTCCTGCCGGAGAATGAACTGTACCCTGAGCAGGAGACCTGTGAACTCAACTCGGTGACCAATCTGAATGGGATGGAGGACAGTGGAGGGGGTGGGACGGGCGTGAAGAAAAAACGGAAAAAAAAGGAACAGGGGGAGGAAAAGGAAACTAAACCAAAGAAAAAGAAGGAACCCAAGAAAGAGAAAGTCAAAGAACCTAAGAAAGTAAAGGAGCCTAAGGAGGTGAAGGAACCCAAGCAACCCAAGAACCCCAAGGAACCGAAAAAGCCTAGGAAGCCGAAGGAGCCAAAACCTCCGAAAGAGAAGAAAGCTAATTCTGAAACGGTTGCTAAAACCAAATCTAAGAAAACAAGGTGAGACTCTTCTCTACAATTGTAGAACGTCTTAATGTGTCATGTATATGAAATTGCGTGCCGACTGTGGTTTCTGGTCAGATACTTCTGCTGGTCTGAAGGTCATGTTGCCTGGTAGTCAAGTTCCACACAATCCTTGGAAGAAACTTTCCTTAAATTCAACAGGTTGTAAATAGGATGGTTGTAATTAGGAAAGTTTTCTTTTGTAGACCCCAGATATCTCAGGACACCTCATTCAATGGGACCTCTCCTTTGTTTTCTTTGTTCTTAGGAGAGGGTCACTTAAATTTGAGGATATTTTTCAGCATGTTGTCATTATTGCCGGCTGCTTCTGAGTTACCACAAAGACTCCATCCTCAACCTTCTCACTTAGCAAAATCTTCACGCTCCAGTGGTCCATGTGGCTGCTGTAAAGCATGACTTACATAATGCATCATACCGTGTTTCCTCGAAAGTAAGACACCCCCTGAATATAAGACCTAGTTCAATGTTTTACAAGCTAATAGACATAAGGCTTCCCCTGAAAAATAGAGCTTGCGGTCTAGCAGTCATTGCTACAGCCATCTCAACGCCATACACTTCTGCCAAAGAAATGGCGGAGCTAGGGATAGCCGACCGGTGGATTTGAACTTTTTCGGGCAGTCCCATAGAAATGAATGAGCATCTGTGTACTTTTCTGACCACCACCCCATTCAGACTGGAGATCAACACTTGGCTGTCTCTGGTGCTCCAATAGAGAATGAACGGAGCAGTGCCTCATTGAAGTGGCCCCTATCAGCATGTTTTGAATGCAGTTTTTGGGTATTTGAGTGTACTCCTGGTATATTTGGGTATACTCCTGATGTAAAGCCTAGCAGAGGGCCTAAACCATATTCAATGTAATCTGCTTTCTGGATTGAGATCATCACTTGGTCTGCATCTTCTCGAGCATATTTTTCATTGTCTGTGTTGAGTTGTGTAGGTGTTCTGTCTCCAAAACTGTTTTTCCAGGCCTATGTATATTTGTATAGTTGCGCATAGAGTATTTAATTCTGTAATGTGATGCCATACATCCGTATCTTTTGGACCAAGGGAGTATCAGATGTGAAATTCCATATGGGGGTAAGGACGAGAATATCTGCATCCAGAAACTTCATCATGTATCTTTACTTTGTGTATTTTGTATCGCCATTAATCTTAAAGAGGACTTGTCACCAGGTCTCAAAATCCCAATGATGTCCCTCATCTGATCGGCGCTGTCACCCTGAGCATTGTGGTGTTTTTTTTTTAACTAAATCCGTTCAGCTATTCCAAAAATATAAGCCCTGTTAGTACTGATGTAGATTAGGGTCTACTAGACAACTGGGCGGTAACACTTCATGACATCCATCACACAGAAAAACCACGGTGTTACCGCCCACTTGTCTAATAGACTTTAATTTACATCAACACTAAAGGGGCTTATAGCTATAAAATAGCTGAATGGACTTGGATAAACAAATACTCAGGTGATGGATGTTATTGGGCTCTTTAGACCTGTGACCAGTTCCATTTAACCATATGGCAGGAACTGTTATGACTATGTGTGTAAATAAATGTCTTTGTAGACATAGGGAGGACCTAAGAATCCTGTGTGTCTGCTATTATACACCGTAGACCCGCACCACCATTGTTCATGGTTGGAGGCGATCACAGACAATTCATTCAGAGATCTGTCCGATGAGACCTTTAAAGGGAGTCTACTATGTCCCCCAAACATATTCATTTGTAAACACTTCATTACAGTAATAAACACTATACCTCTGTTATATAGGTCACTTTGTAAATTTGGAGAACATCTTTCAAGTCTGGTGCACTGGGGGCGGGGCTTCACCTCCCTGGAGTACTGCCTTTGGCACTAAGACCTCTACCATCTCCTGCTTTATACAACCCTGTACAATGAAAGTTGATCCTCCTACTGTTAATAACCGCTCATCCTACTTGAGCAGCACAGGCGGGGCTCCCAGGGCTGAAGGCCCGCCTCCAGTGCACTGATTGCCTACTTTGCATAAGACTTCAATGTTCAGATGTTTTTTTTTTTTCTCTCCAAATCTACAAAAGTGAAATTCATAGGGGCAACACAATGGCTCAGTGGTTAGCACTGCAGCCTTGCAGCGCTGGAGTCCTGGGTTCGAATCCCGCCAGGAACAATATCTGCAAGGAGTTTGTATGTTCTCTATGTGTTTGCGTGGATACTGATAGGGAAAAAAACATGTACATTGTGATCCCTATATGGGGCTCATAATCTACATTTTTTAAAAAAAGTAACACAGCCATGTTGTTTATCTGTGTAATGGGGTGCTAGCAGCTGAAATACTTGGGGGATGTGGTAGGCTGCCTTTTAGAAAATATCTGCATTGCTTTCTTTTTGCACCCCATTCTGTTTTTTTTTTTTTTTTTTTCCCACCTATCCTCTATGTAATATGTCCTGCAAAAAAACAAGCATACTCTGTTGGGGGGAAAAAAAAAACATTATGGCCTTTGGAAGGCAGAGAGTAGAAATGTGAGGACAAAAATGATAGATGGCTGTAGCAGGAAGGGGGTTAAAGGGTCTGTCCAAATATTGAGGACCTATCCAACCCCCCCATCTTTTGAGATCACGGTGTACAGAACCAGGAGCAGACAGCTCTGTACACTATGCAGTGGTTTTCCGCACTATTGCCGCTCAGCTCACCTGGTTCAGTTTATGGAAGATTATGCGCAGGATTAATATGGTGGGTGTCATTGTGTAGTAGTTATAGATGGAAGTTATAGAAAAGGTTGTGTCTAGGACTGTGCGGTACAAGCAGATTGTACATTGGCTGTATTACTGTAATGGTCAATCCTGTTTATTCCTCTACAGCAAAGAACAGGGACCAACTCCAGTGGAGAAGAAGAAGAAAGGCAAGAGGAAAGCGGAGCCATGCGAAGAGAGCTTGGAGGGCGAGTTCTCCATGCTGAACTCGGGATCGCAGAGCACAGAGGAGTCCACAGAGTCTCTAGACAGTCAGGTACATGCGTAGTAATGTGTCTACCTGTCCGGACATGTGCTCCGTGTCTGTGCCAGCACCACCGGCTGTGCAGGCGCCACACAATAATAATGAACCTTATATGGCTATATATTACTAGTTTAAGGCTCCTTTTTTCATAACTCAATAGTGCGAGTGAAGGGAACAAACATTACAAGTCATGTGCATGAGGCCATAAAGGGGTCGTCCAGCCTCAAATCTTTATTTACTATGTGATTTGTCAGGGTCCATCATCTTTTCTAGAACCCTCTGGGTGCTGGAAACTGCTAATGGATGGGCGACATGTGTAGAACCCCTCCTATACCAGGAGCAGCACTGCAGATCACTAGAACCACTGCTATGCAAAGGACCGGCCTGCTGCGCCAATTTTATTACTTGGATCGGATCAGTGCTGCTTATGGTGCTCGTCCACTAGCAGCTTCCGACACTTGGACGCTGCTAGAACAGATGATCCTTGCGGGGTCCAGGTGTCGGACTCCAAAAGATCACATATTGATGAATAGGTCATCGGTATGAAAATTCGATTTGCAGCCGGATAAACCCCCTTAACCCTTCCAAACTATTTGGGAGAATCTATAATTTTAGTAATGCGTTTTTCTTGTGGTTTCCATGATTAACAATGCCCCTTGCACATAGAAGAGGAGGTCCGGCCGTCAGGTGAAGCGGAGGAAGTATAATGAAGACCTCGATTTCAAGGTGGTGGATGATGACGGAGAAACCATCGCTGTGTTGGGAGCCGGAAGAGCATCTGCACTGTCTGCATCAACGCTGGCATGGCAAGCTGAGGTCAGGCAACTAGATGGTGTCTGTGTATATTCTACAGACTGTATGGGAATGTCTATATGTTAACCTGTAGGCTTTCTGCTGGAGGTAATGTTGAAATCTTAGGAGTGAATATTCTGGACATTGATATCAGGTCACTTTTTACGGCTCTGCCCATTAATTCATGTGTAGGTGTGACGCTAGGTTCACACTAGTGTTCAGCTCTCCTTCATTCGGATCCGCATCGGGGCCCGAAAGACGGAGTGCCTGTCTGCTTGAAAAGCGGTTACCCGAGGACCCCATAGACTATAATGGTGTCCATCAGGTTTCCACTGGTTTTATACTGAGACTGGTGGAGATGATAGTCCTCCTTGCAGGACTTTTCTCTCTGCCAATTCTTGGCGAAATCTGCGGCGGAGTCTCCAATGCAGATGTGAACCTAGCCTTAGTGAAAATCACAAACCACACACGGATACCATCTGTGCGCCATCCGTTCTGTTCTTACTGACGTGTATACTGCACATGGTCATGCACTTGTATACAGGATCCACTTACTTTTCACGTATGGAGTCTTTGTTCTGGTTTCTGTGTCTCTTCATTCTTCAGACCTAGTGCACTAAATAGGAAAATATGGCTTTTGAGAGATATTTGTAAGTTCTTTGCAAATGGGAACATGCTTTGTGAAGAGAAGCCTATACAGAAGGAAAATGTAGTGTGAACTGAGCTTAAATGGTGCATTTCATGACACAGCACATGTGACACGATTCATTCCTCTCTAGAAAGTGACTCTGCAACCTGCTTTCTGCCTTGGGTTTAGCCTTGTATATTCGGGCCTAGTCAGGCGTGAGGCCTTGCACCACGCTTTGCGCAGTGATTCAGATGTGGAGCAGGAGGCTTTTTTTTCAGTACACTGTCACTGTCTTCCATTAATAAACAGGCTTCTATTTCCTCCATACCCTTACTATATCGCTCTGGCCCCAGATATTTGGAATTGAACTTATATGTATAATATATGGGTTGTTATTATTTATTAATATTATAATTGTTATAGTTTATTATTATTATTATTATTATTATTGTGTGTTTTATTAATAATTATATTTTACATTTTTATTACTATTAGATTGATATTATTATGTATTTACATATTGCTCAATGATTGAAAATATTCTTCTATAGATTCACTGTCAATACTGTTTATATTTAAAAAAAAAATAAATTAATGTTTTCAGTATAAAATTAGTTGGAACTAAGAAAGTTTTGCCTACTTTGTAGGAACCTCCTGAAGATGACGCCAACATCATAGAAAAGATCCTGTCTTCAAGAATAGTTCAGAAAGAGGTAAGGGGCTTTAAGTTTGCAGTCTGCTTCATGGAGACCATTTATTAACCCTTTAAAACAGCTCATCAGCGAGGGTGCCGGAAATTGGAGCCTTTACAACGTGGAGATTTGCACCAGTTAAAGAGAACCTTTCATCAGTTGGGGCACATGTGGTTTTATATACTGCTAGAAAGCCGACAGTGCACTGAATTATGTGCACTGTCGGCTTTCATGATTTGTGCCCCGGGTGAGGAGCTATCGGTTCCGGTGCTGTAGCGCTTCACCGTCAGAAGGGTGTTCCTGACAGTCTGTCAGGAATGTCCTTCTTCACAGCAGCGCCTATCGCGCTGTACTGAGAGCGGGAAGGAACGTCCCCTCTCCTCCTAATAGTGCTCGTCCATAGACTGGGGGGTCGGCGGGCATTCCTCCCCGCTCACACTGTACAGCGCTATAGGCGCTGCTGTGAAGAAGGATGTTCCTGACAGACTGTCAGGAACACCCTTCTGACGGTGAAGAGCTACGGTACCGGGACCTATAGCTCTTCACCTGGGGCACAGATTGGGAAAGCCGACAGTGCGCTGAATTCAGCGCAGTGTTGGCTTTCTAGTGGTATATTAAACCGCATTTGCCCCAACTCATGAAAGGTCCTCTTTAAGAACTTGCATAGACTTCCAATATAACACATGCCCGCCCCAGCCAGTTTTGTGGGAATTGACAAGCAAGATGCACAACTAGGGACTGCAACACATTCTCACCCTCCTGTACCAGTTTTCTTGATACATTTCCCCTTAAGTGTGAAGTAACTTTTTGTAAAGTGTCTCCATATGTGTAAATCTGTATTGGCCCGTGTGGTTCTACATGTGATTACTGGTACAGCTGTCTGTGTAGGTGAAGTGTGTGGATGGATGGATGGATGGATGGATGGGTGGGTAATGTCAGTGACTTGATCTGTAATCATTATGATTTGCCACCTAAATAGCATTGACAATCCATCTCCTTTCCTTTTGCAGCTCATTCCTGGAGGATTGCCATTGGAGGTGGAGGAATTCTTTGTCAAGTATAGAAATTTGTACGTCATTTTACATTCCGTCTGTCATTTGTGACAAATATGTGATTGCTCAGACTTACAGGTTACAGCTTTAGGCGTCTGTAGTTGTCCACCATCTGGTCACACCATTGACATTTACTGTCTGTGCCTGCTGATTTGTTTGGGACCGTCGCTGATCAGCAGATCCTGAGGACCAAGTCAAGTGTTATTTCATATCCAAAGGATAACCATGAATGCC
This sequence comes from Leptodactylus fuscus, assembly GCF_031893055.1. NCBI lineage: Eukaryota > Metazoa > Chordata > Amphibia > Anura > Leptodactylidae > Leptodactylus > Leptodactylus fuscus. Next base: position 150,119,220 of record NC_134270.1, on the reverse strand, counting down.
TCATAGTTAGAGGTCTTATTGGAATAATTGGGGGTGCTGTGATCACCAATAAAAAGGTAGTGCTGGTGCCACTGTCTCCATCCTTGGAGTTACTAGTCGAGCTTCGCATCACTTGCTCAACTCTTTCAATTCTTATTGTGACCTTCAGTGGGGCAATTCTCAGTCTGACCATAACAGTGGCCTATGTGTCGGCAGATAGAGGTTTATCTGTACCTGTACTAGTTCTCCATTTGTCTGTGCTTGAGGATCATTGTTTTGGTGGATTACTAATGGCCGTTGTCTTGTCCTCCTAGTTCCTACCTCCACTGTAAGTGGGCAACGCTAGAAGATCTTGAAAAGGATCCTAGAATCCAGCAGAAAATCAAGAGGTTCCGAAACAAGCAAGCACAGATGAAGCATATCTTCACTGAGGTTAGGATTATGCGCAGTACAATCCCTCGTGCTCCTATATCTGACAGAATAGCTCAGTAGACGCCATTATTCTAGCAACCTGATGGAACATTGCTGTAATACACATATATATATATATATATATATATATATATATATATATATATATATATATGTGTAGTTGCTGATCCAATCCCTCCTCTTCACTTATCTGTTAACATAAGTCTTCTTCAAGTTTGCTACAATTTAATGGACGTTCCATTGCGTTCATATATAAGTATATTTGCGCGTTGCTCGGGCATTGTCCTTCGTACTCTGATGTCTGACAGGTCTTCATTTCCTTCCCTTAGCCAGATGAAGATATGTTTAATCCAGACTATGTGGAGGTGGACAGAGTTTTAGAAGTTGCTCATACAAAGGACTCTGACACTGGAGAGGTAAGTGTACTAGTGACAGAGTTGTAATAGCGACACCCTTGGCTATTTACTGGCCCCACTTCATTTTAAGTAGATATTCTTTATGTGGGTCAACCTAGGGATTTTTCAACAAACTGAGTCCCCCTCTAAGCACAAGATCGGGGGCCTGAATCTCCCAATTGAATAAATGCACAGTTGCAGATATGCACATCCGCTCCATTCATCTCTATGCGGCTGCTCACGAGAAGCCACAACACTTGGTAGTCCCATAAAGATGAATGTTATGGCATTATATGTATTGTATTCTCTCACAGGAGGTGACGCATTTCCTAGTAAAATGGTGCTCACTGTCTTATGAAGAAAGCACTTGGGAGCTTGAAGAAGATGTTGATCCAGGCAAAGTCAAGGAGTTTGAAGCTCTGCAAGCTCTCCCTGAAGGCAATCTAACGGTATAGTAACAGAGACTTTATTCATCTGCCATCACAGCGCAGGATGGCGGGATATCTTTGTTTTCCATGCATTCATATTTCAGAAGTCACATTTGAGTTCATAATGAAAGGACACCCTCTACTGTGTAGTGTTATAGTGATAGAGGTACTTGAGAAAACTGGGGTATTGGAAAGTATGAGGGAGAGAATCTGAGCTCTGTGATATATAAGGTTATATGATAGAAGAGAGAAGCTGAGCTCTGTGATATATAGGGTTATATGGTAGAGGAGAGAAGCTGAGCTCTGTGATATATAGGGTTATATGATAGAAGAGAGAAGCTGAGCTCTGTGATATATAGGGTTATATGATAGAGGAGAGAAGCTGAGCTGTGTGATATATAGGGTTATATGATGGAGGAGAGAAGCTGAGCTCTGTGATATATAGGGTTATATGATAGATTAGAGAAGCTGAGCTCTGTGATATATAGGGTTATATGATAGAGGAGAGAAGCTGAGCTCTGTGATATATAGGGTTATATGATAGAGGAGAGAAGCTGAGCTCTGTGATATATAGGGTTATATGATAGAGGAGAGAAGCTGAGCTCTGTGATATATAGGGTTATATGATAGAGGAGAGAAGCGGAGCACTGTGATATATAGGGGTATATGATAGAGGGAGAGAAGCTGAGCTCTGTGATATATAGGGTTATATGATAGAGGAGAGAAGCTGAGCTCTGTGATATATAGGGTTATATGATAGAGGAGAGAAGCTGAGCTCTGTGATATATAGGTTATATGATAGAGGAGAGAAGCTGAGCTCTGTGATATATCGGGTTATATGATAGAGGAGAGAAGCTGAGCTCTGTAATATATAGGGTTATATGATAGAGGAGAGAAGCTGAGCTCTGTGATATATAGGGTTATATGGTAGAGGAGAGAAGCTGAGCTCTGTGATATATAGGGTTATATGATAGAAGAGAGAAGCTGAGCTCTGTGATATATAGGGTTATATGATAGAGGAGAGAAGCTGAGCTGTGTGATATATAGGGTTATATGATGGAGGAGAGAAGCTGAGCTCTGTGATATATAGGGTTATATGATAGATTAGAGAAGCTGAGCTCTGTGATATATAGGGTTATATGATAGAGGAGAGAAGCTGAGCTCTGTGATATATAGGGTTATATGATAGAGGAGAGAAGCTGAGCTCTGTGATATATAGGGTTATATGATAGAGGAGAGAAGCTGAGCTCTGTGATATATAGGGTTATATGATAGAGGAGAGAAGCGGAGCACTGTGATATATAGGGGTATATGATAGAGGGAGAGAAGCTGAGCTCTGTGATATATAGGGTTATATGATAGAGGAGAGAAGCTGAGCTCTGTGATATATAGGGTTATATGATAGAGGAGAGAAGCTGAGCTCTGTGATATATAGGTTATATGATAGAGGAGAGAAGCTGAGCTCTGTGATATATCGGGTTATATGATAGAGGAGAGAAGCTGAGCTCTGTGATATATAGGTTTATATGATAGAGGAGAGAAGCTGAGCTCTGTGATATATAGGGTTATATGATAGAGGAGAGAAGCTGAACTCTGTGATATATAGGGTTATATGATAGAGCAGAGAAGCTGAGCTCTGTGATATACAGCGTTATATGATAGAGGAGAGAAGCTGAGCACTGTGATATATAGGGGTATATGATAGAGGGAGAGAAGCTGAGCTCTGTGATATATAGGGTTATATGATAGAGGAGAGAAGCTGAGCTCTGTGATATATAGGGTTATATGATAGAGGGAGAGAGGCTGAGCTCTGTGATATATAGGGGTATATGATAGAGGAGAGAAGCTGAGCTCTGTGATATATAGGGTTATATGATAGAGAGAGAAGCTGAGCTCTGTGATATATAGGGTTATATGATACAGGAGAGAAGCTGAGCACTGTGATATATAGGGTTATATGATAGAGGAGAGAAGCTGAGCTCTGTGATATATAGGGGTATATGATAGAGGGAGAGAAGCTGAGCTCTGTGATATATAGGGTTATATGATAGAGGAGAGAAGCTGAGCTCTGTGATATATAGGGTTATATGATAGAGGAGAGAAGCGGAGCACTGTGATATATAGGGGTATATGATAGAGGGAGAGAAGCTGAGCTCTGTGATATATAGGTTATATGATAGAGGAGAGAAGCTGAGCTCTGTGATATATAGGTTTATATGATAGAGGAGAGAAGCTGAGCTCTGTGATATATAGGGTTATATGATAGAGGAGAGAAGCTGAACTCTGTGATATATAGGGTTATATGATAGAGCAGAGAAGCTGAGCTCTGTGATATACAGCGTTATATGATAGAGGAGAGAAGCTGAGCTCTGTGATATATAGGGGTATATGATAGAGGAGAGAAGCTGAGCTCTGTGATATATAGGGTTATATGATAGAGGGAGAGAGGCTGAGCTCTGTGATATATAGGGGTATATGATAGAGGAGAGAAGCTGAGCTCTGTGATATATAGGGTTATATGATAGAGAGAGAAGCTGAGCTCTGTGATATATAGGGTTATATGATACAGGAGAGAAGCTGAGCACTGTGATATATAGGGTTATATGATAGAGGAGAGAAGCTGAGCTCTGTGATATATAGGGGTATATGATAGAGGGAGAGAAGCTGAGCTCTGTGATATATAGGGTTATATGATACAGGAGTGAAGCTGAGCACTGTGATATATAGGGTTATATGATAGAGGAGAGAAGCTGAGCTCTGTGATATATAGGGGTATATGATAGAGGGAGAGAAGCTGAGCTCTGTGATATATAGGGTTATATGATAGAGGAGAGAAGCTGAGCTCTGTGATATATAGGGTTATATGATAGAGGAGAGAAGCTGAGCACTGTGATATATAGGGGTATATGATAGAGGGAGAGAAGCTGAGCTCTGTGATATATAGGGTTATATGATAGAGGAGAGAAGCTGAGCTCTGTGATATATAGGGTTATATGATAGAGGAGAGAAGCTGAGCTCTGTGATATATAGGGTTATATGATAGAGGAGAGAAGCTGAGCTCTGTGATATATAGGATTATATGATAGAGGAGAGAAGCTGAGCTATGTGATATATAGGGTTATATGATAGAGGAGAGAAGCTGAGCTCTGTGATATATAGGGTTATATGATAGAGGAGAGGAGCTGAGCTCTGTGATATATAGGGTTATATGATAGAGGGAGAGAAGCTGAGCTCTGTGATATATAGGGTTATATGATAGAGGAGAGGAGCTGAGCTCTGTGATATATAGGGTTATATGATTTGGAGCAAAATCTCAGAGTAAAAAGCAGAGTAAATCCTGACAGGAGTCCTGGAAGAGGCAGAGAGAGTCCTGCTTACTCCAGCCACAGATGATGATGGACAGCTCTCCCTGTATCCCTGTGCCTTTAGTGAAGGCCGTCGATGACTGTGACTTGCCGGGATAAGCAGAACTCTTACTGTCTCTGTTAGGGTATGTTCACACAGAGGAAAAGGTTGCGGAAACCTTTTCCGCCATGTAAACATTCCGCGCCGCTCGCCCTGACAGAATGCCGATGCAGCACCAGCTTTCCATCGTGGCATCCCACTCCTGTGTAGGCCTGAATGTATGGTCCTATACTGGAGCATCTCGAGCCGCGGAGTCCACAGCAAGGTAGGGCAGGTTGCTTCTTTTTTTCCGCTACTAGCTAGCGGAAAAAAGAAGGGAGCAGCTCCCATTGAAGTCAATGGGAGCCGTTTTTGGCAGCGGATTTTGAAGCGGATTTCATGTTAAAATCAGCGACCAAAAAACTCTGTGAACTAGCCCTCAGAAGTCGTATCCTTCCATCACATACTGCTGTCTCCAGCAGTGCTCACCATACAGCCATATTGTTATTGCGATGGTTGGTTCGGCTCCTCATAGTAACTCCTTGTATAACAATTGCTGCTCAACTCTTCTGACTGTTGGAGATGAAGACCCCGAGTTATAAACCTTCTGTCTGAGCTCTATCTCTACAGGCTATTTGTCTCGCATTGTTGGCGCTTGTATACTATATACCGTATTATTTATTTGGGTATAGGAGAGGCCGTCTTCTGAAAGTTGGCAGAAGTTGGAATGTTCTCGTACCTACAAAAATAATAACCAGCTGAGGGAGTACCAGCTGGAGGGCATGAATTGGCTTCTCTTCAACTGGTACAACAGGTGACGTTCTGTCTGTCTGTCTATTTGTCTGTCTGTCTTCACCTTTTACTGAATTTTCCCCAAATCCTATAATCTACTCATTCTTTTGTACCTAAATGTAGGAAGAACTGCATTCTTGCAGACGAGATGGGCCTTGGTAAAACCATCCAGTCTATCACCTTTCTCTCTGAGATTTTCTTCATGGGCATCCGAGGACCTTTCCTCATTATTGCTCCACTTTCCACAATCACAAACTGGGAGCGGGAGTTTCGCACGTGGACGGAGATGAACACTATCGTATACCACGGGAGCCAGATTAGCCGGCAGATGATCCACCAGTATGAAATGTTCTACAGGGACGCTCAGGTGAGGTGGCCACAATGGGTTAATCCGATCTTGTGTTGTGAATAGTGTATCACACCCATTAGGCTAATGTTTGCACAATTCATTGTGTGTCACTTGCACCGGGAGGCGGGGCTTAGTAACCGTGTACCTCTTATCCTTTTTGTGACCTGTATAGGGAGCGCCTATCCCGGGAATCTTCAAGTTCCATGTGGTTATCACAACCTTTGAGATGATTCTAGCGGACTGTCCAGAACTGAAGAAAATCCGATGGAGCTGTGTTATCATCGATGAGGCTCATCGGCTTAAGAACAAGAACTGCAAGCTTCTCGAAGGACTCAAACTCATGGGACTGGTGAGTAAGAGAATCTCTGTAGTTATTGACGCCTTGCTAGGGTATATGTATTCTAGTAAATAGGGCAGATTCATTAATGTACTTTTAAGTCTGTTGTTCTAATCTGTCATAGGATCAGAACAACAGACCGAAAAGCTAGCAGAATGGAGCTCACTCTGTCTGCATCGTCCTAATTCACTGTAATGTGAAATAAACGAGAAATAAGCTTCTTCTTTCCAATGGAGGACAAAAATTTTTAACTTTATTGTCCATATTAAAGTAAACAAACATGACGGATGCAGACAGAGTATTCTCCATCTGCCTCCTTCGTTCTGTTCGTTTTTCAGTCCGTTGTTCTGACCCCTCCTAGGGTAGAAGGCCAAGTAATGTTTAGGGATCAAAACCCTTCCTTTGCGTCTTGCAGGAACACAAGGTTCTCCTCACCGGCACCCCATTGCAGAACTCTGTGGAGGAGTTGTACAGCTTACTCAACTTTCTAGAACCAAATCAGTTTCCTTGTGAGAACACTTTCCTTGAGGAGTTTGGAGATCTAAAAACTGAGGAACAGGTAAGTTGAATTTCTTGAAAAAAAAATATAGTGCTGAAGTTTCAGAAACTTTCTATCCACAACTGTAGGTATAACCATGCTTGCACGTTTTTTTTTTGTCAACTCTTTGGGGGTACAATGTCTGCGACCCCAACAAACAAGATATTGCGGAGCAGAATGTCGCTCTCCATACTCCTTGTGAATGAATGGGCAGTGCTGTTGTGTGACTGGTGCTTCATTCACTTCTGTGGGGCTGCTGGAGATTGCAGTCCTGGTATCCCCATAGAAGTGAATGGAGTGCTGGCCACACAAGCACATTGGCCCGTTATGATTTTGTTCACATCGGTTATTTCTCTTCAGACCCCAGAGTATAATGATCGGAAGCCCAGAGGAGATGATCAAACATAACAACAGTATTACTCACCTCTCCTGGTCTCTGGCACGACTGCCTGCTGTCTTCGGTGCTGCTGCCTGTTGTCAGGGACCATTGAGACCACATGGGTCACACTGCATGGTGTCACTTGTTGTATGTGTGGGCTCTGGTGGTCCTTGATGTTAGTCAGAAGCGCTGAAGACAACAGTGAGTCACGCCAGAGCCCAGGAGAGGTGAGTAATTCTGTTTTTATGTTTACACAACTCCCTGGGCCCCAGATTATTATACTGAGGTTTGAGGAGACTCTGGAGTATAACAGCAGTTTTGGTTTGGTTATGTTGGTCCACATGTAAGCGGTTAGCCCAACACTTAGTCGTACTGTAAGTGGCGTGGTTTATAAGGGGACCAGAAATAATCACCATTAAACATAATCAAAGTATAATGTCCTATTGATCATTGACATTGAGGATTCAGGGGGACTTCTGTTCCACATTCTCCTGATCCCAGTGGTTGGACCCTCAGCAATCTGACACTCAAATGTCTACAATGCTTTACCTTTAGGTGAAGAAATTACAATCTATCCTCAAGCCAATGATGCTGCGGCGACTAAAGGACGACGTAGAGAAGAACCTGGCTCCGAAGCAAGAGACCATCATTGAGGTGGAACTGACCAATATTCAGAAAAAGTATTACCGGGCAATCCTGGAGAAGAACTTTACATTCCTGGCCAAAGGCGCCAACCAGCATAACATGCCGAACCTCATTAACACTATGATGGAGCTGCGGAAGTGCTGCAATCACCCGTATCTTATCAATGGTGAGCTGGAAAAGCTGGCGTGTGGATATTTAAAGGGGCGCTCTGATCTAAAGCCTTTTACACCTATGGACTTGCTGGAGGTGGTCTAAGGTCCTCTTTAAGTCTTTTGTTCTGATCTATTTTTTGGGATCAGAACAACGGACTGAAAAACTAGCAGATAGGGCAGTAAACAGATGGGTAATAGACACTAGATTGGTGAAGGGTCCATATGCAAACCGATTACTAGAACATGAGACCCCAGTACTCTTCAAAGTCTATGGTAATGACCCCTAAATATAATATAAGCCTATAAAGCTATCCTTTGTCACCGTTTGAGCTGCCGCCATCTTTTCTTTCTGCCTTAGGTGCAGAAGAGAAGATTCTGGAGGACTTTAGGAAGACTCACAGTCCTGATGCATCCGATTTCCAGCTGCAAGCAATGATTCAAGCGGCAGGAAAGCTTGTACTGATCGATAAGCTACTGCCAAAGCTGATTGCCGGCGGACACAAAGTGCTTATCTTCTCCCAGATGGTGCGGTGTCTGGACATCCTGGAGGACTATCTCATTCAGAGGAGGTGAGGGCCAATGAGAGACGACACTGGCAAGTACCTGACATACAGCTTCATATTTGTACTCTTCTGTATTGAAACTGGTTAAAAAAAAAATTAACAATTAAAATTTTCATTCATATGTAAAAGTGTGTGCAAAAGTATTAGCCAGACGTAGAAAACATTCTGCAAAGTAAGAATGCTTTCAGAAATAGATGGGTTAATAGGTAAGAAAGGAGACGGAAGCTTTTTTAATGTGACCTTCACCCTATGGAAGAGGAGTCCCGGAGGTGATGATATGGCCCCCACAGATATAGGCCTGATCAAAGCAGGGAACAGCTCTCAATAAGATAAAAAGATGCGGGATTTCACAGAAATTAGAACAAATTTGTTAGTAAAGTATATAAAATAAATTAATAACACAAATATTGTTAGAAAATCAAGTTTACTCATTTAGGGCGGGTTCACACCTGCACGCGGTCTCCACTTTGTGGGTTTCCGTCAGTCAGTGTCTGCCCGTGAGCGTCTTCTGGTCTCCTGCATGTCCGACTTTGTGTCCGGTTAAAAAAACGGTTTCGCCGCAGAGAGGCAGAAGACGCTCACGAGCGGTCTCTTTGCAAACCCATTCAAATGAATGGGTTTGAAAACTGACCACCGGGTTTCCGTCTCCTGTCCAGTTTCTCAGGCAGAAGACGAAAACCTGAAAAGCGGAGACTGGGGCGCAGGTGTGAGCCCGCCCTAATTGACAAGAATAAACTATTAACACTTCTATTTCTGACCAAATTCTTACTGCGCTCTATCCACTTCCCCCTGCCTTTAAACTTTTGCACAGCACCGTATATAATATACATGTTGAAAAACGTAAGGTGATGGGCTATTATGGGATACTTCATCACTGAGTGGTGAGTGTCCGATCTCTGGGATTTATCCAGGCATGTAAAGGGATAGCATTGCCTGCACATTGGTGCACAGTTTAGTGTACGGTTCATGTTTGGTCCCCTTCGTCCAGATCGGTGAGGGACCCAAAGTTCAGATCCTCATCGATCACAAAGTGATGGCATACCATAGTGATATGTCTGTGCTGTGCAGGTTAGGACTAGCCATACAACCTATATAACGTATATTTAGTGCCAACTACAACCATTGTTACAGGTACACGTATGAACGAATAGACGGAAGAGTAAGGGGCAACCTCCGTCAAGCAGCCATTGACCGGTTCTGTAAGCCAGACTCGGATCGCTTCGTATTCCTTCTCTGCACTCGGGCAGGAGGCCTGGGAATCAACCTGACAGCTGCTGACACTTGCATTATCTTTGACTCCGACTGGAACCCTCAGAATGACCTCCAGGTAACATCACTTTTTTTATTATTATTTTAATTATTTATATATTATAATTTGTGTATTTCAACATATTGGTTGAATCCTGTGGGTCCTACCATCATGAGCCCCACTGCAAGACTAAAAATTCATGGATACTGTTTTATATATTCCATAATCCTTTTCTTTCTCCGTTTTTCAGGCACAAGCTCGCTGTCATCGTATTGGGCAGAGCAAAGCCGTGAAGGTTTATCGTCTCATTACCAGGAATTCTTACGAGAGGGAAATGTTTGATAAGGCGAGTCTTAAGCTTGGGCTAGACAAGGCCGTGTTACAAGACATTAATAGGAAAGGCAACACCAATGGGGTAAGTGTGTTCAATAGATATGTGTATGTTTAGATAGGACACTACATAGTGATCATAGCAAGGATTGCCCAGGCTTTCCTGTCCAATGTTTTGCCTTTGATTCTGAATCTCAGCCCTATTCAAGCCAATGGGGCTGAGCTGCGATAACCGGCACAAGCCAAGGACAGGATTGGTGTCATTTCTGAAAAAACAAATCCTTTATCTAGTCTTGGATTACTCATCTAATAGTCTTTCGCATTTGGACAGGATCTAAGATGTGTAATGTGTTTAGGTCCAGCCGTTGTCTAAAATAGAGGTTGAAGATCTCCTTAGGAAAGGAGCGTATGGTGCACTCATGGATGAGGAAGATGAAGGTTCCAAATTCTGTGAAGAAGACATTGATCAGATTCTGCAGCGCAGAACACAGACCATCACCATCCAGTCTGAAGGGAAGGGGTCTACATTTGCTAAGGTGCGCAGTTGGCTGCATTGTTTACTAAAAGGTTTACCAGGGTGGTCAAAGTGGGGAAGTAATAAAATTAGTATTCCAAATATATGGCGTTATATAATAAACAGGCTTTCCCTGGGGTTATATGGTTTTACACACGTTTGTTATCCAGATGCTTTCATGTTTTTCAATGCCCCTTCCCTCCACAGGCCAGTTTTGTGTCCTCCGGTAATAGAACGGACATCTCTCTAGACGACCCGAATTTCTGGCAGAAATGGGCAAAGATTGCAGAGCTGGACACCGATGCCAAAAATGAGAAGGTAACGGTTACTTCCTACAGCTGATCGTCTCCTAGTCAGGATATGGTCGGTCACTACAACAGTCATGTTTGCACTTCTTCCCTTGTTTAGGACAGTTTAGTCATTGACCGCCCTCGTGTGAGGAGGCAAACAAAACACTACAATTCGTTTGAGGATGATGAGTTGATGGAGTTCTCAGAATTGGAAAGCGATACGGAAGAGCGTCCTACAAGATCACGGCGGCTGAATGACAAAACGCGACGGTATCTGCGGGCAGAATGCTTTAGGGTAGAGAAGAACCTTCTTATATTTGGGTAGGTGACTTTTACAATAATGGAAGTATTGTTCACATTTGTGGAGTATCAGGGGCAACACTGGCATATTGTGGGGCTCAGGGATAGCGTGCACTAAAATTCTCATCCCCGAGTGGCAAGGAACTTGTTCCTCTGCCCCCTTGGCTGACGCTCCAACTCGGTCACATGACCAACTTTACTGAAGGAACCTGTGGCCTGAGTAGAGTTAAGCCAGTGACATCTGTGAGAGTTGGAGTATAGCTGGGGACAGAGAACTTGAGAGTTCTGGACTCCCCCGCTAGTAAGAGGGGCTCCAGGGGACTGGGGTGTATATTGGTAATAAACGTTACTCGCTACAGGGAATGTATCAGTAAGCTTTGTTATTCCACACATAATCCCTTTAATGTATCAGATTACTACATGTCTCCTTAAGATGCTTGTTTGACAACTATTCCTCATGACCCAACCATACACATCCATGCTTGGTTTTGGCCTACGTGCATGTGTTTCCAATTCAGACCCACTAGTAGTGGCTTACATATATATAAGGAACAAGAAATTGGACATGACAAACTATAGTATAGTATGAGGTAGGTCTGATGGAGTGCAGGGGTTACACACCAGAGTATCCTTGTAATGTATAACATGACATAGCCATGAACAGGAGATTTCAAGTCCTCTTATGATCCTCAGTGCTGCTTTAGAAGGTCGATTCCTTGCAATTTGCTGAATTTCCATCATTGTTATTCTATAGTTGGGGACGCTGGAAGGACATCCTGACACTTGGCCGATTCAAGTGGCATCTGAATGAGAAGGATATGGAGATGATCTGCAGGGCTTTGCTGGTTTACTGTGTCAAACATTACAAAGGAGACGAGAAGATCAAAAGTTTCATCTGGGACCTGATCACTCCCACAAAGGACGGCTACAACCAGGCTCTGCAAAACCACTCGGGTACTGATAGATTTTTCTGGTTTCAGATCAACATCCATTGTGCGTTGACAGCTACATAAGACACTTACACAGCAATGCTGAAGCTTGGGATCCAGGCACTGGGATTCAGATAGACCAATATTTCAGGATGGTCTTCTTTCAGTCAAGTAGTCCCAACTTTATTTCTGGTCCCTTTGCTTTAAATATTGGTTAATGTTTCGGACCTGGCTTCTGCTTCAGTTGACTTGCCGTGGTACCTGCTTTCAGGCTAAATGCTTTCGAAACGCAGTGGCAAACAATTCAGTTTCACAGTCCTAGCAAAATAGGGAGATTTCTTTTAACCCATTCCCCCTTCAGTGCAATACTATTGTATTAACGCTTGTGTATAGTTAATGGTGAGCGTCGTAATAGGATGCCTGGGACTAGTCACTGGAGTCATAAAATCCTCAGGTCATGATCAATATCAATCACATCTCAATAATTTGTTGCCTCCCCTTTCCACCCCTCGGATTCCCTGGGATAAGGTTGCAGGGTCCAAGGGGTTGCCATTGCAACGGCCTTCTGGATCCCTATCCCTATTGCACATAGGGAGCCTGCAATACAGCAGATCCCAGGTTCACGTACAGAGTGGATATAGTTGTATCTAGTCTAGGCTACACAACCTGTGATTGATCCATTACAACTGACTAGCAGAGAGGTGTGTGTCACTGCCGCAGATGTCATCCCTTATTAATATTGTATTGATGGTGTTTGCTGTAGGTTTATCTGCACCTGTCCCACGGGGCAGAAAAGGGAAGAAGATGAAGAACCAGATGTTACTCCCAGAGATTAAAAATGCAGATTGGCTGGCGAGCTGTAACCCCGAGATTATCCTGCACGATGACAGCTACAAGAAGCATCTCAAGCAGCACTGCAATAAGTGAGTGTACCGGGCCTTGGCATACTTGTGCAGGAGGCAACTAAATTGTGATATTCTGACTTTATGATTTGCATTACTGAGAGCTAGTTCACACCTGCGCCCGGTCTCTGGTTTTGCCACTCCGACGGGTTTCCGTCTTCTGCCCCAAGAAACTGGACAGGGGACGGAAACCCGGCGGTCAGTTTTCAAACCCATTCACTAGTATGGGTTTGCAAAGTGACCACCCGTGTGCGTCTTCTGCCTCTCCACGGCAAAACCGTTTTGGGTTTTTTTTGTTCTGCATGTCCGACTTTGAGTCCTAAAATATGTTAAAATTTTTCATAGGATTTAAATTTTTGTATTTTTTTTTTTGAGTATCTTGTTGGTGCTAGGTTCACACAAGCATCAGCTTGTCCTGATCCGTTGGTGACTAGAACGACAGCTAGGCGGAACGCTACAACTGTGGTCACATATGGAGCCCGACAGATCCCACTAACCATAATGGGATCCATCAGGTGTCCATTCTATAAAGCTAAAACCACCAGATGAAAAAGTTGGTCTTTGATCCTTTTTTGTCTAGCAATTTTGGACCAACTGCGACAGAGACTAAAACGCAAATGTGAATGTAGCTTTATATTGCATTTTACCTGATGAGATGATTTTTGCCTCTTGATAGGGTCCTCCTTCGGGTGCGTATGCTGTACTACCTCAAGGCAGAGGTTCTAGGAGATGCAGCTGCCAAGGCCTTGGAAGGAGTAAATGTAAGGTGAGGTTAGACGCGACTTCCAAACCATCTATGTCATTAGATACCTGGAAACATTACATAACTGGTGTCAATGATCTTGCACCACTGGTCCCCGATATGTCTGGTGTGAAGGATACCAGTCACTTAGGTGGGGGTTCCACCGGTGCAAACTGCATCTGTCAGACATTCATGGCCGTCACCATTCAAGACTCCATCAATTTTGCAGCGGTTTCTGATGAGTTAAATTTCTTTCACAGAGACCTGGACGTCCTGTTACCAGACATAGATTATGTAGAAATCCCGGTGGACTGGTGGGATGCAGAAGCTGATAAATCTCTCCTGGTTGGAGTTTATAAGCACGGTATGTATGTCTGAGAGCAATGATCACATGTATGTACACCGCCTGTATCTAAAACCTTGACTATATGTTCCTTTTTAGGTTACGAGCGTTACTGCGCCATGAGAGCGGATCCTGCCCTGTGTTTTCTGGAGAAAGTGGGAATGCCAGACAAGAATTCATTATCAGCGGACGGAGTTAATGATGTGGCTCCTGATGTAGCGGAGAGGTAAGACATTGCCTTGGAATTACTTAACATTACATTACACTTTCCTGACCCTGGTATAAAGGTTAAAGGGGTTTTCTGGCCCCAAATACTTCTCTCCGCATAGGTCATCGTTATCTGATCTGTGGAGGTAACAAATCTGGATCCATACAATCTACTGATCCAGGGGTTGGAACCTGTGGAAGGGGAGTGTATACACTCTGCCCCTATTCAAGTAATACAGGTGGAGCTACAGTCCCATCCTCACTATAGTGGTGGTTCTGGGGAACTGCAGCTCTAGTCTATTACTTGAATAGGAGCTGATTGCTTCCACTTCCTGTTCGCTGCTATAGACATCAGAGGCCGCCAGATCAGCTGATCTGTACAGGATCCATGTGTTGGATCCCCACAGGTCAGTTACTGATGACTTATCTTGGGGTCATCAGTGTGAAAAATGAATTTGGGGCTTGAAAACGCGTATTAAATTACAGTGTAACTCACACGTTATTTTATTTTGTCGAGGGGTGTTTGGTGATCGTTTTTGTAATATACTTTATTAACCTATCTAACTTCCTTTTTATTATAAAACAGGCTGTAACATTCTCCTTAGTAACTCTTTAACTGAACTGTTACTAGGGAAAGTCTGTCCACAGTTCTGTTGTGAAAATGCAGAGCTTAGGCTTTTACCAAAGGGAGGATGGTTACTTCAGTTGTCTGTATCTCTGGCTTTATACCGACAAGAAAAAGGGTTCTGGTTTCACATGAAAGATGAGAACTTAATATGAAGCAGTTCATGCTGGATATAAAAATTACATTCCCGGATTTGGTTGTAACTAGAGATGAGCGAACACTGTTCGGATCAGCCGATCCGAACAGCACGCTCCCATAGAAATGAATGGAAGCACCTGTGGCGCTGACTTTGCCGGCAGCAGGCCGGCGTCACAGGTGCTTCCATTCATTTCTATGGGAGCGTGCTGTTCGGATCGGCTGATCCGAACAGTGTTCGCTCATCTCTAGTTGTAACTAGTGATATCTCTAATTGTTTTATAACTTGTAATTTAATCTTGAACAATCTCCTTTTTCTTGTGATACCAGAACCGTTGTTCTAGGTGTTATAAAACCAGAGATACAGCCATTTGAGATGACTAGCCCATTATGTTGAATGCTTCAGCTCTACACATTGCGTTGTATATGGACAAAACTCTTCCTGGCAGTGGTACGTTAGAGCAATGCTAATGGGAACTTTATAACCTGTTTTCTATTAAAAGGAAGTTAGATAGGTTAATAAAGTACACTACAAAAAGATTAACCACACAACACCTGACACAATAGTATATAAAAAAGTGGGAGTTAGAGTTACACTTTAAACTGATGTGGGTCAGACCAATATAGAATATCCCCAGACCACAGAATGAAGGGACCCTGTGGTTGGCCGTACTTGGCCGAATTACAGTACTTGGCACAGACACATCTTTGTATGTTACTATTATTCCCCATGCTGCTATTTTATTCAGGTTCAGGGTTTGGCTCTCTGATATCGTTCATCTCCTTAAAAAAAAATACTTATTTATTTTGACCTCATCAAAACCTATATAAAACAGACTGGTTAACTCTCGTTTTATTCTAAGGAGTGGTGGAGAAAAAGAAGAGAATAATGAAAGTAAACAAGAAGGGCAGCAAGAGGTAAGTTTTTTGGGAACTGAAATTTTTTGCAAACATCATCAGAGAGAACCTACAGACTCTGCATTTACTGTAGTTCTCCAGTCAGTTAAAGAGGACCTTTCATGGTTTGGGGCACAGCCAGTTCTATATACGGCTGGAAAGCCGAAAGTGCACTGAATTCGGCGCACTGTCGGCTTTCCCGATCTGTGCCCCGGGTAAAGAGCTATCGGTCCCGATACCGTAGCGCTTTACAGTCAGAAGGGCATTCCTGACACTCTTTCAGGAACGTCCTTCTGTACAAGTAGCGCCTATAGCACTGTGCTCTGAGACCGGGGAGGAATGCCCCCTCCCCTCCTGATAATACTGGTCTATGGGCGATCACTGTGAGCAGAGGAAGGGGGCATTCCTCCCCGCTCACACTGTACAGCGATAGGCGCTGCTGTGGAGGAGGACATTCCTGACAGACTGTCAGAAATGCCCTTCTGACTGTAAAGTGCTACAGTACTGGGACCGATAGCTCTTCATACAGGGCACAGATCAGAAAAGCCAACAGTGCGCTGAATTCAGTGCACTGTCGGCTTTCCAGCAGTATATAGAACTGCCTGTGCCCCAAACCATGAAAGGTCCTCTTTAAGTACAGGATGTTGGATGCTACAAAGCGACAGTGCAATCCACAACCATGCATTCAACAAAAATAGCTTTGTAATCTGGTATACCTGTTCCTCATTGGTGTGTTTTTTGTTTTTTTGGTGGCTAGGTGGAAAAAAATCCCGTTGTGGACAATGTGGAGCAGATAGATGAGGAAAGTAATCCAGGTGAGCATACAACACGTGAAAACAACCATCACTGTGCAGAAAGCTTTAAGTGTAAAAAAAAAAAATGCTGCAAAGTAAGACTGCTTTAGAAATAGAAGGGCTAATAGTTTATTTTTGTCAATTAACACATTGAAGTGAATGGAGAAATGTAAATCCCATCAATATTTGGTGTGACCTTTGCCTTCCATCAGTTCTTCTCGGTACTTGGGGACAGTTTTTGGCACAAATGAGCAGGGAGGTTGTTCCCGTCATCTTGGAGAACTAAGCACAGATCTTCTATGGATGTAGGCTTGCTCCAATCCGTCTGTCTCTTCTTGTCATTCCAGACAGACTGGGTGATGATGAGATCAGGGCGATATCTGTGGGGGCCGTATCATCACGTACAGGACTTCTCCTCCAAAGGGCAAATGTCATACCAAATGTTGCTGAAATTTACATTTGCACAACACTGTACACCAAAGTTATAAATCACAATTTATTTTAATGACATATACGACCTCATTGCTGATGCTAATATTGTCCATGTTCTCTGAAGCCCAGGATAGCCCTGAATCAGACAGATTGTTATGGCCTGTTGCATCCGCCCTGACAGCGAGACTGCGCAGACTCATTACTGTGTATCAGCGGTGCAATCGTAGGGAGCTGGCACGCCCAGAGATCATCGCTCCCACCAGCCACAGCTACTGGCTTCAGGAGGACATGGTCAGGAGAGCAGAGATGGATCCCATCATGAAAGAGATGCAGAAGAGGTATTTGTTGTTGTGGGGGTTTTTCGTGTTTATTGACCCCTATACCTGATAATTAATATCGGGATGTGACATTGCGAATCCTTTACCAACCACTTAGTAAATGTTTTCAAATTTCTTTTAAAGTCATCACCTCCGGTTTTTTGCAACATTCAATAATGATTCCAGCACAGTTGGAATTATTTCTCTAGCACCCACCGTTCCTGAGCAATCAGTATTGTTAGTTCTGGTATATGATATCTGATATACTAACTAGACTCACTTGGGTAGTGCCAGGCAGAAATTAGGCAAGGGGACGCGACTCGGTTCCAGTCAGAGACGAAGAGCGTAAGAGCTCGGAGTCACACCCCCGTGCCTCCTCCTGCCTGATACCACCCACTTGATATTAGAGAGCCTAGTTAGCATTTCAGACACCATAACTAACTGCACTGATTTCTCAGGGATGGTGTGGGCATCAAAAAAACTTACCAATTGCTGGATTCAGCTGAGAGGAGCCTATTAAAGGATGATATTAAAGGTTGAGTAGGCGGAGGTGGTGACGTGGTCTTGTTCAATTCCTCTATTATATCTCCTGGAACTATATGAATAAATCAATAACCAGTAATAAATGCTTTTCCATATCATAGGTGGACCAGAAGAGAACAAGCGGACTTCTATCGGACAGTGTCCTCTTTTGGAGTAATGTATGACCCAGACAAGAAGTGCTTTGATTGGACCCAATTCAGAGCATTGTCTCGCCTCGATAAGAAGACAGATGAGAGCCTAGAGAAATATTTCCATAGCTTTGTAGCCATGTGCAGAAACGTCTGTCGCCTCCCACTCAGGAAGGATGATGGTAAGAAGATCTCTTTGTTTTTGTTTTTTTTACAAAATTGAGAAACTATCCACTGTCCTGACCTCATGTATTCTCTGTTGCCCAGGTTCAGCTGATCCCTCTCTCTTTCTGGACCCAATAACAGAAGAACGTGCGGCAAGAACCTTGTATCGTATAGAACTTCTAAGAAAGGTCCGAGAGCAAGTGTTGCGGCATCCACAGCTCCACGAACGTCTTAAGCTGTGCAGGCCTAGTCTGTATCTTCCCGTGTGGTGGGAATGTGGCAAACACGATAGAGACCTTTTAATAGGCACGGCCAAACACGGACTTAGCCGTACAGATTACTATATCATGAATGACCCTCAACTTTCCTTCTTAGATGCTTACAGAAATTACTCTCAGCATAAGAGAAATGGCAATGAGAACATGTGTTGTCACTACCAGATGGCTTCTAAAGTATATGAACCTTCTGCTTGTCATCTAGAAAGGACCAACGAGTCTGAAAAGACTGAGGCCAAGACTGAAATCAAGTCTGAAGCTGTGGATGAGCCCATTGAAAGTCGAATGTGTAGCCCTCAGGATCTTTCCTGTGAAAATTTGATTTCCCAAGTTGGCGATATCATGTCCAATAGCCAAGATGAGTGTTCTCTGCCAGACTCTCTCATGTGCATGATGTATGATGAGAAGACATGTAACAGCTCTCTTCTCCAGGCTGGCACCAGCGAGCCAGCCTCTCTCTCCTCAAGCTTCTTGGGTATGGAAAAAAGTGAACCAACTGACTACTCATTGAGTAAGACCAAAGAAGGTAATCTAACTCAAGAAGAGGAGCCTGTATCTAGAGACTGCTTCCTCGGAAGCAATGGTCAGGAGTGTGATCCTTTAGAAGGACAAGATGGATTAGGCAAACCATTTAACAGCAATGATAGTCATCTTAGTCTCTCTCCCGAGGATGAGGAGCAACCCCATGCCCAAAACATTGGAGAAAAAGACTCCAAGACCTTAAACGATAATCATTTTTGTACAAATTTGGATGAAACTGCTGAGCAATCCTTAGGTCTAGAACTCGAATTCCTGGACAAAACCTATGAGGAACCTACAGGTCTGAGCACTGAAGAAAAAAGCTGTGGTATAATTGGGGAAAGCCCTCGAAACCCAGATTGTAATCTTCCAGTGGAGGAAAAAGAGGAATGGGGGGCTGAACTCCAAGAAATTAAGGATGACCCAATTGTAAAGTGGCACAAGGAGTTAGATGACATGAAGGAACTTCCCTTAGAAGAATGTGGCGATGAGCACAAAGTCAAAGATTTAGGGGTCGAAAATGACGTTGCAAAGCCAGAGGACAATTGCTCGGCCCAACTCCTAGATGATAAAGACTCGGTGGAGTCTAAACACAAAACTGGAGAGATGCTTTCTGGCCTCTTAAAGCAAAATACTGAGGATCTGAAAGGCAAAGACTCTGAAGAAAAACTGATAGACTGCTCCAAATCTCTTTCTGAAGAAAATGTGAAATTGGAGGTCTGTGAAGTTAAGAAAGAGAATATTGAGGAGGAATGTGGTTGTAAGAGTAAGTGGTGATGCACTGCACTTCGTTCATTGTCTTCATCTTATGTCTTCATCGAGTCATTAGTAGACGTTACTAATTGTTATTGGGACAGTTGGATCTGTCTTGTGTTACTCTTGAGTACCTTGTGTTGTGCGGTATAGCAGACTATGTCCTCCTATGTCTGTAAGGTTCGATGTAGTGGTGCCAATCACCGTAGGCTAGGACTACATATAACATACATGACAGTAAAGCTGCTATCATATGGAGGTGCCATAACAGTGGCCTAAGTGTTCTGGCCGTGCCCTGTGATACCACTGAAGCTCAGGTATAGTCTTCCATGTTGTTGCAGCCCTGTTTCATTGCTTTTCCCTGACCACCTAGTTGTAGCCTTGGTGAAAGTTAGGTTTTATTCACGTGTCCGTGGCCATAAAAGCATAGAGAACTTGGCATCCATGTTCTCCATCCACACGTATGTCAGTGGTTTTTGTCCATGGTTGATCTATGCATAGGATCTGTGAAGAACAAACCACACAAAGATGGAATCTGTGTGTTGTGCCACAGAGTGTGGTTCTCTGACCCATAGACTTAAATGGGCATGTTTGGTCTACAAAAAGAACCAATATAGTGTATATCTATTACTTATCCATAGCATAGGGGATAAGTTGCAGATCAGTGGTGGTCCGACCCCTCAGACCCCCAGTGATCAGGAGAAGGATGCGCAGTGTGGATGCGCAGTGTGTGCACCGCTCTATTCAATTCAGTGGGAATACTGGAGATGGCCAACGTACAGCTATATAGGTGTGCAGGCTGCTCTTCAAGTTAAAGAAGTGGCACTGCCGCCACCGTCCACTGTATACCGTGATTGCAGGGAGTTATCCCTTTAACACTCTTCTAAAAATCAAAATGGCCGGTCATCACTCAAGGGAATTTTTACTTGTTGCTGTAGACCTCCCAGTAATCTAGAGCAGTGGTACTCAATCTATGGTACGTGTACCCCAAGGGGTACGCCATGCAGTCTCACAGGGTATGTGCTGTGGCTGAGAACTACGGCTCCGGAAGTGGCAGATTTTTCCGTTTTTGACCTTGGTGTCACCGTAAAGGTACAGATGAGTCCGCCCTTACCCTAGCTGTAATTTTGATAAGGACACTACTATTCCAGAAACCAATTCAGTACCTCACAACTTGCTGGATAAACATCCTAACAGGTTACAGCTCAACACCCCCCACTAGGTGGCCACACATAGAGGTCTCTAGACGGACTATTGCAAAATCATGTTTCTTTGAATAGCTGGTCATTTTGCCATAGCTCAGAATATGTAGAGCCAGGATGGAAAGGTTTAATAAGTTATAGTGCCCCATTATGACTATGACCCTGACGGACCATTGTACCCATAGAGTCCACTCTTACGTCACTGCATGCAGACTTTTTTTTTTGTCGTTTTCGGACTGGCGTTCTCACTGCCCATCTCTTACATTATTATATTGTCGGTGTGTTCCTATCATTCTGCATGCACGACATTGGTGTGTGTTTGTGCCTGTGCAAGTTCAGCACTCAGCACCTGGCCTGGGATTTTTCTCTCTCTTTTTTTTTTTTTTTTTTCTCTTTTGTGTTCGTCTGTCAGAAGGAGCCACACATTATGGCAGAACGTGGATATGGAAGTCTGAACCCACAGGTAGAGAGTCAATGCCGCTAGGCCCAAGTAAAACCTTGTTGTGTTAAAATGGCATCTTGTCACTGTGCTTACCTGGAAATGTCAAAATACTTCATTGTCTCCCTTAAGGCCTTATTCACATGGCCATGAGATTTATTCATGGACCTGGCGTCCTTGAAAAACATCCGGTCTGTGTCCATGCAAGTTCGCGGTCGGCCCTTATACACACGGCAGTAAATAATGGCCACGCCACGGTTGTTTTTGAATCTGCTGTCACGTGGCCACTATAGAACCCATAGTACATGTCCGTTTTTTTTGATGGACGTGAATAGACTTATTGAATTTAATGTGTTGTCAAAATGGACATTGCTAAAACATCCATCACGTATTCGTTTTTTACTGTGGTGTGAATAAACCCTTAGGCTTGGTTCACATAGTGGAGTTTCTGCATTAGAATACACTGCAAAAATTCCACCTCCCGTATATTTCAAAGGGCAGCAGACATCTCCGCTAAAAAAAAGTGTCCTGCTCAATCTTCGGGGGTAATGTGCCCGAGGCTCCCATTCAAATTGGTGGAAGCAGAATATGTTTCGGCTGCCGGCAGGTTGATTTCTGTGGTGGATTTTGCATGGCGGGTCTCATTGCAGAATCCTTCATGTGGACCTAGCTTAAAGGGATCCTATCATTGGATACCCTTTTTTCTCTCCAACATGTAGGAATAGCCTTAAGAAAGGCTATTCTTCTCCTACCTTTAGATGTCTTCTCCGCGCCTCACCTCGGTAGAAATACAGGTTTTCTTCGGTATGCAAATGAGTTCTCTGCCCTCAAACAACACTGGGGACGTCCCCAATGCTGCGAGAGAACTCTCCAGCGACGCCGCTATCTTCTTCTGGAATGGCCTCTCCCTGTGTCGTCTTCTGTCCTGGGTTTCACTCTTCTATGCCTCGGGCAGAGCCGACTGCGCATGCCCGGGCCACAAGAAAATGGCCGCTTACACCAGCTTACTGTGTAAATGGCCATTTTCTTGTGCATGTGCAGTCGGCTCTGCCTGAGGCCTAGAAGATTGAAACCCAGGACAGAAGAAAACACAGGGAGAGAGCGTTCCAGAAGAAGATGGAGGCGGCGCTGGAGATTTCTCTTGCAGCATTGGGGACGCCCCCTGTATTGTTTGAGTGCCGGGGACCGCCCCCAGTGCTGCGAGAGAACTCATTTGCATACTGAAGAAAACCTGGATTTCAACTGAGGTGAGGTACAGAGAAGACATCTCAAGGTAGGAGAAGAATAGACTTTCTTAAGGCTATTTCTATGTGTTAGTCAGAAAAAAAAGGGTATCCAATGATGGGATCCCTTAAATTGTTCACTTGTTATTTGGTTCACAAATTTATAATCTTGTGTTTTACTTTTTATACATTTTATTCACTTGCAGTATAAGATGCTGTTTGCACGTTATTGCTTCTTTCATTAGGTTTTTGATGCTTTCTAGTAAAAAAAAAAAAATAGTGCAACACGTTGCAGCATTTTATCCAGTGTGAAGAAAATGGAAGCCTGACCACTAGTGTCCTTCATGGCTCCGTGATATTAGAACCTGTGATACCAGTGTGAACAGAGCCTTGAATGTGTAAAGCTAGGCTTGTTCATTGATCTTATTGGTGTCTACTTCTGTGTTCTCTAGAGCTTCTTGAGAAGTATCCAGAAGAGGAGGCTAAAAGTTGCACAATGGCCGCTGCTAAGGAAGGAGCACAGGATTTTCAAGATGGCAGAGCTCCGACTATTGCTCAGCTGCTGCAGGAGAAAACCTTGTATTCTTTTTCAGAGTGGCCTAAGGTGTTCAATACAAATCTCTTATTTTTATATTCTCACTCGCTTTCAGGTTTATACATAAAGCTGGTCATACACACAAGGTATTTATCTGGAGATCAATGGCAGATCCAGCTTAGGGGGACGTTTATAGTAGATCTGCCAAAGATCTACAGATAATTATCAACCTAAGCTTCCTTGGTCAGTGGTCACACTACTTTCGTAAGACTTGCTTCCAATAAAACGATGGAAGTCTGACAAACCTCTAAGTAGATCAATAGGGTCTGTCTTTACTGTTTAGATCTATAATGCAGGGAATCCGGCACCGCATTATGGCATCCGGTGTACAGAAGCCATGATGCCAGCGTGACCCGTGCCTGTATTTTGAGAACAGAATTTCCAGTTTGGACAATCCCTGTTCGTTAGTAGAATTTCTAAAACCCACTGTATCCTCTATATCCCTATACACTGTTTGCAGAATATTGTTATATGTGTTAGGGTTGGTTCACACTAGCGCTTTTATTTCATCCGCAAGGAGTCCACATGGAGACCCCCCTCCCCCCCGGACGAATGCAATCGCAATTGCAATTGATGTGCTTGCAAAACACATGGAGCCCATAGACTATAATGGGTTCCGTGTGCTTGCTGCGCACTACCCGCACAAATGAATTGTGCGCGGAAAGCACACGGAGCCTATTATAGTCTATGGGCTCCGTGTGCTTAACTGCACAGCGCTTGCATTGGTATTCCATTCGGGGGGTTTTCATGTGTACTCCTTGCGGACGGAATACAAGCGCTAGTGTGAACCAACCCTAAGTCTGATAAATGTAAGGCTGAGTTCAGCCGGAGTTTTTTGGTCCGGAATTTGAGGCGGAGGCCGCCTCAGATTCTGGACCGAAAAACCGGTAGCTGCGACTGGATGCCGCTGCAGTGCACTGGCATCCAGTTGCAGCACAAATGAATGGGCCTAGTCGGGAGGGAGTGTCTTTGGACGAACGTCCACGGCTGAACCGCCTGAAGAATGATCTAGTCGCTTCTTTTTTTCCAGGAGCCGGAACAGACCGCTCGTGGAAAAAAGAAATGACCGGTTCCCATTGATTTTTAATAGGAGCCGTTTATGGTCAGGATTCTGAGGCGGATTCCACCTCAAAATCCTGACCAAAAAACCCCATGCGAACTTTCCCTAGTGGATGATGTTATTACATGTCTGATGTAACGCTAGGGCAATTGCAGTTCCCTTCTGTTATTTTACCTCATGTATATATTAGTAGAAGCAATGGTTTAATAAGTACCAATATACAAAAAAAGGGATCCAGCACGTAGGAAATATATAATTATATTACACTGGGAGGATTGATATTATGAGAAGTGCCTAAGAAGAAGCACAGTTTAACGTCTTCCGTCTTCTGTAGGATCGCGTGATCATTAACCGGATAGACAATATTTGCCATTCGGTGCTGAAGGGGAAATGGCCGTCCTCTAGTCAACAGTTTGAAGCACAGTGCATGGTGCCGTCAGTGTTAAATAGTAATCTGTGTCCGAGGAGCAGCTACAGCAACGCAGAAGCACAACATTCAACATATAGCAATGGCTCTCCTGGGTCACATGTGCAGAAGGTAAGCTTGGTTACATGTATACATGTATGTATAATAGGGCGTGTGCCGTAAGCTGATCACAAAGATGTACGTTAAAAAAGGTATATATCAGAATATACCATAAATGTCAGGTTGATGTACAACCAGGGTCCCCTGTCTTGTGACTGCACAGTTCTCTTCATTCACTGCCATGCTGTATTATGGGCTCTTATGGGTGGGAGAGCTGATAGCCGGCCCACAGACCGATGAGTTGTACATAGCCACATCGTGTACAGGGTTGGAAGCAGAAAGTCCTGTCTGTCGCAGTGCCGGCACTGCAGCTCGCCCCCCTCCAATCAAGTATTTATGGCCTAGCCTGAGGATAGGCCATGAAAAGCTTAAGCCCAGACAATCCCTTTTACATTGCTGCTTTTATGACTTGCAGATATTGCATGTATATTGAAAAATTTACGCCTATTTGTATTTGCGGTAAAGGAAACCTTCACGGGCGCAGCGTTTTCAAGCGACGAACGAAAGCATAGAAGACCATTTGAGTTTGAGAGTGAGAGGACGGAGGTCAAGCCCCGAGGTATGCAGCATCTCAGTACTCCTCTTGGGAGAACCAGCGCAGCGTTGAATGGATGGAGAGAGACCGCCATGGAACTTTGTAGAGAGCAGGCCGCAGGAGGCAGCTCTACCTATTCCATCAATAGCAGCACGCCCAAGATGGCTGCCATGACTGGCTTGCAGGGTTCATTGGGAATGGACTTGTCAGGAATCCTGCAGGCCGGACTCATCCATCCGGTGACAGGACAAATTGTTAATGGCAATTTGAGGAGGGATGAGTCTTCCTTCAGAAGGAGAAGAGGAAGAAGAAAAAATGTGGAAGGGATGGATCTGGTCTTTCTGAAGGACAGAGGGATGCATGCAGGAATTGTGGTAAGAGGACACTGCTGTAATGAAAGAACGGTGTCAAATTGTATATTGAAAGAGGAATTTTGGCTCAAGATCAATGCTGAATGATATGACTTGTGACAGTCAATTTTCCCATTCACTTCAGTAACCGTACCAGAGGTAGCGTAAGTACAACACCCGACGCGCCCATTAAAGTTGATTGGTGCAGTCCGGATGAAGGTGACGTCCTTTTCATTACATTCATGCAACAACTTTTTTCACCAAGTAGCCCTATGCTAAAAAGGCAAACTCTATGGCATCCGTTATGAGCTGGAGAGCCGCCTGACCACATTACGGAGCAGTACTGAATGGTATTAATGTTCATCCTAGTAAGGGTTACACTTGTGATCATTCACATGCTCTCTTTTCCTTCTAGGGGCTACGTGAGGACCCTGCTCAACTGAGCTCATTGCATAGCGAAGGCTCTGCCTCTTCCCCTTCACATTCTGCAGCTGCAGCCACTAAGACACAACCCGAGAAGGTGATCCCTAACAAAAGCCTTCTGGAGTGGCTACGCCAGCAGTCAGACTGCACAATAGACATACCAACATACGCAGGTGTAAGTACATCACATTGGTTAGTGCTGTGCATATTGTTCTTTTCTGCACCCAAACGTAAACTGGGCCTTTCATGTCCTCTGACCTTATTCTCTAACGCTAGAAAGTTGACAGTGCGCTGAGTTTTCCATGTGGTCATCTTTCTAGCGGTGTACAATATGGCCAACTTTGCCAGTGCCAGAGATATCAGTGCCATTACTTTTGGTAATGATATCCCTCTACTGTCAGAGGGGTCGACCTCAAAGCTCAACGTTATCAGTAGGCTGTGAGGACCCCCGACAGTACTACGCTATAGAGGTGTACTGTCAATGGGACGTTCCTCACCACCCAGTGATGACACTGAGCTGTATGGCCGGCCCTTCTGACAGTGCAGAGATATCTGCACCAAAACTAATGGACACAGAAATAACAAAAACCTTCTCAATCTTTCCGCCGTCACAACACAAGGCTCATGCCGAGCAGCCCCATTGTTTCTGAGACTAAACGGCGAGCAAAGCCACTGTGGAAACCTGAAGCTCTGCTTTAACTTTCCACTGCGGCACCATGGGCCGGAATTAAAGGTGTCTGAGGGGGTCGAGTCCACTTCCTCTCCATAAGCCTCTCATGTGTAAGACCCCTTAGAATTTGATGGGAAAAGAAATTAATATTTCACTATTTTATAGATTAACTCTCTGTGTCTTTCAGAGTTTCTCCGATAAACCCAAACCAAGGCGCCCGCGGTGCAAAGAACCCAGTAAAGTGGACGTTGGCATTCTCACTGGTGAAGAGAGGATCGCGGCTGCTGGTAGCAAAGACTCAGTACGCAGGGTATGATAACTTACTATAAGGTCTTGCAATGTAAATCATATCCTGCGGTGACTGTCATTGACGGACCTTGTCATGTTAAACATGCAGTACAATCTGTGAGAGGCATGTTATAGAGCAGGAGCTGAGCAGATTGCCGCAGCAGTCTGTAGGGGGCACTAAGCCAAACGCCAACATTAGGTATATGAAGTTTAAACTGCGATACTGTTATAGTCGCCATCTGTGTATATAGCTATGACGTTCTTAGTGATATCTTCTCAGGACAAATGGGCCTTCACAATTTGATCACATAGTACACGCTGCATTAGTGATTGGGGCCCCTTCCCCAGCGACATGAAGAAGGTGGGACCGGTAGAGACAAGATACTGGTCTTGTCTACCTGCGTCTCCACCAGATGCCTTCAAACCCAATGGGCAGGTTCAGATGCTGTATACTGCCTATCTGTATATAGTACGCTGAGTGTATTAAATGTTCCATGCATGACGTATTGCATGTGCTGTGGAGCCCATTCCCCTGTGGCCATAATGTTAAGCATAGCTTTTGCCGTATTACACTAGTATTCCTGATCACTACTTTTATTCCATGACATCCACAGAACCCCCATTTTAGTTTCTGTAGTCAGTAAAATTTGTACTTTGTCTCATCTGTTTTTCGTCCTCAGGGATTTCTTCCTGAAACCAAGTTCAGCAGGGTATTGTCGGATACTATTGCCCGTGACGTAGGGCCCAGGAGGCGAGGAAGACGACCACGTAGTGATCTGATAAAGTCCCCGGGAGTGGTAGGATCTGATACCTCATCGTCTGGCATAAACCCCCTTTTTATGAACGGCCTGATCGCTGGAATGGATATAGTGGGGTTGCAAAACATGAGAAATATGCAGGGTATTCCACTGACGGGGCTGGTGGGGTTTCCTACTGGATTCACTACAGTATCTGCCAACGAGGACGTCAAAAGCACGTTAAGTATGTTACCCATGATGCTACCGGGTATGGCTGCCATGCCACAGATGTTTGGCGTTGGAGGGATCATCAACCCTCCCATCTCCTCTTCTGTGCCATCGTCTTTAGGAAGCACAATAAAAGGTGGCGCCACTCACGCAGAGAAAGCCACCGAGGACAAAGACACCAGCCAAGACAGTACACAAGATTCCACGCTTTCTGAGAAGACTGCGACCGCCGCTTTCAAAGAACAGGCGGAACCTGCAGTGACTACAAGCAGCCCGGTAGCTTTTAACCCATTCCTTATCCCAGGCATGTCCCCGAGTCTACTGTACCCTTCCATGTTTCTGTCGCCAGGCATTGGCATGGCCATACCAGGGGTGCAGTCTAGCCGTTCATCAGAGGCAAGTGGCCACGATCCCCAAAAGAGGAAGAGAAAGAAAGTAAAGGGGGACTCTCAGACTTCTGAACCCGAGACTGCACCCTTTACCGAGTCCACAGAGCAGGAGCAGCCGTCTCCCAGTGGCCAGAACTCTGTAGATACAAGCGAAACACAAGCATCCGAGAAGGACGAGGACGATACTGGTTTAAGAGAAACTCCAGACAGTGCGAATTAGAACTTGACTCCCTAAAAATTGTGACTTGTGAGTTCTTTCTCTCATAAATATTTCTTACACTCTGGAGTGTCCATCAGTAAAAATTCTACCTAAACCGCTCCCCTCTATCTCCGTGGTATGTCTGTAACACCTTGACTCTTATGGTAGACAAAAAAAACCCCCAAAACTTGGATGTTGTAGGAAAGCAGACAAATTTTAATTGATTTTCTTAGTTTTTTTTTTCATTTTTTTCTTTTATTTCCATTCCATCAATTGAATTCTGAAGCATCTTATCTGTTTCTTGCCTTTTCCCTTCACGCAGATCAGGCTCTTGACTTGATTTAAAGGCACAGTGTAGCACAAAGCCTTAAAGCAGCAATCCCTTCATCCAAAGACAGGCTTTTGGCTATAGCAATATAACTGGTGCTGTCCGCAATCGACTTTGACGGAAAGTGAATTCTAAACTATGTCTTTCTGTTTGTGTGTACGTGTATACTGGCTGCGCGCGCAGAAAAAAATTGGTATGTCAGACATTAAACCCCCCTCTCCTCCCATTCCCCAATTGCAGGGCATTTACAGGGTCAATTTTATAATTTGGGCTATTATGCATGGGAACGGAAGAAGCGTATCGGCGATGTAATGGATAATCTGTAAGCAAACCTTCACGGTCTACTCGCCCCTTGGTAAAGCCTAGACTGGTTCACTACCAAATATTGCTGTAAAATTTATCATAATTGGTTATACAATCTGTATATTATATTTGTAGAAACCTTTATGTTTACGTCAGCATTGCAGCCTCGCCAGACTATAATGGCGCCCCTTATAGTGACATGTGGAGGCTCCTCCCTCTTGGCTGAAAAGATTATTAGGATGTGTATGTCCATCAGATCTTTTACAAATTGGACTTTAAAAATGTTTTTGGTTTCTTTCTTGCATAGTTGTATGCATCTAAGCAATAAGGGACAGATTTATGGGAACTACCTAAAAGAAGAAGCATAGGTGACAATATTTGGAGCTTTAGGGGCAACACGGTGGCTCAGTGGTTAGCACTTCAACCTTGCAGCGCTGGAGTCCTGGGTTTGAATCCCACCAGGAACAGCATCTGTAAGGAGTTTGTATGTTCTCCCTGTGTTTGCGTGAATTTCCTCCCATTCTACAAAAGACATACTGATAGGAAAAAAATGTACATTGTGATCCCTATATGGGGCTCACAATATACATTAAAAAAAAAAAAAAAAAAACAGGTTTGGGAGAGCAGTATGTGAAATTTTCAGACGCAACCGTGCCGTTCTTTTCGGCATGTCTCGTCCATGTTGGTGACCGGGATGTGTAATTCACCCAGGAGCGTTCCACCAGTCTCGAAACTCCAGGAGGCCCTTCTGGATATTTCAGTATGACGAAAAGCAACCAATCACAACACAGCTTTCATTTCATATTCTGGTTCTCAAAAATGAAAGCTACACTATGATTGGTTGTTAGTGGTGGTTTTCATAAATCTGCCCCATTATGGGTTGTTTTTTTTTCTCTTACTCTCAGAGAAAATTTTTACCAAGCAGCATAAAGCGACCTACTGCATTTTATCCTGAAATAGTTGCCTATGAAGCTTACTCATATTTTAATTACTTTTTCAAAAAGTTTTTAAAAAAACGAATTCCCAAATTGTAATTTTTTTTTTAGTAGTACTTGATGGGTTGATTTTTTTTTTTAAAAAAAACCAAATATTTATTTTAAAAAAATTGCCTTAACCCCTTATTAAAATGGCGCATTACTATTCCAAGTCTAAAGTATTCTGTAGAATAGTTATTTATAATTTGGAATCTATTTTTAGATTTGGTTGGACGAGAGTAGAAGCAATCGTAGTATAAGAAGTAGCTGGGTATAATGGCCGGAGAGACCAATGTAACAATAACTTGAAAGTTTTGCCTTAAAAAGGGTTTTTGGGGTCAGAAAGAAAGGGCCTGTTTTTTTGTTATTTTTGGGTTTGTTTTTGAAAATGGTGCCAATATGGTCCATGGACTGTTTTAGGTATTGCGATTCATCAATTAACTGCGATACCAAAATAGCCCATACAGAAGGGTGGCGCTTTTTTTTTTTTCCAGAAAAAACATGGAGTCTTTTTTCTAATCCTGGACTACCCCTTTAAACTTAAAGCACCCTTACACACGAGGCACTTCTTCTATTGTTGTATCCCCTGGTACCTATTGTACCGTAACTCAAAGGAGCACTTGATGAGCCAGACGTCACCTTAATTGTAAGATAAAGGCATGGCCTTCTGTAAAAAAATAAATAAATAAAAAAATTAAATTTTTTTTAAAAAAAACCGTAGAAACCAAGGAAAAAAATTATTGTATAGAGAACAAGAGAAATATATGTGTATATGATTAAAGGTAGAAAATCACTGTAGAGCAGATGACAAAATTAGTATTGGACGCATCAAAGCAATGTTATAATAGGGACTGCTGCTTTAAAAAAAAAAAAACCCATCAGGACCTGAACTGGTTTGGCGCAGATCTGTTCTCCGCTAGGGCCACATGCTCATTAAAACCCTAGATCAGGGGTAGGGAACGTACGGCTCTCCAGCTGTTGCAAAACTCCAACTCCCAGCATGCATACTGGCTCTGCTGTTTTTGGCACTCCCATGCAAGTGAATGGAGAATGCTGGGAGTTGTAGTTTCACAGCAGCTGGAGAGCCGAAGGTCCCCTACCCCTGCCCTAGATGTTGCGCTGCCAGTCGAAACTTATGCTCTTCAATGTGGTCTCATAGAAATCCAGCAGGGCTGGATTCCTGCCGTCCATCAGGGTGTGACGTGATCACATGGACCATCGTTGAGATCTCACGTGGCGCCATGTTGCCCTAGTCTAAGGCAAAATACATTGTAGACTGAATCAATGGTGGGAAACAGTTCAGAAGCAAAAAAAAAAAAAAAACTTTGCCACTTGTTCTATGTGATCCTATGTAGAAAACTCCATATTTTTTTTTTTTTTATATTTGTTTCTAACCTATTTAAGCCAAATCTGTACGTAAAATCATGCGCTAAGATTTGTTTTTTTATATATATTTTAAAAAATTTTGCCCTATTTTATTATATTTACTGGTCTAGTAGTGTAGATGGAAATATATAGATATATATAATTAATGATTTGGAAAAAAATAAAAATCATATATTCATACTTTTTTTTTTCTAAAAAAACAAACAAAAAAAACCCACGTAAATAGACGGATTTGTTCATGGGTAGTTGACGACAGAAATACTAAGCACTGTCTTCTATTTTTTTAAACCTGCGGTTGATGCGTAATGTAGCTATTTCTCACATTCATGCCGTTGCTATGTGAAGTTTTTCGATTTTTTTTTTTTTTTTTTTTTTTTGTATAGTTTTTCCTGCACTTGTTACGGCACCATTCACACGGGGGAATCTGGGCCAGATGACCTGGTCTGAATCCAGTCAGGAGACCTTGTCCTGGGAGTCCTTGACTTCGCTATCGAGTACTGTAAGTCGTACGGACAATAGAGGCACAAGGAGAAAGGGACACCCGCCATCACTATGATACAAGGAGTCCCCATCTCCGGACTGGAAATCCAGGCTATGTATGGATTGAAGATTCTGGCCCGGGTTCCCTTGTGACTTGGGGCCTTAGGTTGTCAAATATCATACATAGCAAGTACTGTAACTGGGGGGGAAAAATGTGATCAGTCTAGTAGGTAAACTGACCATTGTCTGCTGGCCACCACCTATCTTCTCTGGCTTACTCCCCTTGACCGAGTGTGCATGTGAAACACATCTTGCACTGCTTTTTTTCTTGGTCTACAGCTGCTTCTACACCCTGTTCACTTCATTGGGATAGGCTGAGGCCTATATCATGGGGTAAATCATGGCTGATAGCTGTTGGCCCCACAACAGTCTAAAGTGCTATGGCCAGTATTCGTTCCGTCTCTTCCTCCAGTAACTCGCACCCTTGTACTTCATTAACTTGGGTTATAAAATGGTGCTCCTACCATCTCTTCTCTGCTCTTACCCCCAACTACATAGGTCATTTTAGGGAAATCTTTTGAGTTCTGACCAGTTAACCAGCAGTATTCTATGGTGGCCTCCAGGACATCATGGTGGTAGATCTGAATCCCTGGATTGGTCGTAATTGGTTGATAAATGACGATTCTGTGAGATGGTGGATACTTTTAGCTTTATGAAGGTACCTTCATGTTCCAAAAATGAACTGGACTATGCATTCGCACAGGGAACTTCAGGCGTCATTGTATTTTTGCATTCCAGTCGGTTCTTCTTTTGCAGAATTATTGGCACTTTAGTATGAATCTAATGAATCTATGTGTAAGTATTGAATACTTAGGATGACCTCGCGCTCAGTGTTTGCTCCTATCAGGTACAGTTATTCTTGAGGGTGCTCGATATGGGATTCAGTAGAAATCTCTCTATGTTAGACAAACCTACCGTATTTTTCGGACTATAAGACGCACCTAGGTTTTAGAGGAGGAAAATAGGGAAAAAACATTTTGAAGCAAAAACTGGTAAAATATTTAATATATGGGAGTTGTAGTTTTGCAACAGCTGCAAGGCCACATTGACAGGTGACCCTGCAGCTGTACGGGGATGCATAGAGTGTTTTTTTTGCGGGGCCAGAAGTACTTTTTAGTTTACCATTTTGGGGAATATCTATTGCTTAGATCACCTTGTATTGAAAAAAAAAAACGGTGGTTTATGATATGTTTTTCTACTTTTATATATATATTCTAGGGAGAGGAGGTGATTTAGAACTTTTATTTATTTCATATTTGTATTATATATTTTTAAAGCTTTTTTTTTTTTTTTTACTATTTTATTCCTCCCCCGGGGCTTGAACCTGCGGTCACTTGATTGCAAGTCCCATAGACGGCAATACAACTGTATTGCCGTCTATGGGACATTCTGTATATTAGTATTACGGCTGGTCATAGACCCAGCCGCAATACTAATATATAGCAGTGACAGGCCGGGGAGCCTCATTAGGCTCCCGGCTGTCACCCGAACAGGTCGGCTCCTGCGATATCGCCGCGCAGGAGCCGGCCTGCAACTTAACAGGTACGGGGCCGGTGGGGACCGGCCCCGGGGGAGAAGGGCCACCGATACTGACCCGGCATCCGCTGTACTAGAGAGGCGGATGCCGGCAAGGGATAGACACCATCACAGGTGCCGGGGCCTGAGACATCGCTGCCCTGCCCTGCATGAAGCCAGCGGCGGGGGACGGAGGAGCGGAATAGCATCACTCCTCCCGCTGCTGGCTTCATGCAGGACAGAGGAGCGCCGCGATGTCGCAGGCCCCGGCACCTGTGATGGCGTCTATCACTTGCCGGCTTCCGCCTCTCTATTACAGCGGATGCCAGGCGCCACAAAAAAAGTGCGTCTTATAGTCCGAAAAATACGGTATATGGAAATTGCTGTTACTTGAGTAAACATTCTTTGCCCTCAACGTCCATTAGTTTTACAAAAATTAGTCACTTAAAGGGAGTCTATCTCCAGAACCCAACCCCACACCTAGATAGATAAAGGTCACCTGAATCAAATTGTTTTCTCCTCTTGTGCAAAATCCGCACCCTATAGGCTTAAAAGAGCTAATTAGCATATTGGCAAAAATAGTGATATCTTGTCAATGGAGGAAATACTGTAGGTTAGGTTGGGGTCACACGAATCAATCTGCAAGACTGGGTTCTGGTGACAGACTCCCTTTAAAAAAAAAAAAATGATGATCAGCCCCCTCCTCCCAGAAATAGCGCTGCTCTTATTTGTGGGCATGTGTGGTATTGCAGCTCAGCTGAGATGTAATACCAAAAAGAGTCAGTGGTGAAGTATGGCGCTGTTTCTGCCAACCAAAAAAAAGGCAAAAACTCCAAGACAACCCAAGGGAAGAAAAAATTTCCTCCAAACTAGGGTAACTAGATAATGGCAGCTGTGGTTTGTATCTCAGTAGGTTGATCTACTCTTTTAGTCCCTTCGTTTTTACACATTGGTTACCTCCTTTTTGACACTACTGCTCTTACTTTATATGACGTGGTCTCTTAGATGTCGATTGTAGACTTTCCCGTACACAGTACAGCTAACAATACAAAGTTTGATGTGATTTTTTTTTTTTTTAATGCAAATGCAACCTGTATACCTACCAGTGGCGTAAACACCCAACCTATAGCCAATAAATCATATATTTCATGTATAAGGTAATACACTCCTGTGCGTGCAATGCACAGATCACTACAGGATCAACATGTTACTGTACTCACTGCGTAAACACTTTCTATTAGTCCGCATAGAAAACACAGCCAAGCTTTGAGTCTAGTACTGATGGGGGATTGGCGTATGTAGTGCGAATGTTTACAGTGATATCCACTACCTAGCCGGGTAGATGACAATGAAGCAAAACCCAAAACGGTGGGGGACTGGGGGTAAATACTTGCCGTGCATTCTTCTGAAACAGTTGCACCTCATTGCATGTTAAACTGTGTATATGTGTGTGTATATATGTATATTTCTATACAGAATCTGTAAGCTTTTCAATGACTTCTATATAGATGGGTTTGATGATGATAATGGGATGATGGTCATGATACCAGTCACCATTTTTGTATCATATGCTATAGCGAAGCCTACCTTATCTGGTGTATTGGTCCAGGAATAGAAAGCGTTTTCCTAGAACATCGCCACTAATGTTCACAGGCTGGGAGTAGTATTGCAACTCAGTCCTATTCTGTGGACAAGATTACACCATGGACCTTTTTTCTAATCCTGGACAGAAAAAGAGTGTTGGTTACTGGTCAAGAATATCTGGCAATGTTGGCTACAGACGATCCTAAAGGGGCCCTAATCTTTTATTTTCATGGCATAGTGGTCATCCATGTATCCTGATATCTTTCACTTAGGCCTCTTTCACACGGGTTGCGGTTTGGCTGATTTTGGCCCCAAGATTGATACGGGAAGCCGCGTCACTCTTGGGACAAAATTTGCCTGCCACGACTGTCGCGGCTTTCCCCTCCAGAGTAGGCTCTAATGAATGGGCCTACTCCGGAGGGTGCTGCCGTGAGGCGGACACCGGGGCTGAATCAGCCGCGCAGTCTGCCTGAAGAAAGGGCAGCTCGTTTCTTTTTTTCCGTGAGCGGCTTGTTGGAAAAAAGTAGGCTGGCGGTCTACATAGACCTCCATTGTGAGGGGGCGGATTATGACGTGGATTCAGCGCCATAATCCGCCCCCTCTTGCCCCGTGTGAACGGGGCCTTAAGTCTGTGGGAAACATCTCTCAAACCTACAGACATTGAATGGAGGTGACCAATATTGCCCCCCATTGTAAGGGTCATGAGGGTCCCAGGAGTGAAACCCCTAGCAGTCATACATTCATCTCCCGCCCTGTTTTTCATGGGACTCCTCCATTACCACTCCAGGAAGTGGATCAAATCTTAGGCCTCATTCAGACAGCAGTCTTGTGGTCAGTATTTCACGTCCGTATTTGTAAGCCAAAACCAGGAAATGAACCCAAACGTATAAGAGATGTCATTCTCTTCATTATTATGTTTCTGTTTGTGTTGACTCCAGGTTTAGCTGTCTGAATGAGGCCTTACCCTGTTCATATGGGGCCAGCATAGGTCAGAGACAGGGAAGACGTTATATATGAATAAGCACCCGCGTGTCATGTTGCCGTTTATGGCCTCATGAACACCATGGCCGCGTGTTGTTTATGTAGCGGGTGTCACGTGACTGTTTTATAACACAACGGGGCAGATTTATTACATTGTTCAAAAAGAAACCAATAACAACCAATCACAGCTCTGCTTTCATCTTTCAAAGGCAGAGTATAAGCTGAAACCTTCACTGTGATTGGTTGCCATGGACAACTAAGATGGTTTCGTTCTAATAGATCTGCCCCATTGATTTCATTGAGGCTTCGTCACATTTTTGATAGTTTTAAGATGAAGGCCGCACTGCGATTGGTTTCTGTGGGCAACTAAGTTTTCATTTTAGACCATTATAATAAATTTGCAGCCATTTTTTCCAATGTTCTGGTGCCTAAGGCCTTGTGCTATCCGTATACATTAGACGTGTATTGCAATGTGTCTATCCAATGTGTATTGGGGTCTCCTAACCCTCCCCCACATCCGCTGTCATAAGAGATGAGGGTCTTAAAATTCGGAACCGCGCTGCAACACCTATATAGGTCAATAAAATCCACCTGCAGAGAGATCTTTATTTACTACATAATATAATATACTCCACATCTTCTGTCCATGTTAACGTCTATAATAGGTTTATAGTATTCAGTCCTGTGCCCCTACTGTACGAGGAGCAGTGATGCACCACTAGACATGGCGGCCTCTTCATCCCGTTTGTTGATCTGCATTGTTTTAGTAGTTTGGACCTTCCAGCCTACTCCCAATGGTTCCTGTCATGTAGACGTAGGCGAAAACCAAGCTCACGTGGACACCCTAGACCTAGAAATGTCTCCACACAGTCACCCTATGCAAAGTAGCCATAGAAAACCTCTCCTATGCTGATGTATGATGCCAGTTTGGGGTTACGTATGGTTGAGAGTACGCCGCCATATACCTGTGGGGTACGGTTTAGTTTGGCTTCATTATATCCATGTATCTATAGGATCTTCAGCACCGAGGTTGACATTGTGTCCCCCATATTGTTTTCTAGCCTTATCCCTTGTGCCAGTCACATTCTCTCTATACTTGACTCATTCTCTATACGCACAATGTATAAACTCTGAATATATATATATTTATATACATTCATGCACACACATATACCATGAAATGAAAATTATATCGATTTGGGGCGATTTTTTTTATTGTTTTTTTTCCTTCTAGGATGTACTATAAGAAATTGACAACATTCTTGAATTGCCTTGAATGTGGGTGAAGTGTTAAATCCCTGTTGTGATATTCCCGGCCTCATATCAATGGCGCTCATTGTTTTTGTTACTTTTTCTGTTATTTTTTTTTAGTTTTTTTTCGTAGTGTTACTAATTTATCTGACCGGTCCGGACGTGTCCACAAGAAACGTAACATTTCATCCACTGAGTTATTTATTTGACTTGTTTTCCTCTTTTTTTTTTTGTTTTCGGTCACTTTTCTACACTTGGGATTATTAATGCTGTATATGTTGAGATTAAGACTTTGACAGACTATGTTAACTGTGCAAGTAACTGATTCGTTTTCTTCATCCTGATGCTGACATCTGGGTTTTTCCTACATAAAAATGCTGTTAATAATCCGTGTTGTGTGACATTTTGTGAGGTGTCTGTGTGCGTGAGAATGAGAGGACAGGTCATTTTACAAGGGTTAGGGGCATTGCACACGGAGTATTTGGGCAAGGATTCTGATGCGGAATCCGCACAGAAAAAAAGCCTCCCATTGAAATCAATGGAAGGCTTCTTCCGCTCGTATAAAAAGGAACCCATTGAAGTCAATGGGAGGCTTTTTTTCCTTGCGTCAGAATTGGGTCCCAAATACTCCGTGTGCATCGACCCTTATAGTAATGTTCACACAATGCAGTTTTTGCACACATTTAGGGCCCATTCACATCATAATCCACCCCCTCACAATGGTCTATGGAGCACCCCAGCAACCTCCGGAGTCATCCTATTCATTTGAGCCGGCTCAAGAAGGGAAAGCCGCGATCGCGACAGTCGTGGCAGGTGGGTTTTGACTCGAGTGACGCGGCTCCCCGCGTCACTCTCGGTGCCAAAATCCGCCCCCCGTGTGAACTTAGCCTTACTTTCCTCGAGCATCTGTCCTCTCTCCCAAGGATACTTCTATTCAACGTTACTTAACAATTCTGGAACATCTTTTGTAAGGGCTTGTTTACACAGGGGCTGATTTTGGCACCAAGAGTGACGCGGGGAGTAATGTCACTTTTGGGTCAAAACCCACCTGCCACGACTGTCGCGATCGCGGCTTCCCCCTCCGGAATCGGCTCAAATGAATGGGAAGTTGCTGCCGCTAAGTGGAAGCTGCGGCTCAGTGAGCCGTGCAATCCTCCTGAAGAAAGGGCAGCTCGCTTCTTTCCGCTAGCGGAAAAAAGAACGCTAGTGGTCTACATAGACCACCATTGTATGGAGGCAGATTTTGAGGCGAAATCCGCTGTTAAAATCCGACTCCTTGCCCCTGTGTGAACTAGCCCTTAAATCTCTATAGTTGTCCCTCAGTTATTCCTCCTGCTAATGTATGAATAAATTACTATTGAACATAACCATTGGTAGGGAAATGGCAGTGGCTAGTTGGCTGTGGATTTTTGCATTTCCAGGCAGAATAACAGAGGAATGGCACAATGCAAGTTCTAAGGCCGGGGCCCCACGGGCCGGAAATGTCGCAATTTGTCCGCAGCGGGAAAAATCACAGCGTTTACAGTACATGCGAATCCCATGCCCATTTTGTGATTAAAACTGCAGCGCGGACACCCTGCGATTTCCAAACCAGGTGCGGTTTAAGGTGCTGTGGGAAGAACCATGATGCGTTCCCGTCTCTGTTGTTCTCGCATCGCTTTAGCATGGGGTTTACGGCCCATGGGGCCTTAGCCTAAAGGAGATAACAAAACAAGGGAGGTAGAAATCATAGGCCAGGGCCACACAGTGTGAACAAGCTGCAGAATGTTCACAGGGAAATTCTACAGTGTGTTCTCTTGCAAGCCACCATGGCAAAAAAAAAAAAAAAAGCACCCAAAATTGGGTGACGGCGATATCCCTCATACATGGCTATAGGCACCAAAAATAAAAGCCATGAAAAACTGCTTTACAGGTCACACAGACAGTTCTCATTATTGGTGCAGTTTCTTTTTAGCTGTAGTATGCCTCGTGCTACAGTATACTGGTCCAACACCCGGGCCGATCAGCTGACTGAAGAGTCCTCAATGCATGGGTGAGCGCTACAGCCTCTTCAATACGTACCAAGCATAGCACCATACGTTAGTATAGTGGCTGCACTTGGTATTGACGTAACGTGGCCTGAGAAGTGGAAAGTGTCACCGCTGATCCACACTCATGAGCGGCAAACCCCCGAGAATCCCCGGTTGATGTCCTATTCTAAAGATAGGTTATTGATGTAAAAGCCCAGATAAATCCATCTAACGAAGCTGTTTAGATGAGAAAACATGGCTTCTTTCTTCAAGATACAGCGCCCCGCTCGGTCATGGGTGAAGCATGGTATTGCAACCAGATCACAACCAATTGACAAGGGTAACGTTTTATTTAAAATAAATCGGCCATGTTTTTTATTTTTTTTATTTTTTTTTACACTGAATATTAGAAGGCATTATGTCACTAACACACTTATTATAGATTTCTATCTGGTGAAGTAGAAAAATATAGAAATACTGTAAAGACTTATTCATTGAATAGGTGTCACGTAATACCTACAGCCCCCCCTGGTGGTAATAGCGGATCCATAAGCAGGTCCATGTCCTGTGAAGGAGTTGTCCAGGTGAACTTGTCTGTAATCTTACAATGGTCGTATATATCTAGTGTGAATACACAACCATACTCTTGGCCCTTCTGCACCAAGCAGGGTCTATAGTCTGCCCCATACCGAACTCTCCATCCACCAGATCTCCACATTCTCTATATTCTGTCATTACAGGTGAACATCGCGGCCTCCCCCTCCTGATTAAGCCCAAATGAATGGGCCTAATCGAGAGTGAGTCTCATGCCGCGGCTGAGTCAGCCATGAAATCCACGACAAGAATAGGGTATGTTGCTTCTTTCTCCCGCTAGCGGGGAGAAAAAGCAAGCGAGTCCCATTGAAGTGAATGGAAACCTTTTTTTGCAGGCGGATTTTTTCCTTTTCCTAATCCCAGACATTTCCTGTAAGTGTCACTGAAGGATAACCATTAGAGATGAGCGAACAGTGTTCTATCGAACACATGTTCGATCGGATATCAGGGTGTTCGCCATGTTCGAATCGAATCGAACACCACGTGGTAAAGTGCGCCAAAATTCGATTCCCCTCCCACCTTCCCTGGCGCCTTTTTTGCACCAATAACAGCGCAGGGGAGGTGGGACAGGAACTACGACACTGGGGGCATTGAAAAAAATTGGAAAAAGTCATTGGCTGCCGAAATCAGGTGACCTCCATTTTAGACGAATAGTGGATTTCAAATCCGGGTCATATGAGAATGTGAACTTTGTGACTATGAGACAGGGATAGCTGTACAGGCAGGGATAGCTAGGGATAACCTTTATTTAGGGGGGAATGTTATTAAAAATAACTTTTTGGGGCTCTATCGGGTGTGTAATTGTGATTTTTGTGAGATAAACTTTTTCCCATAGGGATGCATTGGCCAGCGCTGATTGGCCGAATTCCGTACTCTGGCCAATCAGTGCTGGCCAATGCATTCTATTAGCTTGATGAAGCAGAGTGTGCACAAGGGTTCAAGCGCACCCTCGGCTCTGATGTAGCAGAGCCGAGGCTGCACAAGGGTTCAAGCGCACCCTCGGCTCTGATGTAGGAGAGCCGAGGGTGCACTTGAACCCTTGTGCACCCTCAGCTCTGCTACATCAGAGCCGAGGGTGCGCTTGAACCCTTGTGCACACTCTGCTTCATCAAGCTAATAGAATGCATTGGCCAGCGCTGATTGGCCAATGTATTCTATTAGCCTGATGAAGTAGAGCTGAATGTGTGTGCTAAGCACACACATTCAGCTCTACTTCATCGGGCTAATAGAATGCATTGGCCAGCGCTGATTGGCCAGAGTACGGAACTCGACCAATCAGCGCTGGCTCTGCTGGAGGAGGCGGAGTCTAAGATCGCTCCACACCAGTCTCCATTCAGGTCCGACCTTAGACTCCGCCTCCTCCGGCAGAGCCAGCGCTGATTGGCCGAAGGCTGGCCAATGCATTCCTATGCGAATGCAGAGACTTAGCAGTGCTGAGTCAGTTTTGCTCAACTACACATCTGATGCACACTCGGCACTGCTACATCAGATGTAGCAATCTGATGTAGCAGAGCCGAGGGTGCACTAGAACCCCTGTGCAAACTCAGTTCACGCTAATAGAATGCATTGGCCAGCGCTGATTGGCCAATGCATTCTATTAGCCCGATGAAGTAGAGCTGAATGTGTGTGCTAAGCACACACATTCAGCACTGCTTCATCACGCCAATACAATGCATTAGCCAGTGCTGATTGGCCAGAGTACGGAATTCGGCCAATCAGCGCTGGCTCTGCTGGAGGAGGCGGAGTCTAAGGTCGGACCTGAATGGAGACTGGTGTGGAGCGATCTTAGACTCCGCCTCCTCCAGCAGAGCCAGCGCTGATTGGCCGAATTCCGTACTCTGGCCAATCAGCACTGGCTAATGCATTGTATTGGCTTGATGAAGCAGTGCTGAATGTGTGTGCTTAGCACACACATTCAGCTCTACTTCATCGGGCTAATAGAATGCATTGGCCAATCAGCGCTGGCCAATGCATTCTATTAGCGTGAACTGAGTTTGCACAGGGGTTCTAGTGCACCCTCGGCTCTGCTACATCAGATTGCTACATCTGATGTAGCAGTGCCGAGTGTGCATCAGATGTGTAGTTGAGCAAAACTGACTCAGCACTGC
This sequence comes from Leptodactylus fuscus, assembly GCF_031893055.1. Classification (NCBI taxonomy): domain Eukaryota; kingdom Metazoa; phylum Chordata; class Amphibia; order Anura; family Leptodactylidae; genus Leptodactylus; species Leptodactylus fuscus. The sequence continues at coordinate 150,077,021 of NC_134270.1, read as the reverse complement.
TAAGTCTGCATTCGCATAGGAATGCATTGGCCAGCCTTCGGCCAATCAGCGCTGGCTCTGCCGGAGGAGGCGGAGTCTAAGGTCGGACCTGAATGGAGACTGGTGTGGAGCGATCTTAGACTCCGCCTCCTCCAGCAGAGCCAGCGCTGATTGGTCGAGTTCCGTACTCTGGCCAATCAGCACTGGCCAATGCATTTCTATGGGGAAAAGTTAGCTTGCGAAAATCGCAAACTGACAGGGATTTCCATGAAATAAAGTGACTTTTATGCCCCCAGACATGCTTCCCCTGCTGTCCCAGTGTCATTCCAGGGTGTTGGTATCATTTCCTGGGGTGTCATAGTGGACTTGGTGACCCTCCAGACACGAATTTGGGTTTCCCCCTTAACGAGTTTATGTTCCCCATAGACTATAATGGGGTTCGAAACCCATTCGAACACTCGAACAGTGAGCGGCTGTTCGAATCGAATTTCGAACCTCGAACATTTTAGTGTTCGCTCATCTCTAATAACCATCCTTAATACACTTGAATATACTATAGATATAGTGTATTTAATGAGGGTGGGGGGATATTTTACATCTACATTTGAGGATTAGATGGTATAAAATATGGTGAACTAGTGAGTCTTTGGTATACGGCCCTTTCATGCGGACTGGCCTTGCCAATTCTACTGTAACCCACATCAGAAAGCTGGTATGAGTTATACCCTAAATCTAAGCTGGTACGTGACTGATGTAGATGTCAATTCTGGCACATGGGAGTGAACCTGAAGTACTACGTGGTCGGGGCCTCCTAATAAGTGAGGCACATGTAGCGCCATAAGGGCAAAGGGATTAAGACTACTGTACGGAACGCTACCCCACTATCTGTAATAAAAGAAATCCTACACATGTAACCGCACCATTGTGCCTGTATAAATGGCATCAAAGAAAGAGACGTCAGCTCTCTTGGATAAGTCAATATAAGATTTTTGGGGGTCTATATACACCCCAGCTCCAATCATCTGTTCGCTGAGTAGTACAGAAGCAGATGTGTCCATACAATTGTGCAGTGACCGATCTTGTAAGCGCGGCCTGGTCACTACATAGTGAGCTGAGCCCTTCTGGCGATGTTATACACGGTTTCCGTTATCTGCGGGTGGGCTTGGAACCTATTACCCGCAGATACCGGGGTCTTACTATAAATCTATTTGGTATTTCTATCATGGCACTGACCTATACCTTGATTTATACCGCAGGATGAATGGCGCAAAGTGGAAGAGGACAAAAAAGGAAAATTACTAAATTGTATATTAATAAGAGTTAATCAACAAGCTATATGTAACCTAAAATGGGGTCACTGACAAGCCCACATATAGAAATGTCAATAGAGAATTTTTTTTTTTGTATGTTTTCCCCGTGCTTGTGTGGGTATTCCCTGGGTACTCAGATTTCCTCCAAAAAACTTGCCAATAGGGAATTCACATCCTGAGCCCTACAAAAGAAAAAAACATCAGTATATCTGAGCTTGTTATAGGATCTTCCCAGGTTCACACGTTACATTTCATGTCTCCTGCCCACATTTTGGTTAATGGGAAATACAGAAACACCTTCCCATTAATGGTCCATTTAGATTTCCAGTTATCTTTATGATTCTCTCATTTTTGAACAATTGTAATAATTGGTTAATAATAACAATAGAGATGAAGGATAAAACTACCATTTATCACTGATCAACAATTGTGATGCCGTAACCATAAAATTACACAAGTGATACATGTAAATGCCGCTCATAGTGAGATTTATACAAGGCATTGCTGTCTATAAAGTACAGCCAGGTCCTGCTGGTCAGTGGTGTGGACTGTGATCCCCAAGGGTCATGTGCGCAATTGGGAATACGGGACACACTATATGTTGTATCACAGTCCGCGGTGTCCGCACGGAACGTGCGGACAGAACAGTACTTTGTGATCTAATTTCATGCCAGCATGATTCGTGCCGGCAGCAAGCGGAAAGCACATGGACCCCATTATAGTCTATAGGGTCCGTGTGCTTTCACTGCACACCACTTGCCAGTGCGTTCGGTAGTATGGGCCCCCCCCCCCCCCCCGAACGGATTACTAAACGCAGAAGTGAACGAGGGGTAAGAAACACTACACATATACCAAAATAACCAATATATTCAGACAGCAGAATGGACCTCGAAATGAATCCAGACCTTTGACCAAATCCCCCCAAAAGTCTGCCTAGCTCCTGGCTTCTCTTTAGTTTAGGGAGAAGGTGCAAGCAAAGTCCTGAGCCTGGCTGATCAGGAGGAATTCGAAACCTCATAGAGGAGAGACTGCACTCATCTTCACTATAGCGGGTCTGCTGCCACCTAGTGGTTGTATTGTTGAACAAAATCATATGACTATGGGAACGTTGGCAGCTGAATGTCAATTCTCTTTCTTTTCTGTGAGGTAGCAGCTGCTTTCTAGGGTACAGAGGAGATCTTAAATTTGCACCCCCCTTTCCCAACCTTCCTTGCATACGTCCTATAATGACTCACAGTCTTACCAAAATTAGATTATATTTAATCTTCTATTAAAACTAAACCATGCCCGAAAGCGGATCGGTCCTAGAATAATGGAATAATGGTAGAGATTGATCCTAAGAACGCTTAGTCATAGGGATATGTCTGAAGCATGGTAAGTAGCATTCCAAGAATTCAGATGTTGTTGAACATGACAACCATGAAAAGATTAATATACATCCGGAAATTACACTGGTCTCATTCTTTCACGCGTGGGAACCATGACGGAACAAGAATCTAAATCCTTAAACCACAAGTGTAACCCGGAGTACAAGTTAACCGACCTTCCTAGAAGTCTGGGTGAGAACTCATTGTCTATTCTACTGTACATGGCAATGAAAGTCAGGACGAGTTTGATGTTGGGCCACACATGGTATATTCCTCCTAAATTTCGGATGACCCTAGTTTGCAGCCGTTCCTTTCGCTAGACTTATATGGGTCGTGTGATTTGTGACAATCTACTACTGAAATCAATGTATATAAAAATGGTATGATCCAAAAAGAAGAACTGTAGTAGCCTGTAGCTTTCAGTGGTCATAAATACAGTTTTGTAGGCCCCAAAAATTTCTCAGACTACAGTACATATTAGAAAATTAGGACAATTTCTTAAAAGGAACCTGTCACATGAAAAATGCAGTGCAGTCTGTAGGCGGCATGTTATAGAGCAGGAGGAGCCGAGCAGATTGATATATAGGTTTGTGGGAAAAGATTCAGTATATCCATTGAAATCTGATTTTTCTATATTGAGAAGTCCAGGAGGCGGAGCTATATGTGATTGACAGCCTCCCCTCTATCACTCTGCATACATAGATGTCACTGATAGCTCCGTCTCCTGGACGTCTCAATATAGAAAAATCAGACATTTCAATGGATAAATGACAGGTTATACTGTATCTTTTCCCAGAAACCTATATATCAATCTGGTCGGCTCCTCCTGCTGTATAACATTCTGCCGGCAGATTGGACTGCATTGTCCATGTGACAAGATCCCTTTAAGGTCTCTCTCTAACCTGTATCTTAATGCCCTGGGTGAGGCAATGTGACCCATTGACACACAGAGCACTAGCTAAATAACAGACTTTACATTACAAAAAACCCCATAAAGAAGCTACACTTAGCCTTACATATAGGCTTGATAGTCCCCAATATTCAAGCTATCCCATAAAGTGTGTGGACCCACTATAGCCAGGTGTAAAAGAGGCATTCATATAGTGTATGATGGCACATTGCGAGGATATGCCATCATTTTAGCATTGTGGCCCCATTCATTGTTTTATCCTGTGTGCTTCCTAGCCATATTACTGTTCCATTATCTGCAAGGCTGGGGTGATATACTGGGTTCTGGTGACCCTAACCTATCTATCTGGGGGCTGGGGTGATATCCTTTCCTTATCCTTTAATCCTTTAATAGTCCCACAGTGGGGAAATTTCAGTATGTTACAGCTGCATAGTAATACAGATACAGGATAATACACAGTAATATATTACAGACGTAGACACACATATGCTGAGAAAGATATACTAGGAGTCCATAGCAGCTAAGGAACAGAGAAGAAAGAAGGAGGACATTCATAGTCATTTAGTTCTCTGTGCGGAGTGATCTTCGCTTGGTCTGATGTACATTATACAGCCTGAACGCGGTTGGAAGGAAGGACTTGCGATAGCTCCTTCTCACACTTGGGGTGAAGCAGACGGTCACTTACAGTGCTGCTAAGTGCCATCAAGGTCTCATACATGGGGTGGGATTTGTTCTCCCGCATGGAGGTCACCACAGACAGTATCCTTCTGTCACCCACCACCTGTACTGGATCCAAGGGGCTCCCCAGGACAGAGCTGGCCCTTATGATCAGCCTGTCGAGTCTATTTCTGTTCCTGGTTGATATACTGCTCCCCCAGCAGGCCACACAGAAAAAGATGGCTGAGGCAACCACAGAGTTGAAAAAGGCCCTAAGAAGTGTCCCCTGTAGAGATGAGCGAACACTAAAATGTTCGAGGTTCGAAATTCGATTCGAACAGCCGCTCACTGTTCGAGTGTTCGAATGGGTTTCGAACCCCATTATAGTCTATGGGGAACATAAACTCGTTAAGGGGGAAACCCAAATTCGTGTCTGGAGGGTCACCAAGTCCACTATGACACCCCAGGAAATGATACCAACACCCTGGAATGACACTGGGACAGCAGGGGAAGCATGTCTGGGGGCATAAAAGTCACTTTATTTCATGGAAATCCCTGTCAGTTTGCGATTTTCGCAAGCTAACTTTTCCCCATAGAAATGCATTGGCCAGTGCTGATTGGCCAGAGTACGGAACTCGACCAATCAGCGCTGGCTCTGCTGGAGGAGGCGGAGTCTAAGATAGCTCCACACCAGTCTCCATTCAGGTCCGACCTTAGACTCCGCCTCCTCCGGCAGAGCCAGCGCTGATTGGCCGAAGGCTGGCCAATGCATTCCTATGCGAATGCAGACTTAGCAGTGCTGAGTCAGTTTTGCTCAACTACACATCTGATGCACACTCGGCACTGCTACATCAGATGTAGCAATCTGATGTAGCAGAGCCGAGGGTGCACTAGAACCCCTGTGCAAACTCAGTTCACGCTAATAGAATGCATTGGCCAGCGCTGATTGGCCAATGCATTCTATTAGCCCGATGAAGTAGAGCTGAATGTGTGTGCTAAGCACACACATTCAGCACTGCTTCATCAAGCCAATACAATGCATTAGCCAGTGCTGATTGGCCAGAGTACGGAATTCGGCCAATCAGCGCTGGCTCTGCTGGAGGAGGCGGAGTCTAAGGTCGGACCTGAATGGAGACTGGTGTGGAGCGATCTTAGACTCCGCCTCCTCCAGCAGAGCCAGCGCTGATTGGCCGAATTCCGTACTCTGGCCAATCAGCACTGGCTAATGCATTGTATTGGCGTGATGAAGCAGTGCTGAATGTGTGTGCTTAGCACACACATTCAGCTCTACTTCATCGGGCTAATAGAATGCATTGGCCAATCAGCGCTGGCCAATGCATTCTATTAGCGTGAACTGAGTTTGCACAGGGGTTCTAGTGCACCCTCGGCTCTGCTACATCAGATTGCTACATCTGATGTAGCAGTGCCGAGTGTGCATCAGATGTGTAGTTGAGCAAAACTGACTCAGCACTGCTAAGTCTCTGCATTCGCATAGGAATGCATTGGCCAGCCTTCGGCCAATCAGCGCTGGCTCTGCCGGAGGAGGCGGAGTCTAAGGTCGGACCTGAATGGAGACTGGTGTGGAGCGATCTTAGACTCCGCCTCCTCCAGCAGAGCCAGCGCTGATTGGTCGAGTTCCGTACTCTGGCCAATCAGCGCTGGCCAATGCATTCTATTAGCCCGATGAAGTAGAGCTGAATGTGTGTGCTTAGCACACACATTCAGCTCTACTTCATCAGGCTAATAGAATACATTGGCCAATCAGCGCTGGCCAATGCATTCTATTAGCTTGATGAAGCAGAGTGTGCACAAGGGTTCAAGCGCACCCTCGGCTCTGATGTAGCAGAGCTGAGGGTGCACAAGGGTTCAAGTGCACCCTCGGCTCTCCTACATCAGAGCCGAGGGTGCGCTTGAACCCTTGTGCAGCCTCGGCTCTGCTACATCAGAGCCGAGGGTGCGCTTGAACCCTTGTGCACACTCTGCTTCATCAAGCTAATAGAATGCATTGGCCAGCACTGATTGGCCAGAGTACGGAATTCGGCCAATCAGCGCTGGCCAATGCATCCCTATGGGAAAAAGTTTATCTCACAAAAATCACAATTACACACCCGATAGAGCCCCAAAAAGTTATTTTTAATAACATTCCCCCCTAAATAAAGGTTATCCCTAGCTATCCCTGCCTGTACAGCTATCCCTGTCTCATAGTCACAAAGTTCACATTCTCATATGACCCGGATTTGAAATCCACTATTCGTCTAAAATGGAGGTCACCTGATTTCGGCAGCCAATGACTTTTTCCAATTTTTTTCAATGCCCCCAGTGTCGTAGTTCCTGTCCCACCTCCCCTGCGCTGTTATTGGTGCAAAAAAGGCGCCAGGGAAGGTGGGAGGGGAATCGAATTTTGGCGCACTTTACCACGTGGTGTTCGATTCGATTCGAACATGGCGAACACCCTGATATCCGATCGAACATGTGTTCGATAGAACACTGTTCGCTCATCTCTAGTCCCCTGGACTCCGAAGGCCCTCAGCCTCCTGAGCAGGTAGAGTCTGCTGTGGCCCTTTCTGTGCAGCACATCCAGGTGATCAGCCCAGTCTAGTTTATTATTGAGGAGCACACCCAGATACCTATCTGCAGGGCTAGGTGATATGTTAGGTTCTGGTGACACTAACCTATCTATCTGCAGGCCTGGGTTAATATGTTGGGTTCTGGTGACCCTAACCTATCTATCTGTGGGGTTGAGATGATATACTGGGTTCTGGAGACCCTAACCTATCTATCTGCAGAGCTGGGTTGAGATGCTAGTTTCTGGTACCCTTAACCTATCTATCTGTGGGGCTGGGTTGATATCCTGTTTTCTGGTGACCCCAACCTATCTATCTGCAGGGCTAGGTGATATGTTAGGTTCTGGTGACACTAACCTATCTATCTGCAGGGCTGGGTTGATATATTGGGTTCTGGTGACCATAACCTATCTATCTGCAGGGCTGGGGTGATATGCTGGTTCTGGTGACCCTAACCTATATATTTGCAGGGCTGGGTTGATATATTGGGTTCTGGTGACACTAACCTATCTATCTGCAGGGCTGAGTGATATGCTGGGTACTGGTGACACTAACCTATCTATCTGCAGGGCTGGGTTAATATGCTGGGTTCTGGTGACACACTCCCTTAAGGCGTATCGATTGACTTCATACCAGCTGTAGTCTGCTTCAGTCCTGTAGACTGTTGTTGTTCTCCAGAACTGTAAGCCTTGCTGAATACAGGCCTTAGATCTGGCTGCTCCCAATAAGAGGACCTTTCTATTATCCCAGCATTTCCCAATAGGTTCAGACACAGACAAGTTAATAAGGATAAGTCTATGAATAAATAATCTTAAATGCTTTCAGCCATTATAGTCAAGAATCTGTCAGGGCTACAACCAAATGGGATTAACATAAATGGCATTATTCGATGTTGAGCTAATACAGGTAAAAGCAGTAGAAATAGACTACAAAAGATATTGAGGAGATTTATCAACAATCTGGCGTAAATTGCAGCAAGAAGCGGTGTAAGATTCCTTGTACCACATTTATCAAGTGTTTCAGACATGTTTTAGACACTTTCATGACTTGTATAAAAAAAAGGTATGGTTTAGAGCAGGGGTGCCCAATACATCGATCGCGATCTACCGGTAGATCGCAATGGACGTATGGGTCGATTTCGAGATGCAGCCAGGGATCCCCGGTGTCGACTTTCAGCCTGCGCTGTGAACAAGCACTCAAGACACTTGCAGGCCGGGCAGCAGCAGCACCGGGGGATGACGCGCTCCCCGCTCTTAGGGATGGAGGGAGCTGGGGTGCTGCTTGTTCATAGCACAGGCTGAGAGTCATCTCCGGACACTGACAGGCGGTGTTGCCGCAGCCCCAGCCTGCCAGTGTCCAGAGATAACTCTCAGCCTACGCTGTGAACAAGCAGACACCAGGGATCCCTGGGCGGCCACAGAACTCTGCTGTCTCCTGCTCTCACGCTCCGCCGGTGTCTGTATGCAGTCTCCTGCATGTACGACGTTGTGTCCATGCAAAAAAAAAAAAACGTTTTCCAAGCGGAGACGCTGCATACAGACACTGAGGGGGCCCTAAACATCTCATAAGCACATGGTAGAGTGGGGACTTACTACAGATTTTGCATTGGGGCCCAAAAGCTTCAAGTTACACCTCTGATCAAGATCATGTGAACATGGAGGCTAACTTTAAAGGGGTTGTCCAAGACTACTTACTGAAAATAGGTCCTCATATTAGGTTATCAACATGAGATGTGGGGAGGGAATCTTTTAATCAACACCTCCACTGATCAGCTGCTATTTGCCAGAAGCGGACAGCTCTGTACACCGTATAGGGGGCATGTCACAATATTGCAGCTCGGTAGGTCGTACACTGGCCTGGCCACTACACAGTGGGGGGAATTTATCAACTCCCTTTTCACCAGTTTTCTGGTGTAGATGGGTGATATTATGATGCACATTTGGTCCTAGGCCCTTTCTTCTACCAAATGAGCACCATATTCCCCATCCTGCGGCGGGGACACCTCGACACAATACATTGTGGCAGCTTTCTGGCATACGTTATAAGGGGTATATCAGTGGGGGTGCCCCATGTATGGCTCCCCCATCTCATATTGATGACCTATCCTAAGGACAGGCTTTCAATATGCTGTCATGGACAACCCCTTTAAATATACAGTATATTCTATAATGCTTTGGACGCTAAAGCCGACGAAGGAACAAAAAGAGGTCTGAAACAAAGACCAATGCCACCCATGGGCACAGCTGGAAAGCAACCTCTTACTAAAATGCAGCTGTTCTGGAAACTGTAGACAGCTGGACAGCGAAATAACGCAGCTGTTCCCTGAATGTCAGGGCAAAGGCTTAACTCTAGTCCAAGCATAACATGTAACCATAGAAAAGGCCCTAAAAAGGTCTCCTAACCTCAGCCGCCAGCAGCTTGTACCCATGCATAACTAGATTTACTCCTAGAAGTATTCCCTGGAATTCCAAAGACTTCAGAGAAATTTGGTACAGATGCGGACTTAACCCATTGTGGTTTGAAGAGTTCTCCCTGGCAGGATATTAAGAACAGCTATGAAACTGGAGTATATAATGGCCGCTGCAGAGTCAAGATGAAAAGATCCATGCTCAGGTGTCCGTACTATATTTACACTGTGCTGTCCGGTTTATTAGAATTAGTCATTTTAGATCTCTCTAGATTACGAGGAAAGAATTATGCTTCTTCTCAAACACAGGGATGCCAAGATTTTGATATGAAGGAAGTAATAAGATCTGTATACTGTCTCATATCACAGACTTAGGAGAGCCTGTACATTTAGATTTAAGTGATATGAAGGACGTCGTATTAGGAATCAGGATGCACATTGACTCTATAGGCCCCATTGACTTGCCGACATGATGGCCCATCACCAATCATCTTGTTCATAGAGCTAAGGGGGCCTACTCTAAGGCAAGGGGTATGTAGTACAATAATACATACGAGGTATGATTTTTATGGGTGGGCCCTAGGCACCCCAGTCCAACACGGTCCACTGGTCTTTTGCATCCTGACCGCTCCCCTTATGGGGTTAACGAACCCACTATGCCGTTAAGGGGCTGTCTGCCTTAGGCAATGTCTTGTTATTAGAAGAGTCTCCTTATAGTAAGTTGATCTGGAGCTGTAACAAGGATCACCATCATTTTGGGCAAAGGTTCCTGCACTGCCCTTACTCTGTATCTAATTTTACAGAAATGGTTTGTTGGTGCCCCCGCCCTGTTACATCTTGAGCTGATCTCTGGGTATCTTGATGCTAGTACCCTATCCAACAGATGGGACATTTGGGACATGCAACATAAAGTATTCTGGGATCGCTATGCTAATGATCGATTGTTATATTGGCAGAATCTGCTGTAATACTCTGCACTGCTGTTACTAACTAGATGGCATGCAGGTAGGCAGACATGGTAAACAATGAAGAGGATGCATGTGTCTGAGCGTTGCCACCCTTTCAAACATCTGATCAGCTGAGGTGCTGTCAATAAGATCCCCACCGATCTGATATCGATGGTCTATCCTATCAATAATAAGCCATCAATAAAGGGATCCTGAAAACCCATTTCAACAGGGGTATAAACATAGCAATTGCTGCTAGGCCTTGGTTGCTAATGGAGCTCCAAAGGTCCCTCTGCAGCACCAATGCAAGATATGTAATGGGTAGGGGTCCTATTACATATTTTGCATTGATGCCCAGGAGCTTCAAGTTATACCTCTACTTTTCAATTCTTGTGAAGAACCACCATAGTAAAAATGAAGCCATTGACATCAAGAGGCTGTCAGTGACCAAACAGTCTGGATCCTGCAGAGCAATACTCTTTGTCACACTTGCAAATTCTCAAGGGTTGTCCACAAGGCTCTGGAAGAAAGGGATGACCTCTTGGAGTTCTGAAAGCATGGGCAAAGATCCTGAGGTCAACAGAAGGCTCCTGCATCCACTGAAATCTCTGTGCAGGTCATGTCACAAAAAAGGGGCCCATCATATACTGTTATTCCTCCTTTCCTTCATCTACTTTCTGCAGCGATCCAATGTCTGATGAAGGGTCCAGTGGGGCCGAAATGTCACCTGTTATCTGTGGATTGCCAATAGATGTCACCTTAATGGAGTACTGGAATATTCTATATCACAAAAACAGGGCATGGCACATGCTCAAATCCCAAAAGGGGTTGTGGCCTCACCCCACTCCATTCTTCCAGATTCCCTCAGCCAAATTTTGCCCTTTGCAACTTTACTCTTGCTAGTTGTTTAAAGGGTTTGTCCAGGACCTGAAGGTAATTGAGACAGTTCTAGTTTCAGATTGGTTGGGGTGAAACACTTGGGCCCCATCTTGATCGGGTGTTTTGGCCACCGGGAAGCCATATACAAGATACACAGATGGAAGCAGCTGCTATTCAATGAATTGGAGTGGGGCTGCAGTTCCATACACCACCTCTACACTGTGCAGAGCAGAAGCTGTATACAGTGCACTGAGCGCCATAGACTGTAGTGATGGCATCTTTCACTGTAGATGCTACTAGCAGTATATAGGTACAATATATATACCGAAACACCAGTTGCCAGAAGTCATATACTAGATATATAGCCAGATGAGGTCTAGGTGTCGGACCCCAACCAATCTGATACCTTTCATCAGTATCAATTACCTTCAGGTCCTTGTTAGGTTAAGGTCACAAATGAGGGACTTGATGCCCCAATTAAAATAACAATAAAAAATTCATCTTGCTTTTCTTTTTGTCCCACGACGGGTTAAATCACATGCCACAGTGGCTTAAACTACCATAACTGAGAACGTCCACTCCCTCCACCCTGGGACTGCACGAGGCATCTGGAAACACTGAGTAGTTTTTTTGGCACAGGGATAATAACAGTCCATTTCTCTCAATTAAGGTTTTTCTAATATATGCCGAGAGGGTCATTAACAGAGAGAAACGAGTGCGGATTCAGTGGTTTGTAAGCAGCGGGAAAAGCTTTTACATCCAAAATATACAACCTCCTCTGGCGCAGCCGTTCCCTCACCCTTAAACTGTATTTTCTCATCCTCTGACCTATTACCTCAGGGGTCAGATGTCTTGTAAGTCATAGGTAATCATTTTTATATGAAATCTTATGTAGCTTAACCCCTTCCTGTAAGCGCATGTACTCACCATGGCTAGGGCAGCGAGTATATGTCACAAGTGAATATACTCGATCATTGATTTTTTTTTTTTTTTTTTTTACTCGATCATAGCTGCTTATTCTGCAACCAGTCAATACAGCATATTGGTGACATGTCCGGTATTAGTCCTCCTGTACACGACCATAGTGGCTTTTACTGTCCGCAAATACTGATCTGAGATTCGTAAAAACCATGCCAATATGTTACCTGCAGACACGGATCCGCAAAAAGACTTGTATGATCCCCTACACTTTTCTGAGCCACAAGTCCAAGCAAAAATAAGACATTCTTCATAATTTGCAGTATATATATGGTACGGACACATGACATTGTGTGCAGGAGGTCTAAGGGATCAAAATACGGACGCATGCATTTCTAGGGACCCATACGCACGGCCGTAGTTGATAGCTGTTCTCAGAGACTGGACCAGGCAGCAGACAGACAGATATGGCCACTACCCAGAGAACAGTGCTATCAATACAATACAAAGAAGCTTTATCGGCACGTCCGAATAGGTATTTGGCATTGCCAAAGCAAGTAGAGTAGGGAGCTGAGCTGGTTGGGGTAGGGGGTGGCTAAGGGGGTGGGGCAGGCATAGTGTGGATGGATGGTTTGGGGTACAATATCTATCTGAGAACAACTCATTTGAGGGGGTCCGGTGATTTAGACCTCCACTAATTTGATATCGGTGACATAGCCTTAGTCAACAATAGCCCAGAAACCCGAACGGCTTACAGTATACTACAGGGTAAAAAAAACAAAAAAAAACAAAACCTTTTTTTTCTAACAAAAGTTACTTAATGCATATCTACCCCAAAAATGCATGTCATCCCACAAAACACAAGTCCTCATACAGTTAAATAGATTGAAAAATTGAAACCGTTTGGCACTTGAAGTGTAATAATGAAGTAAAAAAAAAAAAGTCCTTAAAGGGGTTGTCCAGGATTTACAGTTTTCCGCAGGGAGGCTGGGGAAGGTGAAAAACAAACAAACCATACTCACCTCTCCCGTGTGCTCCAGTGTCTTCCATCGCGGTCTGGTCTTGTTCCAGCGGAAGTCCTCGCCGCATGTGACTGCTGAGGTCTAATGGAAGGACATGGGTGACGTATGTGAGTGCCGTTCTGGTTCCTTTCACCGGACAGCGGTGGGAGACACCGAAGCACTGGGGACAGGTGAGTAGGTTTTGGTTGTTTTTTTTTTAAACGTTGCACCTTCCCCAACCTCCTTGCAGAAACTGTATAGCCTAGACAAAATAGGCTGCGTCCTTAAGGGGTTAACAAGAACTGGAGAAGAAAGAAGACCCCCCTCCATCCATGCTCCCGACTTGTCCTCTCATGAAAGTTTATTTATGGCCGCTCTTCAGCCTGCTCCCACCTCCATACGCTCCCCGTCATACTTCATTTTCCAGTCTCTCCACCCTCATCCTCTCTGCCAGCTGCTCCATTCACCCGGCTGGCCCGCTCTGCTCCCTCCCCTGCCATTCACTGCTAATTTATTATTTTTCCCTAATCACTGTAATTAGTTTATTACTCTGATATTAATGGAGCTTGTGGAGTGCGCGGGAGCTAATTGAAATGTTTCTGATTCCTGATGCTTGTTGATTCGTGTGGAGAAGAAAATCCTTTTTATTTTGTGTACTGTGGGGAAAATGTAATGGTCCATGCAGCGAAGGCCTGGGACTGGCGGCAAGGCAGAGCAGGATGCGGAGTCGCCACGCTACAGCGTTCTGGATACACGAGGACCTCTGTTTCCAACATCTTAGTTATTTCTCCACCTCCCATAGGATGATAGGTAGGAGGGCGAGTCAAAAATGATCCGCTCTGTAGATCCGCTCTTCAGCAACCTACAAAAAAGACAAATACATCATTTTCTTGCTTTTGAATATACTTTGTCCATGTTTCTACAAGCTTCAGTTTAAGGCTGAATGCACATGACATGAAATCAACCCCCGTCTCAGGTTCCAGTCCAAAAAACCTGTGTGAACTTAAGCTAAAGGTTAGTGCTAGGTTCACACCTGCACTCAAGTTTCCAGTCCCGAAAAAAATGGAAACCCAATCCACTTAGAAATCGATTACCCGTAGAAACCCACAGACCCCATAGACTATATTAGGGTGTGCAAGGTTTCCGCCTGAAAAATGCAGAGAGAAAAGTTCTGCGTGCAGTATATGTTAGGAGTATTTTGGTTCATTGCTTTCTATTTTTCTTACCTGGGGAGTTTTTGGCTGTGCGGTGTCTGGGGTGGCATCCTGGCGCTGCGGGGTTGTCCTGTCGTGAGTATTGGTGCACACCTTCTGACTTGCACGTGCGCACTAATGGTAGGCAGCTTTATCTCCTGGTGGATTAGTCTGTCCTCCCATTTGCACCTGGGAGGAGTGGTCTCTACTCTGTATTTAAACCCATGCCTCCCATGGTTCTGTGCTGAGTGTCGCTTTTACAGAGCTAGGCCTTAGCAGGAGGAGTAGGTGGTTATCTTGGATAGAGGAAGTTCCATGGTTGGTTTTTGGGAGGTTTGGGTGAACGAGTTGGTTTGTGTGTTTTCCCTTCTGTGTTCACCAATCCTCCCTCTGTGTGTTATTGACTGTGTGAGTGAATTGCCTTATCCTTTGATTTCTACTCAGTTTCCCTGTGTTTGTTTCCTAGTGTAAGGTTCCTTCCCATATTGGTTTGGGGGAATCCTTTCCCACATTTTTCCTGTGTGCTGCTTGTGTTGTTAGTCAGCGCACACCCTTGTCAGTCCCTGTCAGTAGCAGCTTCACTTGTTCGTTAGGGGTGACCCCCTTTAGTCTCCAGTCCCTAGAGATCTTATAGGGCATTCCTTCTCCCACTTCCCTCTAGGCCTACGGTATCAGTAAGAGAGGAGCTGTCGGGGTCAGGCTTAGCCTGAGAACAGCCGACCCACACCCGTGAGGCAGGGACCGGGATAGCTAGTGGGAGTAGTGTAGGGCGAGATTTCCTACTGCTATTCCTTAGCCCCGTTGCAGCTACCTGGACTGACGTAACAGTATAGGGGACGGGAAAAAAAAACAAAAAAAACACTAAAGACACTTATTGTCTCTCTGATTCATTCTTGCCTTGACTACTGTAACTCCTTACTAATCGGTCTTCCCCTTAGTAAATTCTCCCCTCTACAATCTATTCTGAATGCAGCGGCCAGGCTCATCTATCAGGCTAGACGCTACAGCGATGCCTCTGGTCTGTGCCAGTCATTACATTGGCTGCCTATTCATTATAGAATAAAATATAAAGTTATCACTCTCATCCACAAGGCTCTCCATAATGCCGCACCTCCCTACATTTCCTTCCTCATCTCTGTCTATCGCCCAACCCGTGCTCTCCGCTCACTCAATGACCTAACACTTACATCCTCTATTATCAGAACCTCCCACGCTCGTATACAAGACTTCTCCCGAGCTGCACCACTTCTCTGGAATGCTCTACCCCGGACAATCAGATTAACTCCCAATTTCTACAGTTTCAAACGCAAACTAAAGACACATCTCTTCAGACAGGCCTATCACAATTTCTAACGTAAACCCTTCCGTACTATAATTAGAATCCCCAAAATGTAACCCTCCTCTGTCCCCGCTCCCACATTGCCCCACATGATATGATGCCATTTCAGGCTAACTTTATAGGTCCAAGTTCCATCCACATGTTAAAGGACACGACTAGTGATGGCTCATAAAGTTTTATGTTTGTGTAATGACAGTCACCTCTATTACAAAATTGTCTGACCTCTGTATAAGCAATGCCGCCCCTGCTACCTCTTGTGTCACCCCCCTCTACCTCATAGATTGTAAGCTCTTGTGAGCAGGGCCCTCAGTCCCATTGTGTGAAATGACTTTCTTTGTAATGTATCTTTCTGTCTGTATTTGAACCCTACATATTGTACAGCGCTGCAGAATATGTTGGCGCTATAGAAATATAAATTACTAGCTGGTACCCGCAACTTCGTCTGCGGTGATTGTAGCAGTGGGTATATACAGGCGCGGGTAAGGTTTTCGTAGTGTGTATAAGGTATGGGATATGAAATGTAACTTTGTATCTTGTGTTTGCTGTAATTCAGAGAATACGTGAGACTTTTGTGTTGAAGTTACTTTGTATTTGAGCTGCTATATATACGATGTTGTGAGAAACTTTACATAGTGACTTTGGGACAGAAGTATTTGCAGTTAACCCTTTCCCGCCGATGGTATTTTTTGACTTTCGTTTTTTGACTCCCCTCCTTCTAAACCCCATAACTTTTTTATTTCTCCGCTCCCAGAGCCATATGAGGTCTTGATCTTTGCGGGACAAATTTTTCTTGATGATGCTACTATTAATTATTCTATATAATGTACTGGGAAGCAGGGAAAAAATTCAGAATGGGGTGGATTTCAAGAAAAAATGCATTTCTGCGACTTTCTTACGGGCTTTGGTTTTACGGCGTTCACTGTGCAACCAAAATGACATGTCCCCTGTATTCTGTGCTTCGTTACGATTCCGGGGATACCAAATTTATATGGTTTTATTTCCATTTTGACCCCTTAAAAAAAATCCAAAACTGTGTTAAAAAATTTTTTTTTTGAAAAGTCGCCATATTCCGACAGTCGTAACTTTTTTATACGTGCGTATACGGGGATGTATAGGGCGTCTTTTTTTGCGGGACCAGGTGTACTTTGTAGTTCTACCATTTTCGGGAAATGTTATTGCTTTGATCACTTTTTATTCAAATTTTTATCAGAATGAAAACAGTGAAAAAATGGCGGTTTGGCACTTTTGACCATTTTTCCCGCTACGGCGTTTACCGAACAGGAAAAATATTTGTGTAGCTTTGTAGAGCGGGAGATTTCGGACGTGGGGATACCTAACAGTATATGTTTCACAGTTTTTAACTACTTTTATATGTGTTCTAGGGAAAGGGGGGTGATTTGAATTTTTAATCCTTTTTATTTATTTTTTATATTTTTTTTACTTTTTTTAAACTTTTTTCTTTGCATTTATTAGACCGCCTAGGGGTATTGACATGGGTGGGCGGTGTCGCGGATTGTCAGAGCGGTGGGGGTCAGCAAACATGGCTGCTCTGGAGCGTTAAAGAGCGCCTCCTAGAGAATCGTTAAGGGGAGGGGCAAAGTGGTAAAGTACTGTATATGTACAGTATATGTGATTGTGTGGGGTTAGGGGCGAGGCTGTAGAGGGCAATATGAATTTTGTGGCTTGCTATGGTCCAAAGTGTGTGAGATTGCAGAGATGGTGGTGTGAGTTTGGGTTTTGTGGGGGTCCTGGCACAAACGTATGTGCGCTATTGTGACGAAAAGTAGCCTATTGTTTAATCTGGTGTATTATCTATGTTTGTGGAAAATTTCAGCCAAATCGGTGGAGCGGTTTTTCCGTGATTGAGGAACAAACATCCGAACATGCAAACATCCAAACACACAAACCCACAAACTTTCACATTTATAATATTAATAGGATTATTATATTACAGTGTCTAAGGACAGCCTGGTTTATGTGTAATTTTGGTTTCCAACACCAGGGGGAGCACAAATAAACACTTGCAGTCTACTTGCCTTTGAAGCCAAGACAAGAGTGTTTGCAAATGGAGACATGAGTGTCTGCTGGGGGCCATAACTGTTCTAGTTAGTGTTATGACTTGTTATATCAATGCTGTTACCGCCATACACCACTAGCTCCACTCATCCGCCATCTTCTGAACGTCCATCTGCAGGAGTAGAAGAAGAGGTAGATAGAGGGGAGTAGTACACCAATGGAGTATCAGGCGGCTGTCAGGGGTTATAATGCATAACCAGACTCGATATATACAAACCAGGATTTTTTATATTTTTTATTAAAGACTTTTTACATACTTAGCTTCTATATCAACACAAAATGGTGAAAATCTATAGAAATACAAAGGTTTATGTTTGTTATTAAAGTGCTAGGATACGCCATAACATTAAGATTTATACAAACCTATGGGAATTCCAAAGATCGCAAATACAAAAGTGCAGAAATTTCCCATGGTGCTCTGGGACGTCAGCTACTAACAGTGTACCTAAATGCACCCACTGATCAGTGGGGATCCGACTGCGGGGACCCTCACTGATCAGCAAATTAAGACTTATGGATAGGTTGGAACTTGCTTCGGTGGCACAACCCCTTTAAATTTATACAGATCCCAGGCCAGATCCCCTGAACAAATACAGATCAAAAACCAGATCGCTTAAACAAATACAGAAGACAGGGACCCCAAGGTATAATGCCCTCTTTACTGGCCCCCAGATGGTATAACACCCCCCTTATAGCCCCCACAATGTATAAAGCCCTCTTTACTGGCCCTCACATGATATAATAAGATAAGAGATAAGATAATCCTTTAATAGTCCCACAGTGGGGAGCATGTTACAGCAGCATAGTAATACAGATACAGGATAATACACAGTAATATATTACAGACGTAGACACACATATGCTGAGAAGAGAAGATATATTAGGAGTCCATAGCAGCTAAGGAACAGAAGAGAAAGAAGGAAGACTTCATGGTCATCGTCATAATCATTAGTTCTCTGTGCGGAGTGATCTTCGCTTGGACTGATGTAGATTATACAGCCTGGTCGCGGTTGGAAGGAAGGACCTCCGATAGCGCTCCTTCTCACACTTGGGGTGAAGCAGACGGTCACTTACAGTGCTGCCAAGTCCCATCAAGGTCCCATACATGGGGTGGGATTTGTTCTCCCGCATGGAGGTCACCACAGACAGTATCCTTCTGTCACCCACCACCTGTACTGGGTCCAGGGGGCTCCCCAGGACAGAGCTGGCCCTCCTGATCAGCCTGTCTAGTCTATTTCTGTCCCTGGTTGATATACTGCTCCCCCAGCAGGCCACACCGAAAAAGATGGCTGAATAAGCAACCACAGAGATGAAGAAGGCCCTAAGAAGTGTCCCCCGGACTCCGAAGGCCCTCAGCCTCCTGAGCAGGTAGAGTCTGCTGTGGCCCTTTCTGTGCAGCGCCTCCAGGTGATCAGCCCAGTCTAGTTTATTGTTGAGGAGCACACCCAAATACTTATAGGTCCTGACTATCTCAATGCATGTTCCTTGGATCTCCACCGGGGTCGGAGCACTTCTCCGTTTACTAAAGTCCACCACCATCTCCTTGGTCTTCCCAGCATTAATCCTGAGCTGGTTCTGCTGGCACCATTCAACAAAATCCCGGTTTAAGTCTCTGTATTCCCTATCATCACCATCAGTGATAAGGCCGACTATAGCAGAGTCATCGGAGTACTTCTGTAAGTAACAGCTGGAGGAGTTGTGCCTAAAGTCAGCAGTGTACAGTGTGAAGAGAAATGGGGCAAGAACTGTACCTTGTGGTGCCCTTATAATACCCCTTTTACTGTTCCCCCCACATGGTATATTGCTACTTTGTTGGATTGCATACAATAAATTGCCTCCTTTATTGCCCCCAGACACTATACTGTCCCCATTACAGGCCCCTATGCAGTATACTGTCCCTGTTACAGCACCCATAGTGTAAGTGCCCTCAATACAGACCCCCATACAGTAAGCAGTAAATATGGGGCCCTAATAAAAGCCCTTATAAAGGAAGGGTCCCTAATATAGGCATCCATACAGTAATTGCCCCTATTACAGGCCCCCACACAATATAATACCTCCCATACAGGCCCCGACAGAGGTACTTTAGGCCACTACCTACTAAATTATTATTATTATATCCAAAATGGCCGACTACTGGGCCTGCACGGATCAGAAAATGATGACCTATAGAAGGACAGATTATAATTTGATTTGGTGGCACAACCCCCCACAACCATTAAACAAATACAGAACGCTGCCCAGATCCCTTGAACAAAAACAGAACTAAAACCAGACCCCTTTAACTAAAGCAGACTCCAGACTCAATCCCGCAAACAGATCATGGACCAGACCAACTAAGTAAATGCAGATCCCAAATGAAAGCAGATAAATACACACAGACCCCAGATCAGACCAAAGAGTAAATAAATATACCAGACCCCTAGTTAAAGGGATTGGGGGGGGGGGGGGCTAAAACTATTGATGACCTATCCCAAGGATAGGTCATCAATATAAGATTGGTGGGAATCCACTACCCGATTTAGCAGGAAGCAGACAGCGCCGTTCTCTGTGTAGTGGCCACACCAGGTACTGCAGATCAGCTCCCATTCACTTGATTGTGAAATTAACTGCAGTGACTCTGTTCAGCCACTACACAATAGGAGCGCTGTCTGCATCCTGCTCCATTCTCTATCAGTGTAACAGCTGCCGATTGAGGGGGTTGCCTGGTGTTGGACTGCCACTAATATGATACTGAAGACCTATCCTTGGAACAGATTATTTTTATTCTGGAAGATCCCCTTAGGCTAAAGCTCCATGTTGAGGAAATTTTTTTGTTGCAGATTTTGCTGCGGTTTTTTGAGCCAAAGTCAGGAGTGGCATAAAAAGGAATGGGAAATATGAAGAAGGCTCTGAGACATTTCGTTTCTGTCAATGTGCAGTGTTATGTACCACTAGAAAGCTTTCCCACTATGTACTCAAGTGCTGGAAATATTGGTGCTGATGTCTCCCCACTGTCAGAAGGGACATTCCTCACAGCTCCGCATCATCACCCCAAGGCTTATATGTAGGGTTGAGAAGATCTTGAGATTTCAGGATCGATTTTAAAATCCGATTTCCGATCATTTTCCAGCCGATCCCGATCGTGAAATTTGCTCGATCGCAGATCGGGATCCGATCTTTCCCGATCGCGATCACTCAACCCTATTCATGATATATACATCAATAGGGTTTAGCCGATCTTGAGATAACCTCCAACCTCGATCCTGCCGGAAAAGATCGGGATCGGAACGTAATCGATCGCCGACTGGAATCCGATCTTTTCCAATTCCGTTCGCTCAATCCTACTTATCCTACTAATATTATAAATGTGAAAGTTTGTGTGTTTGGATGTTTGTGAGTTTGGATGTTTGTTTCTCAATCACGCTAAAACGCCTGGACGGATTTGCGTGCAATTTTCCACAAACATAGTTTTCCCTTAGGATTGAGTCACAGGCTACTTTTGGTGCCACTAAACAACATGGCTTCCTAGCAGGAGACTCACAAAAGCAGGACTCCTAGCCCCAGCTATAGACTCACACACACTGCCTGGCATTTCCTGCCTCAACCTGCCTGCACACTCCTTACTGTCACCTCAGGAGTAGCCCTCACTCTACTCACTCACATAACACATCACATTGTCTGTATCACTACATACACAACACATCACATTGTCTGTATCACTACATACACACTCACACACACTGCCTGCCATTTCCTGCCTCAATCTGCCTGCACACTCCTTACTGTCACCTCAGGAGTAGCCCTCACTGTACTCACTCACATTTTACATATAGCTTTCCACTATATAACACATCACATTGTCTGTATCACGACATACACAATACAACACATCACATTGTCTGACACAATACAACACATCACATTCTCTGACACAATACAACACATCACATTGTCTGTATCACGACATACACAATACAACACATCACATTGTCTGTATCACGACATACACAATACAACACATCACATTGTCTGTATCACGACATACACAATACAACGCATCACATTGTCTGTATCACTAGATACACAATATAACACATCACATCACATTTGCTAGCCCACCAAACTTTTTAAAGCCCTTTTACAGTTTCACACGTCTGTGTCCGCCCAATTCTCCAATCACCGCAGACGAAGTCGCGGGTAAAAGCTAGTATGTAATATATATATATATATATATATATATATATATATATATATATATATATATATCTGCCAGGTAATGTTGAAATCTGAACTCCCCCATCTTTTTGGCAGAGAGAAGTCTACGGGTATAGTCACTCGATTGTGCAAAGATGCAGAACCCGTTTTTTCCATTGCTCTATGACCGCAATCAAGTCCGTAACAATGATCCCCATAGTCCGACCTGTGATAAAATAATGCACATGCTACTTTTTTCACGGATCACAGGAGCCTATGACCGATGAAGTTGGTCACCTGAATACGTCACTACATTACACCGATACATTGTTGTACATTAACTCATTACAGTTCTGGTATATGTAGCAGAGCTGTGTAACACCTTTGTGTCCAGGACAGATTTATATTCCCCAGGAGCAAACAATGAAGATTCTTATTCAATGACAGCCAGCAGAGTTCTGAGAATTGATGCAAAAAAATGATATATCATATAAAAATAGCTCATTTATTTGCTGAAACCGGAATCCCCCTTTAATGAATTGTGATGGTTTGCTACACCAATGGCGCATTAAGTTAACATTAGTTAAGATGACAGCCTTAGCTATGCTACATCTGTGTGGCCGCCATATGCCGCCCTAGGTACATATGTGTATAAAGGCAGATCACCACTTGGGGACTTAGGGTGATCCTTTATTCCGGCTATAGGTCCCCTTACATGTTTGCTATCCAGCTGTCACTCTTCAGACTGAATAATTAAATATGCTAAATACTTGTACAGAGGGGCCCCGGGTGGACTAAGTCCTCTTTACCCCCATCCCGGCTGCTAGTCAGATGGCAAATGTCCCCTGCTCACAGACAATAGGTCACTCTGCTGTTTGTCCCATTGTACTACCTGCCACGTGCCCCTAACGCTCTTACTGGGCCAGCTGCTGGTACAATCCTATTATACATAAGATTTAGGCGGGACCTGACCAGGACTGCGACCATCTGTTTCTTCATCAATTCCAGTCTGCACTACAACGGTCATCTGTGTGAGGCCTTGGGGGGAGCTTAGAAAGCTAAACCCTATTAGTGCCAAAAAATAGAAGCTGTAGGTTTGCAAAGAAATTGACATATGTGGCTGTATGCACTGGAGAAAAGTATCTAATAGCCATCTGATAGGTAAATAAGGAAAGAATAAGCTCTGCGACGTCCTGGACATGAGCGTGTGCGGTGTACGGGTCAGTAAAAATAGCACCAATGACACATGGATTGGTATCGGTGATTTTTACTGACCCATTGCTTGAGCTGGACCTGTATAGGATCTGCTCTTCACTATGTCCCGGACACACGTCTGCAAAAACTACGGCTATGTGCATAGAAATGCGTGTGTGCGGACTTTGATTCGCAATTGCTGACAAAAACTACGGACGTGTACTTGGAGCATACACAAAATACTAAATCGGTGCTGATATTGTCTAGAGATGAGTGAGTACTGTTGGGATCAGCCGATCCGAACAGCACGCTCCATAGAAATGAATGGATGCACCTGGTACTTCCGCTTTGACGGCGGCCGGCCGCTTAACCCCCCGCGTGCCGGCTACGTCCATTCATTTCTATGCGAGCGTGCTGTTCGGATCGGCTGATCCCAACAGTACTCGCTCATCTCTAATATTGTCTACTAATTCACATAGAATCCGAAATATATGATAAATGAACAGCTTGTGTGAGACTATCCAAAGACATTGTTAGCAGGGCTTCGACTAGTGCGCCATTGTGTTCATTCTATGTCTTATTGATAAGTTATGTACATGTGATAGTCCAAGGTAGTCACGATTCTCATACAACTTCCTCTATGGCTTCTAACACAACCCTGCTATAAAACGTGTCACTGTGTATAGTGCGAGTCTAGGCCTACATCACAAGACTGCGATAATTCGCCGTGTAAGGCCGGGGCCTCACGTGGTGCAAACGCTGTGGATAGGACTCTAGCAAATTTTTGTGTCAATTTTTCAAGGTTGATTTGTACCACGATCTTGTGACTTTAGGCTGACCCTTGGTTCACATCTGCGTTTGGTAAGTCCGTATGGCAACCCCTGAACGCAATACCCAATGCATTGACAAGTGGTACACAGTGAAAGCTCACAAACCCATAGAGTATAATGGGGTCTGTGTGATTTCCGTGCGCTTCCCGCACCAATCATGCGGAGAGGAAAATAGATCACAAAGTGCTTTCTGTCTGCATGATTCGTGCGGCAGCGCGCGAAAAACACACGGACCCCATTATAGTCTATGGGGTTCGTGTGCTTCCACTGCACACCGCTTGCCAAATCGTTTGGTATTCCATTCGGGGGGTTCCCATGCGGACTCCCCCGAACAGATTACCAACACAGATGTGAACGAGGCCTTAGGGTAAGGACACAAGTTCAGGCCAATAGCAGGAGTACATTGAACATCACCTGTCCTATAGACTGTCTCACCCTGCATGATCCACATCAGTTTTTTTGCTTTATAAACTGCATCAGAAAACCTAAATGTGTGTCCTTATTTAGACAACAGCTATTCCTCCTGATCCCTCCATACACATGCACACTCAGTTTGTCCAAGCATGCATGTGTCATCAATAGGGAGAAGGAAATATATTACTGCTAGACATCTGCGCAAGTTTGTCTCCTATTAGGACAAATAATGGGGGGTTTCTCCGCTCTCCGCATCGAGAACACTTGCATACTCAGAATGAGGGAATCGGAAGCTATGGACCCCGGACGTAGAAAATTCTAAGGCCCTTCCTGCTGCGCAGTGCGCGGACACCCATATATATATATATTACAGATACAAGTGATCCAATGTCCCTGCCCCGTCTATGGACACAAACCCTGAAACCCCCACAATGGTGGGCTGCCCTCTGTTAGCATTTGACAAATTACTATCATTGATTGGATTCTCAGTCGGCAGCAATAGGCAATTAGACAACAAAGGGGAACTCCGACTGATCAATAGGAAAATTGAATTTCGAGCCGGTAGGCCTTTGTTTTATTGATTTCTATTGTTCCCTCAGCCACAGGCTCCCAGACATCATTAAAGGAAACTATTAGCTGACAGATGGCCTTTAATTTCTATCAGTCAGGATTTTACCTTTGATTATACAATATTTTTTATTATAATACGATCTCATGACTTCTGCGCTAGATCTCTGTTCATTTCCTACACATGGCTGATGAACCCTGTCGTGTGAACAAGCTCTAAGCCTATGCCATGAGATGTGCAGGTTAAACCCTCTTTAGGTGCAAGTGCAAAACCTCCGCGGTTTACACTTTGTACTGCTTTCTCATGTAACATATAATACCGTGCGAATGCGTGGAAAAATGCTGCAAAGTCAAAGGACTTTCAGAAATAGAAGGGTTAATAGTTTATTTTTGTCAAATACCAAAATGAAGTGAATGAAGAGAAATCTAAATCCCATAAAATATTGATTTTGATATTTGTTGTGGTCACCAGGGGCATAGCTATAGGGGATACAGAGGTAGCAACAATCGTAACCAGCCTTCAACATTGAGGTGTTCCCAAAGGTTACTATGCCACAAATGTTGCCTTGGTGCACAGGAGCTTCAAGTTATGGCTCTATTGGCCATTCTTTCTCAAAATCATCCAGTCTGTCTAGGATGACACAAAGAACCAGAAGGATTGGAGCAAGCCTACATCCACAGAAGATCTGTGCTTAGTTCTCCAAGATGGCGGGTACAACCTCCTTGCCGGAGTTCATGCAAGTATATGGAGAATAATGGATGGAAGGCAAAGGGCAAAGGTTGCACCAAATATGGATAAAAATAAATCATTAACCCTGTACTGTCTGGGGGCCATTGTGGAGCAGATTATACTGTGTGGGGCCATTGTGGAGCAGATTATACTGTGTGGGGGCCACTGTGGAGCAGATTATACTGTGTGGGGCCATTGTGGAGCAGATTATACTGTGTGGGGGCCACTGTGGAGCAGATTATACTGTGTGGGGGCCACTGTGGAGCAGATTATACTGTGTGGGGCCATTGTGGAGCAGATTATACTGTGTGGGGGCCACTGTGGAGCACATTATACTGTGTAGGGGCCACCGTGGAGCAGATTGTACTGTGTGGGGCCACTGTGGAGCAGATTATACTGTGTAGGGGCCACTATGGAGCAGATTGTACTGTGTGGGGGGCCACTGTGCAGCAGATTGTACTGTGTGGGGTCACTATTGAGCAGATTATACTGTATGGGGCCACTGTGGAACAGATTATACTGTGTACGGGCCACTATGGAGCAGATTGTACTGTGTGGGGGCCACTGTGGAGCAGATTATACTGTGTGGAGGCCACTGTGGAGCAGATTATACTGTGTGGGGGGCCACTGTGGAGCAGATTGTACTGTGTGGGGGCCACTATGGAGCAGATTGTACTGTGTGTGGGGCCACTGTGGAGCAGATTGTACTGTGTGGGGGGCCACTGTGGAGCAGATTGTACTGTGTGGGACCACTGTGGAGCAGATTGTACTGTGTGGGCCACTGTGGAGCAGATTGTACTGTGTGGGACCACTGTGGAGCAGATTGTACTGTGTGGGGGGCATTGTGGAGCAGATTATACTGTGTGGGGACCCCTCATTATTTGTATCACACAGTATCTGGTTTTATAGCTGATGTGATATTATTTCTATGACGCGATATGTTTCTATTTCTGTAAGCTTTTTCCACCCATGCCTAATATTTTATGCACCATACTGTGAGTCCTATTGCTGCTGCAGAACATTACATTAACACTAGCAAAACGTTTCAATCCCCGCACCCTGTATAGCAAACATAGATGCAGCACACATTTCAATGTAAGAGAGTGGAATAAAAGTGACTGCATAAACCAGCCTGCAGGGTGGACATCCATGTGAATACAAAGTCCTGTCATGTAAATCAGCTGCTTGGCATATAAAAGACACACTCCGTCTCCACCAACAGTGAAGTGGCCTTCAGCCTGCCACCTGCCCTGCTGACACTGGATACTTGATGAACATGCAATGTGACAGCCAGAAAAGGACATGTCCTCAGGAAGTCAACCCACGTGTGCAAACACAGACAGGCCATGGATATTTACACTACACAGCAAACATCGGTGTCATTCAGCTGTCAGGCTCTGGGTTGCAGATGGTAGCAGGTTGACTTTGGGCTTGGCATTGGATTCTAAGGAGTTAATGAATATTTTAAACAGCCGGTATATAGACTTGGATATAATGAGCATCCGTATAGGTTACAGTATTAGGCTGGGGCTGCACAGTCTCATATTGCATGCAGTGCGCTGGGATCTCACGCACCATCCTAGTGCAAACTTCAGTAGGATTTCTGGAAAGGATCCACTGGTTATGCGGATTATGCTGTAGACTTGGCTACAGGATTGCAACGAGTAAGAATATGCAACAAATAAGACATTTTGCAGATTTTGCTATGTGCCTACAATCTGCAAGTAAAAGGAGAGAGTGCCCTAAAACGTGCCATATGGTTCTATACCATAGGATGTGCTATAAAGGCCCAATGTTCCCCGACACCAAGTAAGAGATGTCTGCATACAGTGTCGGACTCAAGTTCCTTGGGCACATGAGATAAACTGATTGTGGGCACCCACCATCAATAACCCCTAGTATATGGACCATAGAACCCTTTAAATGTGGGTGTCATCTGCTGCCCCATTATTTGGCCGACTGGCACTCCGGCACTGGCACTCTGTTGGGTCAGTCCGACGCTGGCGGCATATATGCGGGTTTGTCCACTTACAGCAGCTCCAAAAAATAGCCAAAGTATTTAGGGAACGTCAACACACAAGAATGAAGAGACCGTCTTCCCCTTTACTATGGCCACGAATGGGGGTCAGGATATACCCACTCTCCAGGTAGATTTGGGTCCCATATCATGTGAATATAGCTGTGAGCTCCTTATACAGTGTGTATCAGACTACACCTAATGCAGACCATCTGTATGGAGGAACCATGAAAATGGCCAAAAATAGGAAATGACAACGGCTTGTCAAAATAATGGTCAGGAAAATAGGCCCATTCACTGAGTGTGAAGTTAATGCTGCCATGTGACATCATGCTGACAGTTTCCACTGTCATGTGAATGTAGCCTAAGAGTTATGGTCAGGCTCAGGAGTGGTCCCATCTGTGCCTGGCAGTAAATTGGGCATCTGTGGCTGACACTCTCGGAGACATCTGTGGCAGGTGTACTGAGGGGCATCTGTTGGGACTCTGCGTTTGGACTGTAAGGGACTTGTGGGGCATCTGAAGCTGGCACCCATTGTTAGGGCTGCAATAAAGGGGTTTTCTGGGCTCTTCCAATGATGATCTATTGAATGCCAGTCTTAATAAATGGTCAGACTGGCGCAGGCACCGAGAGATTCATGAAGAGACTGCGGCGTCTTCATATATCAGTAGGACATCCCTATGCCACAATGGAAATCTGGCCTAAGCTATAATGAATCTGTAGACAGAGATGTCCCAGCTCCGTTCCACCGTTTTGCACAATGTCAGAGCTTGTATTGCAAGCACAACAGTGTGTCACAATGAGGCGCAAGAAAGGGCTTTTCGCTAAATGTGCGTCACAATGGCATTCCTCAGCTCCAATATACTGTTGTCATGGGGTGGATGAATTTCCCCTATTGTCTTTATTCACTTTTCTCAATTGTTTACCTGTAAACATGCCTGAGGCCGGGGGCCATATGGTGTAAACACCGCAGAAAAAAACGCTGCGTTTTACAGTCTCTGCAAAGTGGATGGGATTCTGGCAAATCCCATCCACACATTGCAGAAAACTTTGCGCAGCGGACACGTTTTGGAAATCACAGCATGTCAATTATACCTACATAAATGCATCCATTTCCCTCTAGGTATAATGCAAGCAAAAAGTCTGCAGAGGAAACCTCTGCGGTCTTTCTGTGAAAGGCTCTGTGGGAAAAGCTGTGATGCGTTATCCCCGTGGTTTTTCCCGCAGCGCTTTTTTGCTGTGGCTCACTACATTGGGGTCTTAGGTCCAATTCACATCTGCGTTCGGATTTCCTCTTGGGGAGTCCGCTTGGGGACACTCTGAATGGAAACCTAGCCAAATAAAAAAGTGGTTACTTAAGGAAACCCGTGGACCCCATAGACCCGTGATGGTGAACCTCTCTGTGGGCACCTGTCTGTGGAACAGATTGTACTGTGTGGGGTACTATAGAGCAGATTGTACTGTGTGGGGGCCACTGTGGAGCAGATTGTACTGTCTGAGGGCCACTGTGGAGCAGATTGTACTGTCTGAGGGCCACTGTGGAGCAGATTGTACTGTGTGGCGGCTACTGTGGAGCAGATTATACTGTCTGGGGGCCACTGAGGAGCAGATTGTACTGTCTGGGGGCCACTATGGAGCAGATTGTACTGTGTGGGGCCACTGTGGAGCAGATTGTACTGTCTGGGGTCACTGTGGAGCAGATTGTACTGTATGGAGCCATTGTGGAGCAGATTGTACTGTGTGGGGCCATTGTGGAGCAGATTGTACTGTGTGGGGGCCACTGTGGAGCAGATTGTACTGTCTGAGGGCCACTGTGGAGCAGATTGTACTGTGTGGCGGCTACTGTGGAGCAGATTGTACTGTCTAAGGGCCACTGAGAAGCAGATTGTACTGTCTGGGGGCCACTGTGGAGCAGATTGTACTGTCTGGGGGCCACTGAGGAGCAGATTGTACTGTCTGGGGGCCACTGAGGAGCCTATTGTACTGTCTGGGGGCCACTGTGGAGCAGATTGTACTGTCTGGGGTCACTGTGGAGCAGATTGTACTGTCTGGGGCCACTGTGGAGCAGATTGTTCTGTATTTGGGCCCCTCATTATTTATATCACACAGTATCTGTTTTATAGCAGACGTGATATTAGTACAGGCTGTAATACTGTCACTATAAAACAGACCCCGTGAAATGTAAATAGAGAACATTAATTGTTCAAAATCATTCCAAATGCAGAGACCTTTATCTTTCAGTACAAAATTGTTTTGTATCATTGAAAGCCTAATATAACCCCATTCACACAACTGTATTTTGCAAGTCCATAATTGTCCGCAATTGTGGATCCGCACAGTATTAAGGTTAAATTGCTGTGTTGGCCCTTTGCGATCATTTAGTGGGTTTTGGGTTGCAGTTTGGGTTCTCTGATAGGAGAATGGAATGGCCCGAATGTAGATGTGAACCCGGTCCAGCCTGAAGAAGGATCTGTGTGCTCTGAAGAAAGATCTGTTTTTCCCTGAAGAAGGATCTGTGTGCTCTGAAAGCTTGCACATGTAATTTTTTTGGCTATTATATTTATTTTTGACACAAAGTATCTAATATTCCATTATGCTTTGAAACAAAGTTTTCGAGGACTGAACCTTGACGTTTTGCTGTATACGAAATCCTTCTGTAAGCTGTGACGTGTTTTTAGCGATCTTTTGCACAGAAGATGATTGCTTTATCCCATCTCTCTGTGCAGAGCGGCTCAGCTATGTGGACATGTAATGCTATGCACTATAAGAGGGAGGTGTTTCCTGTTGTGTAGAAGGTCCACCCTAGTCGCTGGGAAGGAGGATTAGTTCCCTGCCCCCTTTTCCTTGTCTTCTTCCCAGCCCCCTATCCTCAGCCTTCCAGGCTCCTCCAGCAGAGGCCCTGTAACCTCCTGTGTGGTAAGGAGCTATCTCAGGAGGACACACACTGTACACTTTTCCCAGAGAGGATATATAAAATGGTTGGAATCCCGGGATCATTCCAGTGTAAGTAACTGATTTTTCATTGTCTCATTTTCACTTGTTGGTTGGAGTTTCTGTTCCCTGTAATCCGTACGTTCTGGACGTGATAGCGTTAAAAAGTGTGACCCCCTTCGCATGGTTCAGGGTGCACTCTTAATCAGAACGATGATTAACTCTTTCCTTCCAGAGAACAATCTTAAAAGACCCCGGCACTTTATTGATGTAAACACGTACGTCACTGATGACCTGCTGGATCACTAATCTGCTATGGATAGGAAAGGGTTACCAATGTTTGGACGCTTTATGTCATAGTTTGCGACACATCCTTGGTGATGACATCACAACACTGTATGTGATCCGGGATGTTCACGACATCACAACGCTACATGAGATGTTCCAAAATGTGTGACCTTGGTTAAAACGCTTCTGCACGTCACATACATACTGTATATATGTATGTATACTTGTGGCATGGAACACGGTATAGGGCGAGAAGATATTTGAGCCAATTTGATGGCGGTTCCGAAGATTAAGAGATAATCTTTGACTCTTGGTTGAGTCCAGGATCTTATTGTGTAGACTTGCTTAGAGGATCTCGTTCCGACCATGGACCCTAGACCGTATTGAGCACATTTTTATCTTGGAGATATTGTTGCGATCACCGCACTGTATATTTTTACATGTCGTCTAATTCGACCAACCTTCCACCATTGGTGGAATATTGGACCTGTTCATCTTCATCTGTGATGTGTTGGCCTTGATGGTATCTGTGATGACTCCAAACTGTTGCTGAGTGGGCAGATGTTCTTACAGGAGGATGATCTGATGGCATGTGGCGATGGTGAGCGCTTCATGTGTGGAGTGTATCATATGTATATATGTGTATGTCAGTACTAGCCCCAGCTCTGTTCTATAAATATTATGTCTCCACTTGGTGCTCTGTTTATCTCGCCATAAACCGTACCCAGCATATACAGCGGGAGGTCTGTCCTATATACACAGTAGCACAAGGTCTATCCTTTTTTGGCTGTTGTATATGGCCAGGGCTGTGCTTCAATGTGTATACATTGCAGTGTCGGCAGGTCCTGAAATGGTAGAAAAGACCCTTTCCGTTTAATAGGTGATTTTGCCCAATTATATTATTGCGTCACATGTTGTAGGTCCCTTCTATAACGCTGAAACGTACGCGGTTTTTGCTGCTCACAAATCCAGCAATACAATGGATTCTGCAGCAATTTACAGTACAAGGATGGGGAAGTCCAAAATGACTTTCAGGCCGAGGCCTCACCTTGCGTATAAGTAGTTTTTGGTGCAGATTTTGCTGGTTTTTTTTGGACCAGAAATCTGCACAGAAATCTGCAGCATGCTCATTGTGTTTAGCGAAACCTGTGGCCGTATAATCTCTGTATGGTAGAGGTAAAGGCATATTGTAATATCGAGTTACCTGCCAGCTGGCTGGCTTGCCCTTGGTCACAGGAGCAGGAAGAGTTAGAGCTAGGTTCACATCTGCATCGGGGTCTCATCTGGAGAAGCCCCTGAGAATCAACGGCGAGAAAAGTCCTGCACTGAGGGCTTGTTTCTCAGCACTTTCCGGACGGAAACTGGATGGAAACCCAGAACACCCCATTATAACCTATAGGGTCTGTGGGTAACTACTTTATAACTAGACTCGAGGAACAGAAACCGGAGCGCAGGTGTGAACCTAGCGTTTGGGAGCTAAAAACGCTGTGGAATCCTACTTTTTTCTGATACCTTTAGGGCCCCTTTACACGGCGTAAGCGTGCCGCTCCTTTAGACCTGTACACGCGAGCGCTTCAAAACACATCCCATTCACTTCAATGGGAGCACGCGTAAAGCTTTACGCGTGCTCCCATTGAAGTGAATGGGATGTGTTTTGAAGCACCCGCGTGTACAGGTCTAAAGTGTGGAAAATTCAGTGCAATTTCTCTCCATGTGTATGGACCCTAATAGATTCTTAGATATTTCCCATTGCCTTTGTAACCGCTACTGAGTTTGGCTTGAAAAAACTACATCAAAATCTGCAACAAAAAAAGCACCCTGTCTACAACGTGGCCTTATTTTTTATTTTTGGCAGATTGTGTCCCCAATAGGGAGCCTTAGGCTGGGTTTACACGGGGATTTGTGGACCGGATTTTGACGTGGAGGCCGCCTCAGAGCCCGGTCCAATAAAAACGGCTGGCCGCAACTGGATGCCGGTGCACTGCACCGGCATCCAGTCGCAGCTTTCTGCTCTGGATTAGGCCCAAATTAATGGGCCTAGTCTGGAGGGAGTGTTCACATCGCGGACTCTGCGGCAGATTCCGCCGTGGCAAGAAAGGGCAGTCGCTCTTTATTTTCCGCGAGCGGCACAAAACCGCTAGTGGACAAAAGAAGTGAACGGGTCCCATTGACGTTAATGGGAGGCAGTTTTTTGAGCCGGCTTCTAATGTGGATTCTACGTCAAAATCCGGCCCTAACCCCCCCCCGTAAACCCAGCTTTAGTTTTCGGCCTTATGCAAATGGCAGTGGACCTAAAATCCATGAAAATGGCCACAAAGATGATCATGCATCTGCTGTGTGTCAAGCAGGGTGCAGAAATCGCAAAGTGGCGCCAAAGATACGCCACATCTGTGCATTGAAAACTGGCAGAGGGGCAACAGTGAATTTCCCCTAATATCCCTATGACAAGGACAGACATCCAGACCATAGTAAGGTAAAGTGTTGCCATGGGGCTCCTACCCTAGAGAAGATGGTGGCTTGGGGCCTGTAACCATTGCTATATCCCCCAGAATCTCTAACCTACAGTCAAGAGGGGTTGTTGACACGTGCACAAGGATTCCTTTGGATGTATCCCATCTCCACGGGCCCGACTTATGTAAATAACATCTCGCCGAGTGTTTCCAGAATTGTCTGCAGACATATGTTTCGTGTCCCTAGTGTATACAGCGAAATAAATAAGATTTCCGCTGCTATGGCTATATGAGAAGTAGTAGATATTGGCCTATCACTTATTCGCCGCCATTTTGTAACCTGAATTTGATTGTTGGGTTGGTATTGGACACGCTTCAATAATATGTACGGTATATGTTAACAGACTTAAAGGAACCTCCACCACGGAGGAATAAGCTTGACAGGAAGCCAAGGGGATGGGATATTGGATTCTCGTCCCTCTGTGGACATTATCAGGGTCCAGGCCTGGCTTGTGTTATGGTGTGTGAGGTTTCACAGAGCCAGTCCGTCTCTGCGAGCAGCTGCTATAGATTAACATCCGAGACGCCATTGATTAGACAGACAGCGCGCCGGCATATAAATAGAATTTTTCTTCAAGCGGCTTTTCTTTTTTTTTTTTTCTCTTTAAAGGGAAATCGAACCGTTTAGTGTGTGTGTGAGCGTCCGTACATATGGTTGTGGTTATACACATATGTATGGCACATGTGCGCAGGTAGAGGAGATTCATGCTAGTAATACATCTCTGGAGCCAGACTGTCTCGCTGCCAGATTTTACCTCAGGCCCCAGGGTTCTAGAAAGTTATTTGTGTGACTATCTCCATTCATTGGTTCCATGACTCCTCTACCTGTTCTACTTCCCCGACGTTGGGCCTAGTTCGTACCGGGTAATAATGGTGCAGTTAGAGCTAGCGCATATGGCAGCCTTGTGTGCTCGGAGCATATGGCGGTACACAGAGTACACTGCCGGTTCCTCTCTCAGGCCTTGTGTTCCCATTACTTCAGAATATCGCTGTAATATGACATAATTAAGAGTATAATTAGTTGTTATTCGTTAGGGCCGCACAGAAGAACGGAAGGAGATGAAGAAGTGGGTGTTCTGGATCTGTGGTTGTGAGGATTTTCTACTAAAGCAAGTTATGGATGAGGAATCTCTTGCAAATGGGTGGGGGTCCAACCACCCAAACCCCCCATTGTCGTTAGAATGGGGCACTTTTGTCGCTGGTTCTGAATAGACACACGTAGCACTCCATTAGAGTTTTCAATGGGAGCGCTGGAGATAGCAAAAACGCAGCGTATGGCTTCCATCGAAGGGAGTGGAGCGGTCTTGCACATTCCCTGATCACCACCCCATTCAG
The DNA here is from genome assembly GCF_031893055.1 of Leptodactylus fuscus. Taxonomy (NCBI): domain Eukaryota; kingdom Metazoa; phylum Chordata; class Amphibia; order Anura; family Leptodactylidae; genus Leptodactylus; species Leptodactylus fuscus. Next base: position 150,042,482 of record NC_134270.1, on the reverse strand, counting down.
TACGCCCCCAAAAGTCCCCCGTTTTCCTGATCCGTAGAGGTCTGAACAGTCCGACCCTCACCAATCTTCAAGCTATCTCTTGCTTTTTCTGGGTAAAAACTAGAGATGAGCGAGTAGTGTTCGATCGAGTACGTGTTCGATCGAATACTACGGTATTCAAAATACTCGTACTCAATCGAACACTACTAGCTGTTCGAAGTTTAAGGTTCGATGCAGAACCAGCGTTGATTGGCAGAATGTTATACATTCTGCCAATCAACGCTGGTTCTTCTCTTACCTTTAGAAGTCTTCTCCGTGCAGCTTCCCCGTGGCATCTTCCGTCTGGAATTCACTCTGCCTAGGCATCCGGCCTAGGCAGAGCCGACTGCGCATGCGCGGGCATGCCCTCACATGTGCAGTCGGCTCTGCTCAGGCGTCAGGCCGGGCAGAGCCGACCGCGCATGCGCAGTCTGCTCTGCCTAGGCCCCAATGCCTAGGCAGAGTGAATTCCAGCTGGAAGATGCCACGGGGGCGCTGCGCCGGGATAAGACTTCAAGGAGAATCCAGCCCGACCGTCACTCGTGGACTTGGTAAGTATAATGTTATCGAATTTTGCGTACCCCTGAAACGAGCATTTCCCCTCATAGACTATAATGGGGTTCGAAATCCATTCGAACAGTCGAACAGTGTGCGGCTGTTCGAATCGGATTTCGAATCTCGGACATTTTAGTGTTTGCTCATCTCTAGTAAAAACCCTTTCGGCTAAGGCTGAATGTTGCAGAAAAGCAGCATTTTTTATGCAGTTTTTTTTTTAGCCAAACACAAAAGTAACTTCAAAATGGGAATGGGAAATATATAGGACTTTTCACATTGAATTTTTTTGGCAGCGGATCTTGACGCGGAATCTGCCTCAAAATCCGCTGCCAAAAAAGGCTCCCATTGACTTCAATGGGAGCTGCTCGCTTCTTTTTTCCGCTAGCTAGTAGCAGAAAAAAGAAGCAAGCTGCCCTATCTTGCCGCAGATTGGCAAGGCTCCCTCCTGATTAGGCCTATCATTGGGGCCTAATCCAGAGCGGGATACTGGTCCACTGCACTGGCATCCTATTGCGGCAAATTCCGCCATGTGAACATACCATTATACTTCTCCCTTCTGTTCAAGTCACTCAGCGCCGCACCTCCCATGAGGCGACCTGAAGCGACCGCTTCAGGTGACGCTATGTCAGGGCCCCAGGGAGTGCGGCATTTTTCCTTTCCTAATCTAGTCCAGGACAAGCTGTCCTGGACTGGCTTAGTACTGAGCGGTGGATTGGGGAGGCCACTGGAGCAGCGCTGCTCCAGCGGCCTCCCCTCACGCTCAGGCACGCTCTCTGCCTGCGAACGGCGCTAAGCCCCGCCCCTCGTTTCGCCCCGCCCCCTTCACTCAACCATGCCCCCCTCCGCTCCGCCCCCTCCTCCCGGGTGGGGAGCGGCTTTCTGTCGTTCGCCTCGGGCGTCAAAAGGGGTAGGTTCACCCCTGAAGTCACTCCTTTGGCTCAAAAAAACTACAGTAAAATCTGAAACAAAAAAAGTAGCTTTTCCACAACTTGGGGGGGCCTTACTCACCTATCCCTGGTGCTACATTATCCACCACTGGGGTCTCCGTTTCACCTTGTGCTGCACCTTGTTTTTGGAGGTCCTTCGCCCCATGTGACCGATGAGATTAATCAGTGGCCTCAGCATTTTCTGGTAAGGGACCGGTGACATATGTGATACATGCTCACTTAACAATGGCCGCGTACGACTGCCAATAACTGCAGAGATAGCATGTACGTACATCCAGCCATAGTGTACATCCATGCTTGATCAGATGAATGCTCACTTGACCTGTCCATAGATATGCACTTTTTGAGCTAGCATGTTTGGTTACTGAGAGATATTCTGATCGACACGCTACATCCTATTTTGTCACCCAACAGCAGAAGTCAAAAAGAGTCCAGTTGGCCCCAAAACCATCAGAGGTGTTGGATCCCTTGGGCACTTCCACCCATTCTCCGCAATTTGGTTGTGACTTCTATTACCATAGCACTGTAGTCTGACACTTGTTGGCCAAATAATATGCTCTCACGCTTATCACAACAGGAGCGGTATTTTACTTGCAAACCTTCAGGCGCACGTATGTATCGGTAGTGTGAAATATAAGTGTCTATCACGTGCAAAAGAGTCTGTTCAAGTCCTTGTACGTGATTAGATAACTCTGGAGCACACGTTTCACGACTGTCTACTGCAAGGGAAAACACACTGTACATGGTTCCGGACTAGTAAAGTGTGGCTCAGACTTCTATGAAAAGTGACGTGGCAGACTCGCTGAGTCTTGGAGGATAGCACAGAAGTGTTATGGTATATATAGCACTGGACCCCGAAACCTCTACAAAGTGATGCGCAGTCAGTTTGGCTGTGCCACGGTGTAGACCCAGTTTGAGGTCGTCGCATGGCTATACTCCTGAGCATGTCCTCCAAATCGTGTCTCCAGTGCAGCGGCCAACCCGCGCCAGTATTTACCATCTCGCACATGTATCAACGGCAAGTAACACACAACCTAGATAAAGTGCACCAAATTGGGCACCATTCACACAAGTGTAGTTTGTTACAGGTCCGTACTTACATATAATATATGGAACCAATAATTTGTATGGTCTGTAGTCTTTATGGGTCAGTGGCGTAACTACCGCCGTTGCAGCAGAGGCAGCTGCCACAGGGTCTGGGACATAAGGGGGCCCGGCGTTACCTGGCTGGAGTTACTCCAGACGGTAACGGGCCCTATATACTTACCAATCCTGGCAGGGGCTGGGATCGGTAAGTGATGGCGTGGGCCCCACAAGCTCCCAAGTGTAACGATCGGAGGCCGGGGAGAGGTAAGATAACATAAAGAACTGTTACTCCAGGCTCCGGGCAGGCTTCGGCCTACTTGAGTGACGTCATATGACCCGCGACGCAGGGCCCAGATCACATGACGTCACAGAAGATGGCCAATAGCGTCGGAGAATGCAGGGGAGTCAGGAGATAGCTAAGTAACAGTAGTTTGTTGTTTGTATCCCTCTGGGTCTCCGATTATTACACTCTGGAGCATAATAATTGTTCATGTGTGTCCACAATGGGACATAATACTGTGTCCTGGGGCCAGTATGGGGACATAATCCTGTTTACTGGGGCCACTATAGGGACATAATATATACTGGGGCCACTATGGGGACATAATACTGTGTACTGGGGCCAGTATTGGGACATAATACTGTGTACTCGGGTGATAGGGGTGAGTTGGTCGGGGGGGGGGGGCATGTCAAAAGCTCGCCACGGGGCCCCACCACTCCTAGTGATGCTACTGTTATGGGCCATAGAAAAGAGACACAAAGTATTGTCCATTTTTTGCGTCCCTGTCTATTCATTCAAATGCATGGGTCAGTGAAAAACACAGAAACCAGTACGTGGGCAATCTGTTCCGTTTTAACAGATTTATACATCATTCTACAAGTAGGCTCCTATCCAGTCCAATACAGCAAAGTGCCATTAGGGACGCAGGCTTTCCCATAAAAGTTTCCCGGATAACTGCCTAGTTAAGGGGAACTCACACTAGTTAAAGGTTAACTCACCCTTTAAGGTTGGTTCCACCACCTTACAGTATCTACAAAAGAAAGCAAGTCTGAATCTGGCCTTACAGATCTCTAGCGTCAAGATGACGTCTGAAATTTTTTTTCTAAAAAATCTGACGTTTCCTGCAAAAATTTGTACTTTTTTCAATTGCATGTATATTGGTTATTTAGGCTCCTCTTATATACAGTACATGTCCATATATTGTACCTATATAACCCCATTGAGTCTTAATAATGTATATAGGATCTGCTGTCACTATGGCGCGGGGACAATAGATGCAGCCTGTGGGTGTGGGAGCGGCCAGGTGTGTAGGGTGACCTAGCAGGTGTGTTCCTTGTATGGCACCTGGGCTTCCCGTCAGCGCTTCCCACCAGGTGTCAGAGTTACCTCGGGCTGGGACGGAGGGGGGGAGAAGATGATGCCTGTTAAGTAATTAACCCCTTATCTACCATCGCCCAGTATGGTCTGGAAGTCAGGACTCCTAGGATGTGGATGGATGGAAGGAAATCCTGTATCTCCAGCTGCATCTTATCCCAGCCCTCCATATGTCTTTTCTTTTCCCCTCGGAAATGGAATTTTATTTGAGCCAGATGCAGCGTTTCGTGAATAGACCCAGGCCTGTATTTATATGTTAACAGCCCACTCAGCTGGGTGACAAAACATTTCCTTCATGGAATGAGAACCCTTTGTGCGGCTAATGACCCCTCCCAGAGTCCTTTGCAGAAAGCTGCCTATTAGCTGACTTACTGATGTGGTCGCAACGCACAAAGAAATCTCTCCATGCCCTCCGTTCACTTCCAAACAATTCTGCTCATACTAATGACTTTGGCTTATTTACCACGAGATTTCTGCACCGATGGGTAAAAATGAGAAAATACAGATTTCTATTTCGTAAAATTGCTCAACCCGCAGGGGTATGGGATTTTCACAGGAGGGAGCCATCTTTGTCTTTCACAAAGTTATTCATGTTAGACCAATATTCATGTGCTAGGCAATGTACAGCGTGTATAGCGGAAGCTGCAGGGCGAGTGCGAGGAATTTAATGCTATTAGGGGTCGCTGTCTAAAATGAGTGTTTTGGATAAGGATATTATATGGCCATTTATCAAAGAAAGGAAAAAAAAATGGGGGTTTGTCGTATTCCCATACCGGCGATTATCACATGTCATTTAAGGCAGTGCTGTTCTCAGACATGAAGCCCAAAGTGTCAGAGCGTAACCCTGCACCCTTTTTAGTTAGGTTAGGGATATAGATGGGCGACCCTCTCGGTTCAGGTGGCTCGGGTCCCAGATTCATTTAGGGTCAAACAAGTTCAGTACCAGCCGGAAGTGAAATTATTACATTTTGGGGTCTGAAGAGGTGGAGAACCAGGAAAAGTGCAAAAAATTAAACTGCCCTTTTCTCACCTCTTTTGGGCCTACTCTGTGATCTCATGTGCCTGAGGTCACCACTGAGGTATATATATATTGCATAGCGTAAAACTTCTGATGGGGACATTGCAGTGACTTCCTGACGGTGGCCTAGTCTTATGGTGTCAGGTGCCAACATCAGGTCATGTTGGCCAGCTGATGTAACTGTGTCTCCACTTCTAAAGCTTGTGCAATCTTCTGGTTGGTCTTATGTATGGTGTTGGTGGTGCTGTAATAGTGAGGAAAGTTTGTTAAACTTTGTTACAGCACCAAAACCCAACATATAGTCTTTATATTGTGGTCAAACTTCTGCAATAAAATGTTGTCCAGTCGATCTGTCACACTGCGGATTCTGCTCTGGCCTTAGGAGTCTGGTTGGCGGGCCTATTACTTGTCTTATGAGTGTGCATGCCGCTATTGCCGTTGGTCACTACTAAGGACCGCCCACTGGACTCGACACAGAATGAGCATAAGTTTAAATAAAGTTTTATACTGAATCTTTGCCCACAAACTTGTATGTATCTGCTCAGTTCCTCCTGCGCTATGCCATAATATCTTTATACCAAGGTCTGTAACTGTGACCAGGGAACATCCTCTACGTCTAGAGGGAGAAAAGGTTTTACCGTAGTCATAGAAGGACTTCTTTACAGTAAGAGCGATGACACTATGGATCCCACAGCCACAACATATAGTGATGGTGACAACTTGTTCATGTTCAAGATGGACTTGGATAAAGGTCTTGAAAGTAAGAATATCATAGGTTATAGGAACTAGAAATTTTTGGGATTGGATGTTGATGCAGGGATTTAATCCAATTGCCATATTTGTTGTGGGGAATTGTTTTACCTCTGATGGGGCAACTGATGTCCATCTCATGGGGTTGTTTTTGGCCTTCTTCTGGCTCAACTTGGTAGTTTTACAAGATGGACTTCTCATTATCTGCTTTTTTACCATGGTGCTTGCCGACTGGCCCATAGTTTCAATGTGACGTCTTAAAGCCAATGGTGTGACAAAGGACCGAACAATATCTATATTTACTTACAAAACATTTTGTTCACCCATAGACAAATTTTTCATCTATCTGTATTCTGATGTTCATTAGAGATGAGCGAGTAGTACTCGATCGAGTAGGTGTTCGATCGAATACTACGGTATTCGAAATACTCGTACTCGATCGAGTACCACTCGCTATTCGAATGGAAAAGTTCGATGCAGAACCAGCATTGATTGGCCGAATGCTATACAGTCGGCCAATCAACGCTGGTTCTTCTCCTACCTTTAGAAGTCTTCTCCGTGCAGCGTCCCCGCGGTGTCTTCCGGCTCTGAATTCACTCTGCCAAGCATTGGGCCTGGGCAGAGCCGACTGCGCATGTCCGCTTGTAGTGCGGACATGCGCAGTTGGCTCTGCCCAGGCCCGATGCCTGGCAGAGTGATTTCAGAGCCGGAAGATGCCGCGGGGACGCTGCAAGGAGAAGACTTCTCGGAGGATCCAGCCCGACCCTCACTCGTGGACTTTAAGTATAATTTGATCGAACGTTGCCTACCCCTGAAACGAGCATTTTCCCCCCATAGACTATAATAGGGTTCCATATTCGATTCGAGTAGTCGAATATTGAGGGGCTACTCGAAACGAATATTGAATCTCGAACATTTTACTGTTCGCTCATCTCTAATGTTCATCACTCCGTTGAAGAAATTCTAAGACGGCTACTGAAATTTGTTATTCTCCTTATTAAATATTTATCCGTTCTTAGTCTTGCAGCGGTGGCGTAAAAAATTTCTCAACAGAATTTGGGTTTCGTCTGGTGAAATAACATTTGTTTTGCTTTAGAGTCTATAAACAAGTAGGATGTCCATGCTGACCCCATACACAGTGCACACATGGTATGGTCCACCTCTGCCCCTGGGGCTATGTAGTAATGACATGCTGTGTAAGGGAGGTGGGTGGCTGACTTCCTTGTGAAATGAATAGCTGGGAGCAGCTCCTCTCCATCAGACATCCTGGAGCCGCAGGCCGGTCCTCTGGAATGCAAGCAAAACCTCACTCTCTGCTCCCTTCTAAGGGGGGAACAATTAATGGTTGTAGGATCTGTGGTCATGGGAACCTTTTAGCAGCATATCGTAGAAATCAGACGCTGGATCTCAATTCCATCTGTGCTTTATCCATGGCGAAAGTGAAATAACAGATGACATTAGAAGACGCACAATAACTATATTGCAATAAATATAAGTAAAGGGACTGTGAAGCAGAATGGGGTTTTCTATAAATCTGCAAGGTAATGATAATCCTCCAATGTGCAAATGACCATCGAGAGACCTAAACGTCTACAAAAACATAGACGAGTTTGGAAGAACACACAGGCCCGTCAAGTCCAACCTAAACTCCTACAGTCTCGCTCTAGGAAGGCAAAAAAACCCCCCATGAGCTTGATGCCAATTGCCCCATGTCAAGGGAAAAAATTTCCCAACGCCAAATTTGGACCCTGGATCAACCGTTCTATGGGACTTTACAACTTGTAGATTTGCCAGAACGCATTGTATATTGCGTATGCTTGTGCAAGTTCTTAGGGAGCATTTGCTATAATATTTTTGGCGGAAATTTTGGTAAATGCAGCACAACCGTGGCCGTTTTGACCGAAACTGCAGCAAAAACATCTGCTAAAAAATTATAATGAGTAGGGATGTGGGCTTGGGGGGAGGGGAGAGCAGTGTTTGTTTACATGCTCTCCTCCATGGACATGAGATACTTCCATGGGGATTTTTGTATATATCCAATGTCCATGGATGTAGGTTTTTTTTTGTTATTTATATATCCTAAAAGGATTGCAGCTGTGAGGGTCTCATATGTGGTTACTGAAGGGTAAAATAAGGTCTGCGGGTTATGTTCAAGATACAGGAATGACTTCAGGAGAAATTGCACCAAATTGGGGTATTAAAGGGGTTGTGTGATCACAAGTGTAAGTACAAACAATATTTTGTACCCTATATTCCCTACGTCCTTCTCAATAAGAACTGCTGTAGATATTGAGCGCTGTATTTCGACTGTCTTTGGCAGTTCCTGTTGATATGAATGGATTTTTGGCGTGTATTTCCGACCAGCTTCCCCGTTCAAACTGGGGTGCAATGCACTCATTGGTCCGACCCCCAATAATCATCAATTAGGAGTTACTTGTTTAAAACTTCTCGCGACCATATAACCCCTTTTAAGATTAGAATTTAGCTCCTGTACACATCTCTTCTTGATGGATGTTTTGGGAAGAAGGGAATAAGCCTCTAGTAGGGACTCCTCGTCTTCTTCAACAAAGGATTGGGCATGTTGAAATCTTACAGGCTCTATTGCGGATTAGCAGATTAACAAACAGAATAAGACTCAGCAGAACAGTAGTGAATCTTACGTCTTCGAACGACAGACCTGTGTAAGGGGAGCCTCCCTCTCCTTCACGGAGAATATGAAAATGGGAACGGTGCACAACTTGGGTTCACTCATCAGCTCCCAAGATGGGCACCTGCTCCTGCATGGTCATTCGTATCCTGCTGTTAGGCTTGGCTCCACCACTGCTGTACTTGGGCCCCATTTGCAGGGTTAGGGCTCCATTCTGTTACCCCATCTTTGGGAACTTGACATGCTTCTGCCCTGACTTCTCATCTAGTTGGCGCGTACTCCCTGTCATACAACTTTCATGGTGTGGTCCTCCTCTTGCCTGTCTTCCGTTTGCCACCCCTGGGATCACTGCCCTCTAGTGGGCCAGGAATGAGCCCCCTGCATTACATTACTATGGAGCTGGTGAGGAGCCACTGACATTTTAATGGCAAGGACCTGACAGGTTCCAGAGGTGCCTGACATCTGCTATCTCCCCCCCTCCTCAATTGAAACAACATGCATGTTCAATCAAGCCAAACCTGCAAGCTGGTGGTAATGGGTTATAGCTGTCAGCGGCTCTTTAAAGATTACAGACGCCTTCATCCTGGGCCGGAGACATTTCCAATAGCTGGATAACTGTGGCACTTTGATGCAAAGTATCTTGGTTTTTAGGACCAAGTTAATAAAATTCTTGGAATTGGGATTGTATAAACCTTGAGCACAACATCTGCGGTGTGGGGTCTCGCACGAGAAGGTTACACAAGTTGAAGTATTCTTTAGTTATTTTAGTCCTGCGTATTTTACTTTCTATAAAAGCTTATGAAGGGTTAATAACCTGCGGGCCGACAAGTCAGTGTACATAAAGACATATGTTACTTTAGTCTTCGCCCATGTAAGATGCAATGCCCATGAGAATGGTGCATCTATCTGAAGATGGACATATATATATATATATATATATATATATATATATATATATACTGTGAATTGGAGCAATTTTGGCATTCAGGTTCCTTTACCAGGATATCTGGAACTCTGACCTATCAAAGTCAACATGTTTGCCCAGTTCAAGCAGAGCGTCCATGTTTATAATGGAGTTAGGGGACCATAGTTTTTGGTAACTTGAAACTTATGGGCCCTCAATGCAAAATCTGTACTGAACATGTCTTATTTCTAATATGGGTCTCTTCTTATGTAGCAAAGTTATGGTTTAGGCAATATCGGAGCTTGGAGGGGCAACCGGGGCATGAGGGGTGTTGCCTTTGCCCTGGTAGATGAGAAATTCTACCTATAGCTCTGGTTTAGGCTTCTCGGGCACTAAGGCCTGGGTGCACAGTCTATCATTACACCCTGGTTGGCAAGATTTTGGCCAACACTGGTAATTGGGGTGCAAACTGAACCTATTGTCCCATTTTAATACAACTGCCAGTACTAAACAGCACATTTATCCAGACCGGCTTGTTCTAGGATGTGACTAAATTGAAGTCTATGCAGGTCATAGAATTCGGTCTGTGTTGGTATAAACTGGCATGAATGATGATGCCCTCGCCATGTTCATAATACAGGAACGTATTACAAATGGCAATCAAAAAAAAATCCCAAGTCTTGGGTTTGCAACATTTTTTTTTTACACCGGAGAGTTGGCATAAAAGTTTGAGAAATTTTCCCCATTGTATTAAAAAATTGTAATGGAACCAAAAATTTTGGTGAAAAATAAAAATGTATAGTTGAATCTAAGAGGATGAGTATAATATTTTCCCTTCGTCTGCAATGTGCTGCTGGGTTTAGTAGCAGCGAATTGTGGCCTTCTCTCCGCCACCCCATTGTGCGACGCTCTCGGCCAGGAAATGTGCCCGCTGGTGCACCCAGCCATGAACAAGCCCTGCGTATAGTAAGGACTTCCAGTCCTATTGGCTCTGAGCCAGCGGTAGGTGTATATCTAGTGACATAGAAATGCAGAAAGCCCTAGTAACAGAGCTGGAGAGAGAGTGAGCGCCAGGCAGATATAGACAGGAGGGGGTGTCTCGCTCGCTCTCCCTGGCAGAAGGGGGGGGGGGATAATTCAGTTTGACAACACATCTGCAGTCCATCTGCGCCAGAACAGTCCTGCTTCTTCCAACACACTGAGGAATCACAGATGTGTTAAACACACGCAGGGGCGGAGGGGTATCCCACTCAACTCAACCCAAGAAAATATCCTATTTAAAATTCCACGCCCGCAGATCCCAGACGGTAAGTCGCTCGCATTTCAGCGCACTCCCCTCTGCTACCTCCCTATGTCCTTGACTATGGATCAATAATCTTATCCCTACTGCAGAGATTTTTTTTTCTTCTTAAGACGTTGCCGGGAGGGTTAATGGCGAGCCTTAAGACATCCATGATAATAAAAAGTGTTGCGTATTTAAGAGCACGTCTTGTTAACGGCTTTGGTTATGGCGGTGAAATCCGGCGTATTAAACGGAGATTTTTAGATGTAATTGGTTTTCTATTTGCTCGGATCAATGATAATCTCTTCTATCCTGCTCCGTGCTGTGATGGATAACGGGATGTCCTTGCTTTATGTTCTTATTTGGAGATGGCCTTGGAACTTGTAACTAGTATATATGTATACAGCTACAGTGTAGTATATATGTACTGGTATATAGCAGAAATATTCTATATATCTATCCTTAAAGTAAAACTCTACGCAGAACCTGGTAAAACGGAACAAAGACTAATATTAACCCTTTACTTTCGCCTCTCGCTTCACTACATAATACATTTATAGCTGAAAAATTTGGGGGTCCCCCCCCAGCAAATATATATATATATATATATATATATATATATATATATATATATATATATATATATTAGTGTGTTTGTATGTATGTTATGGGATTCATAACCTCACAAATCCGTTTGTGCCTACACACATCAGTGATTTGCATGAGCCAAAGCCATGAATGGTGTCTATACAGAGATAAGGGATAATGGAAGGATATGCACCTGGTCTCTGTTTTTGGCCGCCTTCTGGTTTTGGCGAATGCGAATTACTAACTAAAATGGTGACGTATGAATAAGGCCTAAGTCAAGGACCACTAGGACCCCTATCCATACACCCTGAAGGACCATATTTGATATTGGTGCTAGATGCAGTTACACCAAAATTTTATTATCTTTATGTAGAAGAAAAGATTTTGGTTGACCAGAAGGTCCAAGCATGGACCAGTAGTCTTTGTCCTGCGGCCATTTTTGTGTAGACCTCTGTGTAAATTTGATTTGGAGTTTGTTTATTTATTCTGAATTCTTGTTACAAATGTCTTGAACTCCCTAATAATAATATTATGTAATGGAGAGACCTTTAGATCTTTCAAGAACCAGGTCCTGCCTATGCACCCCTACGGGTAAGTGCACATGGAGGCCCAAAAAAGTGCTAAATTCTGTCCTGAATCTGCCTCCCGCTGTAGAGATTGAAGCAGGACGCTGAAAAAATAAGTCTCCTTGATCTAGCCCCAGATTTTGCAGCTGATTCAGTCACAGAACCCACATCGCAAGACCCTCCGCTTATTAGGCCCCTTCACCTGAGACCTATCGACCAGGAAAAGCCAAAGGGGTGGAGAGGATTCTGGAACGGACGTTGTCTCAAATCTCTGTTCACTTTCCAATGTGTGAACTTAACCTAAAGCAGGGATACTCAACTACTTTTAGTAAAGGTCCACTGACCAGGGTCCACCACCAAGTGAAGATCCGAGCTGAACAGGTTCAAGTGGTTAAGGTATTTTTTTCGAACAAGATGTGGTGAACTATAAGACGTACCACGCTTTGATAAGGAAACAATAGTGGGGAAAAAATCATATTAATTTAATCCTCCATGGCGGTCAAATGGAGTGGAAGGGTCAATGTCTCCAGTGAAGGGGCACTAAGGAGGTTTATAGTATTTGGTGAGCATGATACTGTCTGGAGGCACTAACATGGCATTATACTGTGTAGGGGAATAAGGTGGTATTATACAGTGTGAGGGCACTAGTGTGAAATTATAGTGTGTATGGGGCACTAAGGAGCTTTACATGGTCTGTGGGGGGCACTAATGGGACACTAGTACACCCCCCCGCCAACCACCCACACACGCAGAGTACAATGCTCCAGTAGTGGCCTCCTCATGTTGTAATGAGCTATTGGTGCCTTTACACCACCCCACACAGTATAATGCCACACTGGTGACCCCCACACAGTATAATGCCACATTAGTGCCCCCCCACAGTATAATGCCACATTAGTGCCCCCCCTACAGTATAATGACTCATTGGTGCCCTCCACACAGTATAATGCCACATTAGTGCCCTCCACACAGTATAATGCCACATTGGTGCCCTCTACACAGTATAATGACACCTTGGTACCCTCTACACAGTATAATGCCACATTAGTGCCCCCCCTACAGTATAATGACTCATTGGTGCCCTCCACACAGTATAATGCAACATTAGTGCCCTCCACACAGTATAATGCCACATTGGTGCCCTCTACACAGTATAATGACACCTTGGTGCCCTCCACACAGTATAATGCCACATTAGTGCCCTCCACACAGTATAATGCCACATTAGTGCCCCGCCCTACAGTATAATGACTCATTGGTGCCCTCCACACAGTATAATGCCACATTAGTGCACCCCTACAGTATAATGCCACATTGGTGCCCTCTACACAGTATAATGCCACATTGGTGCCCTCTACACAGTATAATGACACCTTGGTGCCCTCTACACAGTATAATGCCACATTAGTGCCCTCCACACAGTTTAATGCCATATTAGTGCCCCCCTACAGTATAATGCCACATTATTGCCCCCACACAGTATAATGCCACATTAGTGCCCTCCACACAGTATAATGCCACATTAGTGCCCTCCACACAGTATAATGCCACATTAGTGCCCTCCACACAGTATAATGCCACATTATTGCCCCCACACAGTATAATGCCACATTAGTGCCCTCCACACAGTATAATGCCACATTAGTGCCCTCCACACAGTATAATGCCACATTAGTGCACCCCTACAGTATAATGACTCATTGGTGCCCTCTACACAGTATAATGCCACATTGGTGCCCTCTACACAGTATAATGCCACATTAGTGCCCTCCACACAGTATAATGCCACATTAGTGCACCCCTACAGTATAATGACTCATTGGTGCCCTCTACACAGTATAATGCCACATTGATGCCCTCTACACAGTATAATGCCACATTAGTGCCCCCCTACAGTATAATGCCACATTAGGTACAATTGCCATTCTTGTGGAGGCCGCTCTTACTGTCATAATGAAAGGGCAAGAAAGCAAGAGTCTAGACCAGGGTTAGGGAACGTACGGCTCTCCAGCTGTTGCAAAACTACAACTCCCAGCATGCATACTTGCTCTGCTGTTCTTGGAAGTGAATGGAGCATGATGGGAGTTGTAGTTTCACAGCAGCTGGCGTGCTGAAGGTTCCCTACCCCTGGTCCAGACATTGAGTAAAACTACACTCCTGCACGTATATTAAAAAAACATTAATACCCCGTATCTGCACCATTATGGTTCCCACAGATAACTATGACTGTTCACCAGGCTAGGGTACATGTACACAATCAGGATTTACATGCAGAAAATCTGTGTTGTAATCTGCATGTGCCTGGTAACTGGCAAGGATTTTGGCGCAGTTTTTCGTACATGGACATGCAGATTTTGGAGCAGAAAAAAAAAGAAAAGAAATTGACAATGTGGATTTAAAAAATGTTTTTCCGCATGGAAAAAATGTGCAGAAGATGTAGAGAATTTCTTATGCTAATGCTAGCGGATTTTCTGCATTGAAATCCTTGAGTAACACTGATCTTGTATGGGAGCAAGAAAATAGTTTCTGCATAGAAGGGCACATAAGTCATTCAGGTATCTAGAAAAGCTGGGTAATGATCCTTGAGTGAGCTGGATACATGGTGGTCACCCAGATTTCCCGCATACATAAGAGGATTTTAACTTGACAGCAAAGGTCAACTCAAGGACTGGTTGCCCAACCTTTTGCATATGGGGGCAATCTGAGACTTCTCTACAGGGCACTAAGGAGACAGGGAAAGTAGTACTTTGTATTGTACAGTGACAGATGTGCATCAGTCCTCCCAGCATGTGTCCCAACCCCCCTCCTGCTACCGACACCAGGTGCAGCCTGTGTTACCCAGAATCCCAGTCGCAGCCGGTTTCCATTGTTCCAGATGGAAATTAGCATTGCCTCCCCTATGGCTGCAGGTGACTGGCATCAGCTGTTGTCCTTGACTTCGGTGTATGACAGATATGTGGAGGAGGGGGACGAGAGGTTGATCTGGAGGTTGGTGTCAATTAGTCCTTCCCTAGGATATACAGTGCAAGTGCTGCATGTATCTACTTTCTACAATGGAAGCCATGGGGCGAGGTAATGTGGCTCAATAGTCCACTTGTCAGATACCCAATGGTTGCTAATAGATTGAGACAATGCAACTGTACACAGATAAAAGGGAGGCCAAACCTACAGACTTCAGTGAGACCGGACAACCATCTAAGGTCTATGATGGTGTCTCCATGGTCCCCCTTGAGACCGATAAGACCTGATTCCCATTGGGAAGTAATTCCCCATTAGGTTGTGAGGAATAGCTGTGGGCCATGTAAAGTCAACCATGTATCATAGGATGGCTTTTGGCTATTCCTCCCATACACATGCATTAGGCTAGGTCACGTAGACTTAGGGAGTCAAACTGGCCATATGCATGGAGTTTCAGCGGGAACGGACCGCCATCTATTGTGTTTGGTAGTGTCCTAATTTTCCTCCAACACAAGGATCAGCCTATCCTCTATCCTTTTGTACTTCGGAGAGATAAGTTGCTGCCAGACACCCCTAGTGACAGCTTATCTCCTTATATCAACACATATGTACTCTTGACCAAGTCAAAATTGTATGTATATGTTGGGAGCAATTGTTATCTATGATACATAGACCCTTAAACCTCTGGTGGCCGGCTTCTCTCTCTCTCTCTTTTAGGACAGAGAGAGAGACCAAAAGGATTGGGCATGTTGAAATCCAACATGCCCAACCTTTATTTTCCCAATATCTGTCCGGAGGGATTCCATACAGCACCATACACATTAAATGGTGGCCATTCATCTAAACGTATAGGCCGCCTTTGAACAATCCCCTATCTAATCTCCATTTGCTGATATCATCCTATTATCAGCAAGTCCATAAAAAGTTGTGACCACAGGAGGCAACATATCTGTCATCTCCCGATCTGATATTCCAAAAACATTTCCAGTAGATCCCGTCTGTGACTGGTATTAATAGCTCTTTACAAAAAGTCCGGAATTTCTTAACTATCCGACTCCGATCGTAACCTTATCAGGATTCACTAGACATGGTGGATAATACGGCATGTTATACACAAGAGTTGTATATGAAGAGTGCTGTCCGCCTCTGCACATAGACTATACTGTCTTATATGGGGGTATATAGTAATTCTGCCACTCTATCTTCTGTTTGGTGCTATAGAGGTTAATATCGGAGGAAAACCTCCGCCTGGCAGAAACGGGAAACAGATGGAAAGTGGTTTTACCACTGCGCTCAGGGAAAAACACAGAGAGAATTCTGGGAAAGTCGGAGCTAGAAATTTTTTTTTATTTCATGTCTTTTAATTCAGTGTTATTCGTGTAGGCGTATTGCTATCTATCTAATCTCGTGTGTGTAAAATATATAGGATAGTTAGGGAAAACTGCTGGGGTCATCCGACACCTACTGAATCTGTACGGCCATTTATAGTCGCTAATAATCCTGTATGTACTTATTACTCTTTCTTAAAATCTCCTCTTATATCTTAATAATTACAGTGAATGTATAGATATCTGTTTCTTCTAAGGAACAAGCTGCTGTTGATGGATCCATCAGTCTTGATTCATTAGATCCATAGTATGGTTGTAACTGGTTTCCTTGGATTGGGTGTGGTAAGGGGCCATCACACCCAGAAATTGGAGGTTGGGTCTCCTGGTAAAACCACACTTTATAGTGCCTGTATATATACATGTTTGTCTAAACAATTTGGTTGGTTGCATATAAACCTATGGTATTCATGGGATATCTGTACTTATACTTTGCCGTGTTTAATTTGTAGTCCCTGGAGACAAGAGGGTGCCTTCAATGCCTGGGTCTCCCATGGAAGTGAAGATTCATTCTCGATCCTCACCTCCTACCATGGCTCCTTTGCCACCTGTGAACCCAAGTGGTCCGCGGCCTGTGTCCTTTCCACCCTCATCACGTATGTATCATGATCGTTTATATTATGGTTGTATAGAACATAGTTTGTCCACTTCATATACTGTATGATCTTCAGCCAATTGTCTGATCGTGAAAGGGTATTTTACCCTAACTTTAGTTGTATACCTTTCATGTAGGCAGTCAATATGGTAGCTTTTATAGCTCTTTAAGACTTCTGCTGGGCAACAATTACTTTCTACGTTCTCTACCAATACTTGTCTGGGAAACTCTTCATTTCCATCCAACCACTGGAACCCAACTGATTGCCAAATTTGGGGATTCCAATCACCCCATCTTGTCAACAGGGATGAAGCTTTAGTGGGTACAGACGCAGCAATTACTACCAGGCTCTGGAGCCTCAGAGGCCCAAATCCCTCTCTACGACAGAAGAAGACTCCAATATTATATATGGCGCATGCTAAGTGGAGATCCCATTGGATATTTTGCATTGGAGCCCTGGAGCTTCATGTTTTGGAGTTGTATGGGACAGCAGTGCCCGTGTTTGGCTACTGCACCATGTAAACTCCTTCTCGTGGTGGTGGTGGGGGGTAGACCACATTGTATTTACCTGCATGTACGGTTTATGTGAACTTCTCTTCTGCTTTTCAGCCCTGTGTACGTATATAATCCAGGGTAGTGTATTTTATTCTATAAGTGGATACTATAGGGCCTAGCTGAAATGCTGTATATTCTTTATGTAACTGTTTTCTGGCAATTTACTATAGAATATAGCAGGGGTAGGCAACCTTTTCTGTTCGGCGTGCCGATTTAAATTAAAAAATCAAAGATGAGGTCCTCGGAGTGCCGGGCAATAATTGTAAAGCTGACGACACCTACACTAAAGTCATATAGCACAAACCACAACATAGGGGTGCTGTCATACTGCGCTCCCAGCCACATGCGCTTACCACTATTTGCCTGGATACACATGTTCTTTTCCTTTAGAAGCAATGTAAGGACATGCGTAACCCACAATTAGTGGTAATGTATGTGACTGGGAGCAGAGTGAGGTCATACCTGTAGAGTGGTGACACACAATGTACCTGTATGCTCCATCCAGTCCTCGGCTGTTAGTAACGTCAGTATTCTGTAAGGGAGCGTTCACACTACCGTCGGTGTCCGACAGCTAGTGTCCGCTGCTAATGTCCGTTCAGAATCTTGTGCGGATATTAGTATCGGACACTAGCTGTGTCCATGACATTTTGAATTGATTTAAACAGACACCTGGCGCGTTCTTTTACTGTCCGTGCCTGTCCTTAACTGTCCGTTCACAAAGATGTCCGACTTTTCAAGCGGACAGCAAAACCTGACATGTAGGTTTTTCTGTCCGCTTGAAAAGTCGGCCATCTTTGGGAACGGACACTTAAGGACACCCATGAACAGTAAACGAACGCACACGATGTCCATTTAAATCAATGCAAAATGTCACAGACACAGCTAGTGTCCGATACTAATATCCGCACAAGATTTTGAACAGACATTAGCAGTGGACACTAGCTGTCGGACACCAACGGTAGTGTGAACGCTCCCTAAGTGAAACGCAGATTAATTTGTCACTTTTAGTTCCTGGCGGTGCAGTAACAGCAAAACCCCAGCCAGGAATTAATGGGTGTCACACTTTCAACAAAGTGGCCGCACTGGTGCCCAGGAACTGGATTTGGCTATAATTGCATCTAGTTACAGTGTCACCACCCAATAGAATCACACTAAGGCTGAGGCCCCACATTACAAAAATGCAGCTTTTTTTATTGCAGATTTGGCTGCGTTTTTCTTTCTGTCAAAGCCAAGAATGGCTAGAAAAGGAACGGAAAATATATAGGAAGCTTCTTATATGTCTCCCTCCTGCTCAATCTACTCCTGGCTTCGGCTCAAAAAAACCCCCAGCAAAATCTGCAACGAAAAAAAGCTGTTTCTGCAACGTGGGGCTTTAGCCTAAGGCTGAGGCACAGGGAACACAGCTTTTTTTGTTACATATTTTGCTGTGTTTTTCTGAGCCTAAGCCAGGAGTGGATTGAGCAGAAGGGAAACGTATAAGAAGCTTCCTATATATTTCCCATTCCTTCTGTAGCCATTTTTAGCTTTGGTTGAAATAAATCGCATCAAAATCTGCAACAAAAATGCTGCATTTCTGCAACGTGGGGCCTCAGCCTTGTGCCTCCTGCATACAAATGGCACGCATGTGGTTTTTACTGACCTATACATTAGAAATGAATTGACAGGGCTGCAAATACAGACAGATATAGGGGATGTATACTACAGATATAGGGGATGCATAGGACAGATATAGGGGATGTATAGGACAGATATAGGGGATGTATAGGACAGATATAGGGGATGTATAGGACAGATATAGGGGATGTATAGGGCACATATAGGACCTGCTCCATAGTTTTCAGTTCTTCAATTTGGCCCAGATACACAGCCACAAAAAGAATGGCTGTATATATGGGTCATTTGAAATATATAGGTCTGTACTTTTATCCACAGTTGTAGATAAAGAGTCTGGTCATGTGCATTGCAGGTTACAACTCAATGTGCCTCATATTAATAGCAGTTAACCCCATCATGTCCCTCACATTAACCCCCTGTGTGCTTTACATAAGGGACACTGATATGTGAGACATATGGCGGTAATAAGTGAACATCTTCATTATACAGTCCTATGAAAAAGTTTGGGCACCCCTATTAATCTTAATCATTTTTAGTTCTAAATATTTTGGTGTTTGCAACAGCCATTTCAGTTTGATATATCTAATAACTGATGGACACAGTAATATTTCAGGATTGAAATGAGGTTTATTGTACTAACAGAAAATGCGCAATATGCATTAAACCAAAATTTGACCGGTGCAAAAGTATGGGCACCTCAACAGAAAAGTGACATTAATATTTAGTAGATCCTCCTTTTGCAAAGATAACAGCCTCTAGTCGCTTCCTGTAGCTTTTAATCAGTTCCTGGATCCTGGATAAAGGTATTTTGGACAAACAATTCAAGTTCAGTTAAGTTAGATGGTCGCCGAGCATGGACAGCCCGCTTCAAATCATCCCACAGATGTTCAATGATATTCAGGTCTGGGGACTGGGATGGCCATTCCAGAACATTGTAATTGTTCCTCTGCATGAATGCCTGAGGATTTGGAGCGGTGTTTTGGATCATTGTCTTGCTGAAATATCCATCCCCGGCGTAACTTCAACTTCGTCACTGATTCTTGAACATTATTCTCAAGAATCTGCTGATACTGAGTGGAATCCATGCGACCCTCAACTTTAACAAGATTCCCGATGCCGGCATTGGCCACACAGCCCCAAAGCATGATGGAACCTCCACCAAATTTTATTTATGTATAGGTCCTTTATTAGTACCTCCATATGTCTCACATGTTAGTAACCCTTATGTGAGCCACACAGGGGTTAATGTGAGGGACATGATGGGGTTAACTGCTATTAATGTGAGGTACATGGAGTTACTAAAACTAAATTAATAAAACCAAATGCCTGACATTAATGAGAATAGTTAGTAACACACGTACCTGGTGTTTTTACTTTCACTTTGCTTCCTTACGTGTAGCAGCAGGTCCAGGGAGCCCTTATCCTGTGCAGTGAGGCTTCCCTCTGATTGGTGGGCAGTGAGAGAAGGGGGCGTGTCCTACACCGCAGCTCTACAGAGCACTGAAAGGACGCTCTCTCTCTCAATTTTAGTGTGAAGTCTCAGGCTGGCTGCCGTGCCAGCAAAGTATGCCTCGCGTGCCAGTCTTGGCACGCGTGCCAGGGGTTGCCGACCCCTGGAATATAGGCTCATCTTTAATATTCATATTCCAGACAGGAACACTTATCACCTATCCATTGGATAGGTGATAACTACTAGATCTTCGATGGTCCAGTCATGGGGTCTCCACCGATCACCTGAATAGGGCACCCCGTTGACCCTACTTGAAATGCAGTGACTAGGAGGAATTTTCCAGTGATAAGGAATAACGCTCCACCACAGCGTCATCCAAAGAGCCAAGCACAGTGCCATAGACTTAGTATGGCGTGATGGGCACACTTGGCCATCACTTCACTGAAACTCTCTCAATTCAGTTTAGGAGATGTGGTGGCCCATTCTGGCAATCCGTAGGGTCCCAAATATTGTATTCTGACCTAACCGTTATCACTGAGCCAGTGAACTCTGCCCATATATAAGTTATGAATTGAAGTTTTTCGTACGATATCTGGGGAAGTATGATCCTGACAAAGGTGCAGAGACCTGCTTGCTGAACCAGCTGTCTTTTCTAATGCTGTGAATGGACGGACGTGTTTACATTAGATCTGTACAGTATTAAAGCAACTCCCTCAGATTGTGACTTGTAACTCCAACATACCTAACAGAATGAAGTTTTTTTTTTTAAATTTTTGTTTGCATCTACATTGTGGTGTATTGTGATGCAGACTGTTGATTGTGTCCTATGGATCCACTAGACCTCACCAGTTGCTTTGATGGACACCAGTGTTGTTCCCTGAAATTTATCTGGGATATCAGGAGATGTATAAAGTCCACACCTAACCTGGCAGAGGTGTAACTTAATGCAAGTTCTGACAGAGGGCCACCTAAATAAATCTCTGTAGTCTTGTGTCAGTGGAACCAGCTGTCCTAAGACACTACTGGATGAGTACAACCGAAGTCTCTGCACCCCTATACTTATTGCTTATTGAGTGGAACATGAACATGCCATAATAATTATGGGAAACATCCTGGCTGTTCGTGCCTGGAAATTGCACATAAGGCTAAAGCTGATAAGCCCCCCCCCCCCATTGTATCTAATGCGAATCTGCATGCAAAACTTCCCACTGAGCCAGTATTTGAAGAGGAACTTGAGGTGGAAGACCTCAAAATCCTCCATGTGCCCAAACACCTTGAATAGCCATCAATATTGTGGGGCTTGGTCAACTTTTCTCCTATTTATATGAAGACCTAAAGGTCTCTATCTTCATAGGAGAGAAGGTTCTCATTACCCTTTGCTTAGTCCTCCCTGATTTTTAATGTAGCAAAGTCCTAGTGAGTCCTGCACATGGTCCACATTGCCCATGAGGATGTGGTCCTCCTGAACTGAGCTCTGATCCTACATGTCCACTGTCCCTCTGTGGGACTGTAGTGATAAAGTATGATCCTCAGTGGCACATATCAATATCCAGTATTTATCAGAAGGTAGTAGCAGATCCTACATTAAATGAGAAATCTTGGGTGGAATTTATCAACCCACCAAAGTTTTCTGATGTCGATGGGAGATGCACTACATCCTCAATTCTCCGAATGTGAGCGGAACAGGGCTGAGCAAGAATGACTTGGCCGGCCGACATAGTATTGTAACTCACGCCAGAAAACTGATTTGGGCTACATACATCTGAGATGTGCATGTGCTGGGTTTATGGCTTAAAAGCACGGGCAGCACATAGGTGATATCCATGTGCCTAACATGGCTCCATTCATAACCATCATTGATCCCAAAATGGACAGGCATAGGGTAAGCCTACGTTTGCCCCAGGCTCATAGACCCTTGCACGGGCTGTGAAAATACATATGTGTGCATGGGTCCATATAAAATAATGGGTCATTGTACCATCGGTGAAAAACACGGCTAGCATATGTTCATGTGTATGGGTTCTTATATAGGAAATCTATGCCAATTCCTGACTGGTGCAGAATTCCAGATTTCCGTTCCTTCACAGGAGCCTCTTAACAAACTGGTGTAGGAAATGCCAGTCGTAACAAATTGACTGCTGGAGCGCAAATACAACCAGATGTATTCTTTCCGTGTTTTTTTGGTAGATGGTGAAGTCTTCCTAGTAATCCCAATGTCAACATGGGTGTCAAGTAACACTAAGTACACTGAGGCAACACCCTATTGTTGGACACTACTGCACCCAGATGTAGGCCCATTGGGTGGATATTATGCCCGCAGGCAGATGCTTAATTTAGATGGTTTTCAAATACGATCTATGGAGTGATTTTAATATTTGCCTCCTAGTCATACTAGGTCGGACAATGTTAGTTGACCCTACAATCCTATAGCCTGACGTTATTGCATAATGTATAGACTTGAAATAAATAGTATATGATTTACTCAGTTCTTGGCAACCTTCCTTTCGCTCGAAGCCTTCAGGTTTTTTTTTTAGCTCTATGTTTATTTCTCTGTCTGGCACTTTGTGCCCTCTGCGCCCACATGTCCTAGTCACTTCCAGTCTAGACCTTGGCACTTGGTCCTGTACATGTCCATCTTGATGCAACGTGATTAATGCTTGTCTTTTATTATGCTAAATGAATTTATTTTTCATTACATTGCAGTTTCTAATGGAATGAACCATTCACCACCATCTTTGAATGGCGCTCCTTCTCCACCGCAGCGCTCCAGTAATGGTCCTTCATCTTCTTCTTCTTCATCACTAGCCAACCAGCAGCTCCCTGCCACATGTGGAGTAAGGCAGCTGAGCAAACTAAAGAGGTTCCTCACCACATTACAGCAGTTTGGAAATGATATCTCTCCAGAAATAGGGGAGAAGGTCCGAACCCTTGTCCTTGCTCTGGTGGTAAGTTGTCTTTACTGCCATCTTCAGATCTTTGTAATGTCAATGCTTGTACAGTGATTGGAAACCACTGGCCCAAGGTGATTCCTTCAACTTGTGGTTCTTCTGCTGCAACAAAACTACAACCTGGTGCATGCTAGGAGTTGTGGTTTCAAAGCAGCAGAAGATCCACAAGTTGAAACCATTGGCCCAATGTGGTTGAGGTTCTGCTCCTGCTACGAATCTAGATCTTTGAGCATGCTTGGAGTTGTAGTTTTGCAGCCTTGGAAGAACCACAAGTTGTAGACCACTGCTGTAGGCAAAGACTAGAATATCTACGAAATAAATCTAGCACCATGACCTCCTCCCCCATATTGTTCAGTCCATCGGATAGTAGTAATGTAGAAACAAGCGGCAACCATGAAAACCGCTGTGTGGGCATTAATAGATAATAGGAAACCATTGAGATCCATTACAGGTCTGAGGTCTGACCTGAAATCTCATCCAATGTCTTTTTTTTTTTGCTGTGTATGGTGATTTTTAACCTCTCGTATATTCTACAGAATTCCACTGTGACCATAGAAGAATTTCACTGCAAGCTCCAGGAGGCCACCAACTTCCCACTCCGACCATTTGTCATCCCCTTCCTCAAGGTGAACATTGTAGCTACATCCTCTGCTAATCTGTGCTGAATGGTAATTTGTTTAGTGGGTTAACTTTAATCTGGATGTGGATTTTATTTCCAGGCCAACTTGCCTCTTCTCCAGAGGGAGTTGCTGCACTGTGCGCGTGCTGCCAAGCAAACTCCTTCACAGTACTTGGCGCAACATGAGCACATCCTCCTCAATACCAACACGTCTTCTCCTTCTGACTCCTCCGAGCTGCTTATGGAAGTCAATGGGAGTGGAAAAAGACATAGCCCAGACAGGTAAAGGTTAATAAAATGTACACCATGACATCTGAGGCTTGCAAGTCAAAGGATTTTGCCAATACGTTCTTGTCTTATTTGTAGGAGAGAAGACAATGGCTTTGAAAGAGAGCCTTTACCCCCAGAGCCACCAGTCAAGAGGGTGTGCACCATCAGTCCAGCCCCCCGACACAGCCCAGCTCTTTCTTTGCCCCTCTTAAACCCTTCCAGCCAGTTTCACCCCACTCCTCCACCTCTGCAGCACTATACATTGGACGATATGCCAGGGTCGCAATTGTACAGAGAGCCATTGGGCAAGATTGTAGATTGCAGGGATGGAAGAGAGCGCCACCATGCTGTGACAGCAGGTAAGTACTACATGTCCTTCATAGGTCTGCCATGAGAGTGTGATCTAGTATTGCTGCAGATTATAATGTGACCTTATTGATCTTTCTGTAGGGATCAATGGCAGCGTAAACAATGGCTACCAAGAGGAACTTGTAGATCACCGGTTGACGGAGAGAGAATGGGCAGAGGAATGGAAACATCTGGATCATGTAAGGCCACCTATTACAAATTTCTGGCTGAACTTAAGAGCTTCGACTACTAAGGCCGCATTCAGATGTCCATTACGTGCCACAATTATGTGCTTTATTAAAGTCACCAGACCAACATATCAACCCAGCTCCACAGATAGGTTAGGATCACCAGAACCAAGCATATCACCCCAGTTCTCACAGATAGATAGGTTAGGGTCTCCTGAATCATACAAGGTTTTCCTCTTGTGAATTGTTGCCTCCATTGCTGTTCTTTTCAATATGCAAATGATCTCTTTGGAGCAATGAAGGTAGTCTCTTTGGAGACAGAGGGAGCGATTCACTGCATGATTTAGATGACCCTAACCTATCTATCTGCAGGGCTGGGTTGATATACTGGGGTCTAGTGCCCCTAACCTATCTATCTGCAGGGCTGGGGTGATATGCCGGTTCTGGTGCCCCTAACCTATATATCTGCAGGGCTGGGGTGATATGCTGGTTCTGGTGCCCCTAACCTATATATCTGCAGGGCTGGGCTGATATGCTGGTTCTGGTGCCCCTAACCTATATATCTGCAGGGTTGGGTGATATGCTGGTTCTGGTGCCCCTAACCTATATATCTGCAGGGCTGGGCTGATATGCTGGTTCTGGTGCCCCTAACCTATCTATCTGCAGGGCTGGGGTGATATGCTGGTTCTGGTGCCCCTAACCTATATATCTGCAGGGCTGGGCTGATATGCTGGTTCTGGTGCCCCTAACCTATCTATCTGCAGGGCTGGGCTGATATGCTGGTTCTGGTGCCCCTAACCTATCTATCTGCAGGGCTGGGCTGATATGCTGGTTCTGGTGCCCCTAACCTATATATCTGCAGGGCTGGGGTGATATGCTGGTTCTGGTGCCCCTAACCTATATATCTGCAGGGTTGGGTGATATGCTGGTTCTGGTGCCCCTAACCTATATATCTGCAGGGCTGGGCTGATATGCTGGTTCTGGTGCCCCTAACCTATCTATCTGCAGGGCTGGGCTGATATGCTGGTTCTGGTGCCCCTAACCTATATATCTGCAGGGTTGGGTGATATGCTGGTTCTGGTGCCCCTAACCTATCTATCTGCAGGGCTGGGTTCTGGTGACATTAACCTATGTATCTGCATGGCGGGTTGATATGTTGGGTTCTGGTTCCTTTTAAGGCCACAAATCTCGATCATACTTTGGTGTGCGCGCTTACTCCCTACCCCTCCACTCCTGTCGGGCTTGCCTGAGGAATCACCTAACAAATCCCTTACTAACTTTGAACTAGCGCTGCACAGTGATCAATGGTGATGTAAGTTTGGGGCCATTTGACCCACAGTAATATGGGTTTTAAAATGATAATGCATTATGGATGTCTGAAGGAGAGCCTAAGAGTAAAACGTCAGAAAATTGCATAAAAAACAACATAAATTATTTCTCTTTCAATAACCATAGTAAAATAATGGACAAACTTGGATGATTGCTCAGGACCTCTATGACTTAGACAGCCAGGGGCAACCTGAAAGTGTAAACTAGTCCACCCTAGACCACCAGGGATCATATTTAGGTATCATATGGTGGTATTTGTACAGTGAATATTGTTTTGTTGGGAATTTTTGATAAGGAGGCATTATCTGACAGTATTATTTATATACCAAAGGACAGTGTTGTATGGGAATTGGTAAATGTGTATCTGCATCCTTGTTGCCCAGGGCTAATCCATTTTAATAAGTGATATGTTATAAACTGTGTTCTCTGTCTATGTAAACCTTGTTTAAGGTGATTTGTGTGTAGTTTACACTCCCTTTAATTAGGTAACAACTAAACTTGGCACAATTTCTTTCCGTTTTTTCTTTTTAATACGCACACCGCTATAGTCACAGAGGTTGTAGACAGCGCCCTCTAGTGTTCAAGAAGGTAAATTAAATATTTTTGCTTCGGTTACTTTTGGATAGGCCTTGAATTGCATTATGGAGATGGTGGAGAAGACAAAGCGCTCTATGGCGGTACTGCGCCGGTGTCAAGAGGTGGACAGGGATGAGCTGAATTACTGGAAGAGACGTTACAGTGAATCCTCCGAGCTCAGGAAAGGAAGCGAACACCTAAGCAGACAACACAGTCCAACGTCTACTGACTCTGGCGCCAGTGGTGAGAAAACATATCCTAACTAACATTACAGTCCTATGTAGTTTGGGTAGTAATAATAGTGGGCATGTTGTAGTCGGGGGAATTTTTTTGATTGAAACGTCAAAGGTCGCAGCCAGAGGCATACGGAGAGAGCGCGAGCATGGTGGTGTGGTTTCTGTCTGCTGTTCCACAATGGACACCGGTGGCAACCAATGGACTCCAAAGACCTTCATAAAGGGATTCAGTTCCTCTTGCGAGGGAGCTCCGCACTGGCTCTTACCCTCCAATTGCAAAAGGGATGAAACTTTTCACAGGTACAAAATATACAGCTTAGTGGGAACAATGACCACCCACTAGGGGGCACAAGTAATGGGCAATAGAATGCAACTAAGGTGCCCATTTAATTCGACAAACTCTGTTGCCAGTCGGTCTACTGGGTGTTCTGCGACCCTCACATTAACAAATCTGCCATTGCCGACTTATACACACTTTATCCCCATATCGATGGGAAGTGTGGATACCGTTGAGATCTGGAGGATCGAATCGGAAATTCACAGAAGAAACCATTGATACGGTTCCATAAAAAAAGCGCATGCTACCTCTTTTTTTTATCCTCCTGATACAACGTTATATTCACCTTTGTTTTCCCAGAAGGTTTTGTGTCTAAATAGAGGGATCTTGTAGACGCAAGATACCCGCTATCTGGACACCAGAAGGACTGCTTTAGCACCTTGGAGCCATCTACCTCTCCACCATCCCGCTAACCTGGATTACTGCAAAGGGAGACTGCGCAACGAGAAAATCTCCTAACCCAATACCTAAGTAGAGGTGAAGATATCCAATCTCCTGGAACGCCAACATCTCGTCACAAAGATCAAGTGAACTCTTCTTCAATTTCGAACATCTTGTAAAAGAAGAAACTCAACATCATTCGGACTCTGTGTTCCTCAAATCCTATTTAACGGATTCAAATGTGGAAAAAAGAGATGTAAATGTTGTCCCTCTATATGTAACACCACCGCGTATTTCAAAGTAACCGCGCTGATGAAACGTTTAAAATAAACCGACATTTAGATTGTGAGTCTGAATTTGTTGTTTACCTAGTAATAGAATGTAACTGCAAGCGACAACATGTAGGCCGCACCGCACTTCCGTCTCACCTACAATCACAGATCAAATGCACGCAGGGGTTATTTAAAACATGGAGTCTCAAGACACGCAAAACACTTTCATAACAGCGAGTTCTCATCTTTCAGGACTATGCTACCTTGTGCCCAAACTGTTTAAGGCTAAAGCCTCACGTTGCTTTTTTTTGGGGGTGCAGAATTTGTTGCGAGGAATGGCTACAAAAGGAATGGGAAA
The DNA here is from genome assembly GCF_031893055.1 of Leptodactylus fuscus. Classification (NCBI taxonomy): domain Eukaryota; kingdom Metazoa; phylum Chordata; class Amphibia; order Anura; family Leptodactylidae; genus Leptodactylus; species Leptodactylus fuscus. The sequence goes on along the minus strand of NC_134270.1, from coordinate 150,014,327 downwards.
TATATAGGAAGCTCTCATGCTCTTACCTTCCGCTCAATCCACTTCTCACTTTGGCTCAAAAAACCGCAACAAAAAAAAGCAAAGTGGGGCCTTAGCCTAAATGAGGTTACTGAAATTGTTAGTTGAACTCCCCCATCATGGGTTTGTCACACCTATCACAACCATCCTTCCTCAATCCATTTTACTCTCCTCCCTGTCATGAATCTCCCCCAAATTACCGCCACCATCCATATGCCACAGCATTTCCATTCCAAATTAGTAACTCTTTGAGACTAGAGTATGTGTGTACCACGCATGCGCCATCTTACATACTTATTACACCACGGGCGGCACACATTCCCAGTGCGCATGCGCTGTTTCCTTTCTCATAGACTCCTCTTCGATGCGCATATTCACAATACGCACGCGTGTAGTTTCATTTTTTTTTTTCAGCTTTTGTAACCCCTGCTATAGGTATGACGCCGGTACAAGCGCTCAGGATATTTACATAGACCCAGTCTCTATATGACTTACTACATTGAGGTAGGTACACGATCCTATCACATCCTCCATATTTATTTCTAATAGATTTCGATAAGATACGTCTCCAACCTATCCGAGTTATTTTTGATAATACACTGCATTATGTGCTTGTACGTCGTTGGGTTCTTTGCCTACACATCACTATTACCGCTAATGAGTAGTATTGAAATTTCAATCCGAGTCCTTGAGGAGCGCGCCACCTGGATTTTTTAACTGTTCTCAGTTCACACATCATTGTCTGCTCACCAACGGAAATTGGCCTCTTTTGCCAGTCGGTCTACCGGGTGTTCTGCGACCTTCACATTGGCATATCTGCCGTTCTCGACTTCTACACCATTTGTCGCCATATCGTTGGGTAGTGTGGAGATCTGGAGGGTTGAATCGGAAATCCACAGAAGAAACCATTGATACGGTTCCATAAAGGAGCGCATCCAGTTTTTTACAACATTGTGCAAAATTTTGCAAAGTTAGGGTCTTGCTCAAAAATTTGCAACTTTTCTCTTTCCCTTCTCTCACCACTTTTCTGAATGGGAGCATGGCACCAGATTTATGATCGTTCATGCCAGTGTACTTGTGTAAATGATGCCCGAAATCGGTGCAGGGGTACGGCCCGGCCGACGATGCACGTGAATGATAAGGAGGTGTGAGCTTGGTCCTAAATGGGGTATGCCTTCTGCCAGCGCAGGGGATAGGCACATGTAATTTTGTCAGTGTTCACTTTCTAGAAAAACCCACACAAAATTGTTCAAGATGGCGGTCATATGAGGTTCATGGTGTGATATTCTATACTTTCCTCCTTGCAGACAACCAGAGGGATTTTGGAAGCCGATCTGGAGGAAACTATGTCACAGAAGAAATCTGGAGGAAAGCAGGTATGGAGCATCACCTACTGTACTGCTATCTGGGTGTTTAGTAGAAATAATCGTTTTGCGGTGAAATATTTTTAATGATATTTCTACAGATGTTTAATTTTACCATTTACAATTTCAATACAGTAAATGCGACCGTTCACTTTAACCTCCCTCCTCCCTACACAGAAGAAGCGGTGAATGAGGTGAAGCGGCAGGCCATGTCTGAGGTACAGAAGGCTGTATCTGAGGCCGAACAGAAAGCGTTTGAGATGCTAGCATCGGAACGAGCCAGGATGGAACAGACTATTGCGGATGCCAAGAGGAGGGCGGCTGAAGATGCATTCCTTGTAGTCAATGAGCAAGAGGAGTCAACTGAGGTATGGAATGGGCTATGGTGTACCTGAGGTCTCCGCTATGCTCTGCCTGTACTTAGTCCTTTAAAGGGCTTTCCTGTGCTGCACATTTTTGGATTGGGCATGGGATATGCCATAAATATCCTAGCACCCAACTCCCCAAGAGATTGGGATTCCCCTGACCCCATTATTTCCAGATAAGGTGGCCACCGGCTGACCTATGCAAGCAAAATGGTGAATGAAGCGTGTGGATCCCTCTATAACAGTCTAGAGGTCATTTTTGCATTTGCATAACTGTATCCATTGATTTGTATGGGAGTCACGAAAAACTGTCAAACCATGTCAACCATGGTGACCACTTATCACTCAAATCCTGGATGTGGCTATCTTACTAGACAGGTTGGTAGTCAAGTTCCCAGAGGTGGGATCCACATCTATCACACACTTAGGCTAAGATCGGATTTTGGCACCGAGAGTGACGTGGGTCAAAACCAGTCTGCCACGACTGTTGCGGCTTCCCCCTCTGGAATCGGCTCAAATGAATGCGCCGACACCGGAGGTTGCTGCCGCCAGTTGGACACCATGGAATCCACCTGACGAAAGGACAGCCCGCTTTTTTTTTCCATGAGTGGCAACATGCCGCTCACGAAAAAAAGTAGCCCGGCGGTCTCCATAGACCACCATTGTGAGGGGGCGGTTTATGATGTGGATTACGCGCCATAATCCGCCCCCTTTGTGCCCGTGTGAACGGGCCCTTATGGTGTATCCTGTGGATAGGAATATCCCTTTATATTTCTGGTATATACATGCCATGTTAGTAGAGATTTAAAGAACTATACTGTGTTTGGTTGAACTGTAGGTTTGGCAGATGGGATGACAATTGACTTTAAAGGGGTTGTCCAGGGAGTCTTTCTTAACTTACATTCTTCAAGGGTGTTTGTTTGTTCCAATTACTGGACCCAGGATAGGAATCAACACCCACTCAGCTCGTGGGTTGCCCCACATTTTACTTCATCACTCTTTTTCATGTTCCATTGACCTGATTATAGTGAAGTCGCCCCCATAAGACAGGCAACTAGTAGCTGAAAACTAGAAAGTAGGGAGGAGATGGTGCTATCTGGGGGCTGGGTATTGGTTCTGATCATGTGACTCTGGGTCAGAATCGGCCCGGAACTACTAAGACCACCATTTAGAACCTCCCAGATCATGTAAATGAAAAAGGACTCCCTGGATACCCCTTTAATTGAAACTGTATAAATGTGAATGCCGTGAGCTGTACCCATTTGTAGCTTTTGACAGTGGTTCTCCCTCCACCACCATGATATGGGCTGCCTCAAACACTGGTAACATATACACATCTCTCTCTAGTCACTTCTTTGGGAGTTCCATAAATGGCTGAGTATGCTTATTATTGGAGTTCACATTGAAATGAATGAGAACGATAAACTTAGACACCCATGTGTGTCCACCTCTCCATTCACTATGGTAATGGGATGGGGGGAAACTCAGCCCCTTATGATAGGTGGGCCCCTCAGACATTTATGGCACATGTGCAGGAAATGGTAAAACCAGTCAATAAGAATGCTATTGAATACGACCCTGGAGTTCTTCCAAAAAGATTCTTGACCTGAACCTCTTGAGAAATCTGATCACTATGTAAGCCAAGTTAAGGAGTCTTGAGTCATTTGAGACAGACTGGTTGCTAGTCTCTTGGATACTCTTACCTTAGGGCAAGTTTGACCTTTTTTAGGACTGGTCATCTTATCTCGTTCTATGATGCAGATGAATAGGGGGAGAAATGGTTTAATATAAGACGTAAGATTTTTGTGTTTCCCTTTGTAATCCTACAATACATTTTTGTTTCTTTGCAGAGCTGTTGGAATTGTGGTCGTAAAGCCAGCGAGACCTGCAGCGGGTGTAACATTGCTCGATACTGCGGGTCATTCTGCCAGCACAAAGACTGGGAAAAGCATCATCGTATCTGTGGGCAGAACCTACACGGTCCTTCCAAGGCGCTAACTCCTGTCCGCTCCTTAGTACCCAAAACCTCAGACGCCATCTTGCTTAGTCCCGGTGTTGAAAGATCATCTAGTGCCACCTCACGTTCTTCCACTCCTGCGTCTGTCACCGCTGTCGAAAGCTTGTAAAAGCAACACTTGGTCTACATTGAGCCGTGTCTTTTGTTACTTTTCCCACCTACAAAGACTTTGGATTACACTATAAGAATATATGTATCCTCTGAACCCCTATCAGATGTGGAACCGATATATTCTTTATTATCACGAATAGGGTGGACCAAACCATTCACGTAAGACTTGCACAAGACCTAAGAAACCTGGAAGAACTGCTGCCATAACCAAATATCCTCCAAATAGTTCTCTTCCCATTGGTAACCAGTCTAGCAGGTATGTGGCTGCAGACCATGTAGTCATCTGCTGGTCAGATCTTGGTTCTGAAGATGGAAATCCCATAAGGATAAGATAAAAACTTTTTGCTTAGAGTCTAAGACTAATGGACCCATCTACACCAAAATGGCAGCCCAAGGCATCACATTGTCCCCGTGCATGTTGTTGTTTTCTTTTTAATGGCCTTCCCCTTGTTGTATGCGTGTCTCTATTTTTTTTAATTGACTTTTAATGTGTACCTATGTAAAATGGCTGCCAAGCCTTTCACTTAGAACTGAGAATAGTAGATTACAACACACTCAAGTACAAAATGTAAGGACGGTTTCGGGCCGGGAAACTTGTTTCATGTATCCTCCAGATCTACCCCCCCATGCTGTGTTCAGTCCAACTGAGCTACATATGTGTAGGTAAATCTGGCCGACACGCGATTCTAAGTACCCGACCAGTCTTGTAAATATGGACGTAGGAGAAAAAAAATTGCTGCACGGTAACTATGCAAAATGGTTCACATACATGTTTCGAATAGAGATATGATCTATTGTAGCTTTACTGTTCCATTAAATGTGTCCATAGTCACCTACCAGTATGGAGAGTATGTTGCTCATTGTGTGACCCGGCTTCAATAATCACAAGGTATGGTCAAAAGGTTCTTCTATTTTATTGCTCCAACGAATGAAAAAATATTTCCAATAGTCTGGATCAAAAATCTATCGTTTCATGTATACAGCTCCAATGCCAACTTGGGTTTCTCCAAAGTTGTACAAAAGAAGCAAACGCTGTGTATTGTGTAATCCCGCGGTCATATGTGTAAGGGGTGGTCCAGGAATAAATCATAAAAGAAAAAAAATGTTCCTGCTGCTCCGTTGTCCGCCATTGCGGTCTGTTTAGCTACACTCCATGGACCCCTGCGCCCCATGTGACTACCAAGAACAATCACCGATGTCAGTGGTCGCTGGAGAGGGACCAGTGACATGTATGAGTGATGTCACTGACCCCCGCTCCATCAACTGCTAAGGTCATGTGGATACAGGGATTCCCCTCACAACCAAATGGACAATGGAGCACCAGGGACAATGAGTGTTTATTTGTTTCTTAGGGATTTTTTTGTATGTTACACCTGCCTCTCCAAAATGTCCATTTCCTGAGACAACCCCTTTAAGGATAAGTTCACACAGAGTTTTTTGGTCAGGGTTTTGAGGCTGTAATCGCCTCGTCTCCCATTGAAATCGATGGGAGCTGCTCACGAGCTTTTTCCGGGAGCCGTTTCTTCTGGCTCCCGGAAAAAAGAAGCGAGATGCTCATTCATGAGTCGACTCGGCCTGAAGAAACTCCCTCCTCTGGACTAGGCCTATTCATTGGGCCTAATCCGAAGCGGAGCACGCGGCTGGATGCCTCAGGTTCTGATCCAAAAAAACTCCAAGTTGCTCCATCTCCTCTCCCATGTTCACAGCCTACCTGTACTTTACTATTCTAATGATCTATTCTGTCAGCCCCTATAGTACAATGATCACAGGAGAGAAGGTGGATCAAATCAGGTGCTGGTTCTGATCACGCAACCGAAGTTTGGAACCAGCCCAGAAACCCAAAATTTAGTCCAAATAGGACCTAAAAAAATAAGCGTTCTGCTTGATCTGCAACAGACTCCATGTTGGTTAAGTCTTTCATCTAGATCTAATCTGCGGTGGTAAGCCGTTGCAGATTGCCAGTGCTCTGCATCGGTGTTCCACCGCGAGAAGTTGAAGAGGATGGTGGATGGAAAATAAGGAGGAATTCCTCTTTTTCTGCTGTGTGAAGGCCCTAAAAATTTACCAGAAATGACATTCAGTTAAAAAAAAAAACAAAAAAAACCCACAAAGTTTGCAGTCTGTAACCATGGGAACAGATTAGAGCTGTATACACAAAACGGGATATTTTCTCTTGTGAAGTGCACTGACGTAACGATAAACAAAATGTAGCACACATTGGTTCACATTTATTAAGAGGTGCAGAATTCTGGATTATGTTGCACCTTCCAGTTTAGACAATTAGGATCCAGGCACATGACATGTGTGCTTCCATATTGTGGGGCGAGTTTATCACGGAGTGACATCTGACTGTATTCTGTGATATATTCACGTCTATGGGGCTTCCGGATCCATTCCGTTCCGATAACATGGAGGATTATAGTGCAGATCCTATTTTGCTCTGTGTTATCGGAACGGAATGGATTCAGAAGCCCCATAGACGTGAGATGTATCACTGAGTGTATTCTGATGTCACTCTGTGTCATCTGACGGCAATCCATGATAAATTCGGCGAATTGCAGCTATATAACACTACTTATGACTAAAGTAGTTGTAAGTGGCAATTGTGCACTTTTTTAATGAGATGAAGCAAAGGGGCACTGTGCAAGGACACCAAGAAATGCTCTTAAAGGGGTTGTTCGGAGAGTATTTATTCACTTACCTGGTCTGGTGGAATGTTTTGGATGGACCAGGGGGTTCTGGCAACATCGTGATTCCTGGGTCATGTGATATGAGGCAATGTTGAGTCCCCAGGTTGCTCTGCCCCCTCCTGCTCCAATCTCAAAGGTATTTAATTACCTTTCACATGGGGTCTGACTTCAATATAGTCAACTAGCCCCCAATCACCTGTGAGATCGGGGCAACCCAGGGAGCCGAACACTGCCTCTGATCACATGACCCTGAGGTTGCGACATCGCCGACACCGACAATAACGTTTTAGAGAGCATTAGTAAATGTAGGCCATCCTAATGTTGGACATGACTAATATAATGTTTAGGGTCTGGGAGCTGGGAAACTCACCAGTCAAAGAGTCCTAGCCCCCACAGGGTATTGGTGGGGGTCCCATCTCCTAGACCTTCATTGTAGCCATAGGAAGATTGTATAGTCAGAGGAGCCCCTTAAACTATTATACACCAGTATCAAAGGACTTAAATGATCTAAACCAGTGTTGCCCATAGACATGTCCCATCAATATGTTGTCGGGGGTAGGTTGGCACGGTATGTGCCCTTGGTGGTGACGACAAGCCCTGAAGCTATAGCAAATGATAAACTCGCTAAGACAAACCGTCAGCTGTTTAGTTTTGCAGCAATCCAGTCCAATTCCAACATGGCGACCATTTATCATCTGTCCTGCATCGCCCCTAGTCTTTGTAGTCCGCTGTAATGGAAATCTCCCTCTCACATCCAGAGACAGTGCACCACCAAATGTAAACCTTCGTGTCTGTCTTGAATTGTCTATTTTTTCTACATAAATGTCCTTGGTCCTATTTAAATGATTTTTTTTTTTTTTTCGGTTTGCTTCACCGCTGCATCCTTAAAAGAAGCCCAAATTTTCTATATTACCAGATATTTCATAAATAAGCTATGTAAATGTGTATCCTGTGTGGATAAGCGAGGCTTTATTACCAAGTTTATTCAATAAATTCTGTTTTATCAATGTCAATGGATGATGTCGTTTTGTAGTTTTTTCTTTGTACACAGCAGATGTGAGCTATGCAGTGTCGCACTAGTCCACCAAGTACCAGAGGATCTCCCATGATGGACCCAGGATCTAATACGATGATGAACCATCAGAAGAAACACAAGTTTGCAGTGTGCTATATTCTATGGTTGTTGGAGGGTGGACCCCTAGAATCATTGTAACTGGTGGACTCAAGAATCCCCGATCCGACACCAGATCTACATACAAATGACTAAGACTGACCCATACATGAAATACTTGTCATCTGAATGCAGGTTGGACCCGCTGGTATTTCTCCCAATTCCCTCCATATACATGCATATACAATATGCGCTTGGACACCTACCAACTTTTAGGGTAAGTTCAATGGAAGCCGCTCAAGAGCTTTTTCCCGGAAAAAGAATCGAGATGCTTATTCTTCAGGTCGTTTCGCCTTGTGATTCGGCCTGAAGACACATCCTCCTCAGGACTAGGCCCATTCATTGGGCCTAATCTGGAGCGGAGTGCGTGGCTGGATGCCGGTGCACTGCATCAGCTTTCAGTTGCGGCTACCCGGCTTTTGGATCGGAACCTGAGGTATAGCATACCTCCCAACCGTCCCGATTTCCGCGGGACATTCACGATTCCGGTGACATGTCCCGCAGTCCCGGTTGGAGGGAGGAATGTCCCGATTTCAAATCAGATCTGCGTCCAGAGGACGCAGATCTGAGTTAAACACATACGCGGCTGAAGCAAGGAGCTGACACAGGTCAGCTCCTTGCTTCGCCGCTAAACGCCGCCTACTGGCTTGTAGACGCGATGTGATGACGTCACATCGCGTCTATAAATGTGCGCCAGTGAGAGAGAGAGGCGCACAGAGTGCAGCGGGGGAACGAGGAGAAGGTAAGTGTAATGTGGAGGTGGAACGTGAAACTGGGGGCAGATGAAGGAGAGGACGGCATGACACTGGGGGCAGAGATGTGGGGACATGAATCTGGGGACAGAGACGGAGGGGACATGAATCTGGGGGCAGAGACGGAGGGGACATGAATCTGGGGGCAGAGATGAGGGGACATGAATCTGGGGGCAAAGACGGAGGGGACATGAATCTGGGGGCAGAGATGGGGAGACATGAATCTGGGGGCAGAGATGGAGGGGACATGAATCTGGGGGCAGAGACGGAGGGGACATGAATCTGGGGGCAGAGACGGAGGGGACATGAATCTGGGGGCAGAGACGGAGGGGACATGAATCTGGGGGAAGAGATGGGGAGACATGAATCTGGGGGCAGAGATGGAGGGGACATGAAACTGGGGGCAGAGATGGAGAGGGGACATGAAACTGGGAGCAGAGGAAGGGTGTATATGAAACTGGGGGAGAGATAGAGGGAGGACATATAATTTACGGGTGACTGTAGGAGGATTATACTGTGTGCAGGCACATGAAAAATTAATGAGAATGGGCGGAGTCAACACAAAAGTGGGCGGGGCTAAATTTGCTACAGCGCGCTACGCACACCGCACATTTTATCCCTCTTTCGGGTCTTCAAAAGTTGGGAGGTATGGGTATAGGCCGCCTCAGGTTCCGATTCAAATAACCCTGTTTCCCCTTAGAGTACTAAAAGAGGGATGTTCCATGGTGGATTTAGGAATAGAAAGCCTCACCTCCAACCCAGGCCACTTCCACTTTGGTTTCAACCATTTCTCTCAATTTCCCTTTGTGCCTGAACACCCCTATAATAACCCTGACACTGTATCATGCCCCTCCTGTGGGGCACAGTACAAGGTCCCCTTGAAGTCCCTCTCATTGTGTCCACCATATTATAATATTCCCTGAATATGCCCCCACATTATAATATTACCATGAATCTGCTCCCAGATTAGAATTTCCCCTGAATGTGTCCCTAACATATAATGTCCCTCTCCTAATGTCCCCATCCTGGTGTTCCCTTATAGTATAATGCATCAAGAAAACAAAAAAATCTAATATTGGGTTTGGCATGTATCCAAAGTCATTTTATAAGAACTGTTAAAACTAAAAAAATTTTTTATAAATCTATAGTGCAGGTGAAGAATCCTTGTAATAGATAATAAAGAAATAGGCATTTATTTGCCTTTTTCTGCCACTGATCAAATCCGTACAATAGAAGTCTATGGAGTGTGGAAGAAGAGGAGAGCTCCTCAAAGTAGAGAGACATCTGCACTATGGAGAGACAGTTTTCCTTCACGACACGGCTGACAGAGAGAAACCTCTTAACAAGTAGGTGGTAGGGAAACCGTCTGAAGCTGGCATCATATTTTACAGGATGGAGGTGCAAAAATCTTTTTACAGAAACTTTGGAATGATGCCTGTGAACGCCACTAACTGAACCCTTGTCCTTTCTCTGCCACTAGATGTCCCTCTGAGCTTTAGATTCTTTGCTAATATGTGACAAGGACGTAATATTACACATTCACTTTCACTAATCCTTATAAGGCTGTGTTGGAAATGTTACTTATTAGTCATGAATCAATAGCAGAAGTGAAGACGAAAAAACTTGGTTAGGCTCAGTACACACAGTGCAAACATGATGCAAGGCAAGTTTGGCAGTGTCTTCTTCTACAAGCCACCCAAAATAGCTTCCATTTACCTGCAGGAGTTGTTGCAGGTCTCCCACTACTTTCTACCTTTCACTTTTCAGGTGAGCACACTGTCTCCGATGCACATGTGAACGTAGCCTAAGGGTTTAAAACCTGCAGCGCAAGTTGATTTCTTACACTGGGTTCATACTAGTGTTCGGGACCCAAAAGATGAAGACCCTGTCCATTTAAGAAATGATTACCCCCAGAAACCTGAAGACCCCATAGACTGTAGGGGTAAGTTCATATAAAGTATTTTGGACCGGAACCTGAGGCAGAGGCCGCCTCAGGTTCCGGACCAACATATGGGTAGCCGTATTTGGCTACCGCCCAGTTTCTAACAGTTTTAGGCTCCGTTCTCACGGAGTAACGCGCCACTCATTTAGATATAAATACACGTGTCAGAGTGTGAGCGCTCAAAACAGAATCCCATTGACTTCAATGGGTGCCGACTCATGCGCGCTACACATTGAAATCAATGGGTTAAAAAGCCTCCCAATGATTTCAATGTGTAGCGCCCATAAGCCGGCACCCATTGAAGTGAATGGGATTTGTTTTGAGCGCTCACACTCTGACTCACACTCTGAGGGCCTTTGGAGTCCAGTGTCCCCTGGACTCCAAAGGCCCTCAGCCTCCTGAGCAGGTAGAGCCTGCTGTGGCCCTAAAATGTAGATACAGTGGATACGAAAGTACACAAACTATAATGGGGCCCGCTGGATTTCCATTCAGTTTCTCCCCCCAAAAATGCAGATTTTTCCAAGCAGATTGGGGGACAGATTCCCCAAACAGTCACCCAACACAGGTATGACTGTAACCCAAGCCTGTCTTTCTTGTCTTTATCTCCTGCACGTTCTGCTCACTCCTTCCTGACTTCTATAGACATACGCAATCTGATTCGGTGTCCTGCAGTCCATTGGATAGAGCAGGGATTTTCAGAGTGAAAGTCAGTTTAACAGAGCAGAAAGTTTCTTCCACTCCCCTGTATTATTCATTTCTACAAAGTTTACTAAAACTACAGTCTGCATTTCAGGTTTGGTTGTTAAGGGGTTAAGGTTATATTTAGGCTGAAACCAAACCATTGCCCTATTTAAAACTTTATGTCACTGCCAAAAGTAATAACTGACTGCGGTTGGAAAATCATTTCTAAGACTCATTGGCTAAACAATAAAGGCATCTTAGCAACTGGAGCCGATGACCCAAATAATCACAGTCACGACTAATCCGGGCAGCGACACACCAGGTTACTGTTCACACCTTCTACACATAAATGGATGTCATACCAGTAGGCTTATTAAACATATACATCTGAAGTGACTCAGTAGAGGCGCAGGATACAGAGAAAAGTGCCGTCAACTCGCCTCAAAGGACATAGAGATCAGAAATAATACATACCTCCATCATACGCTCACTCCCTTTACATGACGTCTCTGTAATTCATGGTGGATGAAGGTGGTTGGAGTCATCGTCATCCATATCTAGTATTCCTGGATGGAGAAAGAGTAATAAAGGAAGTCATACCAGATCTACAATAAAAAAGTGAACTCGGGTGACTTCAGGACAAAACGTACTATGACATTCCTACATGATAACAACCAAATAAACCACACCATGCTTGACCTTTTATAAATACACATCGTAATGAACCAAGGACTAAAAACAGGACTCATAATCATCATAATCAGTGTATAAAACGCCATATACTCCCTAAGGTTCAGTCCCTAGACCGGAGTCCAACCCATTACGTAGATACTGGTCATCTCCACCCATACCTGTACCTGAGATGATGTGATTAAGACGTAATGTGCGCTCAAAATTTAACACAAAGTACAAAGTACAAACAAAAGTTGGTCCATATTAAAAGTAGGTTGTCTTGTGAGTATTCCAGCCCTGCCTAGAATTAATGGACGTTAGGAGAAGAATATGAATTACCGTATATACTCGAGTATAAGCCGACCCGAGTATAAGCCGAGGCCCCTAATTTTACCAAAAAAAAAAAACTGGGAAAACTTATTGTTTCGAGTATAAGCCGAGGTGGGAAAATGCAGCAGCTACTGGAAAATTTCAAAAATTAAATGGTCAGAGTTTTTGGGTGCAGTAGATACCGGGTGCTGGGGAAGGGGAGGGGGGGGGGGGGGGTTTGGTTGTCTGTCTGCCCCTTCCCTGAGCTTGAGGACTGTGTTTTTTTCCCCCCTACTTGGAACTCAGCCTGGCTGAATTTAGGGGATCTGCAGTGCTCCTATTAACCCCTTCACGATGGAACAGGAGCACTGTAGATCTCCTATATTCAGTGATACAGGGATACCTAATGTGTTTGTGTTGCACAGTAATTCTCTACTCTTGTATCTATTCTAGGGAAAGAGTGATTTAGAACTTTTAATTTTTTTTTATTTTTTTAAAAGCTTCTTTTTTTCCACTATTTTATTGGAGATTCTATACATTACTATTGCGGCTGGTCATAGACCCCCCCCCCCCCCCATCCTGAAAAAAAATAACAATTTTTTTTTTTGCTCACTCGAGTATAAGCCAAGGGGGACTTTTTCAGCACAAAAACTGTGCTGAAAAATTAGGCTTATACTCAAGTATATATGGTACATGTCAAATTTTTAACATATCATTAATACTTAGAAGCATTTCCACATGGGTGGATACTACAGTACTGACGTGTAACTAAGTGTCACGTCAGTAACAGCATTATCCTACTATCTATATTAAAGATGGCCGTCTGACTTGTCTGACCCAAGTATTCAAAAATTTTTGCAAAACCGAACAAATGGAGACTCTTCTTGAACTAACAAAAATGACCGCCACATTATAGTCTGGGGTCTCTTCAGACTTCACAGTATAAAAGGCGGAGGCCCAGTGGAAGCGACAAAAATTAAAAAAAACACTCATAGTCATCTTCCATTACCTCTTTTTGGCCTGCGCTCTCCTGATCATCACTGAGGCCGTGTATCAAACCACTTTCACATGCCTTGGATGTGGTTTGTAATTGAATTTGGTAAGTCAAATTCAACACGTTTGAGCCTAGCCTTATGATCATATAACTTTCCTTTAATAGCAAAATAAATCACTTTAGGATGTTGGCATTGGCCATATAAGTGATTGTTAAAAGGGATGTCCTACTCATGTTGATTGATGACCTATTATTAGAATAGGTCATAAATAAGGGATCAGCAGAGGTGCCATGATCTCCAGCTGATCAGCTGTTTGAGGGAGCTGTGAACTCTCTACTATTTACACTTCACTGGTACCTATGTAATGTACTCCCATCACACGGCTGTGACCTCTTCACTGTAAGTGAAGAGGTCACGGAGCTCATATACTGCTGCCCCTTCAAACAACTGATCATCGGTTGACCATATCAGACCCCATGACCTGTTACTGACTGCCTATCCTGAGGATAGGTCATCAACAAAAATGAGTTGGACAACCCCTTTAATACTTGTTTCCCATCACTAAGGTCCTTTTAGTCCAGTAAAAGTGCAATTGTTCCCATTTCATTTGACATTGGCCACCTCGTATACCTAACCATGTCTTGTTTTCTGTCACCTATCCTGACCTCTACCTGTTTATGACTTGTCTCTGCCTGACTGGTTTTTGCCCACTGTCTTGGTACCACAACTTTGTATTTACAGTTCAACTATATACCCGCCATTACCTGATTTATTCCCTTATCCTCTACCCAGCTGGCTCACTGCAAAAAATCCCCAATACCAAATCCATTGGACCACAAATTCCATGGGCCAATGTGCGTGTGAGAGGAGAGAACATCATTTATTGGTAAGAGGATTATACCGACCATCAGAAGTAAACAATGAGATCCAAGATGCAAAGAGCATACTGACAGCTAGTTTACTATGTATACAGGGATCACGGCATTGTGTACATGAGGATCGTAGCAAAAACAGATAATGAAAAACAGATCGTAAACAGGGATTAATTGACATTGACTTTGGGACTATTGGGTGTAGGCCAGATCAGCAAGTCTATAGAGCTGCCGAATGACTGGACCTTCTTCGCTATTGTGTCTTAAGTTATTTTCAGATTATGGGGAGATGACGGGTGCCGCCTCCAAGTGTCGGGGAAAATCATTTACATTATTTGAGTGATCGTGTCATTGTCCCTGTCATCAGTATAAGTGGCCTCCATCCAACAATAAGAAGCATTTCACTTGACATACCAGATGGGCCTTGCACACTTTGGTTTCTAGTACTGTGTACTAATATACATCATGCCTCTTACAGCGGGCATTGTTTTCAACTATGGCATCCAGTAGACCCCATTGATCTGAAATTTGGCATCCCTGTTTGCACAGGGTGATGTACTGCCCACAATTTGGATCTAATAAGTTGCATAAAAGGTGGAGTCAGCTGACACACAAGCTCGCCCAAGTTCAGGAATCGGGTAGCATAATAAGACGATTACACGGCTTCTTAAGGTATTGACAATATATTACTGAATACACTTCCTGTATATAACTTGCATTTGTCTTCTACAACATACTGTACATCTTAACTAGACATTGGTTCGTTGTGATTGATTAAAGGGGATGTCAAGTTCTCAGTTAGTAAAGTGATCTCCAGTTCAGAATTTTCATATCTTGCCCCAAGAGGAAAGCAGTAAGTGCCTCTCGATGTGGAGGACCTGTTCTATGTAATGCTTCCTTTCCCCTGTAGAGGAGCTGTAGGGAAATTGAATTCAAAGCTGATCACTGGTGGTACCAGCTGGCGACCTATTGCTTATTGCCAAGCCACTCTTTTTACAAGAAGGTATTATTCCCTTTAACTTGTAGAGGGACTTTGCACTTGTGTGCAGCCACTGATCAATGTAGTATGACTTTATGACAGTTTTATTACATTATACTTATCAGTGAACATGTTACATGATAAATTCAGCATACAAAACAGTCTAATGACAATGGTGTGTGTGTGTGTGTGTGTGTGTGTGGGGGGGGTTATCCACAGAGAATACTAGGCCTCGATATCTTGATGCCAGGCTCTCAGGTATCTTCTCTTGCACAAGGTCAATGTGCTGTCTTCATTGCAATAAAAGAATGTGTTACGAATGATTGAAACCATTGCTGTTAATGATTTACCAATGTGAAGCTTATAGTGGGGAAGTAGAACATTTGGAAGAGGGCCACTTTAATCATAGGCCCAATGGAGCCTCTATGGTAGTGGGGATCATCCTTAGCCTACCCAGATAGAGCCTGACAATCTTCCATTTAAAGTGCAGTCCCACTTTTCTGGGTGGCAGGTGGTGATTTCAACACTCTGTTTCTTAAGGATATTGATTAAAGAGGAACTTTTGTCACGTTCACCAGTTCTAGTTCTTAGCATATTTTAATAGTTTCTGCTCCACTGATTCCAGCACAGATGGAAATTTTCCTCTAGGCCCCACCATTCCTGAGCAATCATTGTAATAAATATTGGTGCCTGATGTGCTATTTAGAGAGTAACTCCCATTTCATTTACTTTTTTTAAAAAATAATTTGATATTGTTTTTAGATGGGGAGTGTGGGGAATAATTTTGTAATATACATTATTAATCTATCTAACTAACTTCCTTTTTATAGAAAACAGGTTGTTAGATTCACAATAGCAGTACTTTAAGCACTGCCAGGGAGACTTTGTCTGTACATCGGGACTTAATGTAGTACATAGAGCTGTAGCATTTACCAAATGGCTATATCTTTGGTTTTATACCAGAACCATTTTTGTAGGTGATATAAAACCATTTGAAGTGACCATTCCCCCTTTGGTAAATGATTCAGCTCTGCATAGTCTTAACACAAATGTGTACAGACTTTCCCCAGTAACAGATCAGCTAGAGGGCTGCTAGGCTGCATCCTGTTTTATAATAAAGAGGAAGTTAGATAGGTTAATTAAGTGTATTACAAAAATGGTCGCCAAGTACCCACCGACACAATAGCTGGGAAAAAACTAAATAAAGGGAGTTACACGCTGTAATGTCTGAAAGGCAGTGTCAGATGGGGGAGGGAGGGGTGATTGGAAGCGCCAATCAGAGGCAGCCAGTGCAGGGGTCAGAAGCACACCCCTTGTTTACTCCTGCCTGACACCGCCCTCCTGACTCAGTCTAAATAGCATAACAGGCACCAAAACTAATTGCTTAGAAACGGTGAGGAATAGAATCAGCGGAGCAGAGACTATTAAATGATGTAAAGAACTGGACTCGATGGAGTTAGTGATAGATCCTCTCTAAGTTGAATACAACGGTGCACCATGGAGCTAACAGCGTCGTTCTCCACTGTTCGGGATTCAGTCAATGATGTCTGTGGCAGGGAGGTGCGATGTGCCAAGTCGAGGACTCCGTAGATTTGGGGTTAGGTGGGTAAACTCACTGATAGAACAGGTGGCATATAAGTAAGGCTACTTGAAGACACACTATTTTGAGTGTACCATTTGCGGGGGCATTAAATTATATAGGGGGGTACTTATGAAAGCTTTGACACTCATGTGTTAAAATGGCCTTGGGGCTACCACATGGTATTATTGTAGTAGGTATTAGGATGGTGGAATATAAAATGGTTAATAGATGGTTCAAAATAAACATATAAGGCCCTGGCCAGTACCAAAAATGGAAAAAAACAGCCAAGGACATGTCAGGTCACTAAAAGTCAGGCAGGATTATACACAAACAAAAATACTTACTTAACCTGTTGTTCAGGGACAGAATTTAGTGGCGGGTGATTGACAAGATGACATGCACGCAAATTCACACTTACACCTGAACTAGAACTGTCTAAACATAAATGTAAAGTCTACCATACACGCTCGCGCACGCGCATCCATATAGATCTGCGCACAGCTACGAGAAGCTCAGAAATGGAGAAGCTGGCCCACTGATGAGATGTTGGCCAACAGCCTGGATTTTAGCTGTTACCCATTTATATTCCCAGAAATCTGCTCTTCCTCTGCACCCCCTATAGCTACACTATATCCTATGAGGGGATTAATAGTAGTTGTGCAAGATCTGACGATATTAAAAGATGGTCTAACATAAAAAAAACAGTACTAACCCCGTCACTCCAGTGCCACTGTTCTACTGGTCCCAGACGGTTTTACAGTGATGGCGTCATATACATCATTCGCGTAAACCATCTCCTAATAACAGACAAATTTCATAAAATTGCGGACAGATCCTTTATAAAAATGTTTGACCATCCAACATCCATCATGACAAACTCAACAATGAACGTCAAGAGAGTTTGCTCCACTCCTGAGCTGGAAGGTTCCTTGCCCTGAGCGCTTTCCCTAGCCATAAAAACAGATGAGTTACCTTTGGACAAGTCTTATTATTTCTACTTGTATGTGGCCATTCTTCAAAAAGTTGTGAGATGTTCGGTTGTATATTTATACATGGCTGTAATTGCAGTGTATGTGTCTTTCATGTATATTTTGTTGAATACAGATCTTGGAGGATCTTTTTGGGAATATGCGCAGGCCTACCAATATGTAATGTCCTACCCTCTTATGGAATCAAGGGCCATGTTGGTTGACTACCACTGTTTGAGCTAGAGATTTGGGGTGGAAAATGACTTAGGGTAAGTTCACACAGGGTTTTTTGGTCAGGGTTTTGGGGCCGTATCCACCTCAAAATCCTGACCAAAAAGACGGCTCCCATTGAAATCCCGGCTCCCAGAAAAAAGAAGCGAGATGCTCATTCTTCAGGCCGAGTTGCCTCGCGATTTGGCCTGAAGACACACCCTCCTCCGGACTAGGCCCATTCATTGGACCTAATCCGGGGCAGAGTGCGCGACTGGATGCCGGTGCAGTGCACCAGCTTTCAGTCACGGCTACCCAGTTTTTGGATCAGAACCTGAGGCGGTCTCTGCTTCAGGTTCCGATCCAAAAAACCCAGTGAGAACTTACTCTTATCCTCCTCTCTCATCTACTCAAAAAAGAGTATACGTAGACTGGTGGATCACCAAAAAGTAGAGTTACCATTAGGTGGTTGAGTACTCAAGTTGAGTTTGGATACTCCACGTCCAATTCAGTAGAATTTCATTTTCACTGACTGATATAATTCCAGACCACTCATCCCTAAGTTGTTAAGTATTTTGAACAACTTTTTACTGGTGTTATAGTTGGTCCAACCACAAAGCGGAAAAAGTTGAACTCGTCTGACCTTTGACTTTTCCCTCCTTTTTATGTAACCATACGGTACCTTGTTCCCTTTATTATCTTAGACAGCGGTGGTAAAATGAGCAGGTACAACAGTTTCTACAAATAGGAAGGCAAAGCTATTCATACAAAGGAACAAACATTGTAAATTATCATTAGCCACGCTCAACGCCAAAAATAGCTCCACAATGGAGCCAGGTGGGCTTGAATATTGTCCAAATGATGAAAACAAAGCCAAAGCTGATTGTGAACGTGTTGTTCAATAATAGTGACCCCCGCGCCTGTGTTACTTTCTCTGTAAGATGCAGGTGTATGCGGTGTCAACATTTTTGGAAGTTTTATCATGGGTGGAGACAGCAGCTAAGATAATACATTTACCTTGTTTACATATATATTTCTATACCTCTTCTAGGGTAACAATATTGTATGGGATATCAATTCTCATTTGGTGGGAATTTATAGTTTATTTTGTTATTTTTTTTAGATGACTCCGTAGAAGAGAACGAATGTGATTTTAATTTTTAAAATTTTTAATTTTTTTTTTATCTAGGATGACCAAATTGGACAAACACTCTTTATATGTTGTCTGTTTGAAAAGTGCAGCAATTAGTGTATGCTTTATGACATCTGTAAAAATGCATAAGGTTGTATATGCTTTATGATGACAGCTGCAAAATGCTGCAGATTGTTTATGCTTTATGGCAGCTGCAATGAATAGGAGTTATTGGACAAAGAAATGTCATAGACATACCTCCCTTCGAAAGAAGAACAAAATCTGCAGTGTGCTTTATGCGCCATGTCACGTTTAGGTATTGTAAATCCCATCTCAGCCCCATCCATGCCAACATTGGCTCAACCTATTTCCAACCATATCCCTTTGGGCCCCCCAAACAGTAAAATACCCCTTTAGTGGCCCGACATTATCATGCTCCCCAACAGTATAATTCCCCCCTTGACCACCATGGTATAATTCCTCATTCATTGTGGTCTCCACCCTATAATGTCAACCTCAATGTGGCTCCACATTATAATGAACCCCTTAATATGGCCCCCGTAGTTTAAAGTCCCCCTTCATGTGACCCCACAGCATAATAGTCCCATCAGTGTGACCCTCACAGTATAATTTCCACTTCAATGAGTGGATGCGAAGACCACAACTCTGACTATGGCTGATGGGCACCTTTACTGTCCTACCTTATCTAGTCTTACAACAAAAAACAGAGTTGTCATTATTTTGCCTGCACTCAGCAGAATCTGTCCCAGCCTGCACAGCAAAGCTGACAAGTGAGTTGCAGACAACAGGAGCTGCCAACGCAAAGTTCTTAAGCAACACTATCCACTGATTTAGAAGAACTTTACCCAACACTATCCAAAGTATCTCTTAGTTCAGGCTTAGGAAATAGGACACACAGGCAGAGGTGTAACTTGAAGTTTCAGGGTCTCAATGCAAAATCTGTAATGAGGTCCCAACCAAATTTGCACCTTTTAGAATGGTGATGTATTTTATGAGGCAGAATGACCTTTTAGGCCCCCTCAGGGTACTGGGCCCAATAATGACCTATACACACATGGCCATTTTCACATTGGTGGAAATAGTGGCAAAAACTGACCCAAAATGACTGCTTTTTATAGGGCAATATTTGCCAACAAGCCACTGTTTTATTCACCGAAAAGCTGTAGTGAAGACCTGCCACATAAATTGGCATGCTGTGGCTTTATAACACAAACTGCAGGTTAATTTGCTAATCTGTAGTGAGAATGTCCCAAGTGGATATAGTCTTAAAGGGAATGTGTCAATTAAAAAAAAGAAAAATTATAAAAACCATATCACTTTTTTTTCCAATTTGTTTTTAATTTCTGATTCTTTTTGTTCTATTTTCTGTACATGATTATAGGGACTGCCATGTTGCCTGATGTTTTCCTCTTCTCTGTTAGAAACATTTAGTGCTATACTTTACAGCATAGTCATGGTCATAGGCAGCAATAGTATGGAGCTGAGGAGGGAGGGTTAGTTGTGACATCATCTATTTCATATAGTGGAAACAATGATCGGTCAGTGGCGTTATCTATGGAGGTATTATCTTCCATTGTAATCCTGTCTGTGATGTATATGAAACAACTGCTGCAAAAAACCTTACAGAATTGGCAAGTGGTAGATTATTATTAGGTTTAGTAGCCAGAGTGTAAATTACAGAATGTATTACTTTTTTTTAATATAGCTAAAATTCTAGTTTTAATGTAGAAAATTCTTTAAAATACATGGATATATATTGTATATACAATATATATATTGTCCAGAGATCTTCTGACTACAGATTATCAGGACAGGATCAGACAGAGCGGGTATATATATATAATGTCCAGTGATCTGACTATATGTTGTCAGGACAGGATCAGATAGTTAATGTGCCTATATGTTTCTTCCTCCCCCTATGCATATTGAATCCCGATATATTCATGCATGTTATATAAATGTATCTACGTTGGTATCAGGTCTAACCAGTCGGGGTAGGTGTGACATCCATCTTCCTCCATCTCTCCTGTTTACTAATGCTAATGTGATTCACCCTCTACTGCTGGGGATCAACCTGCCCAGACTACTTAGCAACCAGTAAAAATACACTTGTGGATTCCCACTAAAAATACATGGACGCAAATATTTATACAACTGCATTTGCAATGGAGTAAGGCGCGGGTCAGAGAACTTCTACAATCAGATTGTAATTGAGCCTACAAGGCAGAGTTGTTTTTGTCCTGTGCAAACATATCTACTTGACAATGCATTGCATGCTGCCAGCGCACGGGCTCCAGGTACAGAGGTAAGAAAACAGCGCTCCTCTACACTTGTAAACAATGAACTCAACTGCAACCAAAGGTCAAGTTCTTGGATTGAATAGTATCTACAATGAGGCGTCTCCAGAGCATGAATACGCCAATGGCTATTTACACAAACAGGTGACCAGTAAAGCTTTTACTGCCAAATGAAATGATGTTATTAAAAGGATAGTCAGTACAAGACACCCCTGTCCATAGGCCATATGTTCCTGAGCGAGGAACTGCTGCAAAGACCTGCCATCCTTATATCCAAAGGCCCAATGTGTTGACTTCAGTTGGTGCCTTGTAATACTACTGTAGGTTTACCTTGCAATTTTGCTGATCAGGGTTCCAGTGGCTGACTCCAGTTGAACATCTATTAATCTTAAAGGGGGTCTGTCACCAGAATCCAACATATCAACCCAGCCCGCAGATAGATAGGTTAGGGTCACCTGAATCGCTTGATGCCTCTGTTGTGAAGATATGCAAATTCCTCTTTCATTTCCGCCCCTCCGGCTTTCCGCCAGGACTTTCACTTGATGATTAGGCTGGCAAAGCTAGAAAATAACTAAAAATACAAACAAAAGACTGCTCTTGTGGTCCTGGGGCAGCTCAGTTTATTGGACCTCCTAGGCACTGGACCTCTAGTGCCTTGTTGCAAACCCATGGACAGGTGAGGTACTGTTTTTTCAAAGAGGCATACATGATTTTCTAAAGCTGATTTTCTAAATCACCCCTTAAAGTATTATTTTTTGACAATCATGCCCATATTCTAGTATGTATACTCCTAATGCCCATATATGAATAGAATTTAAGTTTCCAATGCCGATGGATCTCCATGTGACTCAAAGACCAATAAGTGAATATTTAGTTTTCTGCAAGAAAAACATCAAGGACAGACTGATATTCTGCAGCAAGTACACATATTGGACCACAGAGGACTAGGGTAACGTTATCTTCTGTGATAAAGTCTTCAGCCTTTTTGAGACATCTAGAAGAACGATTGGGCAAAAAGTGAGCACTACCAGGAGTCCTGTGTCCTGCCAACAGTAAAAGATCCTGAGACCACTCGTGTGGGTGGCTACGCATCTATGGAGTGGGCTCACTCACAATTGTGCCTAACAACATGGGTATCTAAACATCCTCCAAGAGGAACGTCTTCTAACCAGGAGACATCTGGTGATGGACAGTGCTTTTTCCAGCATGATGGACACCATGACACAAGACAAAAGTCATAACTAAGGTGCTCAGTGTACAAAAAAATTTAAATTTTTAATCCATGGTCAGGAAACTCCCCAGTCCATCCCACTTAGAACCTGTGGTCAATCCTCAAAAAGTGGATGGACAAATAAGAACACAAAAATTGTGATTGTGAACTCCAAGCATGGATTAGGCAAGAATGGGTTGCAAGTTTGACTTTTTTGTCCGGCATAGTCAGTTTTAAAGAACAGACACCCCATTATAGTTAATGGGGTCCTTTGGACTCCATACATGACTTCTGTTGCAGCGCTCCACCTATCTGGGGGTTTTTGGTCCTCCGACAGACCTAGATCTAGTCTCAAAACTTTTAGTCACAACGATATGTTGGATAAGATGTAACACAAAGCTTCTAGGCTCCAATACAAAACAGGGTCCTCGACCTACCACATGCATACGTCCCAACCACCTCAGATTTTGCAGTACAGACCTGGATTCGGGGCCCTGTCCTGCAGTCCCGATCGGTGGGATGTATGTCCCGGTTTCAACTCATCTGTGTCTGGAGGAAAACAGTTGAAAACAGTATTGAAGGATGTTATGTCGCTGAGCTCAGCTCCAGCTTCATGTCCCGCTCCAGCTGCCATTAATTTATTGCCCCCCTCCAACTACCCCACTGTTAATGTCCCCTCCAGCTGCCCAAGTTTCATGTCCCCTCTAGTTTCCACCAGTTTAAACTGGGGCACCAGGAGAGGGACTTGGGGCAGTTGGAAGGGAACATTATAATGTGGGGACATATAATGTATGGGTGACTGTAGGAGGATTATACTGTGTGGGGGCACATGAAAAAAAATGAATGAGAATGGGCGGAGTCAACATAAAGGTAGGCGGAGCTAAATTTGCCTCGGCGTGCACAACACGCCGCACATTCTGTCCCTCGTTCTGTTTTTCAAAAGTTGGGCGGTATGCACACGCCATTTATAATACTGCTTTGTTCTATGGGACAGAGGGATCTTCAGGCCACTGCAAGCACCAAAGCAGTGCGATGACTACCTCGGCGCCCCCTATATATGCCCCTGAGCATCGCTTTGATATACTATATATGATACTCTGCTGATGTCATCGGCTTCTCTGTTTAACGTGGATTATATTCCTGATATTCTAATATAGTTCTGAACACTGAACACATAACGTGAGCTGATAACAGTCAGAGATTGTATATGTGAAGGTGTTATGAACACGAAAATAAACATGGGTAAGAATATTTTTCTGGACTTCCTGCTTGTAGGGTATTACAACGTATGGAATCTACTATGGGTGCCAGAGATAGCAACTCTATGCAGAGATATAAAACTCATCTCTACTACTCCAGGGCACGTTGTAATGTTTTGGCAACTCATTTGTTTCTATTGTGCATTGGCTGCAGGGCTCCCCCTTAGGTTCTGTATTTCTACATTCCTGCACTTAATATGGAGAGAATTGCTTTACATTCCTCTACATGATATGGAGAGAATTGTTTTAACAAGGTTGTTGTGAAGTGGACGGGGAACTACAAGGTTGTCTTGTCTCATAAAGCCGGCCTGTCCATTAGCTAAACACTGTAGGTTGGTGATAGTGGGGACCTCTGATACCTGGCAGTTCCTCCTCTGGTCCAGGTGGGGTTCCCAAAAGAAATGATTCAATACATAACAAGCAGGGGCGTAACTAGCAAAGACTGGTTCCCCATAGTAAACTTTTGCCTTGGGCCCCCAAGGGCATAGCGTCCTCTATTCTGGCCCCCACATTGTGCTACAATGGCCCCTTCACACAGTATAATGTCCCATAGCGGCCCCTTCACACAGTATAATGTCCCACAGTGGCCCCTCCACACAGTTTATTGTCCCATCGTAGACCCTACACACAGTATAATGTCCTATAGTGGACCTTCCATGTAGTATAATGTCCCATAGCGGCCCCTTTCTACACTGTCTCATAGTGGCCTGTCCATACAATATAATGTCCCATAGTGGCCTTTGCAAATAGTATACTGTTTCATAGTGGCCCCTCTGCACCTGCAGTGTTTCGTCCATATGTCTGGTTCACCATCCACAAACTATTATTATACTGTGGGGTCTCTTCAGACCACGTCTTGTCACACCCCCTTTGCCTGCTCATGTCTGACACCACCTACTAGTTACCATATCAGGTACCAAAACTAACAGCACTCAGGAACGGTGAAGGTTAGAGGGAAAATATCATGTGTGCCGGAATCAGTGGAGCGGTAGCTATTAAAGGATGCAAAGAACTGGAGCTGGCTGAGGTGGAGAAAGGTCCTCTATAAATTGACAGGATTATATAATGTCCATATCTGATGCTGCTCTATATAGTGGGGTGGTCAGTGGTATACTTAGTTCTTGGACCCTTTTTGGGTAGGGTGATCATTGTTAGGTCAGTGGAGGCCACAACCTGAATCTTTATGGCTGTTTTCCATTCACAACTCGCCGCACGCAACAAAATCTTTGCATATGTAAAAATAGATAAATGACCGTGAGCAAACATCACCGGTTATAGCATGGACGACCCAAAAAACAGACCTATGGTGGAGCTGTCTGTATCTTCTAACTTCGGTGACTTTTTTGTTGAAGCCCCAGGGACTAGACAAATATAGTCAGTCGGGTGCACATACTTTACATCGCAGACTAAAGGAATGGAGAAGTAATGGTAACAAGGAAGAACCAAAGCTGACAGCAGTTACATAGGGTACCATCAGCCCAAGAGCATAGGGTGGTTACCTCTTATGACATGTCTATATAAGTATTTTATAATTTTTGCAATTTTCAGGTATTTTTGTATAATGTTTAAGTATTTAGTGTTTTGGGATTTTTCACGAATTTTTCACATGACCATGGACTGTATATCACATGACTATAGACTATATACAGTATCATATGACCATGGACTGTAGATCACATGACCATGGACTGTATATCACATGACTATAGACTATATATCATATGACCATGGACTGTATATCACATGACCATGGACTGTATATCACATGACTATAGACTACTGTATATATCATATGACCATGGACTGTATATTACATAACCATGGTCTATATATCACATGACCATGGACTGTATATCACATGACCATGTGCTGTATATCACATGACCATGGACTGTATATCACATGACTATGGACTGAGTTTTATCCACTAGAAGTAAACAATGAATGACAGCAATCAGAGATCTAGAAAACTGTGAGGAATTGATACAGAAAATACATTGGAGAATTGTACAATTTTTCATTAATAATCAATAATATTTATTTGCGATAACTAAACGTCCCCTTTAACACCGCCATAGAGCTAATGATCAGGGACTGGTAAATCAGGACTGTTGGCCACATGGTAGCGCTCAGGTAACTGGACAGTATATAAGTACCGTATATACTCGAGTATAAGCCGACCTGAATATAAGCCGACCCCCCTAATTTTACCACAAAAAACTGGGAAAACTTATTGACTCGAGTATAAGCCGAGGGGGGGGGGGGGGGGGGGGGAAATGCAGCAGCTACTGGAAAATTTCAAAAATTAAAATGGTTGGATTTTTTGGGTGCAGTAGTTGCTGGGGAAGGGGAGGGGGTGTTTTGGTTGTCTGTCTGCTCCTTCCCTGAGCTTGAGGACTGTTTTTTTCTCCCCCCCCCCCCCCCGCTTGGAATTCAGCCTGGCTGAACATAGGGTATCTGCAGTGCTCCTATTAACCCCTTCCTGACAGAACAGGAGCTCTGCAGATCCCCTATATTCAGTAGACCGGGCACTTTCAGACACAGTGTACCTAATGTGTTTGTGTGTCACAGTCATTTTCTACTTTTGTATGTATTCTAGGGAAAGGAGTGATTTAGAACTTTTATTTTTTTAAAATCTTTTTTTTTTTTCCTTTTCACTATTTTATGGGAGATTGTATACATTAATATTGTGGCTGGTTGTAGACCCCCCTCCTAAAAAAAAAAAAAAAAAAAAATTTTTTTTTTTTTTTTTTTGCTGACTCGAGTATAAGCCAAGGGGGTCTTTTTCAGCACAAAAACTGGGCTGAAAAATTCGGCTTATACTCGAGTATATACGGTAAGTGCTATGTGCTGACCAGGGGCAAATGAATTCATGACTATACCAAAAACTCAATAACAAGCAGCGACATAACAGCAAGTCAGAAATGTCCGGGTCACTGTTACCAGGTCAGTCCTCTGGAATAAGTATGTGCTGGTTTCTGGCCAGATGTTCTCATCTCTGTGTAATGTAGATGACGTACTATACAAGCTGTACCTATTTGATGACATCATCTGGAAGTTGGACATTTCTGGTTGCATTTAGCGCAGGCTATTTTCTCCGGTGATGTTCTGGCATCTTCTGCGGGCACTCTATACAATCTCTACCAGCTATGGTATGGGGGCTGTATCTGTAGCCACCTGTTATGTTCACCCTGAGTGTAGGGGACCCTCGAAGCTGCAGTATGGGTCAGCTGTGTTTGATGTTGTAGAGCTGAGCATTGCTGAATAACGTCAGTTATATAGCAGTGGCGAACCAGTAGTGCAGTGGAGGTATAACTAGTAATATACCTGAAGGGTACCAGAGGTAAGGTCAGCAATGTAGCAGTGTGGAGTCTGTGGACTGGCTGAGTGATGTAACAGAATGGAATTGTGGACAGTGGGTTTGTACAGCAATGTAGCTGAGAATGATCTGTGGGCTAGCAGCAGTGACTGATGGGAGAGTTCAGCTCTGCAGCCTTTAGAACACTGAACGCAGCTCTGAACTACAATACAATCTGTAATTCAATGTATTTAACTTTACACAACAGCTTGCAAAGATTTATCCAAACTATACAATACTGCCAAAAGGAGGACACTTAGTTTTCAGAAAATGCCACTATATTTCATCACTTTTTAACCCATAAGGGTCTGAATACTAGGACTGTACCATTCTTAAGGGGCCACAGTGCTGGTTAAGTATTGCAGCCCCTTCACAGCCCCAGTCACTTTGCTGAAGCTGGGTAACAGTTCCCTGTGGCGGGGCGTGCGACTACATAAGATAAACTTCAGTCAGATTCCAACCCGTCTAAAAGGTGATGACAAGTCTTACTGATGGCATCAATTTTGGTAAAGGGGAATCCCCGTGTTCTGCGCAAGCAATAGTTCCTAGCTACAATATTATAGATTTATTGCTTCTATCGTGCCTAGGCTGACTTGTTCTTGAGTCTCACTCGGTTATCACATTAGCCTATAAGATATTGCATCATGTAATTCTATTCCCGTGGATGATTAATCCCTCTACACATTATGACGCCACTTGTCCACGGTCTATGGCTCCTCTAGCTCAGCCCCTTCTGAAGAAGCCGTGTTGTCATGCACGCTCTGCAAGTCACTACTGTTTACCTACTCTAGATCTACTTACATAATGTGGAATTTGTTAGGTGGGGACGTAACTTGGCAGCTATTAACTCTATTATACCGGCTCTACTGGCAGCGAGGCCAGTGACATGTAAGCCTGCCTTATCTTGTAAACACCTTGTTATTCTGCAGAAGAGAGGGGAGAAAGATGGAGGAAGAAGGGTATGAAATGGTGTAAGACACTACCTGGCGAACCCCTCTTCATGGTAGAAAGCAAACTTCGAGGATCCCCCAAACCCAGAGTGAACATAAAAGGTGGTTGGAGATACAGCCCCCATACCATAGCTTGTAGAGCTGGTATAAAGTGCCAGTAGAAGATACCTGAACATCATACAGGCCAATTCACAGGAGAAAAGAGCCCCGGCCTCAGTCCACCCTAAATGCAACCAGAAAAGTAAAGCTGGCCATGCACTAAGGTAAAGATGGCAATACACTAAAGTAAAGGTAGGCATACGCATCACATTAATATTGGCCAAATCTGCAGGACCAGCTGGCCATCAAACATATATGGTGGACACATAGCTCCCAACCGTCCCGTATCCTGCGGTACAGTCCCGATTTTAGACTGCTGTCCCGCAGTCCCGCATGGCTTACTGTTTGTCCCGTTCTGCCCCTGAAGTGTTTTGTTTATTAAGAAACTTTCCCCTGATCACCCCCGGGTGGTGATCAGGGGGACGTTTGACTCCTGTACTCAGAAGGACCTTAGTATCCCTTGCAGTCCAGGAAGAGATGGAGAGATGTGTGGTCTAAGGTACTGGGGGGAGATGTGGGGTGCAGGGTGGACTGTGGGGTTCAGGGTGGACTGTGGGGGGATGTGAGGTGCAAGGTTGACTGTGGGTGGGGAGAGATGTGGGGTACATGGGTGGACTGTGGGGGAGAGGTGTTGGATGCATGGGTGTACTGTGGGGGGTTGAAATGTAGGGTGCATGGTTGTACTGTGGGGGGAGATATGGGGTGCAGGGTGTTCCCAACAAGAAATGGATGGGAACAGACAGAGTCAATTTAGAAGTGGGTGGAGCTAGATTTGCTGCAGCCCGCCCACATTTTGCCTCTCTTTCTGTCCTTTAAAAGTTGGGAGGTAAGTGAACATCCCACTCCTTCCTTGACAAATGATGGAGATTGGGCATGCTGAATTCCAATAGCCGACCCTTTTGTTAAAGTGTACCTAAACTTTTGAGAACATTTGATTTTCTGGCAGCTTTTGTGTCATTTTGTAATATACGTTATTAAAAATTTTTGGCTCCTTTCTGTGAAATCCTGCATTTTTTCACTTGTTTCTTTATTGTCCGCTATTTCCCGCTTCTCACTGTGTACGGAGTAGGGACTATGTGAATTGAAGAGTAAATGAATGTGGGGGAGGGTCCCTTCCAAGGCTTTATATATCATAGAAACTTGCTTTTGGTGCTATATGACACTAAGGATGTATGCAGGATTTGACAGAAAGGAGCCAAAATTTATTAATAACGTATATTACAAAATGGATTTAAGACACAAAAGCTGCCAGAAAATCTAAAGTTATTCACACTGGTTGCTTTGCTTGTTCTGCATACGAGTTGTTAAGAAATATGACACGTATACTTATTATAGGGTCCATTCACATTGTGTTTTTTCCACCTGTTTAGCAGATCAGTATGCAAAAAATGGATGGCAATAGAAATCAATTTTTTGCTTGTCTCCATTTTTTTACAACCTAGTATATGTAATATATTTTTGCATAGATCCAAAAAAACAAAAACAGAAATATGCAAATTCCAGCTGATGACTGGAACTCAGCCAAGAATGGGTACAGCTTGTATTGTACGTCGCTATATACAGTCATCTACATTACACAGAGATGAGAACATCTGGCCAGAAACCAGCGCACACCTATTCCAGAGGACTGACCTGGTAACAGTGACCCGGACATTTCTGACACTTTTTTCAGCACATAGCACTTACCTATATACTCCTCCTGTCTGACAATTGCTCATTCACCCCTGTCCAATCAATATCTGCCCTCACCCTCCCCTCCTTTGAAGTGCACTCTGTTCGTATCTACTCACCCTCCAACCTACAACTGGCCTTCATATACCGACCGCCTGGACCTACTGCTGCCTTCATCGACCACTTCACCACCTGGCTCACAAACTTCCTATCCACAGACACCCCCACCATCATCATGGGTGATTTCAACATCCCCATTAACACAGACCACCCCCCCGCTTCGAGCCTCCTGTCCCTCACCGCCTCTTTTGGTCTCTCCCAATGGTCCTCCTCTGCCACCCACATAAAGGGGGGGACACTAGACCTCATATTCACCCGCCTCTGCTCCATATGCCGCCTCTCTAACTCTCCATCCACGCTCTCTGACCACAACCTGCTGAGATTCTCTGCCTTCTCCTGTCCAATAGACACCCCACCCCTGCAGATATCTGATTTCTGGGCTGTGACTGTAACAAGCTGTGCACCTGTGTGTCCATCACATGACCATGGACTGATTTTTATCCACCAACCAAGAGGAATTGATACAGAAAGTACCGTATTTTTCAGACTATAAGACACACTTTTTTCCCCCCAAATTTGGGAGCAAAATGGGGGTGCGTCTTATAGTCCAAATGTGGACTATAAGGGTGGAGGAGGAGCAGAATTGCAGCAATGCCGCGCTCCTGCAGCCACTGGTTTCCTGCAGCGACAGGAGTTTGCCAATGCTGCGGGCCCCAGCACTTGTCTTGGTGGCTGAAACCTTCTCCAGTATCCGCCGTTCTATTACAGCGGATACCAGGTCTGTAAGGATAATGGCGGCCGCTCCACTGGGAGACACCGGAGCTAATGCCTGCTAATGCCTGGAGCTTTATCCTTGGTCTTCATCATTGAAATGTGTGTTCATCTTCACAATGCACCATCTAGAGCCATAGTGGATCACAAAACACATAGCAGCCTCCTACATTCAGCCCGCATTACCCCCAATAAATAAAAGTGGTTCTCATTTGAAGTAACATTGTATATGTCGGGGCTCGTGACCAATGCAAGGGCTTCCAAATATAGGGTAGTCCTGTGCAACACTTCAAGCAGTTCCAAGTAGGAGCCTTTCCTCTATTACGGTACACCAATCAGTTTTTCAGTTTGTAAAAGCCATAAGCCATCCCACCATACCAGTAGTCCAGTTCCTTCATATCTATTCTACTTTTGACCGATCAGTATACAATATATCAAATGGGATGTCAAAAATTGGTCTGGAGACATAATAGATGTCTGCTAGGACTAAAGCCCAGTTCACATTTGCGTATGGGTTTCCATTCAGGGACCCCCAAATGGAAACCTAATTCGAATTAAAAAATGGTTACCTTAGGAAACCCGCGGACCCCATAAACCATAATGAGGTCCGTGTGGTTTCCTGCTACTTGCAGGACTTCTTTCTCCGCATGCGGAGAGGGAACGGAAAGGCCCGAACGCTGATGTGAACCGAGCCTTACTAAGAAGACTTTTTTCCCCCTATTTTTCATTGATTATATGGACCAGGAGAGGAAGGGAAGGGCGATATCCTGGCCGGTGTCACTGGGATGCAGTGTGCAGGTAGTAGGTTCTTAGGCTATTACCTTCTCCTTTTTTAGTCACACATATGATTGAGGAAGTAATGACACAAAATAGCTGTAAATGAATATTTAGACAATGCAAATACAATATCCAAGGAGCACGTCTGGTGTGTCACTGCTACAGCACACGCGCCTTATAATAATGAGGAAATAATAATACCTGAAAATTGTGCAATGTAATTCCAGACATGCGGGCTCCGAGTCTCTGCTCCATCAGGATGGGGTGGGATAAAACAGAAAAATATTGCTAAAGGTGTAGCATTGTATGCAGTGTAGTTTTTCACGTTGGAGCCAGCTTTACATTCCACTGTGGACCCTTTATTGTAGACTCTTGGCTATTACAGGGGCATTTTCTGGGCAGTGCAGTCACTCAGTGGTTAGCACTGTTGTCTTGCACTGAAGAACAACATCTTCAAGGAGTTTGTATGTTCTTCCCGTGTTTCCGTGGGTTTCCTCCGGGTACTCCGGTTTCCTCTCACACTCTATAGACAGTGGTGTAACTAGGAATGGCGGGGCCCGTGGCAAACATTTGACATGGCTCCCCCCCGACCGACACTGACGCGGAATACCTTGACCGACCTCCTCCTACGCATTCCTGCACGCTCTAATATGCCCCATAATGGCACCTGCACACAGTATTATACCCTATCGTGGACCCTGCACACAGTATTATACCCTATAGTGGACCCTGCACACAGTATTATACCCTATAGTGGACCCTGCACACAGTATTATCCCCCATAGTGTCCCCTGCACACAGTATTATCCCCCATAGTGGCTCCTGCACACAGTATTATACCCTATAGTGGACCCTGCACACAGTATTATGTCCCTAAGCGGCCCCTATACACAGTATTATCCCCCATAGTGGCCCCTGCACACAGTATTATGTCCCATAGTGGCCCCTGTACACAGTATTATACCCTATAGTGGACCCTGCGCACAGTATTATATCCCTTAGTGGCCCCTGCACACACTATTATGTCCCTCAGCGGCCCCTATACACAGTATTATCCCCCATAGTGGCCCCTGCACACAGTATTATGCCCCACTGTGGACACCCATAAACAATTATTATACTCTGGGGTCTTTTCAGACCCCAGAGTATAATAATCGAAGACCCAGGGGGAGAAAAACATAAAAAAAACACTGTTATTCACCTATCTCCCGGCTCCGCTGTAGTCCATGTTCAATTATGTCAGACATCACATGACCCGGGACGCAGGCCGGCGTCATGAGACGTCAGACGACTAGGCCTGAAGCCTGCTTGGATCGTGGAGAGGTAAGTAACAGTGTTTTTTATGTTTCTTACCTCTCCCAGGCCTTCGATCATTATACTTGGGGGTCTGAAGAAAAGTCAACTCGCTTCTTTTTAATGCTAGCGGAAAAAAAAGGTAGTGAATCCTATAAAAGTAAATGGGGAGGCGTTTTTTGGAGGTGAATTTTGAGGCGGCTTCTGTGTCAAAATCCTGACCAAAAAACTCCATTTGAACTCAGCCTAAGTGTCCTGCTGGATCTTATGAGAACTTCCATTTAAATAAATGGGAGGCACAAAATAAACCTTTTCCATCGGCACAGAATTGGCCGCGGAATTTGGAATTAGGCCTTGCCTAATAAGGGCAAAATACAGTGACATCGAGCATTCACACGGAATAACGCGGCGCTGATTCTGGCACGATAACTGCAGCCACAAAATTACGCGCGTTATATGCCCGTAACGACCCATTGAAATGAATGTGATCTGTTTTGAGAGCTCACATTCTGACACGTGTATACGTGCCAGAATGCGAGCACGTTAACTCCGTGTGAACTGGCCCTTAGACCATACCATGACTCTAGACTCCATGTGTTGCTCCACTTTCCTCACTTGAACTATATATAATATGTCTAATAAATATTGGCTGTCCATTATCCCAATTATAATGTGTGGAGCCCCCGCCCATATAAACGCAGTCAGAGATGCCATTCCATGCCACTACCACAACCGGTTGCATCAGTTCTGGGTTTCATCATGCCCATGATACAGTGAAATGACGCATGTCCTGAGTCACAGCTCAGTCATGGAGAACAATGCCATTACCATTATTTCATCACAGGAATACTATTTATGGTAATACCGTATGGCTGTATCTTAGAAGTAATTGCACACCTCCCGGTTTCCTGTTTAGTTATGTCGCTCGCTCACCCTCTACCTGTTCGGATACTGCCGTTGACACGGTTAGAGCGCTGCAGTTGTGGCGCGAGTAATAAAGACGTGGCGTGCCATTGTAGCAGATGCACAAGCTTTTAATATAGAAGATATGTATATAACAATAAAGCAACCATCACCTACTAATAGTCTACCCAGTTACATCAAGATCTACCAATGTTATAGAATCAGGCTACATCCATGGTATTGTAGTAGCTAGTAACGATCATCATTGCCATGTGGAGGGGGTGGTATTACTATTATGTACTGTACGGTATACCAACAGACCTCTTTCCATGGAGCAATGGCCAACACCATTGGTGCTGGAGCTAAATACAGCCTTTAGGTCATCTTCTTGTGGCTCACCAGCTGCTGGTACTTGAAGATGATGGCTGTAAAGTCAGTAGGTCAAACCACTTACTCAGTCATCTCAATTTTTCCACAGGCCGACTCCAACTCAGAGCCAGACTTGACGACTCTAATTCTGGCTTCACATAAAACAGACCCTGACTCCAACTCAACAGCCCTAATGAAGATATATTTGGGCACCAACAATGCCAGGGATACCATAACATTACTGGGAGTTGACACACAGAGGTGGAGGTGGTCATTGACTATGTAAATGGTTAAGTACGGAGACCAAGAAGATGACCATTACCTTTAATAGCTGGCGGTCAAACAGTTATTCAACCCAACTCCCACATACGCATGCAAGCTTGGTTCGGCTGAGTATGCATGTGTTTGGAACGGCAGAGCAGAGAAAGTCATTGGTAGACAACTCTGCCGATGACTTATCTTTAGAGATAAGCGAACACTGTTCGGATCAGCTGATCCAAACAGCACGCACCCATAGAAATGAATGGAAGCACCTGTGACGCTTAATTTGGCCGGCGTCACAGGTGCTTTCATTCATTTCTATGGGAGCGTGCTGTTTGGATCGGCTGATCCGAACAGTGTTCGCTCATCTCTACTTATCTTACCTGAGAACGAAACGATTGAGCATGTAAAATTAACACGTGCATTCAGTTTTAGACTGAGATTCCATGGGCCCACTGGATAAAATGATTCTGGGTGCCCACCCTCCAAATAGATTATAATACCCTTCAAATTTAGGTATATTCTGCTGGACCATTACTGTATTAGAGTCTGAGCCCACTATTCCTCCAACACTGTGCCCAATCCTTCCGTTCCCTGGCAGATGAGTCGGAGCCCCCAATATACATCAGACAGGTCTTTGGATTTGTCCAACGTTTGGCAAAGTCTGTACACCCCAGCATATATACTGACTTTATGGAATACTCCTTTGCTTTATAAAATGCAGTGCATTATAGTTTTATATGGCTCAATTCAAGGGGGAAAGATCTCCTGTGAGATCTTTACATCATGGGCCTCAGGTGAGAGCTGTTATGTGTAAGTTCAGACGTAGCTAAAGGAAAGGTAAAGTTGTCGACCCCTAAGAAAGACTATTTTGCACTACGGGGTGTCATATCCAAGCACTGTGTAGCTTACCGGAAATAACTGATATTTCAGAATAGTCAATGGTGCAGTCAATGGTGCACTTCTACATATATCTTCATAAAGGTCATAACCCCATTTACCAAATATCTATCATATATAGTATCATGCTAAAGTTTAAGCAGTAGTGGAAAAAAATGCTGCAAAGTAAGAACGCTTCAGCAATAGAAGGGTTAATTAAGTGCACAAAGAAAAGAGAAATCCAAATCCCATCATCCCTTCCAGGATATTGATATGGCCCCCACAGATATAGCCCTGATCTCTACATCCTCCAGTCTGTCTGGGATGACATGGAGAGACAGAAGGATTGGAGCAAGCCTACATCCACAGAAGATCTGTGCTTAGCTCTCCAAGATGGCGGGAACTACGTCCCTGCCGATTTCCTTCTAGAACTGCAGGTATCGAGAAAAATTGATGGAAGGCAAAGGGCAAAGGTCACACCAAATATTGATGGAATTTACATTTCGTTTTTCTTCATTCACTTCAATTTGATAATTGACAAAAATAAATTTAACCCTTCGATTTCTGAAAGCATTCTTAGTTTTTCACTGTACATAGAATTAGTCTTAATATATTGGCTGCCTGTTGTATTTTAAGAAGGATTTTTTCAGCTAGAGGTAAAAAAAAAATTAGTGCCGTCACCTATCTTCCACCTTGAAAAACCCATTGAAATAAAAGGGCGGCGTAAAAAACTGCTAGCGTGTTTTTGAAGAAGATTTTCCAGGTCAATAGAGCGTGCTGGAGTAAAAAACACATCAAAAAAAGTGTCAAAAACCATGTCAAAACCAGATTTTTTCTGAATATGAGCCCTTCAGAAGAAAAAACACCCCCATTGGACAATTCCATTAACTTAAAGGAAGTCTACCACTTTTTAATGTGAAAGTTCAGTTGGCCAAAAAAGTAAAGCCCCACGTTGCCGACATCTATTTTTTATTGTATTTTTTGAGCCAAAGTCAAGAGTGGCTTGAAAAGGAATGAAAAATATAAAAAAGCTCTTAGATGCAAAAAAACCCCTCTTAATTTCTGTCAAGGTGGGGCTTAAGGCCCCTAGCAGAAAGTCACAGGCTGGCTGTGATGGAACGGTAAGGAGGGCACATGGGTATCATCTGGCCATGCTTCATTCTTTCAATGAACAGAAGCTGCGGAAGCACAAAACCGGAGAGGAATAGGACCTGTCTTGAGTGTTGCGGCCTGGATTGTCGGCCCACACACTGATGTGTGTAATACACGGTCATGTACGTGGGCCGATAGAAATTAATGAGTCAGTGTGCTATTCGGGAAAAACCCGGATAACACACTGAACTGGCACACAGCCATCTGCAAGGGGCCTTAGCCTTATGCCCGTTGCAGACGACCAAGGCCGAGATCAGTGTGCTTTTGGGTGCACACTGACCCATTCATTTTTATGGGCCCGTACACATGACCATGAATTACACGGTCACGCGTGCACGCGTGCAGGTAGTAAGGTCACACTTTGACACCAAAAGGTATGTTCACGAGAAGTCATTTTGGTGGTGGTAGACTCCCTTTAGGGTATCAAAAAGATTGAGATCTGAGTCCCAAGAAGAGAAGTCCCACTTGACCCTTTGCAGAAATATTGATCTGGATATAGTCCTTCTTCATTTTATTAATAAAAGATATAAACTCTACATAAAAAGCATAAAAACAAGACAAGCTCAACTTTATACAGCAGTGCAGCCAAATGTGCATGTACAAAACACACATAACAACAGTCCATACATTCTGTTACTCCTTTAGCCAAAAGAAGAAAAAAAAGTTTTAGTGCTAGTCCTTCTAGAAACTTATCGGTAGTGAGATATCCATATACCAAAGTCAGTCAAGGTTCAGCGTCGCCTAATAAAGACGCACAAGAACTTAGAAAAAGACCCAAAACATCTCACTGTCCTAGTTACACAATGTACAAAAACAGCACACAAATGATCCAAATTCGAGAGACTGTAAAAACATCCAGACCACTCGGGGTTTACTGGATTAACCAAACACAAGGTCATTTTTGGATTGGATTGGCCATTTCAGAGCCGTCTGGTTACTTCTTTTAATGTAATGTTGGATTTGTCCTTCATTTTATTGGTTGCGTTATGGATTTAAAAAAAATTTTGTTGTATAAAAATTTCTCAAAAATATGGTTTTTCAGATTATGGCAGTACAGCTATCAATGTATGGGAGAGGTTAATCCGTTAAACCCTTGATGTATGTCATGTACTTCACAGACTATTAAGTCAAACCAAGGTAGGTATCTTCTTAACATTGGACGTCAAAGTGGAAGGGTTGTCCTGGTCAGAAGTATTCAGTGGAATCGACAGATGCAAAACTGGGCAACCTTGATGTATCGCAGCTTGTAGATGTATCGAGACTTCTTACATTTTGATGATTTGTATAAGACCGGGACATCTCTGTAGAATGGTTCACTGACCATCCGACTTTCTTTGGAGGTAACACAGCCTTTGCACAGACAGTAGGCCTCAACAATCTCCCGGGGGTATCTGTTCATATCTTCACTGATTCTAAAAACAAAAATGGAAATTCAGGATCAGTGATCACTCATATATGGAAGACTTTAGGCATTTTATGGTGGAATTATTTGACCACTATACATATATAGATAGATATTAGGATCTTCTCAGGTGCATCTGGACACCATCACAATAGCCATAACAGAAGCAGGTCTCTATGCCCAATGTCTTCTTCATGACTTGAGTATGTCACGTTGAGTGTAGCTAACCCCTGGGATTCCAGAGAGCATTGGTCGTACTGGTATGGAAACAGGTCTCCTTTCTCAAGGTGTCCCCCCCACAGTCACATGAGCTGTCACAATAGTACATACGCCTTTAGACCTTGCCTTCCACACCTCCAGAATTCTGCAGGTAACTCCTCATTATGACAAGGTGCAAACTTCTTACTCATCCATGTCTCCATGACTTTACACTTATCTCAAAATATATCCACCACCTACGCGAAGCTGACAAAAAATTCTGTCCAGGACATCCACCCATATCTTTCATTCGGCCCTTAAATATTTCAGCATTACTTTACATTTACGTCGTAAGCTTTGCTCATACAAGATCACACCCTATTCCTACAACCGACCTTGAAATGTTCTTATCTCAATCGTAGCCCCTGAAATCCTGCTACACTTACTAACCTATCACAATCGAAATATAGACGCGTATTACGTTGGGCAAGTGAGTAAATAGTTATTGGCATAGCATACGAAGACATTTCATTGACAATTACCCTCGATCTTACCTGTAGGACCATGGGGAGATACTCCTGTCTTGGATCAGCTCTGAGGAGGTGTTGACAATCTTAGGGCATTTTTTCATCTTCTCATCAGGAATATGTTCTGTGTTGATGAGAAAAGCGGATTCTGGTAATATTCTATAGAGTTTTTGTCTTAAATGTTCTTCGGAGGGATCCTTGCATCTTGTGCGCTGTCCTTGACACAGCATAAATGATAAGATCAGAACCACCGGGAGCATCAGCTTCTTCATCTGCAAGAGTAAAGGATAGACAACTGCTCAAGATCTTGCCTGTAGCACAATTCTTTACAAAATATTGCGACATTCTCCAATAACACTTTTCTATACCTATGAGTGTCCTCCAACCTGTTGTACTGCGTTGCTTGACCCTGGTTCTCACGGGAAATAGAAAATTTGGTATATATGATATGGAACTTCAGCTCTTTACCATTAAAGTGAATGGCATTGAGCTGTTTTATCGTTCTGAGCCTTTGAAGAAGACTTTTAATCACCTCCACCAACTTCAACTCTTCACTCACCATTCATGAGCAATCCTTTCTTTTTGTTTCAGCAAAATTAGACCACTGTCTACTGTATTGTTAATACCTTTGCAAATACTCAGAGATGTCCTCAGTCTCCAAAAAAACCTAAAGCTGGATTTACACTAGCGTTGGAGTCTCCATTGGACACTCCATCGAAGAATCCACCTAAAATCGGTGGTCAGAAAAATCCTACAAGAAGGACTTTACATCCACTGGATTCAGTACTCCATTATAGTCCGTGGGTTCACACGTTTCCACTTGTAACCGCTTTTTAAGTGGACAGGGTCAGCATCCTATATGGATGTAGAGTATGGAAACCCGAACACTGGTGTGAACCTAGTGTAAGTGTAAAAAATAAATACTTGAGGTGGATGAGAAGGGAGATTCACCTGCAGTGTTGCTCCCTTAATGTCTGAGACTGGATGCTGTGAGAGGGGAAGAAGATCTGCTGGGGAAACATCTGGTTCATAACACAAATCATAGCTTGTACAACACACATGTAAGAGACAACCCACTCAGCAAGCATGAAGAAAGAGGAATGTTCATGCACGGAAAACAGAGGGGGCATTTCTGGCTTCATTACATCTATTGCACAACTGCAGACAAATCTGCGTCTCTCTTTGTTCTTCCTGGAGTTGTCAGATTTGGATCAGAAGTTCATAGTTTAGAGTTTACCCGCCATAGTCTTCTCTGTACCCCAGTCATATATATGCTACCAGCATACATAAGCTACCCGCATGTACAGTGGTCACTCATGTTGCAGAGGCTCAGGATACAATATTTTCTACAAGCTTTGATCTTTTCCAGACCATTGTAACTTGAAACTAGACACAATGCTGGGTTGGAGAGTCTAACAAATCATCATGATCTTGTCACTGGGAAAATCCCTGAAATACAGAGGTGCATGCACTGACTGACCTCCTAACAGCGCCTCCCTACAATAGTGCAGTACTACATGTTCTGTATGTCTCTTTACTTGGGCCAGGATGTGCTGCTCCTTTGGACACCAGCACACCAGCTCCATGTTATTTCACTGTACTATTACGATGTGGGGTCTTTAAATATGGTGGCCTTGCAGGAGCTGCGCAGCCACCATAGTTGCCACGTCTCCACTGCATTGCATAAGTTATGGCTTTTGGAAAGGAGGGAGTAAAAAACAAAAATGAAAATATGATTGCTGCAGAAAGGGGTTAATATTGTAACTTGAAGGACCATCGTATTGTCAGCTCATGCTAGAATACCCTGGAAAAAGATGAGGGACTACCAAATTTTTTCATGGGCCTCTGTTGCTTATCTGAATGTATCTGAAACATGTCACAGGTCCGGAATTATAAGCGGTAAATAAGGAAACAGAATTGTCTGACTATTTAACATCATAACAATAGGGACACTATAAACATAAGCGGATAGTTTTCCAGTTAACACCGAGGTCCTGTGTATGCAAATAAGCTTATTAAAGGGGAGGTCCATCTTTATTTACATGTCAACTGTGTGGCTGGGGTTCAGGATCTTTAAGTTTTTCGGTCCTCAATATAATGTAATGGTCGTTTTCCCTGCAGTGCAGCAAAGTGTGTATACTGGGGTATTCTAATGCTGATATGTAAGCATGTGCACTTTAAAGGGAACCTGTCAGGGCAATTTGGGACACTAAACCACCAATAGGTCCTTTTAGACTGAGGATTTAGTATCCCAAAAAGTTCTCTTTTAATGCCATTGCAAAAAATATATATTTGTATTTATACTTACCTGGCGCATGTACACCTGCCCCTCGGTGCGCATGCGCTGGACCTAGAATGCATGCCCAGTCTTCACTGAAAAACTGCAGGTGCCGGGAGCACCAGAGATGAGTCTGACGCAACTCATCAGACTCATCTCTAGGTAAGTATAAAGGTTTTTCATCTTTAATGTGGGGATGGATGGCGTTACTGCAGGTTATATGGGTCTCTAAATTCCTGGTCCATTTGGACCTTTGGAAGGTGTAGTGTTCCATATAGACTTGACAGGTTCCTTTAAAGCATACCCTGCTAGGCCACAGTACATAGCATCAGTCCTACTTGAACCCACTGCTTGCTAGAGGAAAGGGGCTTTTAACATGTTAGACTTTTATGACATAGCAGGATATATATATATATATATATATATATATATATATATATATATATATATTCTGCGACCTGCACCTTCCCTCCCACTACCGATGTGCGTGGTGGCTCTTTGGCACATGCCAAGGAAATAAATAGAGACAGCTGCACATGGGCGCCCACCTGTCTATACACAGAAGCTGCAGATGGTGGATCCCCACTCTGGAGATAGATAGGGGTCCCAGAGGTGGGACATTCATCTGTCAAACATATGAATATGCCATAAATATCTAAGAAGGGAAGCCTCCTTCAAGGGACTGTGGAGATCTACTGACAGCCGTATGCTCTCCAGTTACACTTGGGAATTTCTCAGTATCTCAGACTGATCTCTAGCACTAAACCTTCTCACTGAGTTAGCCTACATACGTTCCTGCTATGCACCATACAATATATTGTTTTTGTAAGTATGGTGGTATTGACATTCTATGAAGTGTAAGATATGACAGAATTGGAGTGGAGGTGACATCAAGAGAAGCTACCATACAAGTCAATATGCAAAGTAAATCTGAACCCGGATAAGTAGTTGGACACTTTCATATTAGACTCTTAGTTAGATTTTTTTACTTTGGCTTTAAATCAGAACTCAAATTATAAAACAACTTTTCATAAATGAATGGCACATATACATATAAGGAACTTCATAATATATCTTATTAAAGAAAAATGCTCCTTTCTCCAATGATTAAGCTGCTTTCCACCTGAAAGAAGACCTTTCACCACCTCCAACAAATGCAGTTCTTTACATCAATTAATAGGCACTATTCCACTGATTCTGGCACAACTGGAATTTTTCATCTAGCCCCCACCGCTCCTGAGCAATCAATGCTGTTCGTTTTGGTGCCTGATAAACTAGGCTCTCTACAGTCAAGTGGGTAATGTTGGGTCACAGCAAACAAGAAGACATGATTCTGTTTGGACAGCATCAGGGAGGTCTGATTCATGCCCCCTTATCTCTTCTTGCCTGAGACCACCCACTCAGGCATCAAAACGTACTGCACAGGAGTGGTCGGAGCTAGAGAAAAGTTCTGAATGTCCCAGAATCAGTTCTCAAGAGCAGGAGTTGATGGAGGTGTAGAATGATGCCCTTTAACTACTCACTCACTCTCTCAGTCCTTTTCTATCCACCCAGCAATAACTCATCTCCCCTTCCTTCTCCATAGCCTTCTACGGTCAAATAAAACTTGATTGGTTCATAAGGTTGACAGTCCATCTCTTCTATGAACATAGATTCTATTAGTGACATAAGACTCCGTGTGCAGTTAAAAGTAATCTGATAAATGGAGAAAGGAGCATTTTTCTTTGATAAGATCTATCACAGTGTTTCTTATACTCACTTGTACTATTCATTCACAGAAAGTTGTTTTATAATCGGAGGTATGCGTCTACATGTGACTGCTGGTAGAAATCTATACTCTGACATGTCCATAATTATACCAATTGTTTAGCTTTATGTACTTAGACTTAGAGATGATAATCCCCAAATCTTCCTAATTTATACTAGTAAGAAATAGCCTCATAAAAGCCAAACCACTTTCTATAAACATATATATGGGGGTTTCCATGTCATTGTTATTAATCCATCCAGCGAGAAAGTGACATTTATGACAAGACTACACACAACGCTGTAGGAAAGTCCAATAAACCTTTAATATATTACTCGAAGGTGTACGCTCTGCAGAAAACAGGTAAAAGTTCCCCTGGCGGGGACTAAAACGTATGTCAATAACCTATGGTCCGTGGGTGGTTTGTTGACACGTCTGAGACTGATTTATTGAAATTTTGTAAGTTTTTGTTTCAATTTCAGTTTTTTGAAAAATATTGATTTAAAGGGAGTCTGTCAGTCGTAAATTCATTCTAAACCCGATCCAAGTACCTTGTAGAGGTGGGTTTAAAGTTTCCAAATATGTCTCTTTATTCAGCTTTGGAGACCCGTTTTCTATTAAATTCTGGTTTTATTCATATGCAAATGATGGAAGTTTTTTTTTCATATGAATAAATCAACGCATTGAGACCAAAGCCCAGGAAAGCTAAGCCATGCCCCCAAAACAAATGTACTCCTCAGCTGCATATGCAAAAAATATTAATTTTCATAAATATGGGGTTCCAAAGCTAATTATCAGAGATATATTTGGAAATAGTAGAATCACCTCCAAAGGTATTAGGTTTACAACCAATTTACTACTGACAGACTCTCTTTAAAGGGCGCCTCCAACAGCGTGTATGTGGAACTATCTAAGGTATAGACAATAGGAGCTGATAAGTTTGACATTTAGTTTTCTGCAAAAAGACTTTTAATTGCTGTCAATCACTGATTAGGACCGCCCACTGGACTCCTAAGCATAGAAAGAGTCAGGGTTTAAATGAATAAAACACAGGATATTCTGATTATTTTTTGCTGCAAACCTATATATCAATGTGCTCTGCTCCTCCTGCCCAATTTACCTGCACATTAGACATCACGTTCAGGTGGTAGGTTCATTTTTTTTTTAGAAATATTGGATATGGTACAACCAGAGTCAGGAGATTTCCTATTCCCATTCACTTCAATGGGAAATCTATGCACACTCTATCCATGATCAAACAGGACCCATAGCAGAAAATGCCCATCTTTTGTAGATTCCCCTACAAAAATTCTGCCCTTAGAGAGTTTTATGTATTTTAATTACCCCTGATAATTAAGAATAATTAGCATAGATGAGGTCTGTTCTGATTCCCATGGACAGTTCCACCAGCCCAGTTTATGGCACCGTGTTGACCATAAAGGGGATGTAACAGCGGCGTATCTATGCAGCATTTTATATGGACCTTGCACCTTATTATTGTATTGCTGCCAATCAATAGTCAGTAGTCACCTTTAAGGGATTTTGTGGTTAAAGGGGAGGGGACTTGACAATGTTTACATACTATAAAAGTAGCTGCATAGCGATGACCCTAGACGTGCGATTCTAATTGGGCTACCTGTAACTGGAAGACTGTTTCCTGATATCCATCATCGGAGAGATAAAGGGATCAGACAAGTTACATCCTATTGTTTTCTGAAAGATAAGGGGCGCTGTGTCTGGCAGCCACTTATCCAGTTCTTACTATTGGCTAAGTGGAGTCAGGGAATTGGGTTGAAGGCCAATGGGACAATTACCGAAAAACCATCACACTGATGGTTTATCACATCCTAGGCTTAGGAGTCCAGTGGGCGGTTCTACTTAGTGATTGGCAGGGCTTCCTGTGTGACAGTGCATAGAGATCATTGCCAATCACTTAGTGAGACCGCCCACTGGACTCCTAAGCCCAGGATGAGGAGATATCAGTGAAATACAAGATATAGTGAATGGTATATCAATTTGCTCAGCTCACTCCGCTCTATAACAAGCTACCTACAAATTAGACAGAATTTTCAGTACGTCAAGTTCCCTTTAAATAGTAACTTCTTATGTATATGTCAGAATCTGTGCACATTACACCATTATATTTGCTGAGTTTACAAAAACAACTCAAGAAGAAGCTTTAGGCCTAAAGTGCTCAGCTAGTATTTGCTCTAGAACAATCGCGAGAGGTTTGACCTGTCACTTGCACCTTTTATGGCCATGTTTTGAGCACTTGCCCTAAACTCGTCACTTCTGTCAGACTTAGATTTTAACCTCAAAACAAAAATTCACATTCAGTAGAACCGGACCTTCCAGATTCCCCAAATATTCTGACATTTCATCTACAGTCGATGAGTGATCTGTACAAGAGACCTATG
The DNA here is from genome assembly GCF_031893055.1 of Leptodactylus fuscus. Classification (NCBI taxonomy): domain Eukaryota; kingdom Metazoa; phylum Chordata; class Amphibia; order Anura; family Leptodactylidae; genus Leptodactylus; species Leptodactylus fuscus. The sequence goes on along the minus strand of NC_134270.1, from coordinate 149,969,598 downwards.
TATTAGTGTGGAGAGTCTTCCTCCTACTGCAATGTTAGGAGGGAGCCGGGAATCGGCCATGATAGGGGCCCGAAGAACATTGGCCCACCTTCACCATTACTGCTGCGCCAGAAATGTGTCTAACACTGGGCCTTAACTTTTTGGACACATGATGGTACATCTCATCTCCTGGACACTGCACATCACTTTTTATATAGTGGTGGGCGGAATTGAGTGGGAATCTAGGTGGGATCTGCTATAACTGGCATGGGTTATGCCAGAAATCTATGGCAGGCCTTGACTGAGTTTAGGCACTAAGGCCCTTCTGACGTGACACTGGCGCATCTACCACTTTTGGAGAAATGGATCTAGAATGGGGTAGATAATGGATTAGGAGGGGTAAGGTCTATATGCACCGTACGTCAAGTGGGTTTTGGGGGGCAGAGTGGTGGGAAAATCAAAAATTAGTATGGGGAGAAGGAGGTTTACAAAGTAGCACATATCTAGCATAAGGATAAGGATCCCGAAACGCGTTGTGTGTTATATTGATGTTAGTCTGGAATAAAGAGTTCTGCCACTCATTTCCTTTGGATTCGCGCAGTCCTTCATCTTCTGGTCCAAATACTTGAAATATCCAGTATAAGGACTAACCAGTGTGTTTACCCCATACAATGTGAATAATCCCTACCCTTGCAGTCTTGTTGTTTCCTATAAAATGTTTATAAGATGACAGCAAGGGGTTAACTTAAAGGGTTCTAAGTTTGCCCCCCTCCCACAACAGTTTTAGGGGGCTACACCACCTCCTTTTTCTAAGTGAATTTTACGCCCTGACACATTGCCAGTGCCCTCTCTGACTCAGCACCACACACCCCTCACATGGCTTTCCTTAACCTGTGCCACCCTGATGACAAATTCAGCTGGACGGCGCTAGGTTAACCCTTCATGCCAAGGCTAATGTGCACTGGCCTCATCCTAGGACTTCTTCTCCATACTGGAAATACTAGGTGGTAGAAGTCTAAAGAATGGGATTATTGACCCTCTGCCCACTTGGCCCCTTCTCTGACATCCTGGAGCCACACTCCATTTGTTTACATCTACTGAACATGTTTTATAGCCATCACTAAGTTGTAAAATTCCACTCACAGATTTTGCTTCCTGTTCCACATGGTTTATTTATGGTCCTGCATATTGTGCAAGCAGATGCATGGTGTGATAGTCACCAAACAACCAGCATACAATACAAAGCACGCAAAGGGTCAGGTGCAATGGACTATGGCTTTAAGGATCATCGCAGGGCTCTTTATTGGGGCATGAGGTCAGGTTTATCTCTTGGCACTGGTTGCCAAGCAGACAGACAGGCGGCCAGACTGAGTTTTGAGGAAACTGATAAACCTTTCTGGGCATACCGTGCAGCTAAGATAGCCAATGCACCCATTAACTTGTACGTTGTCTTGGCCTGGTAATACTATAAAGGTAAGAGATGGATGAGTGGCTGCCAGATACCTCCAGCATTTCTTATCTACAGAACAAACAATAGGATCAGTCTGTCCAAGTTATTTGCCCCTAAGAGCCTATATTGGTAGGAAGCTGTGAGCAAGCTTATGGTGGATTCTATTAACAGCAAGTTACCCTCAATCGAAAGGATAGGGGTAACCTACCGATCAGTAGAGGTGCAGCCACTGGGACCTTCACCATTCACGAGAGCGACTCCGTTAATTTCAATGGGAGTGCTGGAGATACCCAAACCACAGATCTGGGGTACCTTTAGTAGTGACTTTCTCCCCTGAGAACACATGCATAAGTATGGGGGTGCCAGGAGAGATAGTTGTCCTCCATCCACGTGTTCACTCAACAGCTATCTAATGTGCATGGCCAGCCTTACATTGTCACATAGGTAGTTTCCCCAATTTATTTATATAATCCCAATATATTCCAGTCTAACTAGCTTATAATCTGAATCAGCAATGTCGTGAAACCGGACTATAAAAAGTATTTCTGCATTATATATTGTGCATATTCTGCATGCTTTATATGACAGCTCGGTGGCCCCACCAAGAAAATGTAGGCTACATGGATGGAGCCTCTGCTTGCCATCACACGTGGCCAAATGGGAGTCCAGGCACTGACGGTCAATAGTCACCACATCTGGGCACTTGATTTGCTGCTTTCCTCAAGATGCCTGTACACCCTCAATAGCTGTTGACCCAATGTTCGTTCACCTGACTGCAATTCCTTCTAACCCCCTTATACACATGCATGCTTGGCTCAGCTAAATCAAAAGAGTAGAGTAAGTGTAGGTGTTGAAATTCAGCATGCCCAATCTTTCTTCCACCTATATCATCAGTTGGCAAGCTGCAAAGGCCCCCATACTCGTAAGTATGGTTGAGCAATCGGGATCGGGAAAGATCGGTTCCCGATCAGCGATCGGGCAAATTTCATGATCGGATCGGCTGGAAAATGATTGGAAATCGGATTTTAAAATCCATCCTGAAATCTCAAGATCAGCTCAACCCTATTCATAAGTGTAACCAGGTACAATTTGTTTAGATATATCCTGCCAATATGGATGGAATATGTAGATCCATCCAACATCCATAACAACAATTCACCCTCTTCATCCACTACCTTCAGCAATATCCTTTAAGATTATATATTATAGAAGACCGAAGGATAAACCTGCAATCTGAACAATAAGAGGCATCACAACTAGACAATAGACAATTAGAACAAATAGACAGTGCAGAATATTACACTGACCCTTGCACTATATTTGGTCTTCTATGGAGATTATAGAGCAATAGTCTTCCAGTTGCAGGTCTCCAGATGTTGCAAAACTCCCGACATGTCGTAAATTTTAGTTTTGCTACAGCTGGAGATCGGCATGTTGAAGATCGCTGCTATAGAACATGGTAAAAGTTATATAAAAGCACATGTACTCTCCAATAACTCAAAGACAGGGAGCAATCAGTATAGAAAGATGATAGATAGATAGATAGATAGATAGATAGATAGATGTTTTATTTCTGCAAATTTAGCCGAGCAGTTTTTTGCGCAGTCCTATGCAAAACCAAAGCCAATACAGAATAATATCTTAAGACAATTTATAAGTCTCTTCCACCCACACAGAAATACATCACATGCCATGCCATTGCCCTCGTATTGGTTAATTTCTATTGGATCTCACCTCCGCTGTGATTTCTTAGACCCAGGCTCTTAAAGGGATGAACCAAGAGACGTGTTTGTGAAACTGAACTCCTGGCTGTCTTTATAACCTCCCGGAGTTGCCGCCTACAAACAATGATAGACATTCTGCTTGAACTTCCCCATTGCGTTTCATCACTTAGTCGTAACCTGAAACTGAGCGAGGAACAGGTTTCTGGATGGAGGCCAGGAGTGAATTGCTTGTAAAAAAACACACCCAGATTTGTCACACCTGTCATGCACTTTGCACTCCCCTCAGGTGTTACAAGAAGAACGGGCTGTTGCAAGGAAAAGAGTATTATGGAGTTATGGGGAGAGAAAGCATGTCACGTCTGTCACATGGCTGGGGACAGCACTGTTATTTGAGGGGCACTGTGGTTTTCTATGTAAAGGGGGACTGCCAATTTTGGTAAAGCCCAACCTTAAAGAGCCACTAGTTTGTCAGCACCCATAAATGCCAGTAGTATTGGCTCATGGGCCTTGAAACTAAATATTAGCTTTGCCACCCAGCCCGTGCCTCCTGGTGGCCTATGGTATTAAAGAGTTCAATCCCATAACCTTTGGTATTGTTTGTCCCCTACTTTCCCGAATAACGAAAGGGTCAAAGCTGACTCCTGGTGACCTAAAGTATTGAAGACATCAACATCCCTGGTGGCCTAGGGTATTGAAGGAATTAATGCTGACACCTCTGGTGCTCTGCAGTATTGAAAGGCTCAATGAGAACATCCCTGGTGGTCTAGGGTATTAAAGGGATTAATGCTGACATCCCTGGTGGCCTGGAGTATTGAAGGGATCAATGAGAACATCCATGGTGGCCTAGGGTATTGAAGGGATTAATGTTGACATCCTTGGTGGCCTGGAGTATTGAAGGTATCAATAAGAACATCCCTGGTGGCCTGGAGTATTGAAGGGATCAGTGTCCACATTGCTGGGGTCCAAGGGTATTGAAGGGGCAGTGTAGATATCATTGAATGTCTAAAATATAGACATCCCTGATGATCCAGGTTTATTGAAGGGATCAAGGTCGACATCTCTGGTGGTCTGTGGTATTGAATGGGACTATGTAAACATCACCGATGATCTAAAGTATTGATGGTGTCGATGCCAATATCCCTTGTGGTCTATAGTATATTAAAGGTCAACCCTGGGGTTTATTGCTTTAGTGAACTTTAGTGATCTGGGATATGGAAGGGGAGAATGTGACATCCCTAGTGAATTGACGGACTCAAAGTTGATATCCCTAGCAATCTAGAGTAGTTAGAGGTCAATGCTGACTCCCTGGTAACCTAGGGTTGATATCCCTGGTGGTCACAAGTAATGAAAGGGTCAATGTCGATATCCCTGATGATCAGTGGCGTAACTAGGAATGGTGGGGCCCCAAGGAAAAAAGTTTGACATGTAGTACCGGGGACTATGGGCCTGTACAACTAAGGACACTGGCCGGTGATGGCTCGTATGTTTTTATCCATTGTGTAACCTTGTCCCATAAACCTAGCTGTATAAGAGCATCTACTTTTGGCGTCACCCCTTCTATCTCTTGCGAGCAGGGTCCTCACTCTTATTGTGTAATATGATTTATTACTCTGTAATGGCCCATTTTGTCTATACTTGAACCCTACAATGAAGCGGATATGTTGGCGCCATATAAATAAAATGCATTTTTATTATATTTGCTTAGGGACAAAAAATTGATTTTCTCAATTTGACAAAAAAGGATTATGTTCACTATTTCCGCTCTGTTTGGTTTAATACTTTATTATATTTGTTGCAGCTACTTTTTACATTTCTTATACTCTTGGACATCCCCTTTAAGGGGAGCCTGTCATCAGCTAAGAGTACGCCTCCAGTTATCTGTGGTGGTGTTGCAGGGTTGTCTTATCATGGCGTCAGTGCTGACTGTTGATGCTAGTGTCCGCAGGCGAGGGGGAAGTCAGACCTGGAGAGAGCTAGGCATGCTTACAGCAATGACTCAGAGACTTTTCCACCCTAAAACACCATCCCCATGACTCCAGGTCGGCTATTAGCATACAGCGTGTGGCAGCATTAAACTTATTGTTCTACAAATCAGGCCACCTGAAGATTTCAACAAGGGCGTGGTTGGAATAGCGAATACAAGTCCTACAGCCCTATGCTGGCAGTCAGAAAATCTGATAACAGGCTCCCTATTAAAGGGGTTGTCAATAAATGTTAGAAATGCAAATGTAGGTGCAGAAAATATAATAATACAACATACCAAGGATCATTCTGTTCTAGTGCTAATGCTCCATCTCTTTCCAGGAGCAATGGTGTATTGTACGTCCATGTGACCACTACAACCTATCAGTGGCCTCATCTACAATACATAAGTGTTGAGGCCAATGTTTGGTTGCAGCGATCTCGTGTGTGGCATGCTACTGCTTTAGGAAACTAAAGAAGGACTGGCGGGGAACAATGGAGTATCAGCAATGGAGTGGCAGAAGTGTGATGAAGGTGAGTAATGTCTAGTCTGTTTCTTTAGAACATTTCCTGCAGCTACTTTCATTTCTTCTATTCTCGGACAACCTAAGGGGATAATTTGGTGTATTGTTTTGTTTTTTATTTTTACTCATTCTATTATGTAAAAGGCCACCCCCTCAATAGTAATAGTTGTCTGCTTGCAGTTACTTTATTTCACTTTCTTTAATGATCACAGTGGGACCTCTTTTTTCTAGCATGGGCTGCTGTACCAACAGGAGGTCTCTCTCTGCTGCCTAAAGATACTATTGAGAACTACTACATGACATCAGATCCATCAAAGTCCGATCCCTAAATGCTCTGCCCATAATGTGCTCCCTATACCACTCTGTCACACATGCTGGGAACCATTACCTTCTCCTGTGAGTGAGACCAGAATGGAGTGACTAAAAGAAGATTCTCCTTGCTTCGGCACCGCCTTGGCGTGTTAGCTGTGTGGTCTGGCAGACTCTGCCCACCAGCCTGTCTCAGATAAGACCCCCTCCTTCTCCAAGTCCTAACTCACTATGCCTCTCGTAAATGCAACCCACCTGCTTTGACGTGGACACAGTGCCTAATACTAAAAAGTCACAGGAGGTGGCAGGGACATTGGAGCTAAGGCAGAGCCATCTACTAGATCCATGAACACCAGAGAGAATCATGTTTGGACCACTCCATCCTTGCACTGACTCTCTCCAGTATTATCGGCAACAGTGGTGCAGCTTCCAGCACCTTTGGTGTCAGCATCCACAATCTAAGGTCCTGGAAGGTCCTTTTTTTTTTTGCATTAGCTTTGCAGACACAGGTACTAAATATGGGTGAGAGCAACAGCAATAGAATATATTAAATCCACTTCAGTGAATACCTTGCATAGCTAAAAACAATAAAACACTGGAGCGGAGTATTACACAGGGAGCATAGAGGTCAACGGATTTAGTTCAAGTACACAAATTTTCAGGGTCTGCAAGAGGGAGGGTCTCGCCATTATACTACATGGCTAATAGGGAGTCATGCTAAGCTAATATAGAAAGATAAGGATCTACAATGTGTAAAGTACAAGCAAAGCAAACACTAGAGTATTTATATGTTTTCTCTAGAAATAAGATGTTGATAATGAACTTGGTCTAGAGCCAGATCGCAATTCCTAACATAAACAACAGGACAAATACATTAAGCTCTTGTCTGTCTGACTACGTTCATTACTGCATGTTCTGTCTTGCTCGCCTTATAGGCTGCCAAACTTAGCAGAGCCGGCGAACATGTTTTCAAACCTGCCCTTTATATAATAGGATTGATTACACAAAACCAGAAAGTTCAATGACCTTGGTCACTACATTTGCTGTTTTGCAAGTTACCACTAGATGTCACTGCTTGGTATGGGTAGGATCGGACTCTAAATCGTTATTCGTATATTACAGCGATTACCAGTGTAAGACTCAAAACATACTACCGAATGCGCATCTGATGTGAGGCAGAAATCGCAACGGAATGCTAAAGGTCATCCGAATGCATTCATATCTATGGAGGCTTCAGATCCAATTTGTTTCAGTGACACGAGCAGGTTAATCATCCGGGTCATCAGAATGGAATTGATCAGAAGCCCCTATAGATGTGAATGCATCATGGAATATATTCAGATGGCACTCAAATGTCACTCCGAGTGCCATCCAACTGCATTCCTCTGCAAACTCAGGCCCATAGCGGATACGCACTCTGTATTCCTCTGCAAACTCAGCCCCACATTGGATGCACACTCTGTATTCCTCTGCAAACTCAGCCCCATAGCGGATACGCACTCTGTATTCCTCCGCAAACTCAGCCCCACATCACTGTTATTGCTCCTGATGGTGGAAACATCTCCACAACCTGTTCTCACATTCTCTGATAGTTCAGGGTTAGAGATGAGCGAACACTAAAATGTTCGAGGTTCGAAATTCGATTCGAACAGCCGCTCACTGTTCGAGTGTTCGAATGGGTTTCGAACCCCATTATAGTCTATGGGGAACATAAACTCGTTAAGGGGGAAACCCAAATTCGTGTCTGGAGGGTCACCAAGTCCACTATGACACCCCAGGAAATGATACCAACACCCTGGAATGACACTGGGACAGCAGGGGAAGCATGTCTGGGGGCATAAAAGTCACTTTATTTCATGGAAATCCCTGTCAGTTTGCGATTTTCGCAAGCTAACTTTTCCCCATAGAAATGCATTGGCCAGTGCTGATTGGCCAGAGTACGGAACTCGACCAATCAGCGCTGGCTCTGCTGGAGGAGGCGGAGTCTAAGATAGCTCCACACCAGTCTCCATTCAGGTCCGACCTTAGACTCCGCCTCCTCCGGCAGAGCCAGCGCTGATTGGCCGAAGGCTGGCCAATGCATTCCTATGCGAATGCAGACTTAGCAGTGCTGAGTCAGTTTTGCTCAACTACACATCTGATGCACACTCGGCACTGCTACATCAGATGTAGCAATCTGATGTAGCAGAGCCGAGGGTGCACTAGAACCCCTGTGCAAACTCAGTTCACGCTAATAGAATGCATTGGCCAGCGCTGATTGGCCAATGCATTCTATTAGCCCGATGAAGTAGAGCTGAATGTGTGTGCTAAGCACACACATTCAGCACTGCTTCATCAAGCCAATACAATGCATTGGCCAGTGCTGATTGGCCAGAGTACGGAATTCGGCCAATCAGCGCTGGCTCTGCTGGAGGAGGCGGAGTCTAAGGTCGCTCCACACCAGTCTCCATTCAGGTCCGACCTTAGACTCCGCCTCCTCCGGCAGAGCCAGCGCTGATTGGCCGAAGGCTGGCCAATGCATTCCTATGCGAATGCAGACTTAGCAGTGCTGAGTCAGTTTTGCTCAACTACACATCTGATGCACACTCGGCACTGCTACATCAGATGTAGCAATCTGATGTAGCAGAGCCGAGGGTGCACTAGAACCCCTGTGCAAACTCAGTTCACGCTAATAGAATGCATTGGCCAGCGCTGATTGGCCAATGCATTCTATTAGCCCGATGAAGTAGAGCTGAATGTGTGTGCTAAGCACACACATTCAGCACTGCTTCATCAAGCCAATACAATGCATTAGCCAGTGCTGATTGGCCAGAGTACGGAATTCGGCCAATCAGCGCTGGCCAATGCATTCTATTAGCCCGATGAAGTAGAGCTGAATGTGTGTGCTAAGCACACACATTCAGCTCTACTTCATCGGGCTAATAGAATGCATTGGCCAGCGCTGATTGGCCAGAGTACGGAACTCGACCAATCAGCGCTGGCTCTGCTGGAGGAGGCGGAGTCTAAGGTCGGACCTGAATGGAGACTGGTGTGGAGCGATCTTAGACTCCGCCTCCTCCAGCAGAGCCAGCGCTGATTGGCCGAATTCCGTACTCTGGCCAATCAGCACTGGCTAATGCATTGTATTGGCGTGATGAAGCAGTGCTGAATGTGTGTGCTTAGCACACACATTCAGCTCTACTTCATCGGGCTAATAGAATGCATTGGCCAGCGCTGATTGGCCGAATTCCGTACTCTGGCCAATCAGTGCTGGCCAATGCATTCTATTAGCTTGATGAAGCAGAGTGTGCACAAGGGTTCAAGCGCACCCTCGGCTCTGATGTAGGAGAGCCGAGGGTGCACTTGAACCCTTGTGCACCCTCAGCTCTGCTACATCAGAGCCGAGGGTGCGCTTGAACCCTTGTGCACACTCTGCTTCATCAAGCTAATAGAATGCATTGGCCAGCGCTGATTGGCCAATGTATTCTATTAGCCTGATGAAGTAGAGCTGAATGTGTGTGCTAAGCACACACATTCAGCTCTACTTCATCGGGCTAATAGAATGCATTGGCCAGCGCTGATTGGCCAGAGTACGGAACTCGACCAATCAGCGCTGGCTCTGCTGGAGGAGGCGGAGTCTAAGATCGCTCCACACCAGTCTCCATTCAGGTCCGACCTTAGACTCCGCCTCCTCCAGCAGAGCCAGCGCTGATTGGCCGAATTCCGTACTCTGGCCAATCAGCACTGGCTAATGCATTGTATTGGCTTGATGAAGCAGTGCTGAATGTGTGTGCTTAGCACACACATTCAGCTCTACTTCATCGGGCTAATAGAATGCATTGGCCAATCAGCGCTGGCCAATGCATTCTATTAGCGTGAACTGAGTTTGCACAGGGGTTCTAGTGCACCCTCGGCTCTGCTACATCAGATTGCTACATCTGATGTAGCAGTGCCGAGTGTGCATCAGATGTGTAGTTGAGCAAAACTGACTCAGCACTGCTAAGTATGCATTCGCATAGGAATGCATTGGCCAGCCTTCGGCCAATCAGCGCTGGCTCTGCCGGAGGAGGCGGAGTCTAAGGTCGGACCTGAATGGAGACTGGTGTGGAGCGACCTTAGACTCCGCCTCCTCCAGCAGAGCCAGCGCTGATTGGCCGAATTCCGTACTCTGGCCAATCAGCACTGGCTAATGCATTGTATTGGCTTGATGAAGCAGTGCTGAATGTGTGTGCTTAGCACACACATTCAGCTCTACTTCATCGGGCTAATAGAATGCATTGGCCAATCAGCGCTGGCCAATGCATTCTATTAGCGTGAACTGAGTTTGCACAGGGGTTCTAGTGCACCCTCGGCTCTGCTACATCAGATTGCTACATCTGATGTAGCAGTGCCGAGTGTGCATCAGATGTGTAGTTGAGCAAAACTGACTCAGCACTGCTAAGTCTCTGCATTCGCATAGGAATGCATTGGCCAGCCTTCGGCCAATCAGCGCTGGCTCTGCCGGAGGAGGCGGAGTCTAAGGTCGGACCTGAATGGAGACTGGTGTGGAGCGATCTTAGACTCCGCCTCCTCCAGCAGAGCCAGCGCTGATTGGTCGAGTTCCGTACTCTGGCCAATCAGCGCTGGCCAATGCATTCTATTAGCCCGATGAAGTAGAGCTGAATGTGTGTGCTTAGCACACACATTCAGCTCTACTTCATCAGGCTAATAGAATACATTGGCCAATCAGCGCTGGCCAATGCATTCTATTAGCTTGATGAAGCAGAGTGTGCACAAGGGTTCAAGCGCACCCTCGGCTCTGATGTAGCAGAGCTGAGGGTGCACAAGGGTTCAAGTGCACCCTCGGCTCTCCTACATCAGAGCCGAGGGTGCGCTTGAACCCTTGTGCAGCCTCGGCTCTGCTACATCAGAGCCGAGGGTGCGCTTGAACCCTTGTGCACACTCTGCTTCATCAAGCTAATAGAATGCATTGGCCAGCACTGATTGGCCAGAGTACGGAATTCGGCCAATCAGCGCTGGCCAATGCATCCCTATGGGAAAAAGTTTATCTCACAAAAATCACAATTACACACCCGATAGAGCCCCAAAAAGTTATTTTTAATAACATTCCCCCCTAAATAAAGGTTATCCCTAGCTATCCCTGCCTGTACAGCTATCCCTGTCTCATAGTCACAAAGTTCACATTCTCATATGACCCGGATTTGAAATCCACTATTCGTCTAAAATGGAGGTCACCTGATTTCGGCAGCCAATGACTTTTTCCAATTTTTTTCAATGCCCCCAGTGTCGTAGTTCCTGTCCCACCTCCCCTGCGCTGTTATTGGTGCAAAAAAGGCGCCAGGGAAGGTGGGAGGGGAATCGAATTTTGGCGCACTTTACCACGTGGTGTTCGATTCGATTCGAACATGGCGAACACCCTGATATCCGATCGAACATGTGTTCGATAGAACACTGTTCGCTCATCTCTATTCAGGGTGTCATTAGGACAATTCCCAAGAGAAAAGGTCACTGGTTCGAGGATCAGCCATGAAGAAGATTTCCCAAGGAAAGAGAAACAGTGTCATCCAGCTCATCGATTACAGCCTCTTGGCCAAGAAAATTGTCAAAGTGCATCGTGTGAGTATCATGAGCGTTGTTGTAAGAATGCAAAATGAAGTTCGTCCATGTATTCAAAAGCCAAGGGATGGACGTCCAGGCAAAACATCGGAGTCAACAAGTCGGCTCATAACACGGTCTATCAGTTCTGATGCAACAAACACGGCAATGGGGGAGGATCGTATGCTTTGTTATAGTGAGATCACAGATGTCCATGCAAGCACCATGCAGCATGTGTTATACAAGTCTGGAATGGTGGTCTGAAAGAAGGTGAAGAAGCCTTGACTGTAATATCATCATAAGAAGCATTGGATTGAGTGCCAAATGTGGATAGTAGAAGATTGGAAACGGGTGATCTGGAGCGATGAGACGAAAGTCAATAGACTGGGCTCAGGTGGGTGCAAATGGGTCTGGTAGAACGGAGGGGGCTAATGGATGGAGCACTTACAGGAACTGTCTGATGATATGAGGTGGTTTCACAGCCAAAGGTGTTGGATACTTGACAAGGATCAATGGTGGTCTCAATGTTGAGCTATATGTGAGTATCCTACAAGATGAGTTACTTCATACACTCGAGTACTATGGGCATGAAGAGGACCATATAGTATTCCAGCAGGACAATGACCCGAAGTATACGCTGAAATTGGCAATAAAATGGTATATCCCTACTACCCAATGTGGAGAGTCCTGCCCAGTTTAGGGAAGGGCCAGAGAGGCTTTGGGGTGGGTTCAGGGATGCAACATTTCCATCATAATTGTCTTTTTCTCACTGGCCGGGTCACAGGAGAGCAGAACGGGTGTGTGTGTATACAGCAGCCAATCAGAGGAGGCAGAACTACAGGGGGAGGGAGAGAGCAGTAGCCTGAACCAATGATGAGACAGGGGCGTGTCTCAGACTACCTCAGACCCCCTGCAGCCACTCTAATTAATCTGTCCTCACCCATCACAGAACAGCAGATGTAGCAACCAACTACCAGATCTGAGCAGATTAGTAACCATCCCCTGTAGGTACTGAGTACTGACAATTTTGAAAGCAGCAAACATGTAGCCGCATGATAACAGGTCTTCAGTTGTAAGCTTCATGTTCTACAAATTGCTTCTTGTACCAAACCCTTGTGACTACACTTCTGGAATTTATTTCTTGCAAGATTTGTCCTCTGTGTTCTCCAGCTACATGTTACTTCACCATGTAAATACCTATTGTCTATCGCTCTTTGTTTCCATGTTATGCCGCTCATCTTTCATTAAGCATACCTGTAAAGAAGTCACCAGGAAAATGGCTTTATTAGTTTTTGCACACACAGACAAACACAATTGATGGTTACCATCACATTATACAATGCTTGGTGGTTACATGCATGCCTGCTGGGATACTTAGAAGGCATAGAATAGATGAATGCGTGTTGTATGTCAACTTTACTTTGGAAGTTTGGTGGACTCTTACCAGGATACAGAGGGGTAACATGAAGCTCCTGGGCCCCAGAGCAAAATGTGTACCAGAACGTCCAACTATATTATATAATTTATACTAATAATCTCTTCGTACTGGTAAGAGACATCTTTTGGGCCCCATGAGGAACTTGGGTCAAGATGTGACCTCACCACTAGTCTCCCCAAGGGTGAAGTTGCATCCAAGATGTCCGCCAGCTTTTGACTGAACTTTCTGTGCCATTGTAAGTCTCTGCCAGGCTACTCCTTGCCAGGACCTACTGTAACATGCAGAAACTAATGGACACAGAGGGGGCGTAACTAGAAAAGATTGAGTCCCATGTTAAAATTTTTTACTTGTCCCGTCCCACCTCCACATGGCATAGCATCCCCCCCTTTACTGGCCCCCACATAGTAAAGCACTAACTTTGCTGGCCCCTACACAGTATAATGCCCCATTTACACACAATATAATGTCCTATAGTGGCCCCTTCACACAGTATAATGTCCCATAGCATCCTCAATACAGTATAGTGTCACATAGTGGCCTCCACAAAGTATCATGTTCTGTAGTGGCTCCTTCGCATACTATAATGTCCCCTAGTGGCCCCTTCACACAATATAATGTATCATAGCAACCCCAATACAGTATAACGTTCCATAGTGGCCTCCACACAGTATAATGTGCGACAGTGGTCCCTTCCCACAGTATAATGTCCCATTGCAGTTTCCATACAGTATAATATCCCACAGTGGCCTCTTCACACAGTTTAATGTCTCATAGCTATCCCCATACAATATAATGTTCCACAGTGATCCCTTCGCAGAATATCATGTCCCATAGTGGCCCATCCACACAGTATAATGTCCCATAATGACCTCCATACAGTGTAGTGTCACATAGTGGCCTCCACACAGTATAATGTCCTATAGTGGCCCCTTCAGAGTTTGTTGCAAATTGTGCCAAAACTTTGGGTTCAGTAGTAGTAGGTCCTCCTTCTTTGGTTCTCCTTCTTTGCTTCTCCTGCAAGCTTCACCAACAAGTCTGTCTTGGTTGCCTCCATAGAAAGCTGCCATGATATACCTATATATAACTTGATATACATTCAGGCTACTCTGCCTCCAGGGACTTTGCATACTGTCTTCTCCACCATGGCAATTGCACCCTCATGAACTGGCGGCTGGCTACACTGCCACACTAAAGTCTTTCTCATGGTATTACAACACTTAATTTTTGGGGTTTTCAAAAGGGCTTTCACAAAGAATTAATGGGATGGAAGAACTGGACTCCTGTTCCCATCATCAGTGGTATTCCCTGCACTCAGACCCCATTGGTCATGAGACTCATGACGTTATCCCCTATGCTATCAAAAGGGGATAACCTCAAAACATTTGTCAACCCTTTTAATTTTACAAAGACAACGAAGATTAAAAGACCCTACATATGTAGATAACGTCCTTTTTATGGTTGCACTATATACAATATACAAACATAGCTTTCTTACATGGATATCATAGACAGGATTGTCCATTTATAACATGGCTGCCCAATTATCTGATGCTACATTTTACAGGGAAATAACCTGGATTGTGACACCTTCAGTTGATCGCCCATAGAGTATAAACGTCCGGGAAGTGGTTGCCTTGTTCTGACAGGACGTACAATGCTGAAGCTGGGAGTCGGCTTTAACTTCAGCTGGAGCTCCCAGAGAGATGGCAGGGAAGGTTTATTCCCTTCCCTGCCATCTCGATCGCTGTGTATACAGCGCTCAGTGAGCGCTGTATACACGGCAATGGGCGCCGCCATGATGCAGCCGCCGCCCTCTGACCCGGCTATGGGTCATACACAGCTATGGGTCATAAATAGCTATGGGTGCAGCCATGATGTGGCCGCCGCCCTCTGACCCGGCGGTCACGTTATCCGCCGGGAGCAGCGTCTTGCTAGAGCTGCTGGGTCCTACAGGACCCAGATCAGCTCTGTATACTGTGTATACAAAGTGCAGGAGGCTGTATTCCTCCTGCAACTGAGGCTAAATGTACCAGCCTCAGTTATAGGGGAAATCAGCCTCCAATACAAAAAAAAAATGATCAGATGTCCCCAAAGGTCTATTATGACCTTATGGGGACACAATCTGAAAAATAAAATAAAATAAAAATATAATAAAAAAGTTTTAAAAAATTAAATAAAATAATAATAATTAAAAAAATAATACGCTAATAAAACGCCGTTATTAAAGGTTATAGCCCCACCCCCGACGACACCATAAAAAATAAAAATTACCGTAACGGAGAGGAAAAACGATATTATAAAGTTTTTCAGTGACACCTTGTGTTATTAAATTAAAAAATAAATAAATTGAAAACCAGACACAATTTCCCTCCTATTACGTTTATATTTTCCCGGATATAAAAAAATTAAAACACATTCGAAAATAAAACCAACATCAAAATAAAGCCCTATGTGTCCCCGAAAAAAGACGCAAAAATTAGTTGACTGAGACATACGAGAAAAATGTTACAGCCCTCAAAACCGCACATACAAAATAAACCTAAAATGTGTCTGGTCCTGGACCGCAAATTGAGCCGGTACTGAAGTGGTTAAGGGATTTATCAGGATTATGATAATGGGATCTATGGGGTTTATAGGATTTATTACGATAATGATTATCTACCCTTAGGATATGTCATCAATATCAGATTGATGGAGTCCAACACCCAGCACCCCACCATCTAACTGTATGATGAAGCCCCACCATTACTGGACTGACTATAGATATTACTTATCTCTTCCAGAGGTTGGAGCAGGAATCCATCATCTCTACATATAATCTCTACTATAATCTCTACATAATCTCCATTAGTTGGGATTTGGGTGGAGCCGTCAGACATGATCTTAATTATCTAATTTGCAAAATTTACACATGCTGAGGAAAAACTCCCCCCATGAATATGTATGTTTATACCAAAACCTCAGGGATTTTGGGTTCACTTGCTCCATATAAACATCCATTCAGCAGCATCACATCATGGACTATCCTTCTTTCACTCTGCTTTACTTTTGGCGTGTGGGGATGGCCATTGGGATTGTTAACAATAATGATATCATCAGTTATAGCAATGATTCATTTACTTGATGAACAGGTTTTCCAAATTGTCTATGCCTTGTACAAGAGAAAGAGATAAGGTTGTTCCCACCATCTTGGAGAGCTAAGCCCAGATCTTCTGTAGATGTAGGCTTGCTCCAATCCTTCTGTCTCTTCATGTTATCCTAGACAGACTGGATGATGTTGAGATCAGGGCGATATCTGTGGAGGCCATATCATCACTTCCGGGACTCCTTCTCTAAAGGGTAAAGGTCACACCAAATATTGATGGGATTTGGAATTTTCATTTCTGCAATGACTTCATTTTATTAATTGACAAAAATTAACTATTAACCCTTCTATTTCTGAGAGCATTCATTCCACACCTGACTAGAAATTTTGCACAGTACGGTACATATAGAGTTTAATTAATATTCATCTAATTAAATGAACTGAAGCCAAAAAAGCTAGAATAAATATAATTCCACTGCAGATTATATGGTTAAGGTTTCCTCAAAGGGGGCATTCACACGGACTAACGCCGGGCGTGTATCACAGCCGTACACGCCGGTGTTACGGCAGACTGCCGAACACTTCCCATTCACTTCAATGGGAGCGCTCGTAACAGCAGCGTTTACGAGCGCTCCCATTGAAGTGAATGGGAAGTGTTCGGCAGTCTGCTGTAATGCCGGCGTGTACGGCTGTGATACACGCCCGGCGTTACTCCGTGTGAATGCCCCCTAATAATGATAAGTTTTCCAAATTTTTTGTACATAGTTGTGATGATGCCAAATACATGTGTATTATTTTATGTCATATTTTAAGGGATTTTGTCATGACTTCACAAGTTGAAACATTCCTATGTGTATGGCCATGGGAGTTGCACAACCAAGGATTCCACCATGACAGCAAGTTCTCAGGAGGCATTCTCCCTATGTGTGGTCCCCCTGGCCCTTTGCACTGAACACTGCCCTGTCCTCCCTTCGGCCCTCGGTGATGGCTCTAGGGGTCTGGGCATTATAAGCTGTCAGACATTGTGAGGGGTGAAACTGCTGACACCATGCCTATTTGTTTGTAGCATTCAAAGGGTTACAGCAGACACCAGAGGTGCCTGAGAAAACTTGATCACAGTTGGCTCAAAGTGGGTTAAAAAGTACTCACCTCTACAATCTCCCGCCACTTCCTTTTTGACGATACCCTGGTCGTATGCACTGGTCCTATACCTGGTCTTTGCTTTTTTGTTGCCATTTAGAAATAGCAAAAAATACCTAAAATTGGTCTCTCGGCCAACCACTGTCTGAGCCTGGTCACCAATGCAGTGGGTCATTGGTTAAGAGGACATTTCCATTTATTGCTGTGTTACGACAAGTCCAGGTAGTAGAGACAAGTGGAGACCAGCTGGGGCATCACTGGAACACAAGTGGTAAGGGACTGGTTCTTTTATTTTTTATCACTCATTCTTGGCCTGTTGGAACCAATTTCTGTCCCACTGGAAACCCCTTTAAAGCAGGGCTGCAATTGTGTATTAAAGCTATTAAAGGGGTTGTCCATGAATTAGAGCAAACTCAAACGTGCTCCTGATCTGCTACTACTGCACACCATGGTGCTTCTTCCAGCACAGTGCACAATATGGAACTCACCTGACACCAGGTGTCTCCTCACCTCAAGCTGACTAGGCCTTGTGTGCTGACCTCCATGGAGCAATTCATATTTCTAGCAAACTGCACAGTTTTCACCTCCACTTCCCAGCATGGGACCAGGCCCTTAAATAGCATAACCCTTAAATCATGGATAGCCTGGGAAACACCTGACGTCAGTGTCCTGTACTGCGGGGGAGCAACACACAACTTCTCTTCTTAGACACAGTTCTGGTCCACTTATTACGAAGCATTGCATGATATGACTTCCATAAACCTCCCAAAGCAAAGACCACCCGATGACTTGCCATGGCCGTGCCTCAGTCAAACCGCATGTGCGGTGTGATCAACTGCTGAATCCCTCCCCTGCCCATGAACGCTACCATTGGTGCAGACCAAGGCCAACTAACCAAGATGAGGGTCCGCTCCACCTTACAGAGCGCACAGACATCGTTCCAGTGCCTACATGACTATCGTGAGAAGTAAACTTCTCACTGGCTGCCCCCCTTATCCCGCTTGCTCATCATATGTCATCAGGCAAATAAACAGTATACAGCCACATTTCTATATACTTAGATCATCCTGGAAAGCCCCTTTAAGTCCCTAAGCACAGAGGTTTCCTGCAGTGCAGGCTTTGAAGGAAATCTCCAGTGTAAAGATACAATGTTTTAAAGGTCAGCAGCTGAATATTGAAACCAATATAAATGTCACTTGACTGTCTCGCTTACTTTGACCCATTGAATTCTGTGATGTGCTGAGGTCATGCCATGCAAATGTCGGAGTCCATCACAACCCGTTACATCCACATTCTGTGACCCAGCACTTGCCCATTGCCTATGACTTTCTGGAGCGGAAGCCATTTACTTTGCCTTATGACCTTTCCTTAGGTTTATCGGTAGGCACAGACACTTATTGCCAAGACATTTCAAAATGAGGTTCTCTTTATGTCACAATCCCTTTAACCCTTTCAGAACCAAGGGTCCTTAATGCCCTAATGCTCAGGCACTTTTGGGATACATTGCTTAAGGCTAATGGCCCACATAGCGGCTGCAGCAAAAAAAAGTTTTTCCTCTCTGATTTTCTGCTTTCATTATACCTATAGGGAAGTTGCTGGTGTATTTGACATGCCGTGATACTGTATATTCTGCATTTCTGATTGTATGGACCCCTAGTCCTTGTGTGAATTAAGCAGTAGTTTAGCACAATAGAGGACTGTAAACTGCTTTTGTTAGCACTAGCTATGCTCCCTGCTAGCATTGCAGAGCTCTGGGAAGAAGGTGACGAGAGTTGCTGGCTAGGAGAGCAGCTCGTGTTAGCACAATGTGATTCACAAGTTACTTTCAGATTAGTGACATCTGGGGATAAAACATGGGTCCCCCATTCTATGGTAGCTATAATGGAGAGTGGCTACAAAGAGCATAACTTTCTTTGAAGGACCAGATGATCAGACCATTGATACCAATAAAATCATAATCTTTAATTTTTCCTGTAGTGATGCTGAAGGGAAACTGAATACTTCCTGCCAGGGTGCTTAAGGTCCACCCTGTTATCAGTTTATTGTAGACGAACACATTTAACAAAATAGAATTGTCCAATGCAGTTAATTCCTTTAACCAGATGCCGACCACCCATTGACCCATTGACATACTGTGAGATTGCACAGCTGGCCAGATGTTTTTTGTTAAATGCACTTGATAAAGGGCTGATTTAGAGCCCAAAACGCGTCATGCCATTCTGTTGTGATATTTCAATAAAAAGGTTTTCTACCGAGACCCCCTGTATTGTGCTGTACTTCCTGAAACAGTGAGCGCGGATTCCCGGATTTCACGGACTTCCTGGTCCTTAAGTTGGTCATTGCTTCCTCCCTTCCCTTCGGTGTTAACAGGCTGCGCCGCTGACACTCCCACCTGGGTTAATACTTGTGTACTTAGAATGGGGTTATGACAGGTCCACAACCCATACAGGTGAGAGGCCATCTGGTTGTGTCGTATGATCAATACCAACTCACCGTAAGTGTCCAATACTACACTTAGCGCGCTCGGTGTCTCCTTTTCTCTTTTACAGAGAGAAAGCAGGGATGTTATTTTACTGTCCCTGCCTTCCTGATTACTGCATACACAATGCTCATGGTGTTGAGCCCCTTCTGGCCCAGCAGCCATGTGATCTACCCAGGTTCAGGAACTGTAGGAGGTGTTGGACTCTTAAGGGCCCAGATCAGCTCAGCAGTTCAGGTTAGTTTACTGCATTTTTCCAGTATTGTAAGCGGCCATTTTCTTGTGGCCTGTGGGCATGCGCAGTCGGCTTTGCCCTAGGCCTGAGGCCTAGAAGTTTGAAGCCAACTCCCAGAAGAAGACGCGAAGAAGACCCGTTCCTGAAGAAGATGGAGGCAGCGCTGGAGAGTTCTTTGGCAGCATTGGGGACGCCCCCAGTGCTGTTTGAGCTCTGGGGCCCGCCCCCAGTGCTGTGAGAGAACTCATTTGCATTCTGATATAAACCGGATTATATACTGAACGGCGGCGCGAAGAAGACATCTAAAGGTCAGAGACTTTCTTAAGGCTATTCCTACATGCTAGGGATGAAAAATATAATTTTAATGGTAGAATCCCTTTAAGTTATGTTTCACGGCTCTTTACTGGGTCGTACATTGACTTGCAGAGTCCTTCTGGAGAAGAGCTCATTTGAAGCAGGGAAGAAAGAGAAGGTTTGCATAGACATTTCTGGTGTACACAAGGAAACTTGTGGCTATGTTCGTACTAAGTATGATGGGTCCACTTTGATACTGACTAAATGTCTGTAGCAAAAGGATGAGACTGTAATAAAGAATTGTTTATACAGATTATTTTATTTCCTGTTCTCTGGAAGTAATAAGGAACCTCCGATGGTCTCATAACTGATATAGAAAGTTTCAGCCAAGAAGAAGTTCTGAGATCATCAGATCTGCAACTCTCGAGGAGGACTTTACATTCATACACATCAGCACAATCTCAGGAATCTACAAATTGTCTGTTTTAGAGATATACATTACTTTCGAAGGGATTGATGGGCAAAGATGGACTTCAAGACAAAGCATGGAAATGCAGATGTAGGTACAAAGATGTTCTAGTCTATCTCATGATATAGTATTTTGTAAAATAAACGTAAGATCAGTAAATGACAGTAAAGAAAGAACTCGACTAGACTGCCCCATATATATAAATGAAAAAGACGATCCAGTATCGGTAGCAGAGATGTATTACTGTGGCCATGAAGGTCTTCCCAGGTGGTTATGTTCTTAGGGTTCAAATGTCCACCAGTCGGCTGCAAAAGAGATAATAGACAAGAGTAAAAATACTATTCGTAGAGGTCTACTAAAATGCGACAAATATATGGTAGGTGATCACCCAACGTCTCCGAAATCTCACCATTCTTTATTCCTTGTAAAATACCGTTACAAGATTAGACTGTCAATAAAAGTTCTAGAATATTGAAAATTCTAGGGAAAAACATGGACATAGCCAGTCCTGAATGAAAGGACATAAGTTTTGGGCCAACCCATGCAGTCTTGACCCTAACCCTACCCCTCCCAATAGTTATTATGGGCTGATGTGTCTTTCACCCCAGCCAGTATGTTTCAAAGGAGTTCAGTATATTGCCTTATCCCTAGATTAGTAGTAGATTAGTAAAGATAGTATGGCCTACCAGATAGTGGCCCTAAAGATAGTAGTGGCCCTAAAGATAGTAGTGTTCCAAAAGATAGTAGTGGCCCTTAAGATAGTAGTGGCCCTACTAGATAGTGGCTCTAAAGATAGTAGTGGTCTTACTAGATAGTGGCCCTAAAGATAGTAGTGGCCCTACTAGATAGTGGCCCTTAAGATAGTAGTGGCCCTACTAGATAGTGGCCCTAAAGATAGTAGTGGTCCTAAAGATAGTAGTGGCCCTACTAGATAGTGGCTCTTAAGATAGTAGTGGCCCTACTAGATAGTGGCCCTAAAGATAGTAGTGGTCCTAAAGATAGTAGTGGCCCTACTAGATAGTGGCCCTTAAGATAGTAGTGGCCCTACTAGATAGTGGCCCTAAAGATAGTAGTGGTCCTAAAGATAGTAGTGGCCCTACTAGATAGTGGCCCTTAATATAGTAGTGGCCCTACTAGATAGTGGCCCTAAAGATAGTAGTGGTCCTAAAGATAGTAGTGGCCCTACTAGATAGTGGCTCTAAAGATAGTAGTGGTCTTACTAGATAGTGGCCCTAAAGATAGTAGTGGTCTTACTAGATAGTGGCCCTAAAGATAGTAGTGGTCTTACTAGATAGTGGCCCTAAAGATAGTAGTGGCCCTACTAGATAGTGGCCCTTAAGATAGTAGTGGCTCTACTAGATAGTGGCCCTAAAGATAGTAGTGGTCCTAAAGATAGTAGTGGCCCTACTAGATAGTGGCCCTTAAGATAGTAGTGGCCCTACTAGATAGTGGCCCTAAAGATAGTAGTGGTCCTAAAGATAGTAGTGGCCCTACTAGATAGTGGCCCTTAAGATAGTAGTGGCCCTACTAGATAGTGGCCCTAAAGATAGTAGTGGTCCTAAAGATAGTAGTGGCCCTACTAGATAGTGGCTCTAAAGATAGTAGTGGTCTTACTAGATAGTGGCCCTAAAGATAGTAGTGGCCCTACTAGATAGTGGCTCTAAAGATAGTAGTGGTCTTACTAGATAGTGGCCCTAAAGATAGTAGTGGTCCTACTAGATAGTGGCCCTTAAGATAGTAGTGGCTCTACTAGATAGTGGCCCTAAAGATAGTAGTGGTCCTAAAGATAGTAGTGGCCCTACTAGATAGTGGCCCTTAAGATAGTAGTGGCCCTACTAGATAGTGGCCCTAAAGATAGTAGTGGTCCTAAAGATAGTAGTGGCCCTACTAGATAATGGCCCTTAAGATAGTAGTGGCCCTACTAGATAGTGGCCCTAAAGATAGTAGTGGTCCTAAAGATAGTAGTGGCCCTACTAGATAGTGGCTCTAAAGATAGTAGTGGTCTTACTAGATAGTGGCCCTAAAGATAGTAGTGGCCCTACTAGATAGTGGCTCTAAAGATAGTAGTGGTCTTACTAGATAGTGGCCCTAAAGATAGTAGTGGCCCTACTAGATAGTGGCTCTAAAGATAGTAGTGGTCTTACTAGATAGTGGCCCTAAAGATAGTAGTGGTCCTACTAGATAGTGGCCCTTAAGATAGTAGTGGCTCTACTAGATAGTGGCCCTAAAGATAGTAGTGGTCCTAAAAATAGTAGTGGCCCTACTAGATAGTGGCCCTTAAGATAGTAGTGGCCCTACTAGATAGTGGCCCTAAAGATAGTAGTGGTCCTAAAGATAGTAGTGGCCCTACTAGATAATGGCCCTTAAGATAGTAGTGGCCCTACTAGATAGTGGCCCTAAAGATAGTAGTGGTCCTAAAGATAGTAGTGGCCCTACTAGATAGTGGCTCTAAAGATAGTAGTGGTCTTACTAGATAGTGGCCCTAAAGATAGTAGTGGCCCTACTAGATAGTGGCTCTAAAGATAGTAGTGGTCTTACTAGATAGTGGCCCTAAAGATAGTAGTGGTCCTACTAGATAGTGGCCCTTAAGATAGTAGTGGCTCTACTAGATAGTGGCCCTAAAGATAGTAGTGGTCCTAAAGATAGTAGTGGCCCTACTAGATAGTGGCCCTTAAGATAGTAGTGGCCCTACTAGATAGTGGCCCTAAAGATAGTAGTGGTCCTAAAGATAGTAGTGGCCCTACTAGATAATGGCCCTTAAGATAGTAGTGGCCCTACTAGATAGTGGCCCTAAAGATAGTAGTGGTCCTAAAGATAGTAGTGGCCCTACTAGATAGTGGCTCTAAAGATAGTAGTGGTCTTACTAGATAGTGGTCCTAAAGATAGTAGTGGCCCTACTAGATAGTGGCTCTAAAGATAGTAGTGGTCTTACTAGATAGTGGCCCTAAAGATTGTAGTGGCCCTAAAGATAGTAGTGGTCTTACTAGATAGTGGCCCTAAAGATTGTAGTGGCCCTAAAGATAGTAGTGGCCCTTGCCTCCAAGTGAGGCTTATTTAGGTCCCCTTTTATCCCATGTCCTCCTCATTCCCTTCTGGGGACTTACTCTATCAACAGTCTTCTCCATTTTTAACTATTTTTAGGTTAATACTGGTGTTCATAGACATGTTTATGAGCTGTGATATTGTTATGAACTTGTTTTCTTGTGCTAGATCAAGTCACAGCTGGCTGCTAGCAAATGGATATTGTGAAGGATCAGCTTTGAAGGCAGACTTGATCTCAGAGAGTACATCAGTTGGCATACCACTTGGAGGCAAGATGGTGTTGAAGTTTTAAAGGAGTTGTCCAGGTAGGTAAAAAAAAAATGCTTAAAATACTATGAAATAAAAAAGTAAGTAAATACCTTACCGATACCCCACCGCTCTCATTCCAATGCTTCTTGGTTCTTCTTCTGGTTTCAGCTATGACTTGTTGACCCAGACGTATGACTATTGCAGCCAGTCACTGGCTGTAGTATTCATGTGTCAACAACATTGAGGTCATTGCTGTGGCTGCAGCCAAACATGTTCATGTCGACAGGTCATCACAAATACAGGAGGAACAGAAACTGGAGGGGGACTAGGAGGTGCTGGACAGAGTTTGATAGAGGATTGGTATGGTGTGTATTCAGTGGTGTAACTAGGAATGGTGGGGCCCCAAGGTGAACATTTGAGATGGTCAGTCATTCTAGGCATCATTGACTCCTGACATTGTCATACAAGGTGCTGACTACCTCATTGATGATGGTGTGCTTTAAGCAGATGTATGTACTGATGGTAACGTCAATGGTAACTATTCTTCTACTATCATAAATCCAACTTCATGATCTTTGGTCTCACTTTACCTGGAAAAAGCATGGTCTTGACCTGTTCTGGACCTTCAAGACAATCGATGACCGCTCTCTGAAAGGTTTTGCTCTGTGCAGACTGGAGATGACTACAAAAGGAGAGAGAACACAATGGGATCACATAATGATCTGTTATATGACTGATCCGTCCAACCAACAAAGCAACGTAATGAATTCTATAATGGGAAATGTATCAATCGGATGTAATAGAAGAGGAACAGTAGAATTACAGTGTGAAGGTTACTTCTGTTTTCTCTTTATGCTATTATCTATAAAGCTTTCACTGGGTTGTATAGCGACGACATCTTCTTGTTGAACAACCTCTTCTGACTTGTTCAGCTAATAGATGTGTGCCCTCCACATCGAGACCTTCTTCCTGTAGAGCCACGTCAGGCATGGCTTTCATCTCTGGTTTGACAGTGCTGAGTGTCCTCCAGACGCCCACATGTAGTGCTTCATTTTTCTAGAACCACTGGGAGCTTTTACGTATGAGCTGGGACTCAAAATGAGATGGTCAGGGGCCCTGCAGTGTGGGCAGGGGTTGTCTGAGGAACATCAAATCTTACAGGAGTTATGCTCAAACACTAAACTGAAAAAGTGAAACGTCTGTAATCTATTTTTGGCATCTTTTCATACAACATAAGCATTGTGTTTTTTTGTATTTTTTTTTATATATATATATATATATATATATATATATATAAATATATATATATATATATATACTGTAACTTGGTTATCTACAATGTATATTCCATTTATTATACACACCATGGTCTCTCCATACGTTGCGATCAGACAGCGTCACTTTTTATGTAACGCCTCTGCCTGTTCGGGTCTCTGCGCCACCCTCCGCACGCACACTGCAGCGCAGGAGGCGGGCTCATTTTGATTCTTTGCTTAGAGTTTCTAATTGAATTTCCACCATATCCATCTCCTGCACCTTGTTTCTCTCTGATCATCAAATGGTTAATTCTAGTCTGGCCTGTGCTATTGACAGCCGGTCTACCAATCAAGCCTGGGGCGGGTCTTTGGCTTCCTATATACAAGCAATTAGCGCGCACAGCCATTTTGGCTATTGAGACTCTGTCCTTAGACTTTGTCTTTTGCTATTATATTACTGGCCCTTGGCTTCCCCTTTGACTACTCTCTTGGATTCTGATTCTGTACTGCATTATTCAACTGTTACCGGACCCTTGGCTAGCTGACCTCCCTTTGTTGTCTTCATTCTGTGTTGTCACCTATACAGGAAGGGCTTTGTCAATCAGTTGTCCTTTGCCGCCTAGGGCAGTGAGGCAAGCAGGTAGCGGCAGCGGTGGGTTCAGCTTAGGGCTCACTGTCTTGTTGTGCCCCATCCTCCAAGGTTTTCCAGCATCTACTGGTGAATTGCTCCTCTAGCAATTCCATTACAGATTGTCCATTAACCCCCTAACAGTCACATTAAAATAACAAAAACTCTCACTTTTTTTTATTGAAAGATTTAGAATACATGGCTTAAATACATCTTACTGGCACATATGTATGGTGCCCTAACCCTTTAGCAAACTAACGCGTTTTATCCTTAAACTATCAGCATTTTATCCCTCTCTGCATTCCTTCTTTCATAACAAATAAGGGAAAAATTGTCTATTTTTACATTTTTCTTTAAAACCACTTAGATGCTGCGGTTAACCAGAATTCAAGGACTATCTGGTGTATGCGCTACATATTCTCATTTTCAGAGCATGTTCGGACTACAATGGTTATGCGGATTTGGATAATTTTTTGGAAACCATGACTGGAACTATACCAAAACATATTAACCCACACCAAACCATGTCACAGCCACCGCTACGTGTGAACCCAGTTCCGCACATTCCTCCATCTTTCTGCTCACAGCAATTCTGTATCATAACCAAAGGCCAGAGCCGATGTGCTCTCATGTATGATCATTACGTTATCTCTCCTCTCCGTTTCCTAAAGCCTTATAGGATGAGAATAGCGTAGAATATATCTTATAGGGTAATCCAATATCTCCAGACATAATAGTCGTGCTCTGTCTGAACATCCAGAAAGAACCATTATCTTCAAAGCCCACAGCCCCTTATCTTCCTGACTTTGTGCCTGGGCTGGACGCTGAGCTGACAACTAGACACACTGTAAAATTAATCTGCGCAATTCTTTGGTGAAAATCTCTTTATTTCGGATATTAAAGTTTTGTATGGCAGACGCTGTATTTTCTGATGTGATCACAATATCCTTTCAAGTCTTGATGGGGTCATTGTACGTTCTATCTAGCACTGTGGTTATTGATGATGGCAGCCCCAACCTTCTTCACATTATTTGTGCTATTTTATGGAATGATACGATGGTACGGGTGCCCATATAGGAATCTTAAGTTCCAAAAAGTCTCCCAACACATTACTATCATCGGTATTTACCATGATAAACTGTGATATCAACTATTTTCAATGATGGCTCGGTGGCTTTATCTATACAGGTGCATTGTAATCCTGTCTGTTACATAAATGTGGTGACTGCTGCAAAGGAAACCACTGGAAAATTGGCGAGTGTCGGTCTATTATTAGGCTTAGTGGCCAAATCAAAATTGCAGGATAAAGTAGTTTGTTTGATTTTTTGCTTTGTTTTTCTAATATATAAAATACGATTGAAAATTCTTGAGAATATTATCAAAAACAAGTGTGAACCTAGCGTAAGTCCTAGGGTTGTCAAGTTTCTATAGAATCTTAAAACTTTACAATATCTATATCTAGTTCTATATTGAGCTGATTTCTTTAACTCTGGATTGTGGTTATTTCTCTTCTGTTCAAGTGAAGCTTGACAACGTATTCAGAGTGAATTATATGGCAATTTCTTATTTGGCTTTTTTGAGAATTTTTTAATTTCCTCATCCAAATTGTCGCCTTTTCCCGGGTTTTTTCCATTGTTGAATTTAGAGACCTCTAGTTTGCTGGTTCAGTCGTTCTCTTATTTGACACAATTACTATTACACAATCTGGATACAAAAGCCATATAGTCTGAGATCCCCGAGAGGTGACAATTACCAGGAGAATACAGCCCGGCGGTAGATTTGGGGGAACGACCAGCTGTGTCGAGCTGCAGAAGACTCTTTGTGTCCGCACAGTTTGCTTGCAGAAGCCTCCATTTACCTGCTCAGGGTTTCATGCTGTGAATTTTACCCAGATTAAGGAATAGGTTTACAGTGGTTTCTTGTGCAGTTTTCTTGGATTGACATCCCGCTGTTTCCAGCAGCAAGAGGTGACTTCTAATTTGTGCACCTTCTCTGTTCTCCGAGAACTCGCTCCGCACAGTGTCCTTGTTATGATGTATGTCTGGAAAAGTGCTGGATCTTACTATTCTATGTATCAGTGCAAAATGTTCCAGGTAGTGTAAATGCTGCATTTTGGCCGAGGAGGAAATGCCACAGCAAAAACTGTAACATTCTGCAGTCCCTGTAAACCGTTGCGTTTTTGGAAAACGTAGCATATCAATTAAACCTACAGAAAGGCCTGGGGTTTCCCTATAGCAGGGGTGCCCAATACGTCAATCGCGATCTACCGGTCGATCGCAAAGGACGTATGGGTCAATCGCGGGATGCAGCCAGGGATCCCTGGTGTCTGCAGGCCCCGCCTGCTAGTGTCCAGAGATGATTCTCAGCCTGCGCTGTGAACAAGCAGACACCGGCGAGATGTCTCCTGCTCTCACGCTCTGCCCCACCCACAGCCCCCACCCCGGCTCTTTTGATACATTTAAGGGGCAAACAGTTCAATACCATGAATTCCTGTGCAGCAGAGACCAGCCAGAATCTGCCAGGACTCCTTGCTGCAGTGCAGGGACTCCAACACAGCACAGACCTCTCTCCCCATTTGCTTAACTTTTATTTTGCTTCTTTTTCATTACTTCTGTCCCAGGACACAAACCCAGGACCGTACCTATATTTTTGTAAATAGGAGGATTTTCTCAGACTAAAAGCCTCAACAGTATTTTCAGTTTTTACTTTAATAACGCACAGTTATACAGAGATATAGGTCTATGTCAGTGCAGTGTATGTTAAAAAAAAATCTAAATCCCATCAATATTTAATGTGATCTTTGCCTTCCATCAGTTCTTCTCGGTACTTGCAGACAGTTTGTGATGGAACTCGGCAGGGAGGTTGTTCCCGCCATCTTGGAGAACTAAGCCCAGATCTTATGTGGATGTAGGCTTGGTCCAATCCGTCTGTCTATTTATATGATCCCAGACAGACTGGATGATGATGAGATCAGGGCTATATCTGTGGGGGCCGTATCATTACTTCCAGGACTCCTTTTCCAAAGGGCAAAGGTCACACCAAAAATTGATGGGCTTCACATTTGTCTTTTCTTCATTCATTTTATTTTGATAATGAACAAAAGTAAACTATTAACCCTTCTATTTCTGAACCTGCCTAAAATATTTGCACTGTATTGTACATATATTTTTATACAGTATAGCAATGATTAAAGTTAACCAAGTCAATTCCAATAAACCCATTTTAGTAATACACCTTGTAAAATTACTGTCACAAATCATATCATATTTCATAACATAAATGTATTTGGTATCGTTGTAATCGTAACAACCCATACAATATAGTGAAGGCAGTACTTATAGTGGTCACTAAATACATAAAAATGGCGCATTCTAGAATCTTCACAACTCCAATCCATCCTTACCAAAGATGAGTATCTATTATTGTTGGGGTCTGTGGCTGGAACCGATGAGGTACCTATGTGAGCACTGGGACTGGGACTCTGGGACTGAATGGAGGGGAAAGTTGTGTTTGTCCCTGTATGGGGTAGGACACAATGGATTAGCGTCTATGGTCGACCATCTCTCCATTGAGACTCGTCCTCACCAGGGTTGTGTAGGACAAGGGACCGTGTTCTATTTACTGGTGTTAGTCTCAGCAGATAGCCACTTATCACCTGTCATTTGGATTCGGGGAATACCCCTTTAAGTGCTTGATATGTAGAGGGGATATGTACTATTTGAACATTTTGGAAAGACTGGAATATTGAAAGTCCTTGAAAATTAGATGAAACACATTCATGACACTTACGTCTTCCAAGACTCCTCGTCTCTCCATATTTCATATAGGATGTAGCCTGGTTGGGAGTGATGTTCTCGGGTAGATACACTGAAAAAAACAAAACAAAAAAAAAACAGTGTCAGTCTCAGAAAAATGCAAAGATATAATTTTATGTAGAAGCTCAAGATAGGAACCTTAATTTGGATGTTACAGTGAAAATATTTTTAATCGATTTACAAAGCACCAACATATTCTGCAGCGCTGTACATAGATCACCATCACTTGCATTGGTCCCTGTCTCCATTAGGGGCTCACACTCTAAAGTCTAAAATAGCCTATCAATATGTATTTGGAGTATGGGTGGAAAGCCTGAGGAATCCTACATGAACATGGCAAGAACATACAAAATCTATGGAGATTAAAGGGATTGTCCTCTATCAAGGATTCTATCTATAATGCTAGCTCATATGGATTTCAGACTTTTCCTAAATACATTGCTTCATCAAAACTGCTTTGTTTGGCTGTTATCTGAGATTATTCACTTCATTGTTTACACTGCGTTTCCATAACCACAGACCTGGAGATGATCTTATCGCTCTGCCCAGGACAAGTGACATAGCTCACTGCTCTCAGGAGGGGAGGGGGAGCTGAGTGCTCCATGCTTGTATTTCTGAGCTGTTTATCTCTCTGCCCAGGACAAGTGACATAGCTCAATGCTCTCAGGAGGGGAGGGGGAGCTGAGTGCTCCAATGCTTGTATTTCTGAGCTGTTTATCTCTCTGCCTAGGACAAGTGACATAGCTCCCTGCTCTCAGGAGGGAGGGGGAGCTGAGTGCTCCATACTTGTATTTCTGAGCTGTTTATCTCTCTGCCCAGGACAAGTGACATAGCTCACTGCTCTCAGGAGGGGAGGGGGAGCTGAGTGCTCCGTGCTTGTATTTCTGAGCTATTTTTCTCTTCTCCCAGGACAAGTGACGTAGCTCCCTGCTCTCAGGAGGGGAGGGGGAGCTGAGTGCTCCATACTTGCATTTATGAGCTGTTTATCTCTCTGCCCAGGACAAGTGACGTAGTTCCCTACTCTCAGGAAGGAGGGGGAGCTGAGTGCTCAGAGCAACTTGTATTTTTGAGCTGTTTATCTCCCAGTTATCAGGTCTGCTAATTGAATTTTGCTGATAAGGGCTGAGACAGGGAGTCTGTTACTTCTGTATGTAACACACAGACTTAAAACAGAGTTTATTGCAAGCTGACTCCAGTAGCATGTAAATTTGGGATTCTCATCACCTATCAAATCCAGCTCTGTTACATCAGCTTCATATTCTGCATCTTCCAGTGATACTGTGCTAATTTATTTACAACCATCCCTCATTACTGACTGCAAACATGTACTGCTATGAAGAGAGCTAAGCAGAGCAAGTGAAACCACGCCCACCAATTTACAGAGAAAACCAGGAAGTGAACAGAGCATACAACCTGCTAGTTGGTGAGTGGGCGAGTTGGGAATACCCCCTTTAAGTCCAGGACTCCAATGCTCTAAGGCGACAGTGCTAACCAATAAGCCACCATGGAGTCCATTATTCTTTTCAATGACGTGAGTCCTGGAGAGCACAGCAGTTGTCTGGGGACACTGTGACCATTTGCAAGACAAATGTACCATTATGTCACAGTTGTTATAGAGCCAAGGATGAGATCAGATTCTGTTTTGGGAGATCGGAAGAATTTCCAATATCATTGAGGACAGTGCAGATCCTGCAAATCAGATGAACCTCGAGTGGGCTCAGGGTCTGAAATAGTTTGCTGTTGCAGGGGGGTTTGCATATATAACCTGCATGATATGACTCCTGAATACTTTCCTCTGGTGGGTCTAAGATGCTTCAGCCCAAGTCTGCACATAGTGTAGTGTCCTCGATGGATTGACTACCATGTACTTGTACTTTTTATATATAATACCATTTGATGTGTTTGGCCTGATGTGTCTATAACTGGTCTGAACCAATGTGGCTGGAGCTAGGTAGATCGTGTATCTCTTGCTAGATGAAGGGACAACGTTCACCCTCTTCTCAAGAGAGGTGAGACAAGGCAATGGGTGTATCCTAGAGTGATTTGGTTAGACTGACCCTGCCTCACTACAAGTCAGGGCAGTATCAATATAATAGCCAAGATCGTGATGAACTTTAGCTGTGTTCACTTTTTGGGAAAAGTGTGTGTGAGACACCATGGGGTGAATTTTTGGATGGACATCAAGGCTGTGAATGGGACCAGGCCCAGGAACCTGAACCACCATCAGGCTCAGGGAGACTTTTACCAGTGGGATATTACTACTACCAATATCCACATCAAAATATTTTTATTTTTTTATTAATTTTTTGGGGTGGAAATTGCAACAACACTGCATCATTTTGACAAAAAACTTGGTAAACGCTAAAGGAAAGGGGGCATTCTTAAAACGTCCTATGGTACCCAGCATTTTTTTGGTTATGTGACTTCTAGGAGATAAAATTTTTTTTATCACAGTGAGATTTCTTTTTTTAATAGACATTTTTAGACAAGCTTCTTTGAGCTGTAACATATTACGCAAAGGTTCAGCGAGATAAAAGAACTCATCTTTACCGCCACACAATACAAAGGTGACATTTATCATCTGAATACTGAGTCTATCTTCTAAAAGATCTGATTATAACAAAGAAAACCTTGGCTTTTTATTCAGATATATTCTCTCATGGATTAGAATTTGTAAGAGGGATGGTGTCATAGAATATTAGATGTGTATTATGTAGAAGGACAAATCAGGATCACCAAGTTTACATGTAAAGGAGAAGATTACGTAGAGTAGCTGCTAATATCAGTGCCATATATATAGTATATGACCAAAAGTATATGCACCATCATATATCTCATCCATATGTGCTTTGTAAACTCTAACTATAGAAGTGGTCCCCTTGTTTTTTTCTAAAGCAGATGGGTGTCCAAGCTAAGTGGAACAAGCACTGGAAGCTAAGAGCACCCAACCATCCAAGAACAACAAGTAGGTGACACTGGGCAGGAATGGAGGGGGACAAATGTGAAAGTGTGGGCGCAGAGGTAACAATGGCCCATCTGAGCTAAGGGGCAATAAGGACAGACAAACAACTGAAATGCAGTACAGAGGAATGAGAATGGTTGGCCCAATCTCAGGAACCCAAGAGTCATCTAAGCCTCTAACCAGAGAAACAGTCCGAGCTTCAAAGCCACTTTATTGAGTGGTGAGAACTGTTTATGGTTGGCTTCTCTTAACTGAAAAGTTGGGAGTTTTCGACCACCGAGCACTAGTCCTCCAGTGAAAGGAAGTGACTACCCATGACTAGGACTCAGTAAGGGCTAAGCTCTAGACAACGTCAACCACTACCTTGGTATTCCACATTGATTGAGGCCAGCCCCTGGGAGCCAAAGAGGCAGATGTTTGTTTAAGCTCAGATGGACCTTGGTGGAAACTGTAATGGTGATCAAGATCTCCAGGCCACGTTCTACCTGGCAGTTTGTGGTTGCGTTAGGTGCTGTTGAGAACGTGCCTCTGTTTTCACCTTGAGGGTCTTCAGACTTACATATGCTCTGATAGACTCCAGATATGAAAGGAAAGAATATACATTTATGTCCTTATGTCCCGACACGTTCTAGTAGAGCCTAGAGGCAAAACTGTGTCTTAAGAGAGGTTTTGTAATACCATCCTTCTTCCTTACATTACAAAAGATCAAATAGTATTACTTTGGATAAAGCTCCAAGACTAATAATTGTAGAATTTTCTTGAATGCAATTTTGGCTTAGTGAAGAGGAGAAATGGCCATTTGTAATGCCCAATTTCCAAAAAATCCTAAAAGTGCAATCTAATAGCAAAAGTTATTCTCAGATGGACGTTCTCTGTTATCTGTGCTATAGGACCCCCAAATACTATAAAGAGGGGTAAACATTGGACTTCAGGTCTTTTATTAAGTATAGTGAAACTTTATATGGTTAGTTGGAGCTTTATTGTTTGTCAGGACTATGTAATGATGGACTGCGCAAATGCCAGTTGTTATGGCAACTAAAAGAAAATCTAAAAAAAATTCTTCCTTTTGTGTGACCTATCCTTGAACTATGTTTCGCAGATATCTATGACAACATGACAATTTCTATTTCAGCGTGTTGGGCATATTACCGGGCGATACCTGGACCATAGAATTTCTAGTGGACGCATTGTTCTGTACATGAATGAAAAATACACTCAAAAAGAAATCAACTGCTAAAGCTCGTCATACATGTTGGATCAATGTCCATCCGCTGATGTTTTTTGCTGGGCTGGCCAACCATCTAATGTACATGGGACCTCCAGACTCTACGAAGTAGGATTGAGCCAATCTTGAGATTTCAGGATCGTTTTTTTAAAATCTGATTTTCGATCATTTACCAGCCAATCCGGATCGTGAAATTTGCTTGATCGCCGATCGGGATCCGTTCTTTCCCGATCCCGATCACTCAACCCTAAACTTTTTTGTTTATGGAGTAGGGTTGAGCTGATCTTGAGATTTCAGGATCGTTTTTTTTAAATCTGATTTTCGATCATTTTCTAGCCGATCCCGATCGTGAAATTTGCTCGATCGCCGAGGGTCAACATGGTGGCTCAGTGGTTAGCACTGGAGTCCTGGGTTCGAATCCCACCAGGAACAACATCTGTAAGGAGTTTGTATGTTCTCCCCGTGTTTGCATGGATTTCCTCCCATTCTACAAAGACATACTGATAGGAGAAATGTATATTGTGATCCCTATATGGGGCTCACAATCTACATTAAAATAAAAAAAATAAAAATTTGATCGCCGAACAGGATCCGATCTTTCTCGATCCCGATCGCTCAACCCTACTACAAAGGTAGAACCATTGGGCATCTGGACTTCATCATGCCTTTGTTCTCACAAGAGATGAACTGCCACTAGAGTTATCAGGAATTGGTTTACACTAGGTTCACACCTGCATTGGGGTTTCCGTTCTCTCGCACCCGTAAAACAGAAAACCAATTGGCTTAAAAAGAGGCACTTGCAGAAACCTGGGAACCCCATAGATTATAATGGGGTCTGAATGGTTTCTGTCTGAAAAATGCAGAGATAAAAGTCCTACTTGGATTTGTGAAGCGGAATGGGTGACGGAATCCCCAAATGGAAATCGATCACGGAAGGGAACCTAGACTTAATCCCCTTTTCAATTTAGAGATCATGCATGCTCAACCAAGTCCAGGATGAATATGTATGGGACACAGGCCAAAGGGATTAGAAGGAATAACCTCCTGACTCTTCCTGATGGTGTTAGCGCCCCTTCACACGGCATAAGCGCTCGGGTCATTCCGAGCCGTACACGCGAGCGCTTCTAAACACTTCCCATTCACTTCAATGGGAGCGCTCGTAAAGCCGGCTTTACGCACGCTCCAATTGAAGTGAATGGGAAGTGTTTAGAAGCGCTCGCGTGTACGGCTCGGAATGAGCCGAGCGCTTACGCCGTGTGAAGGGGCCCTTATGGAAAAGAAGGATCGATTGTGCTGAATGTTAACACCTTGTCTTTTGTTCTCATCAGAGATAAGCTGTGGCTTATTCCCCTCTTCCCAATGGTTGATCAACAGCTACTGAAGATATATGAGCACCAAAAAAAGGTCAAATATAACTATTACTATATCAAAACCAACTAACGCTAGGTTCACACCTGCATTTGGGTTTCCATTCGAGGGGTCTGCTTGGGGACCCCTGAATAGAAACCTTATCTGCTTAAAAAAGCAGTTACCTTAGGAAACCCACCTACCCCATAGACTATAATGGTGTCCACCGGGTTCCCGTCCGGTTTCCACTCAAAAAGGGCAGGACTTTTTCTCCGCATTTTTAAAGTGGAATGGGGAAGGCGGAGACTGGGCACAGGTGTGAACCTGGCCTAAAATTGTTTTTAGGAGACACTAAAGGCAAATAAACTTACTGTAGGCAATGTTCTTGAGTAGCAGTAAATTCAATGTAACTCTTCAGTGACAATTTGAACTGATCCATATAGACTCCATTGACGGAGAGCTGCCTCTGGGCCACCAGGATCTCCTGGGGGTGTACAAAGTTAAAAAATGAAGCAAAATTAAATCAGCTCAATATTACACCATATGGCACTTTGACACCAAATTGGTATGTCCACTATTCCACTAAGTGGACCTCTAGACATAGTGAATCCACAAAAGAACGTACCATCTGTGTAGTATTAGCAGTCCCATCTTCTTGCACAGGATGTAACCGCGGACTCTGCTTGTGAGAATAAAATTCCAAGAATTATGACGAAAGGAGAACCCCCATTATATTGAGACACTAATCCCTAAATAACTATCTAGCTGAAATCTGGTGCCCCTCTGCCCCTGGTCTTCTCTATTTTAGGGTGAGTGGAGTTTAACCAAAGGGAGAAGTGTCTTCGATTCCAGGGGAGAAGGTTTCTGTTGCAGCAATCTGCCACCAATCTGCTCAATCCAATCCTGGTTTTAGCTCAAGAAAAACTCAGCCTAAGTTTTTCTAAGTTTCTACTGCTGGTTCTTGGATTCATCGAAACTAACATTGCTACGCTAGCATGGAAGGTGCTCGGTGATGTTTGAGCCTGTTTCCCTTTATGCCAAGTATGACTGGTATGAGTTCCCTGTAGTAGGACAGCCCTGGCGCAAAATCTTCACCACAACGTAATTTCAGTTGGAAGGGATTATCTCCATTTTGGCATAAATTCACTCCAATACTTGAACTCTACATGTACTTTACCTAAGTGGTCACCGATATTCCCAGATTTTTACTGTGTTCGTGACCCAAGGGGTCAGAAGATGAATGGATACATTGAAGTGGATATCAGGACTTACCGTACATTCCAGCTTGTCAATAAGCTGCTCCAAGCGATTGATCTGTACCGACCACTGAGTATCGCCATCTGACAGCGCCCCTGCCAGACACAGAGGCACAGATACAAAGTTAGAGAATGGCCAACAACCTGAATACACAGATAGGACACTATACCTGTTCTCAGAAGAGCAGAATAGGCATCTGTTGGTGCAAGGGTGGCAGATTTTTGAGTACGGCGATTGCATTTGCGCCCAACCCTCTTAGGCTCTAGCTTCGCCATATCCTGTCTTGAGATGGGCATAAAAAAGCAAAAATTAGACATAAAGTAACTCAACATAATCTGAATTATAACACCCCGATCTAAGAAGAGATTTTAATCTTTCCGGACATTTGTATGTAACCATTTAGTGAGCCATGCTGTGTATAATATGCATATATGAGTATATAGGGGGTTCATAGTTAGTTTTTTTTAATGTGGACTGACACCAGTCCTGTTCCTTATACACATTGATTGATGATGTTACGGTAATGGAAGGATAAGGAAGGGAGAATTTTATCATGTCTGATAAAAGGTCACCCCGAGTGTGAAAGGAGGTAGACCTGGACATGTCTGTAAGATGCAGATTCTTATCTCTGAGGCTTCATTGTGAGAGGACACATCTTTGTCCTGTGTATTGTTCTTATCTTTTTTCTGTCAATGAAACTCACACCTAATAATCTTGTATGTCTAGAAAAGTTCCCAAGGAAGAATTATAAGAATTGGACATATTGATACAATACACAGAATTCATCTGAATCACCATCAGAGCTGTAAGGGTAAGAGGGGGGGGTATCGTCACTCCTTGAGGAGAGACCACCATATAGGTGTGTGGAGACTTATTAAGCCTTTAGTACTACACTTTGCAAGGGACTATGGGAAGTGACGATACCCCCCTTACCCTGTCTAAGCCTCTCACCTCTACCAGGTTATAGTCTTCTCTACATCGAGCTGACGAGATGCAACAACATCGAAACGGCCGTCCTCGGTTGAGAGACTATACCTCGTAATAATCCCAGCATCATTGCAAAACAAGGCCTCTTGGAAGGTCGAGCATGATGTTAAAGGGAGCAGCCTCTATTGGGCTATATCACTGAGATTCTGTATTCCTAATTACATCAGGTAAGACAGGCTTGCACATTCCAGTGAGCGCCCTCTATTGGTTTGCAACACTGAGGCAGCTGACTTCCTAATTACATCATGGAAGACAGATTTGCATATTCTTCCCATCAGAGCTGTGTGAGTGTGAGATGATTTTTCATCAGATCTGAATAATATAAATCAATTTGGAACCCTACAACATACTCTATATAGAGAACCCCTTGTTGTCCCTAACACTATGGAGACACACGGGTCTCTATAAATGCAGTAGACACAAGAAAGTCTCAGCCTTGTTGTTTCTATCGGCCACTCAACTTGCTTTACCAGCGTGGCCGACCTAAAGTTGTCTCCTACTGATATTAGGGTGGCCCATTATATATATTCTGGTCAAAACATTTTGGAGGCACACCGAATACGGTCTCAGAGCAAGCAATAGAGAAAACTTTATCCTACCTGTCTTGCCTAGTCTGGGTTTCTACAGCTTCCAAAGCACACTCCAAGGAGCTCTGCAGGGAATGCAACTGATTCATGGTTTCTCGCAGCAGGAAACGTGTAACAAACTGCTCGGTTTGGTTGGCTCTCTCATAGTCCTGTTGGATAAGATATATCATAAGCACTGATCAGATGAGGCAGATATATTGGCAAATTTACTGAATCCAAATGGCACTCAAGCGTCCAGACAATAAGCCTATTTTATTATAAGTATTAGAAATACAAAGACTATGTCCACTGCCACCTGACGTGACCCCCTGACTATATTCTTCTAGAGAATATATCTCTTCTAGAGAGAAAAGATAGATTAGCAAGCAATAAAGAACTTGTATCACATGATATATGATTCATTTAAAGGAAATGTGTCAGTAGAAACCAGAATATCACTCCAGCCCACAGACAGATAGGTTATGGTCACCCGAACCCAGCATACCACCCCAGCCCGCAGATAGATAGGTTAGGGTCACCAGAACCCAGCACATCACCCCAGCCCGCAGATAGATAAGTTAGGGTCACTAGAACTCAGTGTATCAACCAAGCCCTGCAGATAGATAGGTTAGGGTCACCAGAACCAGTATATCAACCCAGACTTTCAGATAGATAGGTTAGGGTCACCTGATCCCAGCCCCGCAGATAGATAGGTTAGGGTCACCTGACCCCAGCCCCGCAGATAGATAGGTTAGGGTCACCTGATCCCAGCCCCGCAGATAGATAGGTTAGGGTCACCTGATCCCAGCCCCGCAGATAGATAGGTTAGGGTCACCCGAGTCATACAGAATTTTCCCCTTGTAATTCGACACCTTTGTTGCTGAGATATCTCTGTTTTTGTCAATATGCATATGAGATCTTTGGAGCAATAAGAACATGGTCATCCCACCAAAGAGGTAAATGGCCATGCCCTAATTGTTCCAAATTTGCTCATTTGCGCATTGGCAAAATAGAGCTATCTCAGCAACAGAGTTAGAAATTCACAAAGTAAAAATATTGTTTTTAACCTCCAGGGCAGCATGGTGGTTAACACAGTTGCTGCGCTGAAGTCCTGGGTTCATATCTGATCATGGGCAACATTTGCAGTTTGTATATTATCCTCATGTTTGTATGGGTTTCTGCACATATGCCAAAAATATACTGATTGGTAAATTGGATTCCCATGCACAATGGACCCTAGTAAATCTTCAGGATGACACAGAGAGGACACAGATGAGTTAAATGCGGTGTGTGCTCCGGTGTGATGTGATGACGTCACTCACATCGCACTTGCAGCTCCCTGAACACTCCGAGACAAGAGACAGCAGACTGCGCAGCAGGGGAGCGAGGAGAGGTGAGTATCAGTGTTTTTTTATGTTAAGCTTTGGCTGATGAAAGGGGACATTAAACGGTGGGGGCAGATGGAGGGGCGACAATAAAGTGGGGGGCATGTGAGGGAGACATTAAACTGGGGGGCATATCAAGAGGGACATTAAACTTGGAGGGGGCATATGATGGAGACATTAAACTTTGGGGGAAGATGAAGAGAGACATTAAACTGTGGGCAGATGAGGGGGCACATTGGAAGTATGTCTCTGGTGATCACTATGTGTGGTGATCTACATGGGGGATAGAAAACAATGAAAACAAGTCAAATAGTAAATCTAAAGGACCGAAACAAAAATGTACATTATATAATATTTTTTTTGTAATATTTCCCAAGCAAAGTTCAATGGAACCTACAGCAAAGGCAAATGTGAGTTTTACAGTAAGTACGGGATATTTACTCATAGGTTTGGCTCTGTTTTTATGATGCACGTGTATGTGTAATGAAATAGGCTTGTTCTGTTGTGATGATGCAACAATAATGTGTGTGTACAGCCGGTGACATAGTGTTACCATGCCACAATAACGTATGTCCTTACAGACTGTGCTCACCTGTCCTGTTGTTGCAATATAGCGTGTGTATTTGTAGCGCGCCCTTATGCTCGCCCTAAAGGCTCCTATCTGCACTTCTTTATAGTGTTACTTTTTGCTAAATCTCAATGTTTCATCTCTGAAAAGGAAAGTGAATTGTTTCTACGCAGGACAAAGCGGCGGGAACACAATAATGGGGAAAGAGGATGTCAGGAAATATGCGACTAGGTTTTCAAATACAGATAGAAATGTCGGATTTACAAGCCCAATTGACAGAAAGTAATTACCTAAGTCCTGTCCATTGCCCCGGCCAGCATTTCACGGTGTGTACGCTTGGCGTCCGGCCCCGGCTTCACACTACACTATAGCTTAAGCTTAACAAGTTCCTTTGAAATCAGAAGATAATTTGCTGCTGTCAAAAAAGAAATGCGCCTGCCCAAACTTGCAGCCTGTTTATCGCTGCGGAGAGCCGGGCTTTGTTCAGCGCAGATAAAGAAAAAGGCTATTTTTATAACAGTACCAGTAATTTTCTGCGCTATAAAATACAAATGCTATTGGGAACCAAAATGCAGCGCTGCAGGGTGTACGGAGTCAGTGTAGCAAGAGACGACCGCAGAGAGAACGCGCTGACTGATAACACTCGCCGAATTTATGCTTTCAAGTTTTTGCTCGAGTAAAGAGGCGTAGAACAGGTGAACAACATCTACAAATCTCAGCTTGTTTGGGGGGTGTTCACACATTGACGTTGGGTGCAGTTAAAACCGTATTGGGAAAAATGCATGTATCAAAAGAAAACAGGACGCCGCATTCATGTGCATCAGACCGGGGCCAGGTGGCGTATACGCCGCATTAAAAAACGAATCCCAGCCTCAGCGAATCCCATCCATGCATTGCAGAAAAATATACACTGTGGAAATTCTGCAATTTCCAAAAGCGTTGCAGATTTGAAAATCGCAACATGTCAATTATATCTACAGAAATGCTGATGGTTTCCCTATAGGTATAATATAAGCAGAAAGTCCGCAGATACGTTGTCGCAGCGCTTTTTTGCTGCGACTCGGTATGTGTTGTCCAAGATCTGAAGCAGGGGCATAACTACCATAGAGGCAGCGGAGGCGGCTGCCACAGGGCCCGGGCCATTAGGGGGCCCGGTGACAGCCGCTACCGCTGTGTTTTTTTTTTTTTTTTTTAATAGGCCGTTACGGGCCCTATTCACTTGCCGATCCTGGCAGGGCCGGGATCAGCAAGTGACACCGCGGGGCCCACAAATACTATCATTATACTCGGGGTCTTTGCAGACCCCTGAGTATAATGATCGGCGGATCGGGAGAGGTAAGGGAACATAACAAACAGTGTTACTTACCTCTCCACGATCCTGCCAGGCCTCCTTTCTGATGTCTCTGACGTCACATGAACCCGGCCTGCGTCCCAGGTCATGTGAAGTCTGACGTCATTTCATAAGGACGGCAGCGGAGAAGACAGTGGAGAAGACAGCGTGGGAGCCGGAGACAGGTAAGAAACAGTAATTTTTAATGTTTTTATTCCCCCGGGTCTCCGATTATTATACTCTGGGGTCTGAAAAGACCCCAGAGTATAATAATTGTTTATAGGTGTCCACTATGGGTTATAATACTGTGTGCAGGGGCCACTATGGGGCATAATACTGTGTGCAGGGGCCACTAAGGCACATAATACTGTGTGCAGGGGCCACTAGGGCCACTAAGGGACATAATACTGTGTGCAGGGGCCACTATGGGACATAATACTGTGTGCAGGGACCACTAAGGGACATAATACTGTGTGCAGGGGCCACTAAGGGACATAATACTGTGTGCAGGTGCCACTATGGGGGATAATACTGTGTGCAGGGGCCACTATGGGGGATAATACTGTGTGCAGGGGCCACTATGGGGGATAATACTGTGTGCAGGTGTCACTATGGGGGATAATACTGTGTGCAGGGGCCACTAAGGGGGATAATACTGTGTGCAGGTGCCACTATGGGGGATAATACTTTGTGCAGGTGCCACTATGGGGTATAATACTGTGTGCAGGAGCCACTATGGGGGATGATACTGTGTACAGGTGCCACTATGGGGGATAATACTGTGTGCAGGTGCCACTATGGGACATAATACTGTGTTCAGGGCTTACTAAGGGACATAATAGAGTGCGGAGGAGGGGGTTGGTCGAGGTCTTCGACATCGGTGTCGGCTGGGGAGCGGGCCCATGTCAAAAGTTCGCCATGGGGCCCCGCCATTCCTAGTTACGCCACTGATCTGAAGGTAACTGGTACTGATGACCTGTCCACAGGATAGATCATCAGTATTTAAGTCGGTTGGGGTCTGATACCTGGACCCTGTCCCAATTAGCTGAAGCTAAATACTAGGTATACGACCCTGCTCCTATTCATGTGAATAGGAGTGGAGCTGCAGTTCCAGATGCCACCACTACAGTGTACAGACCAGAAGCTGTATACAGTATACAGAGCGCTATACACTGTAGTGGTGGAGCCTGGAACTGTTACCCAGCTCCTGTTCACTTGAATAGGCGCAGGGCTGCTTCCGGCCGTATACCTAGTGTATGGCTTCTGGTGCCTGAAACAGCTGATCGGAATGGGGTCCGATCTGATACTCATGACCTGCCGTGAGTTACCTTCAGATCCTGGACAACTCCTTAAAGGTACAAATGTGCTGAAATATCTTGACGTCTCAGTCAGTTATGACCTTCATCAGATGCCATCGCTGTAACAATAACAGCACATAAGGAAGGAGCGTATGGTGCGTCGGTGTGTGGGCGGTAAGACCACTGGAGAGAAGTTCTGCACTCACTACTCCATGCTGACAATCTGAAAACAGAATTAGAAATATTCACTAGTTTATTGAAAAGAAAAAACTAATATCTTACATTGAAATAAATATTCAGACACTTTAGTTGAAGCAGCTTTGGCAGCGAGTGCAGTCTCCAGTCTTCTTGGGTGTGATGCACAAGGTCTGTATACCCGGATTTGTAAATTTGGGGCTATTTGGGCACTGATCATGGGCATTGCCGACAGGTCTCCGCTATATAATACTGTGGAGACCCAGGAGCTATGGCGGAGGAGAGGCTTCATTCTGGCTACTCTGCCATAAAGCCCAGATTGGTGGACTTTCTGCTTGGGTAGTTGACCACCAAGTGACTAGTTGATGATACCGTGTTATAACGGGCCCAGTTTGAGGACTGTTGTTGTTATTTTCCTACCCAAGGCAGGTTACATAGTTACATAATAGATTAGGTTGGATGAAGACATCA
The DNA here is from genome assembly GCF_031893055.1 of Leptodactylus fuscus. Classification (NCBI taxonomy): domain Eukaryota; kingdom Metazoa; phylum Chordata; class Amphibia; order Anura; family Leptodactylidae; genus Leptodactylus; species Leptodactylus fuscus. Next base: position 149,926,355 of record NC_134270.1, on the reverse strand, counting down.
GTCCATCAAGTTCAACCTATAACCCTACAATCCTCTACAGTGTTGATCTATAGGAAGGCAAACAACCCCATGAGGCTGGTGCCAATTTCCCCATTTCAGGGGAAAAATTTGCAATTCAATCTGGCAGTTATCAGTATAGAACCCTGGACCAATGTGTCCTTAACAAAATTTAGAACCCATAATCCGTAATATTGTTCTGTTCTGGTCTATAGTCTCTCTCTCTGCCAAATCAGTATCTCTACGCTATGCTGAGGATGGCCCAATAGGCCGAAACAGCGCTGTTCATAGCTGGGAATCTGTTCCTTTTGGAATAGAAATACTAATTTGGCAATTAAATCCGCATCATGATTAATTAGACTTTTTAACTGAGTCATGCATGATGTTAAGGAGGCTGCCCTCTAGAGGGCGCCATACAGAGTGCACTGTTCTCCTAATTACATCTTGGAGAATAGATTTGCATATTTTTTACCCTGAATCCCTAGCGGAGCAGGAATGACTAGTAAGTCTCCGTACTGTCTATGTAGGAAAACACTCTCCCTGATGTGTACGATTATTCCCTGACCCTGGTCTATAGTCTCTCACTCTGCCAAATTAGTATCCCTGCGCTATGCTGAGGAGGTCCAATAGGCCGAAACAGCGCTGTCCATAGCTGGGAATCTGTTCCTTTTGGAATAGAAATACTAATTTGGCAATTAAATTCGCATCATGATTAATTAGACTTTTTAACTGAGTCATGCATGATGTTAAGGATGCTGCCCTCTAGAGGGCGTCATACAGAGTGCACTGTTCTCCTAATTACATCCTGGAGAATAGATTTGCATATTTTTTAACCTGTTCGAGAAAGGCATCCAGGCCTCTTTGGTGAGTAACCCCCGTGTAGACAGTTAGGTCTATACGTGGTTATTGTATCAATGCAATGTGTTATTGCTTTGTACCATGTTGGTGCTGCTTTTTGCAGGTCCAAGTGAAGACTTGGAACTTGGTGGCACCAAGATATTGTATCGCAGGGGTTGTAAGCCTAGATTCACATGACCGAGTTTCTCCTGGACACTATGGTGGGAGACAGACTTCTAGAATATGCTATTAGGAGTCCCTGCCTCCCCACAAAATACTGTCTTATATTATAATCACTACAGAACAGAATTTCAGGAGGCTAGGAAGCACGGATCTAGGCCAATTCTGGCACATCCCATTGTATCACCCTGAGCTGGCTTTTGTGCAAGGTTTGGGTTATTTTTGGGTAAAGGCTTGTTATATACAGAGGAGCCTTTGTTCCTTTTCAGAAGGTCTAGCTGCAAAGTGTTCCTGTCCAGTCCTCAGTGTCCAGCCTGGTGCAGAACAAAACACAGAAGGGCTGACCATGATTCAAGGCGACATCTACAGAGAAAGAATTGTTTCCTTCCATCTTGTACAAACTCTGACCAGTTGTGGTTACCGTATCTGAAGTACCATGACGTTCTGTGTACGCCTACTACGTCCTTTACCCAACAATCTAACTCAGTAAAATTTCGGTTCTAATATTTGGACGTTGGTGGTTTCTTTCTGACACGACTACGCGACAGGACCAGCCTATAACTTGTGGTTACCGTATCTGTAGTACCATGATGTTCTGTTGGCGCCTACTATGTCCTTCACTCTCGGTAAAATTTCAGTTCCGGTATTTGGACATTGGTGGTTTCTTTCTGACACGACTACGCGACAGCACCAGCTTACTGAATCATCGCAACTTTTTTTCCAGGTTTCACCCTATATAGGTTATGGAATACAGTTACAAAAAGAGACAACAATTTTACCATAGGGACTTCAATAAAGTAGAACACCGAGCAGCTCTATGAGTGCACAGTGTTCGAGGAGTCTTCCTAAATAGCTCTGTATGGTATCGCGGTTACTTGACTCTCTCCCGGGGACACCGACGGTTTAATTAATTGAAAGAAAATCCCACTCGAGGCAGAAATTTCTTAAACTGCTGCGTCTATTAATTCTCTACTGTATTTAGCATCAGTATAAATATGCAAAGTCTCTCCTATCCTCGGCTAAGTCTTGGCCCTAATAGGCTTGTGAAATTTCATACCATGCACTGTGGGCCGCTTTATAATGTCCCTGAGATGCTAATATAAATCCGCAGCAGTGGAAGTCCTGCCGAGACCACAGCTGAGACGGCTCTTCTGGATTCATAAGCCTCATTCATAGTTAATAATCCATCTAGAGGAAGGATGGGGGAGGGGTATTCCATGTAGCCTGCGCTGTACATCTACATAGATCATACATACAAAGCTCGTACGCCAAGTCAAAGGATCAGCCAAGGTAAAACTTTTTCTTGCACATATAAAAATATTGACAGAAACTGTATATGTTCCTACTTGATGATTTATGTTCGCGTAGGCAGAGGTTTGCAATTCCTAGTAGTCACGTAGAATCAGCGTCTGTCATAGATAATTACTGTCATGGGATAAACACGATATACAATACCTGCATTTGTAATATTTCCCGTCCTCCAGCTAAAAAAGACGGAATCTGTACATTAAAGCTCTTCAGTCTTCTTGTACATTGTTGAGATAAGAATTAGAAAAGCTAAGTGAAATAAAACATGGATTTGTGCTAGACCACTTGTGCTCTTACTCACTACTCCATGCTGTGCCTATGGGGTTCCATCAATACCATCATGGAGTGCTCTTTGGCCAGGGCCTCACATTCAGACAGGGGCATAGTTATAGGGTTGGGTACACAATGGAGTGGATAAAATAAGGAGTGGTGTGAGTCCAGTTGGTGGCTTTGCTTCAGCCATGGGAGTGTTACCTGTGTGGTGCTACAGGCCCCCCGGCCAGCCCATCACAGCTAACACACCCGGAGCCTTGACATTTTGGGTGCTGCATGGTCCAAGAAGAGACTAACTGTGCCTATATGTAACCCTAATCCTAACCCGCCTGGTTTGACGTGGACACGGCGAGTGATATGTCATACTAGCAGTCACAGAAGGGAGCGCCATCTATTGGAACCACAGGACCAGACACCATGAGGAGGTCCAAAAGAGTTAAGGAAAGGTGAGTATAAATGTTTTTCATTAAATTTTTTTCATCCCTCTTGGGCCTTCACCTATTATACTCTGGGGTCTGAAGGTACGCCTGAGTATAATAAGTTAATTCAATACATGTCATGGAGGCCATTTTAGTTCGAGCCTCCAAGTGTTCGGTTTCATTAAAAATCTAACAATTTGGGATATCCGGGTTGAACTTGACTCATGATGGAGTGGTTTGCCCATCTCTAGTCAGGACCCTACTAAGGTGCAACCCAGAACTTAGCACAACCACAAATGTGGCTCGAGGTGGGAGACTGTAAATAAACTTAGTCAATCCTGAATTTCCAAGCAAAGTAAGACTTTACCTAAGACACTGTTAGACCTGAGTTATCGTTGTGGTATTTCTGCACAAAACAGCAAAACTCCAATGAGTCAAATTGTTTATGGAAACCATGAACTCAACCCTTGAGGTATGGTCTGAGAGGTGACCAGGAATGGATCAGAAGCAGGACAGGAAAATTGTGGACTAGAAGAATGTCAACAACCAAACATTCCTAGGATCCATACAAGGACCAGACCAGGAGATGAACTAGAAAAAATAGCTCAGGACTATGTAGGAATCCTGAGAATGTGGTGGGAAATGAGCCAAGAAATTGAGCAAACATCTCTACTATGGATGACGATATAAAGGACTAGTAATAGGATTAGAAATCCAGGATCAGATGAAACAAATACTTAAACACAAATGACCCTGTGGCAATATCCCTTCTTATAGGGTCAAGGTTCATGGTCATAGCAGTGGCAGTGTCTATCTACTAGGCTTCATGTTCCTATTGGCAGGAATGGTCATGAAGATCATGAATGGGTCCATGTAGGATATTCCCATATAACTTCCGAGCTGACTCTACAGTAGACATGGAACAAATATATAAACTGTATTACCTTGTTAAGAGTTGTGTTATACAAGAACAATAGCTGGGAATTTTATTGGTATCATGACTGACACTGTAGGACACTATGGTGGTTTTACAGACACTTTGACATTGCTGTATGGGAACTACTATGGCAGTATAGGGGCTCCGTGCCCGGCATTACTACAGCTTGTATTGGTATCATCATTTAACATTTGTTTCATGCCCCGGCGTACAAAGAGAATATGAGATATCTGCTCGCTTCTGTACTAACACATCGCCTATCACTATATAGAAAGGCCTTCCATTACTTATAGGTGTAGACCCTGAAGACCCTGCTCCACTGTTTGCTAAAGGGTACTTCTTTTTCTTGCACAGTCACCTCCTTGTATAGAGAGGTAACAGGCATTGCTCCCTGGGAAAAGGTAAGTACAGTAGCTCTCCTCTAGATGGAATAAGGCAGTACCTCTAATGGCACCTGGTAAGTCACTATCCAATCTATTAAAGGATGTTGAAATATCACTTGTATACCAACAAAAAGAAAGGGCACAAGAAACCAGCCCTGCAGATAGATAGATTAGGATAGCCTTGCAGATAGATAGGTTAGGGTAGCCTCGCAGATAGATAGGTTAGGGTAGCTCCAAGATGGATAGATTAGGGTAGCCTCGCAGATAGATAGGTTAGGGTAGCCCCCAGATGCATAGGTTAGGGTAGCCTCGCAGATAGATAGATAGATTAGGGTAGCCTCGCAGACAGATAGGTTAGGGTAGCCTCGCAGATAGATAGGTTAGGGTAGCTCCCAGATGGATAGATTAGGGTAGCCTCACAGATAGATAGGTTAGGGTAGCTCCCAGATGGATAGATTAGGGTAGCCTCACAGATAGGTTAGGGTAGCTCCCAGATGGATAGGTTAGGGTAGCCCCAAGATGGATAGGTTAGGGTAGCCCCCCAGATAGATAGATTAGGGTAGCCTTGCAGATAGATAGGTTAGGGTAGCTCGCAGTTGGATAGGTTAGGGTAGCCCCCAGATGCGTAGATTAGGGTAGCCTCGCAGATAGATAGGTTAGGGTAGCCTTGCAGATAGATTAGGGTAGCCTCGCAGATAGATAGGTTAGGGTAGCCTCGCAGATAGATTAGGGTAGCCTCGCAGATAGATAGGTTAGGGTAGCTCCCAGATGGATAGATTAGGGTAGCCTCACAGATAGGTTAGGGTAGCTCCCAGATGGATAGGTTAGGGTAGCCCCAAGATGGATAGGTTAGGGTAGCCCCCCAGATAGATAGATTAGGGTAGCCTTGCAGATAGATAGGTTAGGGTAGCTCGCAGTTGGATAGGTTAGGGTAGCCCCCAGATGCGTAGATTAGGGTAGCCTCGCAGATAGATAGGTTAGGGTAGCCCCCAGATGCGTAGATTAGGGTAGCCTCGCAGATAGATAGGTTAGGGTAGCCTTGCAGATAGATAGGTTAGGGTAGCTCGCAGTTGGATAATTTAGGGTAGCCTCGCAGATAGATAGGTTAGGGTAGCCCCACAGATAGCTCATTTGCATATTGACATATTTCTGCAATGGAGGCAAAGGGGGAAAATATCATTTGAAAATATAATTAGATTCAGGTGACCCTAACCTATCTAATTGCTCGGCTGTGTTGACATGCTAGGTTCTGGTGGCAGACTCTCTTTAAGGAGTTGGACATTGACTTATAGGGTGGCTAAGATGGCAGGAGAGAGATAGTTTTCTTCCTTCTGGAGGAAAGCTAATTTGCATAGTATATGGGTTTCCGTGTCACTCAAGTTAGTGAATGGAGTCTCATTGTGACCCCAAGAGTACTGTGACTTTGGTTACGGCACTCTCGGAATCGCAGTTTGATTCTGTTCACTAGTATGAGTGAAGGAATCGCAAGGCGACCTGGTGATCTTAGGTTGCACAATGGGAATTGAGGCCAAAATCCCTGTATGGTCCTAGCCTAATTATCATGAAAGTGGTTTAGCTGTGACATGGGAAGGCCGACGAGCCTGAGATATGCTCTCACCTCTTCCAAGACCTCATTGCATTGCAGGATTGGTCAATACGTTCCATGTACTCTTGTGACCAGTAATATCCATTAAAATGCTCTTTGAGCGGTCTCTGCTCTCATCTCCCACAGCCACTGCAGCATTTCAATGCATACCCAATTACATTAGCATTTGGCAGTCATCTTTATGGATTATCCCCACGTCTGCGTCCAATTCTCCCCGCAGATACTATCGCAGTCACTGAATGGAATCAGATACTAGGTCACTCTCATTAAATGTTCACATTGTATTCACACAGGAATAATCTGGACCACAAAACCTTAGTAACATGGAGAAGGCTGGAATACAATACATCGTACCAGCTATATATAGAGGACAGATCGTGATAATGGAACTTCACATGACTCATCGCTCCCGGGATCTTTTAATTTAGATGAATTTTTTTGCATAACATTTTGCATAACATAACAGTGCGGGGTATAGTCGGATATTGATAGCTGATGTTGCTCTTTTTAATGGGGTAAATGAAGTAAAATAAAATTATCCTAAATTGTTCCCTTCCCTGGAGGGCTAGAATATGACGGTACAGAAGTATGCAAAAGTTTTAGGCAGAAGTGAAAAAAAGAATGCTACAAAGTAAGAATCCTTTCAGGAATAGAAGGGTTAATAGTTTGTCACTTAACAAAATGAAGTGAATGAAGAAATCGCATCACCGGCCACATGTTCATCCAAAAGCACCGACGGCACATGGATGAACATGGAAAATGGCCGACGAAAATGGCCGACGAACATGCGCTTTTGGATGAACATGTGGCCGGTGATGCAGTGAAGAGGCCGCTGGCAGAAGAAGACAGAGACATCGCTGGAGAGTTTTCGAAGTGCACAGGAGACGCCCCCTGATCTGTCTGAAAGCTCATTTACATATGGAAGAAATAAGAAATTTCTCAGGAATGGCGGCCTTTCTTAAGGCTATTCCAACATGTACCGTATATACTCGAGTATAAGCCGACCCGAATATAAGCTGAGGCCCCTAATTTTACCACAAAAAACTGGGAAAACTTATTGATTCGAGTATAAGCCGAGGGGGGGAAATGCAGCAGCTACTGGCAAATTTCAAAAATTAAAATGGTCGGAGATTTTGTGTGCAGTAGTTGCTGGGGAAGGGGAGGGGGTGTTTGGTTGTCTGTCTGCCCCTTCCCTGAGCTTGAGGACTGAATTTTTTCCCCCCACTTGGAATTCAGTCTGACTGAATATAGGGAATCTGCAGTGCTCCTATTAACCCCTTCCCAACGGTACAGGAGCAGTATAGATCCCCTATATTCAGTAGACACAGGGATACCTAATGTGTTTGTGTTTCACAGTCATTTTCTACTTTTACATGTATTCTAGGGAAAGAAGGGATTTAGAACTTTTACTTACTTTATTTTTTTATTATATTTTTTTAAACTTTTTTTTCACTATTTTATGGGAGATTCTATACATTACTATTTTGGCTGGTCATAGACCCCCCCCCCCCCAAAAAAAAAAAAAAAAAAAAAAAAAAAGTATTATTTTAGCTTGACTCGAGTATAAGCCGAGGGGGGCTTTTTCAGCACACAAATTGTGCTGAAAAATTTGGCCTATACTCAAGTATATACGGTACTTAATTAAAAAAGGGATTCTACTGATAGAATCCCTTAAACTCTAAGAAGCTAGCTGCTCCCTTTCTTACTGATGTCATTGTTGGGTTACATTTCCAAGCAGTCCTTGTTTTACAGATTCTTAGAGGGGGACATCACAGTGATAGACTATCTGGGAGAACCAAGAAAGTTATGGAAAGGAGGAACCTTTGATTGACCGGACGACAGAAAAAGATTCTAAAAAGTTGCCATGGCCGAGACAGCTTCTTTCAGTCTCAGAATCTAAAGACAAGGCAGTTTTGGAGCAGACGACATGCTGTGACCTTTATAGGTGGATCAATGTACTTTTATGAAGGTAGATCTTTAACTTTCGTTACTTTATGGGATACTTGAAAAGGTCACAACATGTCTTCTACTCATGGAAGATATGACATGGTTGTGTCTAGACTGGACGGCCAATCTCACCTCATGTCACATGTTCTTGTCTTTAGCTGTGTTTTCCTTGGAAATCTTAAGGAACATTTCCGTATATTCAGAAACTTTCAAAATTCTTAAAATACTGACGCAAGCAGTGCCAGCCGCGATATGCCAGATGGCGATATGCCAGATGGCGATATACATAAGATAGATGTCACCAATTCTGGAGGACTAGGTAACCTTCTACTGTGAATGGTGGTGGCCCCACTCATGATGGGAGATATCATGACAGGGAGGTACCGGCTTCTTGTTTTCTAGAAGAATATTGGCCATTGCCAATCCAGAACACATGAACACTTGGCTGGTCTGACAATACAAGACTATGGGGGAGATTGGATGGAATAGTTGTCAAATGAAAATGCATTTGGCCCAGTTATAGAAAATCTATGGCCTCTTTAAAATTTACACACTAACAAAAAATCAGTACAGTAAAATTTTTAGAAGTCCAAATTGGTTTCTGGTTCTACGATTAATCAACGCAAATGTGAACACACCCTAACAGAGGAACAGTGTGCTAGTGTGAACATAATGTAACACAGACATACTAGGACAGGTGACAAGAGTTCACCAACTCCTTTTATTATTATCTATTAATCGGCTCCACTGATTCTGGCACAGTTAGAATTTTTTCACTAGCCCCCACCATTCCTGAGCAATCAGTGCTGTTTAGTTTTGATGCCTGATATGCTGTTTAGGCTCTGCGCTGTTAGGTGGGCGGTGTCAGGCAGGGGGTGTGATTCAGAGCTCCAATCAGAGGCAGCCAGTGTCAGAGCTCAGAGTCACACCCCTTGTCTGCCCCTGCCTGACACCGCCCACCTGACAGTACAGAGCCTAAATAGTATATCAGGCACCAAAACTAACAGCAATGATTACTCAGGAATGGTGGGGACTAGAGAAACAATTCCAACTGTGCAGAATCAACGGATCAGCAGCTATAAACAGATACTAAGAATTGGAGTAACTGGAGGGGGTGAATGGTCCTCTTTAAGTGCATGCCATGTACATAGTGATGTTGAGGATCTCTCTTGCTATAAACCTCCTTTATTTGCCGATACACTTAAATAAAGTTAACAACATTTAGTTCCTGAGCAGAGCTGTCAAACATCCTTGGTGTAATACTGCTGCGTTCACACTTTTCTTCTTACATTGCTAGTGACCTATATTTTGCAGCCCTTTATGTAGACGCTCACTAGGGGTGCATTAATATATGTGCACAGCAGGGGACAGAGTCAGGCTTATTAAAAGACTGATAGTGCTAGAAAGAAATGATTCTGCACAGTGTCCGACCCATAAACTGTACATCACATAGTCTGAGACACTAAATTACCGAGCGTATCAGGTACAAATGGATGTGGACAGCACGATAGCATCTGAATTCTCGGAAATGGCAGAACTGGTGTTTCCAGAGACAATGCACAGATACAAAGGCAACCATAGAAATGGACAACAATGACCGCTTACAATGCTGATCTGCTGGGTTGTGCTGCAGAGCTGGGGTAATATGCTGGGGTCTGGTGACTCTAACCTATCTATCTGGAGGGCTAGATGATATGCTGTGGTCTGGTGACAGTAACCTATCTATCTGCAGGGCTGGGGTGATATGCTGGGGTCTGGTGACTCTAACCTATCTATCTGCAGGGCTGGGGTGATATGCTGTGGTCTGGTGACACTAACCTATCTATCTGCAGGGCTAGATGATATGCTGGGGTCTAGTGACACTAACCTATCTATCTGGAGGGCTAGATGATATGCTGTGGTCTGGTGACAGTAACCTATCTATCTGCAGGGCTGGGGTGATATGCTGGGGTCTGGTGACTCTAACCTATCTATCTGCAGGGCTGGGGTGATATGCTGTGGTCTGGTGACACTAACCTATCTATCTGCAGGGCTAGATGATATGCTGGGGTCTAGTGACACTAACCTATCTATCTGCAGGGCTAGGGTGATATGCTGGGGTCTGGTGACTCTAACCTATCTATCTGCAGGGCTGGGGTGATATGCTGTGGTCTGGTGACAGTAACCTATCTATCTGCAGGGCTGGGGTGATATGCTGGGGTCTGGTGACTCTAACCTATCTATCTGCAGGGCTGGGGTGATATGCTGTGGTCTGGTGACAGTAACCTATCTATCTGCAGGGCTGGGGTGATCTGCTGGGGTCTGGTGACTCTAACCTATCTATCTGCAGGGCTAGGGTGATATGCTGGGTTCTGGTGACCCTAACCTATCTATCTGGAGGGCTAGATGATATGCTGTGGTCTGGTGACAGTAACCTATCTATCTGCAGGGCTGGGGTGATATGCTGGGGTCTGGTGACTAACTTATCTATCTGCAGTGCTGGGGTTATATGCTGGGGTCTAGTGACTCTCACCTATCTATCTGGGGGCTGGGTGATATGTTTTGTGTTTGGTGACTCTAACCTATCTATCTTGGGGGCTGGGGTGATATCCCGGGGGTCTGCCATTACTGGACAGTCGGTACAACCTTACATTTAACTGTTGGTCAGTACAACCTTGTATTTAACTGGTCCAGCCAAATTCGCTCTTATGTCTTAAGAAGGCATCAAAGTTGATAACTGCCCGGAGAACACTTAATCAGATGTCAGCTATTCCTTCCAACCACCCTTATATACATGCACACTCAGCCAATTTCCATCTAATGTGTATAGGCACCATTAGTCTTAATCAATATAGTACGCTACGTTGGCTAGTATGACACATTGCAAACATGTCAGCAAGCAAGTCTTCATCCCGCCTGTAGACAACTCTTTGTCTATGGTCTCTGGGGTTTGTTCTTTAGACCTATGTTTGCCCCCTCCTGCTTTTGAAGAGAACATTCCAGGTCCTGTTGCTAGGCTGAAAATAACACGTCTTTGTGTTATAACTAATATTTAGCTTCAATCCGCCACATTGCTACAAAATTGTGTCAGTCCTTTGCTTCTCCGCCTCAGCCTGACACCGTGTGGGTGTATTATATACTTTGCTCCCCAAATCATTTCACTAACAACCATCCATAATTTGGAGAACAGATGAAGTGGAAGCCAGGGGACGGCGCGACCGATCATATCCAGGGAATTATCGCAAATTGCTTCTGCCGCCAGATAGATCAACTTTATGAAATATTAATCCGGAGGATTGTCCCCAAATATATAGGGAAGGAACAGCAAAGTTCTGGAAATACGTTTCATATTCTTCGACTTTTTGGTATTAGGGTAAAATCCTTGGAGACGTCTGTTTTTTTCTTCATTTTCACTTGCAACTGTATCAGCACAACATCTCCGAAAAGAAGTGATAAAAACGGATATTCCCTTCACAATAGTAGTGGATTATAATATAGGGATCGGACTGGGTTAACTATTACGTTTCAGCTATTGTCCAAAGCTGTCCATACACGTTGTCAACGTACGCTGTTCTTAACAATATCCTCTATACACGTGCACACTTGGTTCAGCAGAGTGTGCATGTGTTTTCAATAGGGAAAGGGGATTAAGCCACTACTAGATATCTAGATCTTCCTTGAGAACAAAGAATAACCCCGCTGCTGTACAGCTCGTCCGTGGCTGGATTTACAGGGACTCCTTAGCGTTATCCATGATGTTAGGAGTCCCTAAATGGACAAAAATGGAGTATGACCTATATTTTGATGGACGTTACAACGGATCGGTCATATGAATAGTCCCCGTTCACATGAATGAATATTAAATAAAAGGGGCTGACACATGTCCGACTATGACAGTACCTCCCCCATCCTCCACCCATGGGTAAACATTGGCAAAAGTAATGGTACCAATATCTCTGGAACGGCTGAATTTAACCAAAACAATAAAATCACTTAGGGATCACATTCAATTTGATCTTCTGATCGCTAATATAAAACTAAGGCAGCATTCACACTGAGTAACGCTGGCGCTTTTTGTGCTTATTTTGGCACGTAGCGCCGCGCAAACGTGGCGCTATGTGCCAAAATAAGCACAAAAAACGCCAGCGTTACTCAGTGTGAATGCTGCCTTAGGTTGTGTTATGACTGTGATACATGAGGCAGGACCTAATAGGGAGACTATAATAGCAGACCTGGGAGCGTTGATCAGGCAGCCATGACAATACATTGAAAAAGTAGAAAAAAATACTTGCCACTCACCCAGTGCATAAAATCCAAACTTTATTGTTGAAGTCCAAGTAAAAATACATACACGGGAGGAGGCACACTCAGAGGAAGAGCTCTTCCTCTGAGTGTGCCTCCTCCCATGTATGTATTTTTACTTGGACTTCAACAATAAAGTTTGGATTTTATGCACTGGGTGAGTGGCAAGTATTTTTTTCTACTTTTTCATATTTTCTGTGCATGTTATTCTGCTCTGAGCACCACCCATTAACATTGCTATTTTTTCATCCCCATTGAAGTTGTTATGTGTTTTGAGTAGTGCCACCTAACTTCACATTTATGACAATACATTGACATCACTCAATTGCAGCCCTGGGGACTGATGAAGGAAAACAGACAGTCAGGAACTCCTAAAGTGCCCCAGCCAATAGCGATGGGCCGGGAATCTGAGTTATCTCTAGTCATGAGCAGAGGAGTGTCAGGTGTAGGTTGCAGCTGACACCCGCTGAGGATGGTGCCGGCTGATCTGCCATACCTACATTTAGGTCATAGAACATTAGAGGGGTTTTCCCATCTCAGTGTTTCAAAAGTCTGCCTGCAGTCTTTTCTTCTCACTTCCTATATTTTTCTCCCTCCTCCTCCCTCTTACTGAACGGGTTTGAGAGGGATCACAATACTTATACAGATCAGATAATATACAGATGCTTGTACAGATTGGACTCAGGGTTATCTGTGTGTTTACATAGAGAGATAACAGACTCTGCTTTATCAGCAAACTGCAATTAGCTGAACTGATTGTCCTACCAGCAAGAACAGTGAGTGACGTCACTTGTCCTATAGGTCTGTGGTTATAGAAAGGCTGTGTAAACAATGGGAGGAATAAGTTTACATAGCAGGAAAACAAAGCAGAATTTCTAAAGCAATATATTAAGGAAAAGTCTCCAATTTACATAAGCTACAAGTACAGTATAGATAGGATCCTTGAGATGGGACCATCACTTTAAGCCTTTACGTAGCATTCCATAAAAGCACAGCGTGGTGTGGGAACAAGTTATTTACAGCTTATAGAATTCTATGGGTATGTTCTGGACCTCTTTGTGCTTCCAAATATTCCAAAATGTACCCAAAGACTTTGGATTCTGCATGAAAAAAATTATGGGATGGTACATATATTTAATATTTAGTACATAAGATTTCTATGGAAGAACAGGGTGCCTCTCAGAGACACCATACTGCACCACAAGACATGATAAAGTTGCCAGTCAGGTTTTTGCCCAAAAATTTGCAACTTTTTTCCGCTTATAACACCTTCTTGAAAATGGACATGTTGCGAGTGGGGCATGAACGTATCCACTGATCCCACCAGATTTAGTATCATTTAATGAACTAGTTGGTTACTCCATAATGAGAAGCAGTCACATTCTCTATTAGGCTACATCAGACTTCACTCTTCTATACCACGGAACCAGCGTACGGTCCACAGATTCACCACTTCTACAATGCCACAATAACCCTACTTGAATGAAGCGATCAACCAGATCTTGTTTTTTTATCTGGACACGTTGGGTCACTTATCTTTTAGAATGAGTTGACAGTATCAGGACCAAGAAACCGGGAAGTGTCCCCCAACAATATGGATGAAGCAGTGCCAACTGGGCTCTATACATGCTGTAACACACATAGCGCATACATTCACCTCCTACTCATGGAAAAAGTCACTTTATAACTCATTTTGCAAGACTAAGGCCGGCTGGAAATATGCGTCATGGAAACAATAACACATCGACGCGAGAAAGACAAGCCCAGATTGCTACCAACATGGAACCAAATACTCATTACATTCCTCACTATATAGTTGCAAAATTAATCATTAGCACAAAAATATATCTTTTTTTTTATCATGGATTGATATTTTTTCCATTTCTCACCATTGAATAGTGATGGAAATAATCAGTAATACTCCTGTTTACTCACCAGTTTGGTTTTATCCATAGCTGTCAGTATAGTCACATTGAGATTCTGCAGGGCCGCCAGGACGTTCTTGTATTCTCCCAAATATTCCGAGAAATAATCTGTAACACATGAGCAACCATCAATGGCACGTATATATTTGGGGTATGACATCAAAGACCAATTCCAACTTTTTTTGGTAGTCTTAAAATTTCAAAGTCTCCTAATAAATCCTGATGTCATATAGAGACATATGGATATTGTTTCCTTTATTCGTGTGGCATCCAAGAGAAAACTAAATGGTGGTATGTGCCAGGTGTACGACAGAGATAAGAGACATTGCTTTTGATGTAGGATACTCTAAACAGCATCCCATGGAGTCCTTCCGGGACTGTAGTAAAAAAAATGTAGGGACACCATATAGGTCCTGCCTTCCTATTACATCCTGCCCATCCATTTAAAGTATATGAAGTTTGGGACACAATATAGTGAGAGCTGCAGGTTGCACAATCATGGGGATAACAGGAATATATTTGCAACAGAGGCATGAATTTTTATGGGGAAAAGAGCATTATATTCAGATGAGCCTGATCTAAGTATGCTTCTGGTTTAGGCCCGGTCACATCTGTGTTTGGTATTCCATTTAGGGAGTCAGCTTGGGGATCGGAAACCTATACACATTAAAGAGCAGTTAGCTAAGAAACCACATGGACCCCATAGACCAGTGATGGCGAACCTTTTAGA